>NC_135724.1:1982500-2594166 GCF_964656455.1 Halichoerus grypus
TATTGGTTGGATCCCACCTCCAGTCAAACCAACACCCACCAGAAGACACTAAGCAAACCAGCATATTGCATGTTCCAAGTGGTGTTTAAGCATTTGGGATTTATGTGTGCGTGGAGCCCTTGCAAAATTCTGTCTCCTAAAATGTTGCATATCCTACTTTTAAAAAATTTATTTTAAAACATTGATTCCCTGGGTGTGGGGGAAATGAGTTGTTTTTTTTTTTTTTTTTTTCCCCACCAGGAGAAGCATGTTGCCCTAAAACATTCTACCTATCTATGTGTGTCTGCTGAGAAAAGAGAGTGAAATTCAGCCAGTCTGAAAATTGAAATCCATTTGGTTTCTGCGATCTTCCTAACTTCTTCTCCTGGAAGGTTATGTTTCTAATTGAAGCCTACTCTAGAGAAGCATGTGTCTAATCTATAGACCAAGGCTTATCGTTTTCTAAACCTATCTATTCCTATCAGTTGTTAATAATTGCTTAGAAATAATCACAACTCTTTCTTGCCCAGACATTTAATTTAATCAAGATTTAACCACTAATTTTTATTCCTTTTTAAATTTACAAATGAGAATAGAACACAGCCCCCATCTCTCTTCCTCCCCTTCTCCCTCTCTTTCTCTCTCTCTCTCCTCCCCACCTTCCTTCCTCCCTCTCCCTCTCTCTCGCTTGTTTACTGTCCAACCAGTGAATCTGAATCTTCCCCCCAAGCTTTTAAGCGGGTAAGGACATCAACTGTCTTGAGTAAGATGTGGGTAGAGAAATGACAGTATATCTTCTACAATGCATTGTTGAAATGTCACTCTGCACATAATCTTTCTGCAAAATAGTCCCGGATAATGTATCATGGCTTGGATCACTTTAAATCATATTAAATAATGTCAAGGGATGAAAAGGTAAATTAATGAGTGAGGCCGATAGTCCATGATATTGTGTATTTCAGAATGGCTGATGGGTCCAGGGAGCCCAGTAAGGACTGGCAGTGCTCTGACCGCATGCTGGGAGCCCCCCACTCGCCATCCTCCACCAGGAAATCATAGACGCTTTTGGTCACAGCAGTCCCTACTCTAACGGAGTACGTTTCCAAGAGAACTTCAGTCTAAAAAACCCCAATAAGTCCTTGTAGAGAATGAAATACTGTTTCATCTAAATACAGGTATTCTTAAAGATTAAAAAAGTGCTCATGCCACTGCAAATTTTTTTTAATTTGATGCAATTGTAATATTTTCATATACTTACTTAAACCAGGTACATATACTTGAAAGAAAAGTCAAGAATGATACCATGTTTAAATCACTTAAGTCATAGATAATGATAGAATTTATAAGCCACCTGGAAAAAAATTATGTGGACTCTTAATTAAATTGAAAAATACTTGTATTTCCAAATATTTACCAGTGTGGTGCACTATTTAATTAATATCTCAATTAAAATATAAAAAATAATCATTTCTATATTCATTATTCATATTTGTAAGATAGATTTTAAAATAGTTTAACTATTATCCAAATAATCTCTCTCATGCAAATTAGCAGATAGGGAATATCAAAAACAGGTGGCAGAATAACAACCCAAAAACTTTAAGCTATATTACCAGAGATTACTTTTATTAAACCTACTGCCCTATTACATGAGGAAATTGAAGGAATGACAAAGACAATGGGTAAAATATTTGTTAATCAGAAGAAAAATGGCTCCAGAACTCGGAAGTAGCACCCTTCTGCAGCACGTGACTTCCCCAGGCTAACTCACCTCCCCACTGAATCACTGGAACTCAATTCCGTGGAGGCAGCAATCTTGGCATCTTATCCATGATGATACCCTTAATGTTTAGAGACAGGCTTGATGAGGGTAGGGCTTAGTAACTATTTATTGATCAAACCAATGAATGAATTTTAGAATGCTACACACATAGTCTTCATTTTCTTTAATACCATGTAAATCGTGGATCTATTGAATATATGGTTGGCTTTATACGTGGCATAACCCACGTCAGTTAAAAAGCATGTGGTATATTGAAATGGCCATGGGTAGCTGGTACCAGGACTTTCAAGCTCTACCCCTTCTCTTTCCCAGCCGGCTGTTTGGAGTGGCAGCGTGGCCCAGTGGCCATGGTGCCCTCCTATTCTCCCCATTCCCCCCACCCTGTTCATTACATGGGAGAGAATTGTATTAAGAAGCAGGGGAAATAGTCACATTTTAAGAACTATCTTTTTCGGTAAAAGCAAAGGATATGGAATGTCTTCCACTGATGATAGCAAACTCCTGGGATTATGGTCACAGAAAGACCAGGTCTGCAGGAGCCAGGAAGGATCCCTCTGTGGTGGGACGAGATGTTCTCAGGAGAAAGAAAGCCTCTTCTACAGGATTTATAAATCACAGAAGTGGTTTCAAGAGTGAGACCACAAAAATATGGAATTTGATTACATTGTTCAAAATAGCTAATTGTGTCATGTATCACTAAATTCTTGATTGGCTTAGATTGAAGCTATCCTATCGTTCCTGACTAGAATTAAATTACTCACCCTGAAGGATGAATTTGGGGATCCCGCCATACAATTTTTCTACACACACATGGATCTATCCAGGAACATTACATGATTGGAGACAAACAATGATCAGTGTTTTCTGTAACGTACAAGCTTGGGCTTCCTGGCAGCATGGTGGCTGGGCGTCTGGAACAGGTGTCCTGGGAGAACCAGGAGCTCTATCACCGTGTTGACCAGCCCCCGAGAAGAAAGGTACTTGAAAACCTGATTTGATATATCTACAAAGCATGACTCTATTAATTTATGTGGACATAGAAGGCATGTTTTATCAAGTTTAGAGCCTCATCAGGAAATGCTTCACCAAACGTAATTTTTTTAAAAAAATTGAATTCTGTTGATATATCTGGGAGATTTTTGTCTAGCCCATGTGACCACATTTTAAGGCTTTTGAAATTACGTCTTCACATCCCTGTGTCCTCTGTGTACCACAGCATTCCCTAAAGGAGTGGCCAAATCTCTGACAGTTTGCAGTCCAAACAGGAATTGCAAGTTGAAAATTGAAACAAGTAAATCCCATCCATTTTTTAAAAATTTATTTAAGTAATCTCTACACCCAACATGGGGCTTGAACTCATAACCCCAAGATCAAGAGTCATACTTTCTCCCAACCGAGCCAGCTAGGCACCCCAAAATCCCATCCATGTTAACACAAATAAGCATATCATTTAAAAATGAATAAATTTGCCATATGTTAAAGTAATTTTTAGTATTATAACTGGTGTTTTTATGCTTTGTTTACCGTATTGTTTATTTTTATTACCAAGCCAAGAGTGGTTGGGCAGTGGGAAAAACCCCAGAGTGAGAATTCTGTTTCTAGTCCCAGATCGTTTTCTTTCCAGCCATAGCCTGAGCTAAGCCCTATTCCCATTTGATCTTTGTGTCTTCATCTGTAAAATTAGAAGCTAGATAAAGTGACCTCAGATAGCTCTTCTAGGTTCACCTTGTTATGATGGATCAGTGAGATGACATGCCCATCTTGACTCCTATCATTTGGGTGGTAAAGACTCCAGTGCAGATGTGTATTCACGAGTCTCTCGCAGCACCAACATCCACAACCTCACAATAGGTTTATGTATGCTGCATTTCTTACACTAGCTTATTTAGCTGACTTTATTTGGAATTTGTTGACATTTACCACTTACAGTGTCAACAAATTTACATAGGAACCTGTCACACATCGCCTGCATGAAAGGGGGGGCATACTGGGTTGATTATAGCTCATCCTAGGACTGAAAATACGTATCATTGCATACCATCCCCAATTCGTATACAAAATGATGATGTCGTCAGCTTTTTTTTTTTCAGTCAGAAGAATTCTTTCATTAAGAATCTCTCTATAATCAAGCCAAAAATTGTTCTGTGGGAAAATAGCTCTAACAAATTGGTATTTCAATGACACCTGCTGGAATCTCAGTGGGGAATTAAATAGTGTGTGTGTCAGTGGGAAAAGTGAGGTAGAGCTCGTGTGAGATCGGAGATTGAACCCTGTCCTAGCAAAAACAATGTATTTTAAAACCAAGATTAAAGACTTTTCATGCCTCTGTGTGACACTATTAAAAAACCAGAGACTGATGTTATTTTAAAAAGAGAAGTTTTAAGATAAAAGACAAACAACGAATAAATTGAGAGAAGAAGCCATCCTATATAACTCTAAAAATTATAGTAGGAACACATTTGATGATGGGGGATGAAAATTTCACATGATGATGATTTTAATGTGAATGATAGATCAGGTGCAATTACTAAACCACCTTCCCTATCAGGTATCACGCATGTGACTATTTTTCAGGGACGATTCTGAATCCAAGAGTTTACAAAAGAAGCCTTCTGAACTTGTATTGTCTCAATTTTATCGTAGAGAGGTCAGATTGGGTTGTGAGAGCAGAAAGGAAATATACATTCCATTGCCAGCAGGGTCCTGAGTACAATGAAGCAGAAAACAAACTGGTAAAGGTCAAGCCTGCCATTCACTAAATGTCCAAAAGGGAAATTTTGATTTTTTTAAAATAAAAGGTAATTTGATCCATCACAGCTGAATGTTACATTAGAAGATGCCCCACTTTGCCCTGATATAAACACAATAGTGCTTCAAGGAACAATGTCTAAGAAAACCCTCGGGTCTTGGTGAATATATTGATTTCATCTGAGTTAATAAACGTGTAACAATGAAGCCCGCTAATCAGGGACCCTTGGCAGAAATACCACCCTATCCTCCTGAGAAATGTGCGATTTCTTTATTCATATTCACAGACCCCAACACGGCCTCAACAAAAGAACTTTTCAAGTTCTTGAGGGAATGTCAGTCAAGATCCTGGTTTAGTTGGAGACAAGAGAAGATTGTTGATTAGTTTATGAAGGCAAAAAATAGAAGACACAGATTCAGGAAATCATAGCAGACCTATTAAAAGTAAACCAACAAAACAAATCAAAACAAACAAAATCTACCACTTGACCAAATGCTGATTCTGTTTTCGGAGCTGAGTTCTTATGCAAACTTTTCCTTCTGTGCAGTCCATCAGTACCTTAGAATGCTATACTTCAGTTAGCAATCAGGGTGTCCTTTTCTATTCCCAAAACAACCAGTGAATATCCACCTCTGCCTCCACGTAAACCACCAGATGGTCCAACTGAGAAATACTACATGTCAATCACTTTTAAGATGGATGGACAGACACACTGCACCTGTTGCTCCCAGAGGAGCCAGGGACGAGGGTCCAAACACCACAGACTGGTGGTTTGGCCTGGAGGGTGAGTTAGATGATTCAGGCTTCAGCTTCCTCATGTGGGCTGTTGTCTTCCAAGGCATGATACATGAATCAACTGACTTCACTGAATTTAATATTCTAATTCAAAAAAAAAACTTACTCTAATTCAAAGAATCATAGTTTCCATGTGGAAACAGATTTAAATTTCTTCGCATTCTGTAACATAAACTAGAATTTTAACACTTGCTGTAACCTTATATAATTCTATTCTAGTTTTCTTCCATGCACGTGACCATAGGATCTATGCCTCGTGACAGACGGTGAATTGATGCGTGAGGATGGTTCGTGCCTGCCAAGTGAGGTCCTTAATCAGATAGAAATTAAAAACTTAATTTTGAAACTGGCACATAGTAATGACCTAATACTCTGAGACATGTACATATTCCTAGATAGTATTATTCTTTCTCATGTTTTTTTTTATTGTGTTATGAAACACAACATGGGAGCTTGTTGGCTATAAAAACAATATGCCTTTGTGTTGTTGGAAACACTGTCTCTCACCTGTCAAACATCCCAGTCTGAGCATTCTTTGATGACCTACATTTTTTTTTCTTCTAGATCCTGGAAGTTATTAATCTTAATCTATAGATATTTTAATAAAGTTTTTTATTTTCTCCCATATTGACCCTAATTTTTAAAAATCTTTTTAGAAGATCAGCCGCTTTAGAGGAAACATTGATTTCTTGTTTGATCCCTTTTTCATTGTTGAGGGCCTGTCTTTTCTCCTTCATGTCCTTTGGTTTAGAACCAATTTGTTGTCGCTCTGTCTCTTACCCAGGACACCCTACTAGCCATGTGATACACCATGGTGGGAGTTGTTTGCTTCTGCGTGTAAGTGATTACAGAGTCTTAACCTACTTGCATAAATCATCCTACAGTGAACAAGGAAAGACAACAACAACAACAAAAAAAACAGTCTGAGAAAGGTATTTTGTGGGTATTTTTTTGTAAATCATTGAAAAGTTTCAGTTTACAAGTGTCTTCCACACTTGTCATGCCCATGGCATAACATTCCCCAGTCACAAGGTATATCCCTTCACCTTCCCATTTCTTTATTCTTTGGTGGTGGTTGTTGGGGCCAGGATGCTCAGGTGTCTCTTAATATTCAGGAAATAGCCTTGAAATAGCCAGTCTTCCAGGGGATTGACTTTCCAAGGACACTGCCAACGTGGGAGAGTTGGAGCTTGATGGGATCAGACATGAATTAGATGTCTGCAGCAGATATAGGAGAGTGGAAAATTAGTGTGATCTTCAGCAATTTCCCTACACTCTCTCAGCCTCGGCTTAATTATCTCTAAAGTAGGGGTGAGAGTACCTAGTCACTGGGGTCCTGGGGGATACTCAGAGGCAGACCCACAGCTTTTCACAGGAAGCACTCAGCAGATCCTCCGAGTGACTACTTGGACTGAAATTATCTTGAATGCACCATCTTACAAATTATCCTCCGTTAAGGAGAATCAGAGGCAGAATAAAGAGTGTTTCTTCCATTGTCCATCCTTCCTCCATGGAGCCACAGCTTAAGTTTCAAGGCTGCTCCTTTCACACTCCCCATCAGAGGGTAGTGGTTAGCGCCAGGAAGGTGAGCACATGGAGGCAAGCTATTGTTTCTTCTGATGGCAGACTCTCACAATCCCCACTGAATGCACAACCACTTATTTAATGGGGAAAAAAAGAGTGGCCCAAAAGCACAGCAGAAAGCACAAAGCACTCTTACAGAGAACAGTGTCTTACTAATTTATCTAGTTTCATTCATTCATCTGTCAGTCGATATTAAATGGCTAGAGATTTCTGAGTAGAATAAAGAGGGAAAACATCCATTCATTTTTTTGTTCTGCACAATAAAAGTAAAGCAGGAAAGACGTAATAGGTCACACGTGTGCAATTTGGGGGAGAGGATGCTTCGGAGAATTGGGAAGAATAAATAAATAATTTCTCAGTTGAAGGGAGTGGAAGTGGAGAGCATTTCACACGTGGTGGCTGGAATTCCCACTCTTTCCAGGCAGTGGGCTTCAGGGATACTCTTGTTTGCTGCAGTTTCCCCCCCCCCCCATTTATTTTCTTCTCTTTTCAGGATATCGCTGAAGGGATCACAGCGGGAAATTACTTGTGCTTGTCAGTTGATTGTGTAGTGAGGAGGCCGGTAGGGCTGGAAGCTGAAGATCTCTATCCAGTGCCGAGCAGATTGAAAGGCAGTGCAATGGAACAGAGCGCGCTAGCTCTCCGACCTCCTTCCTGACCTTGACCTCCAGGCCAGCCGCCCTCCCAGTGAGGCTGAGATAAAGCTCACAATGCACTTTGTCCTGATCCAACCTAGCCTTGACCATCACACCCACTTCACCAGGAGTCTGAAATGAATCAGCATTTCTAAGGACGGGCATGCGGACTGCTTGGATTCTGTTCTGCTTTTTTATTAGATAATGCTCCTCTCTCCAGGGACCAGAAAGGCTTGCCTCAGAATAAAATAAAAGGTCAAGCAGCCTACACTCTTTCTAGCAAGTAAAAAATACACAAAAACATAAAGCTGGTAGTTCGTTGCCCCCTTGTTGGCATATCTGTGATGGGCTCAGCTCTGAGATATTCCTGATAACGTTGTTTCTCGGCCTTCAGTAAAAATTCAAGTAAGTGACACTGATTCCTAAAGATAGATTTTCAGGTGCTATAAGCTCAAAATTTAGCATTTCGGATCGTAAAAGTTTTCTCTGTTGGAGTGCAAAAGGTCACGTGCTTTCTTCTAGCCAGAATCACATGTGGAGCTAACTGGCCAGCAATCAGGTGTATGATCCGCATGGAAGCAATACACCTGATTGTATGTGTAAGACAATAACCAACTATGTAATGACCCCAATGTCACAATGAGATATTTTGCTTCCACATGTGATATCTGGACAGCTAATGAGTTGAAAATTCCTGAAAATCTAAGGAAAAGTCAAATTGTTCTTTGAATGCACAGCAGTAGGAACGTCCTGGAATTACACCATCATCAGTGGTAGCCAGAGCAGCGGGAGGGGTGGATTCTCACCACTGGGGCCTCTGCTCTGTCTCTTCTTCCAATGCACCCAACAACGCTCTAGCCTTTATCTTTGCTTCCATGGCACCCGACTCTCTGGCCACCTAGCCATGCCCCTCACTGCTCACTCACGTGACTTGCAGTTCCACTGATAACATCTCACTCTTGGTCTGTGTGCCACATTCAAGCACTCAAAGACAAAGGCAACTTGGTTGACCCATCAGCACAGTGTGCCAGCTCATTGTCTCCCATGCATGCAGGAGCTCTTGGGGCTGGAGCCTGTCCTGGCCAACAGCACAGGCAGAGGCCAAGTACTGCAGGGCTATCTTCTGGGGCTGTTCTTTCAGCAGAAGGTGAGTGAGAGCCTTGAGGATATAATTTTAGTACATTGGTCATATAGATGAATACGTTATACCTGCAAGCCTCATTGTACAGGGAAGTTTTCCCAGTGATTAGAAAGGAAACAGAATAAATTTCAGCTTGCTTGCTAACTTATTGCCATCTCACTAATTAGTGGAAAATTAGCAAGAAAGCCAAGCGTTTTTCTAAATCTTTTAACTGCAAAAAACTATATCATGCTCACAATAATATTATGTACAAAATTATCCAATTAAACGACAAAGATTTCCAGTAAGGATTAAAAACATTCATAATATATGATTGCATGAACACAAATAAAACTGCAGATTTCTGAAAGGTTGAATGTACATTCATGAAAAAATATAGGCCAGGCAAATAAATAAGCTTTCAAATAAAAGAAATCAAGCGTGGCTTTAGTAATATCAGTCAAAATAGGTTAATATAATGGGTAGTACTAGAAATGATGGAGTCACTTTGAGTAGTTGAAAGACAGAATACAAAAATACTGAAAATGTAACAGGTTTAAACTTGATGCACCGAATTAAAAAAAAAAAAAAAAAGGTGAAATGAATAGAACAAACCTTACCATCATAATTCTAATAGACGATGTCACCAAACTCTTCTTAGCAATTGATAGACCAAACAAAGCAAAATAATACTAGTAATAATCATTATAAATCAGAAAAAAATAAGGCACAAGCTACCTACATAATTAGCAAACTTGAGATAGTGGCTACTTATAAGATATATTGTCCTTAACTACGGGAGACTACACATTCTTTTCAGGCACAGATGCAATTCATATGAAAATTCTTCGAACATCATGCTGTCAAGTAAATTTCAACAAGCTGTAGATCAGTGATAAAATGCAGATGTATGACAATATCACTCAGCACAGGACACTTGGAAATCACTTACCAGAAGATAACAAAAAGGAACATGCCTATGAAAGTGAAAACTTATGTGCATATATTCACACACACACACAACACACACGCCAAAACGACCCATTGGTGAAAAAAAGAAATTAGTGCAAAATGGAAAACACACAGAACTGCATGATAATTAAAATGCAACTTATCAGAACTTGTATTCAACATAAGACATTATAAAAAAAACTCTGCATAAACCCAAAGGAAGCAAAAATGAAATTATAAGATGCAGAAGTTACTGATGCAACAACTTATGTCAACAAAGAAATTTCCTCAAGATATATAATATGCCAAAATTATACTATTATGCTAAAATTTCTCAAAAGAAAGTAAAAAACATAGGTGGTCCTATAACATGTAAAGACATTGAATCAGGGACTCCTGGGTGGCTTAGTTGTTAAGCGTCTGCCTTCGGCTCAGGTCATGGTCCCAGGGTCCTGGGATTGAGCCCCGCATCAGGCTCCATGCTCCACGGGAAGCTTGCTTCTCCCTCTCCCACTCCCCTGCTTGTGTTCCTGCTCTCGCTGTGTCTTTTGTCACATTAATAAATAAAATCTTTAAAAAAAAATAAAATAAAAAAATAAAGACATTGAATCAGTAAGTTCTTCCCACCAAGATCTCAGGATGGAATAGTTTTACAATTTAGTTCTATCAGAGAGATAATTCTAAGCTCATACACAATATTTAAAAGAATGGAAAATAAGGGATCATTCTGAAGTTCATTGTTAGGAAGCTACGACTAACAGTGCAATCAAAACCAAGTAAAGACCAATCAAGATCAAGAATAAAAAAGCGAGGGGAGTGCCTAGCTCAGTCAGTTAAGCTTCCAACTTTTAATTTTTGATTCAGGTCATGATCTCAAGGTCATGAGATGGAAGCCCTCATTAGGCTTCACATTCAGCAGGGAATCTGCTTGGGATTCTCTCTCCCTCTCCCTCTGCCCCTCTCCTCTGCAACCCTGCATGCTCTCTCTCTATAAAAATAAATAAATAAATAAATAAATAAATATAAGAAAGCTAAGTAACCCACTGGAAAAATGGCCAAATCTTTGTCAAACAATGAGGCAAAAATTCTAAGGAATATATTATAAAATCTAGTCTTGCATCTTATTAAAAAGATCATAATGATAATGTTGAGTTTATTCCATAAATGCCAGGTTGGTACAATGTGAGAAACTATATTAATGTCATTCACTAAATCAGTGGAGTACAGTAGAAAAAGCCCAAATAATCTCTACAAAAATGTCAGAAATACAGAAAAAAATTCAATGAAACTCATATTCATTCATGTTTAAAAAAAAATCTTAGCAACCTAAAGGTATAAGAAAAATTGTATAAACTGATAGAGGATTTTAAAGTGTGTAATCAATGAAGAAACATTGCTAAAATTATTCCCTCTAGAGTTAGAGGTAACAAAATGAAGCCATCTATTTAGACTTTTATTTGAAATTTACTGAGGTTCTTTCCAATGTAATAGGATAAGAAAACAAATACAATTATAATAATTGAAAAATAAGTAAGTTTGTAATTGCCTACAGTAAAATCAAAAGGTTCTATGGATAACTTATTAAAATCTATAAGACAGCTTAACAATAATGGCAATATAACATTAACATGCAATTGTCAATTGTATTTCTACATTACAGAAGCAAATAGAAAATATAATTACTATTTACAATAGCTATAAAATAATAAGATACCTGAGAATAAATATAATAAAAGACTTGCAATAGTAACCTATATAGCATCCTCTAAAATTTAATTGAGAAACGTTTAAAAAGACAAATAAAAGAAGAGACCTACCTTAGGGAAAAATATCATCAGGTGAATAGGGGGATGGATGAAACATATGGTGGGGATTAAGGAGGACACTTGTGATGAGCACAGGATGTTTTATAAAGCATGTTGAATCACTATATTGTACACTTGAAACTAACATTACTGTATTTTAACTAATTGGAATTTACATAAAAACTTCCAAAAAAGAACTCAGTTTTTTCTCAGATTTATGCATAGAATCAATGCAATTCAGATAAAAATTCTAGCTTTTGAGGGTTGAAATGTGACAAGCGAGTTCTAAAATGTAAATGTTAATAAAGGAATAAAAGATATTCAAAATATTCATTTAAAAAAAAAGAAAAGGCATTACAGAGCATCAGGAAAAAGACAGTCCAGTAAGTAAACCATGAGGGAAAAAATCAGTTAACCATATAGAAAAAAAATGAAATCAGATTCTTATTTCATATCTGAAGGGAATATCAATTCCAAATGGATTAAGTATTCAAATATGAAAGTGAAACTTTAAACCTTTCTGGTAATACCTTTAAGACCAAATTTGGGGGAGGAATTTTTGAATCAAACCATCAGAAATGTGAATCATAAAGGGAAAAAATGATACTTTGTACTGAATGAAATGAAGAACAGCAAATGATCAGCAAAGTAAATGAGAAAACACAAGCCACAAACTACAGGATATTTGTTATATAGACAACAGGCAAAGAATCTGATTCCAGAAGTTACACAGAACTCTTACGTATCAATAAGGAAATTTCTGAAAATTCAGCTGAAAAATGGGCAAAAATACAAATTGGCAGTTCAGATAAGAGAAAATACAAATGGCCATAAAACACATTAAGGTGCTCGATCTTTTTTATAAACTAAGAAATGGAAAAAAAATATGAAATTACGTTTCTTATTTCCCCCAAATTATGCATCTGAAATTATCAAGTATACACAAGGGCCAATCAAAAGCACACACTGCTGGTCAGAATATAAATCACACATCAACACTTGCGGGAAGTGATGCCCATTTTCCACCAAATTTGAAGTTAGTCCTGCCCTATGACCCAGACATTCCTGTTTGACTTCAGACCCTAGGGAAGCTCCGGCACGTGTCCACGAGGGGATATGCCTGAAGCAGCACTCTTTGTGGTAGTGAAGACTCTGTAAACACTGAAAATGTCCAACTGTACAATGGATAAATCAATTGAGTCCCAAGAATCCAATGCCATACATGCCAAACATCGTGAAAACGACTAAATGTTCACTCACGTTCTCATGGATGATTCCCAAGTGTAACAATGAGCAAAAAAAGAAGGTCATGGGGAAAAAGACCTATATTTGATGCTATTACCTAAAGCTTAAAAAAAAATAAAACAATTTTTGTGGTGAAAAAACCCATAAAGATATTGCAAAATACTGTAGCAGAAAATTCTGGATGATGGTTTCTTCAGAGGTTGGGGAGGAAAATGGAAGAAACGGGGATAGAGAGGCATTCACAGAGGCCAGCGATGCTCTGTTTCTGGGTTTGGTGTTGAGTACTGATCCATTAAACTGTTGACTCTTGTTATTTTGAAAAGCTAATGAATTCAAGTGAGAATGTCTCTCTCCTTTTCTGTTTTACCTGTCTTCTCTGAGTCTTTTCGATGTTAATAACTTGCTCCATCTCATAGGCAGAAATGTTGAAATTATTCTTAAAGCAACCCCCCAACACAACATCATCCAATTAATCAGCAAATCCTACTGAGTCTGCCTGCTGACCATCTCTGAATTCTGACCACAGAGCACAGGTCAGCCCCACTCACTCATCAGAGGCATCACCTGTGCTCAGGCCACAGCACTACCCTCCGCCTTCCAGTTTCTGTACGACTAACCCAGCATGCAGCAGCCAGAGTGGTCTTTCTGACACACCACTACCTGCCTAAAGCCATTTGAGAGCTTCCCTTTGCTCCAAGGATATTATCCAATGCCTTCCCTTGCCAGGAAGACTCAGTGTGAGTGGACTCATGTACCTTTAACATGTTGTAGCCTGGCTTTCTCCTCTTTGTTTCTAACATTTCAACCACACGGGTCTTTATTCAGTTCTTTAAAAGGGCCTGAACGTTTTCAGTCTTATATCCTTCATAGAGGCTCTCTCTATCACTTTGCCAAGCTAATTTTGGCTCATTATTTAGGTCTCAGATTAAACATCACTTCTGTAGGAAAACCCTTTCTTAATCTGCAATGTAATTTAGATTAAACTGATATAATGTCTTTATAGGATCCTATACTTGTTCTTAGGAACGCTCTTGACAATTATAATTACCCATTATACTATATTTCTCATTAGACTCCAACCCTATATCTCACCTGGGCTAGTGTAATAATCTCCCCCAAAGTAATCCCTGTTCCATGATCGTCTCCTTCCATCTCATTCAGCACACCAACCAATGTTCCCAGTACATGTGGTAAAGTAAAACTCCTTACATGTGGGTGGATTTCCCTTGCACTTAAGGCAAAATCCAAAGTCCTTACCATTGTCTAAAAAGCTTTATTATCCCTGCTCATCTTGCATTGTCCACCCAAACCCACCCTTGCTCACCAAGTTCAAGGTAGACTGATGCCCTTCCAGTTCTTCAAAACATGTGTCCTGACCTTTGATGTGGTTTTTCACTTAGTGGACAACCACTAACATTTCAATGCCGCATTTGGGTATCTGCCTAAAGAGAGCTTTTCTTGGCCACCACTCTTTATTCATATAACTTATTTATTTGAATGGAAGTTTTTTAAAAATCTGTCTGATCTTATTGAAGTGCAAGCTCCACGAGGTCCATGACCATGCCTGTTTTGGTCATCCCGTATCTATAGCCCCTGACAAATGTCAAGAACAAAATAGTCAGTTGTACTTTTTAATGAATGTGAGTCAAAGAAACAGAGGTGGGGGTGCATACAGTGATGTCAAAGAAATTAAAGTTGGTTCAATTGACACTTTTAGGTAGGAAAGTATTAGAAGAAAAAATTTGAGGCCAAATGACTTGGCATAGCCAGGGAAAGAGTATGAACTTACAAATGTTTTTCCTACTTCTTTGGCAGTTTGAACGGTAGGTAGAATTTTTGTTAATGCATCTGTCAGTTTTGTGTTCACAGATGAGAGATAAAAGGGTTTAGAAGTTGGGGTACCAGCTTGGAGGCTATTGTAGATGTTGCCATGTGAACTGGAGAGAGCCCCAGTTGATTCCATTAGATTGGAAATGTAAAAGAAAGGAGGTTGAATGAACAAAAGAAGAAATGAATGAATATGGTAACTGGCAGGATATAGGTAAAAATGAAAGGGGGACTCAAACACAGCTTCCTGTACTTGAGCCCAGCAGAAAAAGGGAACCACGTTAATCCATGAATCAGAGGCGGAGCTGATTTAGAGTAAGATAGGCTGAGTTTCTTTACAGATATACTGAATATATATTGAATATATTGATGTGGGATATATCAACAGGCTGTGGTAAGGGAAGTTCCCACTGAGAAAACAGCAAATCAGAAGATTATTATTTATTTTTCAGAGAAATCAGCACTTACAGGATTTTTTATTGGAATAGAAAATCAGTTCAAATAGGATTCAATGAAATGCAGTCTCTCATTTATTCTTCTTGGATATATGAAAGATTGATGAGATTGGATATATGAAAGATTTGTGAACATGAGTGAGTGTCTCTGGTTTCTAGTTTGTAAAATTTGAATATGTATAGTAACTGTCTGATTATTTTTTAAAATTAGGATTGATGAGTAAATGCATGTGAAGACAGTAGCAGAGGGTTTGGCACCTAATAAGTATTCAGTAGGGATTAGTTGCTCTTATGACTAGAACCATTGCTTCAAGCATATTAGGCCCCACCTTTACAACAAACTCCATTCACTCCAGCCAATTTAAGTAGGTCACTGTTCTATACAATAAAAATTTTTAAAGAATTGATACATGTATTACCAAATTCTCCTTAAGAATGGTTGCAGAGTAGAAATTAAAATTCTCACCACTAGCAAACAAATGTAGTCATTCCTTGGTACATGGTCAGCCACCTGCAGTGCTATGCTATATATATATATAAGTATGTATATATTATCTATATAATTTATATAGATAAATAATATATATCAGCATTTAAATGTAGGTTTTTAATAAATTCTTTTGCAGAACAGAAGTTTTTAAAAATGTCATTAAGTCCAGTTAATCTATTTTCCTTTTATGGATTGTCCCTTTGGTTCAGCCCTAGATTCTGAAGATTCTTTCCTATCTTTTTTTCTAAAAAGTTTTATAGTTTTATGTTTTACACTTAAGTACATTATTCATTTTGAGTTAGTTTCTGTATAGGGTGTAAGACTTAGGGCGAGGTTCATTTTCCGCTGCTCTGTCAGAGATCAGTTGGGCGTATTTGTGAGCTTCTATTTCTTTGTTCTCTATTCTGTTCAGCTGATACTTGTGGCTATTTCTTGGCAGATATACTACATACACACTTAATTATGTGACTATATAATAAGGCTTGAAATTGTGTATATGGATTCTCTTACCCTATTCTTTTTTAAAATGTTATTCTAGCTATTCTAGTTTTTCTGCCTTTCCATGTAAATTTTAGAATAATCTTGTCTATATCTACAAATTTTCATGCTGGAATTTTAGTAGGAAATCTAGGACACCTGTGTATCAATTTGGAAAGTACTGACATATTTTTGGTTTTGACCATACAAATCATACACATGCTTTGTTGAATTTATACCTCAGTATTTCTCTTTTGTTATTGTTGTGAATGTTATCTTATTTTTAATTTTGATGCCTATATGTTCACTGCTATATGTAGAAACACAATAGGTTTTGTACATTTTTTGTGTCCTGCAATCTTGCAGAACTCAGTTATTAGTTCTAAAAGTTTTTGAAGGCCTTCAAAATTTTCTAAATAAACAATTATAGCACTTGCAAATAGGGGTCATCTTCTTGATTCCTTTCTGCTCAGTATGCCTTTTCTTACCTTATTACAATGGTTAGCACTTCTAGCACTGTGTGGAATAACAGTAGTGAGAGAGGGCATCCTTGCCTTGTTACCGTAGTAGTACAATGTTAACTATGGGCTTTTTGTAGATGCTCTCTACCATGCTGACTAAGCTTTTCTTTTATTCCTATTTTCCTGAGAGTTTTCGACTCTGTTTCAAAAAACAGATGTTGAATTTTGTTAATTTTTATGATCAGGGTTTTAATTTTGTCAATTAATATAATTAATATGATCAGGTGATTTTATTTCTAAATTTGAGTAATGCATGCTCAAGTAATAGAAAATTACAGAAAACTCATAATTTTTCTTTAAAAATACTGGAAAATATTATTTTATAATCTTTTTTAAACCTGCAATATACTGGGATCATTTTCACAGGCCAATTGATAACTTTCTACAAATGATTTTTTTAATGGTTACATAATAGTTTATCATAATTAGAGAAAAACATCCTACTTAGACATTTAAATGGTTCTGAGTTTTTACTTTATTTAAATAATTTCTTGATTCACTATATATAATATAGATGATATAATATAATGATTTCTCTAATTATGTCCCTAAGATAAATTTCTAGAAATAGAATTCTTCTGGGAAAGCATTCATATTTTTTTAAAATTTACAATATTCATTGACATATTTACATAACTTTAGTTAACAAATCACTGTGTTGGGGTGCCTGGGTGGCTCAGTCGTTAAGCGTCTGCCTTCGGCTCAGGTCATGGTCCCAGGGTCCTAGGATTGAGCCCCGCATCGGGCTCCCTGCTCAGCGGGAAGCCTGCTTCTCCCTCTCCCACTCCCCCTGCTTGTGTTCCTTCTCTCACTCTGTCTCTGTCAAATAAATAAATAAAATCTTTAAAAAAAAAAAAAACAAATCACTGTGTTAGTAGTGAACTAATCAGTGTATTCCTTTAGTGTATGGAATATCAAATTATTACAGTGATCATGGAAATACACCAGTTACCATACTCTCTTTCTGTGTCCATTAATGGATTTATGTAATCCCATGCACTTCTCTTTTTACACCGTGTTTTTTCTCTTAGATATTAAAGTTGGTCAAACTGCTCTTTTGTTGTATTAGTCTTTGTATCCTCAATAGCTAATGTAGTGTTTGAAACAAAATTTAAGACATCCTTGCTAAATGAATGTTTTTATTTAACGTGTTTGAATAATCATAAAACTAATAAATACACAAAATATAAAATATAATTTCTTAAAGATTAACATTTAAATTATTTGAAACTCACAACTAAGAAATAGACACTAAAAACTGCATGATAGATTTTCTTTCATTAGTTTTGATATCTTCATTAATGACCAATAAAAATAGAGAAACAGAAAGAAGAGAGACTTGAGGTCTCCGTGTGCTCCTTGAGAATGCACTTGTCAGAGAGACCCAATTCTGAAACTGTCCTGGTTGAGGTCCCTTCTTATCCAAACACAGTAGGGAAAAAAACCTAAAATAGTTGTTCAATTATCTCTTTTCCAGAAATAATCCTTTCAGAGCAGTTTTATTAACTGACAAATTTTCAGACTGGGATGCCTGGGTGGGTCAGTCAGTTAAGCATCTGACTCTTGACTTTGGCTCAAGTCATGATCTCAGGGTTATAAGATCAAGCCCGTCTCGAGCTCTGCACTCAGCAGGGAGTCTGCTCCAGAGTCTCTCTCTCTCTCTCCCTCTGCCCCTGCCCCAGTCACATATGCACACTCTCTCTCTCTCTCTCAAATAAATAAATAAATAAATAAATAAATAAATAAATAAATAAAATCTAAAAAAAAATTCAGAACTGCAGTCAGTCAAACTAGCTCCAGAATAGACCTACTCACTCTTGTTGGAATTTGGGTGTTACCGAATCTCCTGCTGCTCATCTGTAGCTTGCTGGGCAGGGTATCACTTATGCACATGTTTATGTTGTTGTGTTTTCAAAGAATATATCAGTAGAATAAATATGAAAGACTTTACAAGTCTTTCACAAGAGCTATAGGGGAGAACCCCATTTAAGAAGGAAAATGATATGATGAAAATATTGAATTTTTTAACCTAATGGATTATCTGGCAATGATATGCAAAATAGATGTAGAGGATACAGGTGAATAGGTCTCCAAGAAGATTGTTCTTGAATTCAAGGATCGACTGACAAAAGCCTGAGTTAGGACCATGAAAAAGAAGACAAATATGTAAAGTTCAATAAGGAATGTTTGTACATTATTCTCATGAGGAAATAAGCGAAGTTAAAGGAAACACATTGGCAAAGGGAACCAGGCAGTATAAGAAAACTAAGGAGCCTCAGGCTCCTCCCCAATGAACTTTTCAAGAACGAATTAAGTCTGCATGACGATTCTGAGTGTTTACAGCAAATTCTTTGAATTGGCCTTTGTCCGTCAAAAGGCATGGTTGTTGGTTGCTTTCCCTGTTCTTCTTCATTGTACTTCTTAAGAAAAAAAGATCAACAACTGGCACGGGTGACCCATTGGGCTGCTTGGTGCACGTCAGGTGGGAGGCTCTTCAGCAACTTCCCCACTGCTCCGAATAGATAAACAGTCCCGTAAACTTGCAGCTACTTAGACCTTACACTAATCCACGCCCAAGGGAAGACAACTGATCTTTTCCCATTAGAACATATTTCAAAAACTGGTACAGAAACGCCCAAGATCCGTAAGTATCAATTCCCTTGGGTTCCCTATGTGAAAAGGGGAATTGATTTTTATTTTTTAGGGTAAATTTGCTCTTTAAATTAGCCTTTTGGGGAGTAGCATTTGACTTTATAAAGTTGAAGTAATGAGGAATAAGGAGGGTCAACAACAGTGGTAACTAGAAGAAACAAATTGGCCTCACCACCGTGACCTGACCCCAGGCTTGGAAAGGAACTGCACACAAGTGAGCCTTCCCAGATCTGCCAGGAGGTGAAAAATTACCCCAACAACGTCAACAGTATTATTAAAATACCTGCCTCCTGCCCCCACGGCTGATCTGTCTTATCTTACTCCACATATTCCATTGTCCAGGGCACTTTTCACTCCCAGACACCGCCCAATCTTACTTAAGTTGTCTATTGCTTGCTGTCCTCTTGCCCTAGAACACGGACTCCGGCAGGTGTGTGATTTATCCTGTGATGTCCCAAGACTATAGAACTGTTTTGCACATGATAGGTGCTCAGTAATTACCCGATGAATAAATGAATGAGTACAGAAGCCTGGACTTGTTGCAGTATTTGCTGGGTCTTGTTTTCTCTCTTTTTTTTTTTCTCTTTCCCAATGAGAATATCCCAGTCCCTCATGCAGAAGAAACCATTAACACCTGTGGCTACCCAAGGGAGGGTGCACAGCCCTGGATGGGGCGATGGGTCATGCTGAGGGCACGAGAAGGAAGTGTCTGCCCAGGGAGCGAACTTCCCCTAGCAGCTGGCCAGGCTCCAAGAACAGCAACTCTTGCTCAGCTTAAGGCACAAGAGAACTATTACTCATATGTGTTTACAGAAGCAGCTGTAAGGGAGACAGGAGTTTACAGCGGGTGCCGAGCACGCACCTTGCCTGCCATGCTTGGCCGCTACTGTGCTGTCACCGACAGAGACGGGAGCGCAGAAGAAGGGCTCAGTCCTTACGCACTTACTTTCATTTTGTTTTGTTTTTCATCCTGAGTGTATGTGTGTGGATGTGTGTGTGTGTGTGTGAGAGAGAGAGTGTGAGTGTGTATTTGTGTGAGTGTGTGTATGTGTGAGTGTGTGAATATGTGAATGTGTGTGTGTGCATATGTGTGTGTATGTGTGTGTGACTGTGTGAGTGTGTGGATATGTACGTGTGCATGTGTGTGTGAACGTGTGTATGTCTGAGTGTGTGCATGTATATATGTGTGAGTGTGTGGATGTGTGGATGTGTGGATGTGTGTGTGAGAATGTGGATGTGTGTGAGTATGTGTGAGTGTGTGTGAGTGTGTGGATGTGTGAATGTGTGTGAATGTGTGTGAGTGTGTGGATGTGTGTGTGAGTGTGTGGATGTGTGAGTGTGTGTGAATGTGTGTGAGTGTGTGGATGTGTGAATGTGTGTGAATGTGTGTGAGTGTGTGGATGTGTGTGTGAGTGTGTGGATGTGTGAGTGTGTGTGAATGTGTGTGAGTGTGTGGATGTGTGAATGTGTGTGAATGTGTGTGAGTGTGTGGATGTGTGTGTGTGGATGTGTGAGTATGTGTGAATGTGTGTAAGTGTGTGGATGTGTAAGTGTGTGTGTGTGTGTGTGTGTGTGTGTGTGTGAATGCATATAATTTATTCCAATGGACCCCAAAGCGAGCATGAATGATGGGCAACCTGGAAGAAAGTACAGACATATTAAAATCAGGAGCCCAAATTTTCTTTCTTTTTCTTTTTTTCTTTTTTGTTTAAATAGATGAAAAAACGGTTTTGGGTTTTAATTAAAACCACAGGAAGTGGTGGAAAAACAATGAGCTTCTTCCCGGATGACATCTGTGAGCCTCTTTTCACCTCCCACCACCACGGATGAGGGGAAATGAGCTCTTCGCCCCCGCCCCGGAGCGCCTGCCTCCCTGGCTCCCAGGCGCAGGACGCCCACCTTGGTGGGAAAAACAACGGAGGTCCTCTAACGGCTCCAAAATGACTTTAGGATCGATTTAACGCTTTCAAATCTTAAATCTTTTCATTAAAATATAGACACCAAACCTGATACTGCTCATTATCCATATATTAATCTGATGATAGAAACCCTGCAGATTATGTATAAGAAACAAATAACCAACATTAGTAAAATTTCAGTGCCGCCTCTAGCAGTGGATGCTTTTAACCTTCAGTGTTCCCATCTAAATGCCAGTGGGGGACTAAAGCAGCTCACTGAATCACAGGCACCCAGGGAGAGCGGGGCCGTGGACGCACACAGGCGCCTACAGCAGCTCCATCCTTCACTCCAACCCGCTGCTCAGGTCCCACCTGCCCAGTCCCACCTGCCCAGCATGCGGCCCCTGAGGACAGAAGGGAAGCAAGATTCGGACGGTGTCTGGGTGTGACATTCCCCTTACCCCCGCCCTTCTCGGGCTCGACCAGTCCGACAGAGAGGTGATCAGGCACGGCAACGGTGTATGACGTAGGGGGTTGTTCTTTATTTTATCAAAAGCAGTTGGACTCTGAGCCCCTAACCAGCAAGATCGAGAAGAGGTCCGGCCGCTCCCTAGGAGTGCAGCCCCAGGGGCTCATGCACGCGGGCAATGGCGGCAGGGCCCCGGCGCTTCGGGGACACATCACCGATGCCTATTTCCCAGCCCTCTCCGTGGTATATGGAAGGCGGGAACCTCCTCGAATGGCACCATTTCCTCTGTGCAAAATCCAGCCCCAGCATCTTCTCTTGGAGAACCGAGCGGTAAGATTAAGGGCTCACCCACGTGGAAGTCAGTACCTCCCTGTTCTTCTGTATCTTACAGGGCTAATCACCTGCCTTCCACAGCAACCATCCCATCTACCTGCTTCTTTAAGATGAAGTCTTGGAGGACCAAGGATGCCTCAGGATGGGCCACCCAACCTAATGCAAAGGCACCTGGGACACACGGGCCCAGCTGAGTTTCCTGAAGGAGGGATAAGATCATGGCTTTTTCATTATTTTGTTGATGGGGTCTAAATGATAAGATCAAATAAATTCTCAATCATCTTTTTTATAGACACATGTAGTCAAGACATTTTTCCATTTTAATTATTTTGAAATGCTAAGTTAAATCCTATCAAAAGTCCATTTATCTTACTTATCTATTGGCCGAGTGCAGAAATCGACTTCCATTTCTAAGCTATAGGTTGGTGGAGAGGGTTTCATCCCAAATGTTGCCTCCAAGATATTCTGATTTAACCCTCCGGGAGGGGGTGAGAATTGGCTTCGCTCAAACAACCCCCCAGCAATTCTCACTGATCAGGAAAACACCACGAAATGGAGGGACAGAGAGAGGACCTGTCGAGTTCCCCACCTCTGATCTCCAACTTTTAACCAAAATTGTCATGTGAGCACAGTTTATGAACCCACTATGCACACACTTACAAAGTGAATTTAATGGGGAACGACTGGCAAAGTTGTGAGAGATTTGCTTCATTTGACAGAGTAAAAAGAAATTTCCACTGCGGTTCCTTTAATGGTAGGCACCTGGATAATTAACACCTGCTCTTCGCAGAGGTGGGAACAAGCCATGCTGAGAGGGAGGGTGGCTCAAAGCCAGGGCAAGTGGAGTTAAAGCCATAAGAAGCCAGGGACAGACAGATGAAGTGATGTGCGCTGAGCATCGCTTAACAGGGGCAAGAGAGAGTCCAACTCCACCGCCTGCCATAAGCAGGAGGGAAACACCCAGGACCTGCTCAAACCCAGGCAGAGAGAAAACAAAGAAACTACCTGGCTTCCCGAGGGCCTCATTTAAGAAGGGAGCGGGGGGTGAGGGGCACGATAAAACACAGCAAGGGTCTGACGCTATCTGACTTTCAGACAAGCCGCCGGGAGGTCTTCAAAGCCCCGAGTTCTGTAGGCTGGAGCTGTTGCTCCGACGTGTGGTCGAGGGGAAGCTGGGTCGGCTGCCTCCGGGCTGTACCGAGGCGCCCACCTCTCTTCTGAGGGGTCGTCAGGGGAGGCGGAGAGCAGAGCAGGGCCTTTGGCCCCTGCCGGGGGGGCACTCCCCAGTCCTCGCAAGGTCAGGCGACACAGGAGCCTGACTTCCACCCCCAGCCGACATCATCAATGTCACACCTGAGATGACATGGGCCAATTCTTCACATAATACAAACTACAATGCACCCAAGATGAAATAGATCAGCCGAATAGCCCTCTACCTATTAAGGGAAATAAATTCATAATTTACAAACTCCCAAAAGAGAAACCTCAGACCAAGAGAGTTTCACAGGAAATTTAATACCAATTCTACACAAATTCTTCCAAGAAATAGAAGAGGCAGGAGAAATCCAAATTCATTTTATTGAAGCTCATATTACTCTGATACCCAAAGATAGTAGAAAGAAAAGAAACAAAGAAATGAAAGCTACAATACTCATGAATGTAGGTGTAAAAATCCGTAAGAAAATATCATCAAATACAATTCAGCAATACACTCAAAACAATTATATACCACGAGCACATGAGGTTTATTCGAGAGATGCAAGGTAGGTTCGATGTTTGAAAATAAATCAATGCAATTCACCATATTAACCGGCTAATGAAGAAAAATCACACGATAATATCAATTGATGAAGAAAAAGCACGTGACATAATTGAACACCTGTTCATGATAAAACTCTTCAAATAAATTGGAATAGATGGGAACTTTGTCAATTTGGTAGAATATCTCAAAAACCTACAGCTAAAAGTATACATAACAGGGAAAGACTGAGTGTTTTCTCTAAAAGACTGGGAATAAAGCAAGAACGTTTGCTCTCACCATTTTATTCGACACAAAGCTGCAAGTTCTGTCCAGTACATTAAGTCCGTGAAAAGAAAGGAAAAGCATACAGATCAGAAGGGAAGAAAGAAAACATCCCATTTGCAGATGGCATGATTGTCTACTTAAGAATACTAAGGAGGACACATAAAAATTCCTAGAACAAGTAAGTGGGTTCAGCAAAGTCGTGGGGCGCAAGATGTAAGCTCTCTTGTATTATTTACTTTGTAACCTGTATCTGTGAAGCGTAATTTTTTTTAAAAGAGATGCGATCGTACAACAGCGAACACCTCCCTATCAGCTGTGTCTCGGCAGCTGCTTCTCCCCTGTGCTGTCCTGCAGACCTTCCATGAGGACACTACGGGACCCTCACCCGAGAGAAGCCAGCTTCCTTTGCCGGAGCTTCTACAAACACACTGGGTCCAGTTTTGATTTGGGGACATTGATGACTATTTGATTTAACTGCCTTTCTGATTTCTCTCTATTTTCTGCATATTTTTCCGATGAGACCTTCTTTTCGAGCTTTATACATTTTACACAGAAATAAATTTCCGTCTGGTATAACTCACATTAACTAGGTCAGTCTCCCTCTTGGCGCACAGGAAAGATTCAGAACCACACGGATGATGGTCTACATTGCCTAATGCTTGTGTGTTGTTTTCAGTTTTGTTCTGGTCTTGGAGTAGTTCGCTGGCATGCGCTTACAGCTCCTAACACTTTAACTTGCCTAGTTCTACCCAAATTAATTCACAGACGGGGAAATGTGCAGTCCCAATTAGGTCAGAGTGCCAGAGACATTCAGCAGCAGATACCTACTCAGTTATCTGGGTGGGCTGAGGAAGAGTGACTTACTAAGTACAATGCAAATATTAAAATTGTTTTCCTTTGTTAGTTGTACTAGTCTTCATAGTTGTAGAGGGGTATTGAGTGCTGTGTGAAGCTTAAATTCTCAAAAACCTTAGTTATCGCAAAGCCACGGCCCCAAAACAGAAATGTAAGATGTCCATCTTTATTAGACTGAAAAGTACATGCAGATTCATTCACTTAACTCTAAAGCCAGATCAAATTAGGTGGAAAAAATATTTTCAAAATTTAAGATAAGAGGTGATCACTGGTTTACCAAATTTGAGAATATAGACATTTTTATAAATATTAGATAACTCATGTGAAACTGAACACTGACTACAAGAAAAAAAGCTAAGACTATGAGATTTGTCTAGATGTTCCCTTTCAGGTCAATAAAACACATGGAAAAAATAATTCTTAGAGGAACTCTGATCCACACGTTGACCACTTAATGTTTTCCCTTTATTTCTATTTATATATCACTAGGTGTATCTTCCCGCCTGCTAGCTGTATATCCACATGCTTGAAGGAGCTCGTGAAACCATGAACCTTGTGAATATTTAATGCATCCTACAGCAGTGTATCAATATGAAGAAGAAATTTTCTTCTTTGGGATTTAGGTCTAAAATAGGTCAGCTATGGGGTGTCTGGGTGGCTCGGTCAGTTAAGCATTGGACTCTTGATTTTGGCTCAGGTCATGACCTTAGGGTCCTGAGATCCAGCCCCGTGTGGGGCTCTGCGCTCGGCAGGGAGTCTGCTGGAGATTCTCTCTCTCCCCCGCCCCTCCCCACCCCCGTGCTATCAGAAATAAATAAATAAATAAATAAATAAATAAATAAATAAATAAAATGCTACTCTTTAATTTATTGTAATTAGGAGTATCTGATATCCATGAAGTTTTCCATATTCTCAAATCTGGCAAACAAGTATTTGGTTTGGAATCAATATTAATTGCTAATAAACACTGCCTTTAGGGCCTGTGACCTCAGGCTCTCTTTTTCCTCTCCTCAGCCCTCTCACATGAGAAGGGTTTCTACACTGAGGAATTGCTTTTGTTAAGACAATCGCTGTATTTGGCTAAGTTCTTACAGATTTCAGGCTAAAACTGGCTGTTCCCCAGCAAAAAGACTGTCACCTTGACCCTTAAACTTGGTGCCATGTTCTGACCTCAGGAAGAGAAAATGAGGAGCTTTATCCCCGCTGCTGTGGGCATGACTTCTGCACTGTCAGTCAGGTACTCGCCGGCCCACAGGTCTTGGGGTAAGCTGCGTGCTTATCAAAAAAAGTAAAAATGATGTGATTAAATTTAATTTGCCATGAAAAATTACCTCAGAAAAATAAAATAGCTGTCATGAGGGGAGTCACACTACTTGAAGCAAATGTGAAATGGTCCTGCCATCCAAATATTGTTTATAGGCATCATTACCAGCGGAGTTCACTGCAGAAGTATTGGCTTTATTTTAATCTCCAATAACTCTGCCGCTGATTTAGCTTTACTGACTTGTACATGTTGATTTTTGGCATCCAACCATGACCATTTCATAATGCTTTCAGTTCTATTACTTCATATCATTATTTTTTAATACATTGCCTTTAGGACTCTAAAGAGCAGATATTTTAATGCCCTTAATATGGAAAAATTGCTATGTTTCCTACCAAGGAAAACCATACCCCTGTGTCAGAATGGGGCATGCCAGCTCTGTGTGGACTTTGCCTCTCCCACACCCTTGTCTCCTCCCCGGGGTCCCTGAGCTGGATGCTGGGCTTCTCTTCCGATCCCCTTGAACACGGACCAGTTAACAGACCTGCACTTCTGCCCTTGCTTTGGCCTCACCAACCTTTTATTCTTCATTGGAGGACTTGACTAGCATCTTGAACTCATTCTTTCTCTCTTTTTAAAGTTGGGAACCATTTACAGGTGTTAAAGGCTGGTTGACTTCTGATACAAAAACAAAAAGTCTTCAGGATGAAGAAAAAGTATTCTGAACTTAAAAGTAAAAAGCCTACATTTTGAGACAAGATAGCAGAGACTCACCTTTCTCTGCCCCTCTCCTCTAAAGACTCCTAAGTACCTTGGGAATATAAGTCATGAGAACATCATAAAGGGACTCTGAAAGGCGGGAGAAAGCAGACTGCCTGTGGCCTGGGGGCTCGGGCAACAACAGAGCAGTGTGTTTGCTGGATGCTGTTTTCATTCCGGCATGGGCACTGGAGAGCCCCATCACTCAGGAGCACCAACGGATATGGACAATGATCAGCCACAGAAGAACTGTCTCCAGCCAACGATTCCGCAGAAATCTAGTGGAGAAATCCTCTGTCAGATGCCCACCCGCCATCAGCAGCCCACTTTGTTGGGGCGTCTGCAAGGCTTCCCTGTTCTCCCCATGCCAGCCCCACATGCAGGGCTGGAAGCTGTGTTAGCAGAACCCATAAGCCGCCCCAAGAGCCAGGCAGTAGTGGCCTGATCTGCCCAGGGGTCAGGGTGAGCAGAGGGCAGGTGGTGACCCATCCCCCACACACAGGGGAGCAGGAGCCTCATCGCCGGCACCTGTTGCACCAACTGGCCCAGTGGCTCCTGGCTCTCCATCCAGGGGCAGAGAAGGACCAAGGTCTGGTGTTTCCTAAGCCTCACACCTGAAGGCAGCAAGAGCCCAGGCGGCATTGACAAGGATTCTGGAGTTCCAGTGACACCAGGAGAATGAAGCTGACCGAAATAACGTTGAAAGGGCTCCAGCAATGAAATGAAATTACCACTGGGACTACAGATCACAAAAATCGTCCAGGACCTATAGGCTAGACCTAAAAAGAGGACATGCAAACAGAAGATTTAAATACAATCAAGAGATACAAATCATTGAGATAAGAAAATCAATTGACTCCAACATTGAGGTGAATAACACACTATAAATATCCAATAAGAATTTTAGAGCATTCATCATAAAATAGCTTGAATACACAATTATATATTGTCTTGAAACATATTTAAAATGTTTTAAAAATATAGCAAAGAAATGCCATTTGAAAAAAAGGACCCATTTGGAAATTATGGAACTGAAAAATACAACAATCAAAACTACAACTCTCTGGATGGTCTAAATAGTACAGTGGGAATGACAAAGGATAGAATCACTGACCGTCAGAGAATGTGATAAAGATAACAATAGAAAATAATGAAATCAAATACAAACAATAGAGAATTTACTAAAACAAAAAAGCTGGCTCTTTGATAAAAATAAAATATCAACGAAATCAATTAATCATTAGCAAGACTGACAAATACAAAAAAAAGAATACACACAAATTACCAAAAAATGGAACAAAGATCCTACAGATCTTGCAGCCAGTAAAAGGATAATAAGAGATTACTATGAACAACTTTATTCTCATAAATTCAACAACAGAGAAGAAAATGACCAATTCTTTATAGTCCACAAATTACCAGAACTCACTCAGAGAAATAGATGACTGGAGTAGTCCTATAACCATGAAAGAAATGTGTATGTAAATTAAAAGCCTCTTGAAAAGAAATATCCATGCCTATATTGTTCCATTGAAGATCTTTACCAAACATTTCAAGAATTAGCCCCAATTTTACACAATCTGCCAAAAATAGAATAGGAGGGCATACTTTCCAACTCATTTTATGAGGCCAATATAATCTTGAAAAAAAATAGATATAGGCAGCACAAAAAAAAAAAAAAAAGAAAGAAAACTGGAGACAAACTATTTCAGGAAGTTAGATACAAAATTCCTCAACAAAATATTAGCTAACTGAATCCAGCAATGTGTGCAAAGTATAATGCAGCACAAACAACAGGACTCATTTCAAGTACGCAAGGAAGACTGGTTTAATATTTGAAAATCACTGATGTAATCTCACATAAAATTCAAGAATAAAAATAATATAATCTTATAAAGCAACACAAAGAAAGTATTTAACAAAATTCAAAACATACTGATGATTAAAAAAAAAGTCAGCATACTAGAACTAGGGGAACTTCTTCAACTTGATAAAGAGCATCTACAAAAAAGACTACAGCTAATGTCACAATGGTGGAAGACTGAATGCTTTCACTCTAAGATGGGGAGCAAGGCAAAGATGCCCACTCTCCCCACTGGTATCTGACAGAGCACTGAAGTTTGGGCCAATACAATACAAGTTTGGGCAAGAAAAATAAATAAAATTCTACAAATTGGGAAGGAAGAAAGATCAGTATCCCTTTTTACATAAGATACGATTGTTCATGTAGAAAATTCCAAAGAATTTACAACAAACCTGATAATTTACAACAAACCTTCAAGAACTGAGTTCAGCAAAGTTGGAAAATACAAGTTCAATACAAAATATCACTTGCCTTTTTCTATACTAACAATGAACGTGCAGAAACAAAAGTTGAAAGCATGATGCTATTTAAAAGCACTCCAGAGGAAATGAAGCATTTAGTGTAAATCTATGAAAACATGGATAGAATCCATACATGAAAAATTATAAAACAAGTGTTAAAAAAAATAAAAGAAGACCTAAATAAATGGAGAGACATACTGTGCTCATCCATTGCAAGTTTTCATAAAGACATCAATTCTCCCAAAATTCATCTACAAGTTTAATGCAGCTGCTATCAAAACACAAGCAATGTAATTTGTAGATATACACAAGCATATTCAAACATTTATATGTAAAGAAAAATGTCCTAGAATAGCCAAAATCATTTTTCAAAGGAAGAATAAATTGAGAGGAAGTATTCTTGTCTACTACAAGGCTTACTCTATAGCTGAATTAATTAAGATGGTGTGGCTCAAAGATAGACACATAGATCAACGGAACAACATAGGGAGCCCAGAAATAGAACCACACAAATATGCCCCACTGATTGTTGATGAAGATAAAAAAGCAAGTCAAAGGAGGAAGAATAGCCTTTAAATAAATGTTGTTGAAGAAATTTGATTTCTATAGGCAAAAATATGAACCTTGACCCAAACCCATATCTAATATAAAAGTACGTCAAAACAGACCATGAAATCCAGAAAAGATATTTAATATTTATCTTTGTCTCTGCTCCACTGGGATCACCTAAACAGTGCAGGAGGAATGATGCTAACACCAACATGTACCTGTATTTCTTCTAGATTTAGTTTCTACAAAAGATGGTAATCTTATCCCTTTATAAATGGTTTCCTTTTTGGCCACAGTATTCTTCCTCCACTCTCCATCCTGCGCCTCACTGACCCCCCACAGATGTGACGTAGGAAAGGCATTTCCAGCCAGACCAGGATGAGATGAGAGGCCCGTTCTTCGAGCCCTCAGATCCTTTGACGGCAGGCTGTGATAGTCCCTTCCCAGGAGTGTCTCTTTCTCCCACCCGATTCCTCAAGTCTGGGAGGTGTGCCCCACCTAGCATTTTCTTCAGCACTGCGGGGGGTACCTGAATACAGCGTTCAATTGCTTTGGTTGCATTGATTTTTATAATCAATTTGCACAAAGATTTAAATCAACTCTCTGTGGTTTGCTTTGATTTGAACTATTTGATTTTGAGGTGAATTCAAATGAAGTCAGACGCTAAGCCTGAGTGGAAACCGAGAGATTCCCCAAATCTAGTAGCCTGTAGCCACTAACTGGCGAGCACAAGACCTCTGAGTCAGAAACACATGAATTTCAATCCTCTCTCCACCACTCAGGGCATGCGTGATCTTAAATTACTAAAGTTATCTCAGCCTCAGCACTTTCTATCTTGAAGACAGGGTAAAAACGGTAGCTACTTCATGGTGTAAAGTTAGGTGAAATTCAATAACAGTATCCATGCATTTGATTACGATTATCACCATACTATTCCTTCATCGGAAAGATGAGTTATCACCAAGCGCGGTGGCCATACGAACTGTAGAGCCGCGTCTATACTGACAATCTGCACTCGTACGCGGCATGATTTTTGAGCGTAGAGTTAACGTTAGTCTCAACACTCTCAGGTATGTTTTGTAGACATGTATAGAGCGTGTGGGTTTGGGGGCACCTGGGTGGCACAGTCGGTTAAGCGTGCAACTCTTGGTTTTGGCTCAGGTCATCATCTCAGGGTTGTGAGATCGAGCCCCGAGTCGGGCTCCATGCTGAGTGGGGAGTCTGCTTTAGACTCTCCCTCTCCCTCTGCACCTCCTGCTTGTGCTGTCTCTCTCTCTCTCAAATAAATAAATAAAATATTTTAAAAAATAAAGTGTGTGTGTTTTGAGGATTTAAAAAAGAGTATTCATTAATTTTGGAAGGTTAACAAACTGGTTAACGAGCACAGATATCTCTGAACAAGATGATAGGAAAATTACAGACTTTCCCTGATTGACTCATGGGACACATGTCCTGGAGTTGGTACATTATCACATACTGGGTTTCCTTGTTCTCTGTTACATACTGGAACTCAGCTGGTGGTTCACACCAAGTATCACCACCCTCAGAATCACAGTAACACCGATCAAAGTCGTGGCACTGAGCACTCGGGTCGCCACGGCCAGCCGCCAGCCCGTGGACTTGGGGGCCTCACCGTAAGAGCTCCCGAGCCAGGCACGGGGGTCTGACACAGTCTCCCTCCACCTTCATCTCCCTGAGCTCACTGAGCGGTAGCTGCAGAGAGTTTTCCTCTCTTCGCCCATAACGAGTTCACTCACCAGCACTAACAGGCTCTCTTCAAGTGGAATTTTCTAATACTAACTGCATCTCATCACTAGTAGGTTAGACTCAAGAAGGGAGAAAAGGTGCTTAGATCAGACAAGTTCTCACTGCTGAGCAGAAGTTTAGAAACTATAATCACCTATTTTTTTCATAGACCGCAGGACAGTCCTTGGGATTTGACTGCAAGAGTTTCTGCTAGGACAAAGGATCTTTCTCATCCTCCTAGGACAAGATACTTTCTTTTTTTTTTTTTTTTAAAGATTTTATATTTTATTTTAGAGAGAGTGAGCGTGAGCAGGAGGGGCAGAGGGAGAGAGAACGAATCCCAAGCAGACTCCACACTGAGCGCAGAGCCCCACGTGGGGCTTGATCTCATGACCTTGAGACCATAATCTGAGCTGAAACCAAGAGTCGGATGCTTAACTGACTGAGCCCCCCAGGCGCCCCAGGGCAAGCTACTTTCTAAGTCTTTCATTCATGAATTTGTCTCTCAAGTTGGCATTTGCAAGGGATAAAGGGCTATGATTATTGGGATTTTGTTCACTTTAATGAGATATGCAATGATAACATAATACTTTACAAATTACTGATACTTGAGAGGACTCATTCATGTTCATTATAAATTAGAGCTGTAACATCCCATCCCACATACACCACAACTTGACATCTACATAAAAGTTAGCTAGCACTTGGGTTGTATATATAACTGTTGAATTACTTAACTCTACCTCTGAAACTGATGATGTACTGTATGTTGGCTAATTGAATTTAAATTTTTAAAAAAAGTTGGCTAGTGCTTATATGAGTGAAAGTTCACATAACTAAGGTCTGTACTCCCTTCCCCCCTTTTTTATTCCTCATGACATAAACTTTACAGACAGGAATAAGAAGGATCCTGTAGCTAAAAACAGCTATGGAATCACATACAGTATTTTTCCATACTTACCAATATGATATTGTTACATTTGGATTATTTAAGTAGAAATCATTTATTCTATTTCTGTTGATCCCTAAACACGTTTTGCCAGTAATACTTATTACTTATTACTGTATATCTGGAGGTGTGGGGGGGTGATATTAGTTGGCTCACTACTCTGAAGTTTGTATTTTGGGGAGAGAAGGCATTTGTTGGTCCTATTCCTGGAAAGAGGAAGGGGCGGCGGGGTAGGGTGCAGCAGCATGGAGCAGGGGTGGTAGGGCAGGGGTGCGGCAGGGTGAGGCAGGGGCGGCAGGGAGGGGTGCGGCAGCCTGGGCAGGGACGACGTGGTAGGGGTGCTACAGGGTGGGGCAGGGGTGGCGGGGTAGGGGTGCGGCACCATGAGGCAGGGGCGGTGGGGTAGGGGTGCAACAGCGGGGAGGGGGGGCACTGCAGGAACTGCACAGGTGTGGAAAGATGCATCTTGCAGCCCTGTTTCTGAGAGGTGAGTTAGGGAACCCGAGTTACCCCAGGGCCCTGCAGCCTGCTATGGGGTTTTGTCACAGAGTCTTTTGGGGCTAACTGGGAAGAGTTTAGTGAGACTAGCTAAAGGAAAGAAGCCCTCCTCCTGCCAGGATTAATTCAAAATGATCCTGCTATCAGAAAAGTATGCAGATCTTTCTTTATCAAAAGTATCTAGGTGACCCTCGTACCTTTTTTTTTCTTGGATGCCTTTTCCTCTGAGACCCTCTTGTATTGGTTGACAATGCAATGACCTTTAGCCTGTGTCCTTTGAGGTTCTCTGCACATGGTCAAGTTTGTTAGTGTCCTTTTTAAAGTATAGCATTCCGAGAAGAATGGTCAGACCACCCCAGTAAGGATTGAAGTTTTTCTAGTTCTGTGTGTCTTTCTGTGCCCAACATCTCCCTACCCAGAAGTCTAGACGCGGCCCTGTCCTCTTCCAGTCCTAAACCAAGCAGCTTGGTTTAGGGAATGTCGGGAACCGCAGCTTGACACTTCTCAAATGCCAACACCTTCACCGAAGACATTTTCCTTTGAAAATAGGTGCAAATTAGGAGACTAAGCATGCAATCGCCCGCCACCTTTGCCCATCCATTGCTCACACAGGACTCTGGGCTCTGAAAATCCTGCAGTGGCCACCGTTGGCTCCCCCAGGACTCCCGAAGGTTGTTTCTACACAGAACCCCCTTCCACCTGTGAACAAGAAATAATGTTCTATCAGAATCCCACCGCTCTGCAAAACCACTGTTTGTGTTTGATTCACCCCTGCCCACCTGGGGGAATTGTGATATAGCTCTGTACCCCCTTCGAGGCCTTCCCACCCCATTTTCCCAGTGATTGGGAAAGGTTCCTGTCTTTGAATACTGGTTCCCTCTCATGAAGTTTTCATCCCAACTGCCACCACCTTAGAAAGGCCTTGGCTGAAGACTATTTCCCTCGTTTGCTTTCTCAAAGTCCCTATCACAACAGAAATTCTGTTGCCAATTTAAGCGCCAAAGTCTCACTGCATGAGGTGTAGATCAAAGGAGGGATGGAGACCGGAGACCTTTAATAAGTCTGCCATACACCTCCCCCTCCCCAACACCACACATGCGCACACACATCCATATAAAACACCCACCATATCCCCATAAATGACTATCATGCCCACAGCGGCCTGATTCTATCTACTGGTAACTCCTTCATTCCTAGTTACACTGTGAGATACGAGAAGCAAAGATATGATGGGAATTGCCAGGTACACTTAATGTCTCTCAATTCGGCTCTTAACCAGTTAGCATTAAAGAATTTTGTCAAAAATCTTTATCTTATGATTGCTAATTTTATATATCACCTTGACTAGGCCACCCATGGGGTGCCCTGACATTGGCCAAACATTATTCTGAGTGTGTCTGTGAGAGTGTTTCTGAATGAGATCAGTGTTTGAACTGGTAGACTGAGTAAAGCAATTTGCTCTTCTTAACATGGTGGGCCTCATCTAATCAGGTGAAGGTCTGAGTGGGCCAAAAAGACTGACCCTTCCCCCCAGTAAATGGGACTTCCTCCTGTCTGACTATCTTCAAACTAAGACATCTGCCTTTTCTCTCTGTAGACTCTAGCTGAAACACTGGCTCTTCCTGGATCTCTAGGCTACCAGCCTTTGGAATGGAGCTACACTACACCATTGACTCTCCTGGGCCTTGGTCCTTTCAGACTCGAAACTCAACCACACCAGCTACTGCCCACTCTCCTGGGTCTCCAGCTGGCAGGTGACAGATCATGGTGCTTGTCAGCTGCCATAACTGCATGACGCAATTCCTTACAATAAATATCTCTCCAGGGCGCCTGGAGGGCTCAGTCAGTTAAGCGTCTGCTTTCGGCTCAGGTCATGATCTCAGGGTCCTGGGATCGAGTCCAGCATTGGGCTCCCTGCTCAGCGGGGAGCCTGCTTCTCCCTCTTCCTCTGCTGCTCCCTCTGCTTGTGCTCTCTCCCTCCCAAAATAAATAAATACAATCTTTAAAAATAAAAAAAAATATATATCTCTCCATATATATACATCCTTTGGCTTTGTTCTCTGAGAACTCTAACTAATAAAAGTCTCCATAAAACTAAGTGAAAATTAAGCTTGTTTCCAACTAAATATATGTTTTGTATACATACTAATTTCTATCTTTCAAATGTATGTTGATGCTTTTATAATTAATCAAATACATATTAATTTGGTAAAAATATTAATAATTTACTTGTAGTTATTTGTAATTTTTCACATATTTTTCCAGCCAGGAGATAGTAACACAACTACTATTTATGGGACATTTTCATGTAATTAAATGGTCTTCGTAGAGAAACAGTAGGCTGTACTAGGAATTTGAAAACCTCGCTCTTAAAATGATTTTAAGTAATTCAAAAGGGAAAATGAAGTGGCTGGAATTCCAATTCTGCTCTGATTTATTCTAGTGATTTTAGGCAGGATATTTTACCCTTCTGATCCTTGTTTTCCTTGTATATAAATGAACATGAAAACATCTATCATGAACATTGCAAAGTTGGTGTAAGCAATATGATTTATCATATATCACTACTTTTTAATATTTAAAAAAATTTTTAAGTGCAACCTAACTTCATGTTTGTATAGACAATCAGGGCAGGTGTTCTATCAATCATGTGTGCACTGATCGGAACAAAACTGGTCACTGGTATCTTAGGAATGCCGGGCCTGCCACTGAGCCACGTGGGGACATTTGTAGACTCACTCCCTCTGCGTGCAAGCTGCTTCCTCCCCCAACACGGCCCGGGTATTCCGGCACAGACTGCTGGAACACCACTGTCCTCCTTGTGTGCCTGGCGGCCGGGGCGGAGGGGCTGGCAGAGCCTGAGGAGACCCTCGTCTCACGAAGCCCCTGCGCAGGAGAGGCCCGCAGAGGTCACAGGCATGGGAAGGCGGCTCTCCACCGGACGGGAGAAGGGAGATTCACTCCTAACTCAGAAGCTTCAGAAGAATTCGGGCTTGAGAGTCTCAGGTCCGCCCCTCACGTGTCCCTATCCTGTCTCAGGTGTCAGGGCACCCAGCTTTTCCTTTGCATAAAGACCTGGAAAAGCGGTGCATTCTGTCCCTGGGCACCTGTGCCATGACTCTGACCGGGTCCTGGCCTCCATGTTCACTCTAGTCCCCCCGCTGTAGCTGGAGATGGGGTCTCCTGGGATGTTGCCGTTGGGGCCTCCGGCTGTCACAGAATATCAGAGTAGGACTGGGCTCCTTTGAACCTGTTGTTTGGTTTGCCAAGCGTCCAGAGCCCGTCCATTCCACAGCCCTTAATCCCATAATTATCAGCGGCCCGTCCCAGGCTAGCACAAACATCGCACCTGCCGGACACGACCCAGACTTTGCAATAGCATCTTTAGAACCAGCCGTGCCGCAGAATCAGAGAGCTGCCCCCTGACTATGACCAGCAGCAGGTTCAGGTTCTCCGTCACTGCTGGATCGCAGAATAACCCGGATCCACCATCTCCTCTGAAGTTCGCTTTCCGGGGTCACACATTATATCAGCCTGGATTCCCCTGAAACCAGAGCCAGATCGAAGGCTTCCTGGCTCCGGTGACTTCTTCAGGGGGTGCGATCCCAGCGAGCAGGAGTGATGAGGGAAGGGAGAAGGAAGAGGCAACAGGGATGTGCGTTACTCAGCTGGCCCCTGCTTGGTGTGGTCACGACTCCTTCAGACTCGCTGGGCCATCTCCTGGGGAGACACGCAGCGGGTCTCCCTAGAGCAGTCTGCAGTGAGAGGAGAAAAGAATCTGACCAGCAGCTCTCTCAAAGGTTTGTCACCTGTGACATCTATCTCCACTTCTGGGCCTCGTGGGCATTGGTGGCCCCAAGTGGCATCTCAAGTCTTTGTGTCAGTAAAGAATCCCTGAAGCAAGGAGGTGTGGGTGCGAGCAGGTCTGAGTCCGGCGGTGGATCTGTGCTCACTGGAAGAGCCAGCGCCGCTCCGGCTGTCGAGACCCCCCTCTTGCTGGTGCAGGGAGGCCGAGGATCCGTGGCAGGTGGCCGGTCTGGATGCAGATGCCCATCAGGCCACCATCAGGTGGGGCCTCTCGTACAGGTGCACGGCTTAGCATAGGGCTCCGCCCTCAGCAGGTGCCCATCCCGACTTCATTAAGTCAGTTAATACATAGGTGGTCGTGGGCACGATGAGATGGATTGATGAATTCTTCGTTTAAAGGTAATTCTTCCTGCTTTTATTTTGCTATCATAGACATTCGTTGAGCTCAGGCCCAAAACTTGATTACAGCTGTTAGCAATGATGAGTGATCCTGGGAACGCTGGGAAATGCTTCCTGCCGATCCAGTTTTCTCATCAATAAAGCGTGCGTGTCGTCCGTGTGTTTGGCACAGGGGGCAGGGCCGCCCTCGGTACTGCAGCGGCTGCTAATCTAATTTGCCAAAGAATAGTCTCTGTGACCTAATTCTCAATCTGCTACAGGATTGAGATGAAGACCAAATCATCTTAGAGGGTCTAATAATCTCGTTTCGATCGATCAGTTTCTTAGGCGGTATCCTTTGGTGGAGACTTTTCAGATAAGTAAAGAAAATTAGGTTGAAAGCAAAATGCGTCTTCCTAAGATGCGGCTCGCCCGCCCACTCAGCCCGGGGCAGCCGGGCAACCTCTCCTGGGTGTGTTTGGGGCCCTCGGAGGGGCATTTACTGTACTCGGGCGAAGCCCGCTGCCGAGCGGCTCACTGCATAAAACACTGCGCTTTCTCCCATTGACTGCCTGAAATAAAATAATCTATGATGCATGAACAAGTCTAAATGAAATAATAATATCCTTAGCAGTGAAAAACGGATTGGTAATACAGTAATTGAGCAGATTTATTGCCATCTCCTTGAGCTAGCCTGCTGAAACAGCCGGCTATTTTATTTAATCTCATATCAGAGGAATTACTGGCTGGTAATCCATTGTTAAACATCATTTAGAATGATGGATGAAAATGTCAGCTTTTCCAACATAATCAATTCATATCTCATTAGCACATATTATTTATGATTCTCATAATGGGACCTGCAGGGGTCTCCAGGGGCAGGTGGAGACCTCAGCTGTTGTCGAAATGAGATGAGATATACTGTAGCTTATGAGTTAATAACTCCATATAAAAAAATACTTCTCCACAGTATTGATTGTTCTTACCATTTTACGAATGAATTGAGTGACTGGGCTGCCCTCGCCGCGGTGAGGGGCTGTGTATTCTGGGTCTGGCCGCGCGTCCACCTGTGCTTTTCAGGACTCCTAATTTCACTGAGAAGATTTTCACAATAATTATTTAGCTCCAAATGTTTTTAAAATAATAAACCAATTTAGGAGAAGTTCCCCACGCAGCTGAAAAGCCAGCCCCTGAATGTCAAGGACCAAGACGGCCTTTGCTGCGGCGTGGGTGCCGTTAGGGACGGGGGCATTCTTTTCCCCCTCACTACCTATGAAGATAAATCGCCATATTTCTTCAGCTCCAGCTCGGCTGCTTTTTAAGGATACTCTCTAGTGTTTGCTGCTTCCAAGACCAATGAAAAGCAAACCTTGATTCATGGGCTTCATGCAGCTGATGGGGCGTCAGTAATCACGGGCCCAGTGTCAACCGTTGCCGGAGTTAAACTGCATTGGAGAATCATTTTATGCTTCAGCTCATAAACATCAATAAAGGAAAATGAGTAATAAATGACTGTCTAGAGTACAAAGGACCAGCTCATATTTCAGATGAAAATGAAGACAAAATGTAGCTTTTATTTGCCTGTGGAATTCCCATTAACTGCATCACTGACAAGAGAGAGCTGGATCAATAGCTGGCTGGCCGCAGAAACCCGTTTCTGGCTGTTCAGCAGCCAATGCAAAAGGGAAACTGTCATATTGTGATCTTTATCAGGTAATCTTCATTACACCAGACCAATGATATATGTAGATGCCGGTCAGCTAGGGGCACTTCTAATTCTTGGTCCTATTTGTGGTTTGAGTGTAGAGCGATCACAAATTATTTGTTTACGGTGATGAAAAATCTTCAATGTTCATTCCTTTTATTCTTTTTATAGGTAATCCATATCTGGGAACTTTCTCTCAAGACTACTTTATTCACTCAGGATTTTTAAGAAAGTATTATATCAAATGTTACCTTCCTGCCCCCTCTGAGTAAAGAAGAACCTGCCAGACTGTGATAGGCTTGACGGAGCGATCTGTAAGCTCCTTCTCCAAGTTCTGGGAGGGAATTCTGCTTTCTCTGTGAATTGTTGTTCTCTCTTTGAATGAACAGAAAGGGCTGCTAGCCAGGACAAGTGGAAATGAATGCTTCCTATGACATGCAAATATAACAAAATGTGTCTCTCTTGCATTCTGTGTGCCTGCAAGGAGAAAAGTGGGGGGAGAGAAAATACATTCTATTTCGTGAGAGATAGGGTCAGCCATGTCAGGAAGAACTCGTTTACATGAATGCCATGCTAAAATGAAGGAATTCCATGTTGCCTATCAGGAGGGGCTCAGGGCAATGGCAGCCGGGAAGCACCCCGCAGAGTGATGAGTTGACAAGAGAAAGAGTGGGGAAGAGGCAAGACTTTCCTTAGAAGAGACAGAATGGAAGATAAGAAAAGGGTGAGCTGTAGTTACTCTAACATTTCCCATTTACTGGAAACCTTTGATCCTGGGTGGGGTGGTGGTCCTGATGGGCTCATCAAATATCAAACATCCTTAAGAATCTTTATAAAGGAATGAAATTGACCACTGTTGACTCACCAACCAGGATTTCCTGAATTGAACTGAGAAATCTGCCGAGTCCTACAAACCCATCTGAACGATGTTAGTGTGTCTGATTGTTTTTACTCCTTGAGATTACTCTTTTCAGTATTTATTTTTTTTTTCTTTTCAGTATTTAAATGCCTTATTTTATACACATGTCTCCTCTCTCTCTTTCTCTTTTACCATCAATGGCCAGTTTCATCTAACTGAATAATATAAATTTGACACTCCTGTCAAATTCATCCTGCCATGTGAAATGTATTCACTTTCTGTAGAAGGTGAAACTTTTACAGGATTGTAGAGGAAATGTTAGGTTAAAATGCAATTTATGTAAGAAATCTAGTAGATGGTCCCTTATATCATCATATATCTATAAAGGTATTTGCCAGCAAAGAACCCTATCACAGAATCTCTAAGAGGGTCTATTCTTTTTATGCCCAGCTGTTTTGGCCATCGGCCCTTTTTATTGTTCAGATGTCAGTGACACAAGAATGGTAGCAGATGTGGTGGCTGGACATGCTGTTACTTCCTCTGCATTCTCAAGGAAGTGGTTCTGTAATTAAAAAGGGCAACTTAATCAATTTTCAAATGTAGTATCTGGAACCTCAAAAGACCCGCAAGAATGATTCTGATGGTTTTTCTTGGCATGATTTTTCCAAGGAGAGGAATCACTAAATAAAGCTCCTTGCAATCAACACCCCATGTTCTGCCTGCCATACTAATTATTTCAGAAGCTGGTGACGGTTACGTTCAGAATTAGTACAGAGTAGCCAAGCAGACATGTGGACTTTAAAGGTTGTCTTGCTCTCTGCCATTAATTTATTCACCCCAAATTCATAAATAAATGGATAAAGCTAATCACCACCATTGGATTCAACTGAGATTTTGGATAATTTACATGACTTCTCTTCCCCATCATTGTTTTCAGGAAAGCGACTTCATAGTTAGCTTAATAGTCAACAAACAAAATATTTGATTGCTGAAGAACATCAATGAAACCAGAGATAAAATTCAACTAAGAATCCTCATACACGTGGAAATTAACACAAGCACTTGGGAAAAGACAGTTTCTCAAAATGCTTAACAGAGAGTTACCAAGTGATCCTGCAATTCTACTTCCAGGCACGTAATCAAGAGAAATGAAAACATACCACCACACAATCCCTTGTGCTCAGATGTTCCTAGCAGCATTATTCATAATAGCATCAAAGTGGAAGCAGAGATGTCCAAAAACTGATGAGTATAAACAAAATCCCGTACACCCACACAATGGAATGTGTCCCAGCAATAGAAAGTTACAACGTGGTGATCATGATACAGTCTGGATAAACCTTGAAAACATGATGCTAAGTGAGAAAGAACAGACAAAAAAGGCGACATATTGTGCTCTTCCCTGTATGTGAAATGTCCAGAATAGGCAAATCATAAAGACAGAAAGCAGATTGGTGGTTGCCCGGGGCAATAGGGGGCGGAAATGAAGAGTGACAGATAACAAACAATACCTCTTTGGGGTGATGAAAATGTTCTGGAATTAGATATTGGTAATGGTTGCCCATTGCCCAACTCTGTGAATGTACTGGAATTAGATATTGGTAATGGTTGCCCAACTCTGTGAATGTACTGACAGTCGACTGAGCTGTACCCTCTAAATGGGGGAATTTTATGGGATATGAACAACATCTCAATAAACTGTAAGTAAAAGAAACTAAGGACAAATGGGACACTTTCTGACACAAATAGGTGTAATATCAATGAAAACTAATATCCTTTAGTATGTTAGGGGTGTGTTTAGGGTGTTTCTCATTTCTCTGCACAGCACAACATATCAGAGGAAAAATTTTTCTGTGGTCCCTACAATTCACGATACAAAATTAAGTAACGTCAGCAAGTCAATCTGTCAGCCAACAGGTAATAACTATTGAGCCCCCAACCAAGTACATGGAATTCAGACGAGGAATTCATAAGACAGCACATAATAGTGACTGATTACAATTAATCTATCTACTTAATACAGTATGGAAAGAAGGGAGACAAAAATCACCCAACCGTCAGCCTCTTCATTGTTGGTACTACTACGGCTTCATAGAAATCTGAAGCAAACCCTTTCCAGGGAACACTGGGCATGCTCCTGTCAGGAAGGAGAAAATCAAAGTTCAATATTTGCAAGCCGAGCAGAGAAAACCGTGTCCTAGAGCTTACATTGAGTGGGGATGATGAAAAGACTCTGCTGAACTATTTGCATCTAATTAAATTAACTTTCATTCATGTTATTTCAGTAAATGAGCACCTAATAAACATCTGCTCTATGCAAGCCGTAGGCTGAATATTATGAGAAACAAGCATATTTAGGCCGAGCCTTGTAGGAGCTTATGATTTGGCTGGAGAGACTCCATAATGTGTGTGGATGCCCAGCAAGGAGATGCTCCTTTCTGGACTGAGACTCCATCTATGTTCCTGACTGGCTGTGCCAATAAGATTTAGTGACTCGACTTGTGTGAGTGCTAATTTTCTCATTATTTACGAAGTCGAGGTAATGGTGTCTGCCCCACTTATCCCTGTAGAATCGGTTTCATGGTCAAATGAGATAATGCATAAGGATTAATTCTATAGTAGAAACAAAATACGCAGTCAGAGGCATTTTCTTTGGATTCTAGGGATAAAATGGCTTTCAAGAGGGTGATAAGAGATGTCATCTGTAACATGAAAAATGCTAAGATTTTTCTAGCTAAAGAAAATAGTCTATTCACAGAGGAGGTGTCTTTGTCTGTTTGGGCTGTTATAACAAAATGCCATAGACTGGGGAGCCTATAAACAGCAGCCCCACAGTTCTGGAGGCTGGGAAGTCCAAGATCAAAGTGATAAAGACAGCCAGAAGGGGTGGCTTTGCTACATCCTGGACCCCATGTCTGGAGGCCGGTGGCAGTTCTGCTCAAGCATTTCTGTTAGTGGCAAAAACAGAAGCTCAGGAAGGCAAACCCAAGCCCAGAAACACACCCCCAACACTGTGCTATCTGTATTGGCCAACATGCCAATGCCCATCTCAAGTCACACGCCTGAGCCTAAAATACATTCTGCCACCAAGGCGCCAAAGGCAAACATGTGGACTCACAGCACCGTTCTAGAGGAGGAAAGACTTAGGAGCAAATATTCTCCCCAGCACAGCTGGCTTGGCTGGCGGAAGGTTAATATGGGGCGTAGTCAATGTGCTATCCACAAGATAGTTTAAAAAGCAGATATTAAAAAACGTTTCTTTTCCTGAGATTAAGAATTCCTCATATCCGTGAGAGCATATGATACATGTCTTTCTCTGATTGGCTTATTTCGCTCAGCATGAGGGTGGGAGGGACGGGGTGACTGGGTGATAGACACTGGGGAGGGTAAGTGCTATGGTGAGCGCTGTGAATCGTGTAAGACTGTTGAATCACAGACCTGTACCTCTGAAACAAATAATACATTATATGTTAAAAAAAAGAAGAAGAAGAAGGTAGTAGGAAGGGAAAAATGAAGTGGGGGGATTTGGAGGGGGAGAAGAACCATGAGAGACGATGGACTCTGAGAAACAAACTGAGGGTTCTAGAGGGGAGGGGGTGGGAGGATGGGTTAGCCTGGTGATGGGTATTGAGGAGGGCACGTTCTGCATGGAGCACTGGGTGTTATACGCAAACAATGAATCATGGAACACTACATCAAAAACTAATGATGTAATGTATGGTGATTAACATAACATAATAAAATTTTAAAAAGATTAAAAATAAATAAAAGACAGTTTGTGTCTGAATAAATCATGAAAACATGATTTTGTGAAAACTGAGAGTCAATGAATATTTTCAAATGAGAGTTGGCTTTGGAGGAAAGATGCTCTATATGCCACTAGAACAGGTTTTCAGTGCCCCCGGGACACCCAGTTCCTTTGTCTCCTGAGGCGGCCACGTCTTTTCCCGCTCCGTGACCCCGACCACAGTTTGATTCTTCTTGCCTCACCCAATGTCACCCTCGATTTATTTAGACCTGTTGGTCCACTGGACCCACCCAGAAAAGCTTCAATATAATAGGAAAATAATAGTCCTAATTTCCACAAAAGGGATTGTATTTGTTTTCTCTTGCTGCTGTAACAAATCACTACAAACTTAGCAGTGCAAAACAACATGTCTATTATCTCGCAGCTTCTGCAAGTCAGAGGTCAAGCATGGAGTAGAAGGTTCTCTGCTCAGGGTCTCTCGCAAGGCCAAAGTCACAGAGCAGGCCAGACTGGCCACAAATCTGGAGTCTCTGGGGGGAGAATCTGCTTCTGGGCTTATTCAGGTTGTGGCCGTATACGCTTCCATATGGCTGTGAGACTCCGGGCAGCGGGGTCCGTCTGCAGCCTCCATACGGCTGTGAGACTCCGGGCAGCGGGGTCCGTCTGCAGCCTCCAATGCGTCCGCATTCCTTGTTGGTGGGATCCTTCCCCTTGAAGCCAGTGTCCGATCTGCCTTATGCTTCAAATCACTCTGGCTTCTCCTGCCACACCTTTCTGACTTTCTCTTCTGTCTCTCTTTTAGGGCTTTCATGGTTCCATTGGGCCCACCCGCATAATCCAGGATAATATCCTATTGTGAGGTCAATTGATAATAACCTCAATTATCTGTAACCTCAATATATCTGTAAAATCCCTTTCACCTTATAAGGTGATCTATTCACAGGCGTAGTGATTCAACACACTGAGGGATTAATTAAGGCATCCTCTTCTGGAAGGCCCCAATTCCACCCCGCCAGCAGTGGAACAGCCTTCTACTGGAGAACACCCTGAACCAGGAGCCATATGCACCACCTATGTTTTGGATCATCCACATCCGTGCCTTAACCCTTTCAGTGTCCTTTCTTGGTTAGCTAACTCATTTTTCTCTGGATTAATCCAAGTTTCAACACTCTCCAGAAGCCCCTTACACACCCTCTCCAGCACTCATTTTCAGAACACAATTTGCCTTTTACTTAATTGAAGGAAGGGAACGCACCTATGTCTCCCCAATAAATGCACCTGTACCTCCAGCGTTCGCCTCCTTCGCTCTGGACTCGGACATAAATGCATTCATTGCCTTACTGAAGCCTTTGCCCTTCAGCTCATTGCTTCCAAACCCAGGTCCTGAGAAGGATCTCTCTAAAACTCCCATGTGTATGATCAATATTCCCTTCCCTTCTGATTTCAGTCTACATGTTAAGCTCTCTCCACCTGCATCCAAAGAAAACTCTCTTGCACTGCACAGAGTACTCTACCTAGCAATCTCTCTCCTCCTTTTCCAACCAAAATTCTCCAAGGCGGAGCTCTCCTTCACTATGAAGACGGCTCATCCATTTCTCTGCATCCTGTCACCCATCGTGTCATTCCAACTCCACCACCTGACTAAACTTATTTCCACCATGTTGGTCCATTATCCTCTAATGGTTGATTCAGGAATACCATTTTGAATTATTTTCTTACCTCACCATCTATGGCCTAAGATATTGATTATCTTTCATTGTAACTCTAGTTTTTGGACCTTGGGTCTACTGTGGTCCCTTGGTACTCTTCCTATCGCTTCTCCTGACCCTTGACCTCCTCCTACTGGATGCTTTCCTGGGGTAAGGTTTTGCACTCACCCACCCTAGTGGGGTCTGTCTTCCCCAGTTTGGTGATTGCTCACAAACTCAGCCCAGACCCTCCTCCAAGAATCAGACTCCTCTACCTACTGAATGGCTTGTCACTGTCTTCTAGATATTTACAACTACTTCAAACTCAACAAATTCAATCTGAACATATACTTTCCCTTTTCATGGGTTCCTTATCCCTCTATTTGTCTTGCTCTCCTCTACTCTTTTTGTTGGCTTCTATAATCTACTCATTCCCTCAAACTTGAAAACTGACATTTATAACCAATTTTTAAAATCCTTTATAGCCAATTAGTAACTAAATTCTCCAGGTTTTACTTTCTGAATTTTTAACCAGTCTGTCTTGTTCTTTCTCTTCCAAGGGTACCACCATCGTTTAATCCATTATCAACTAAGAGATTCCTAAAACAGCCCCCCAAATAGCCAGGAGAATCCACCTAAATGAGAATCTGTCATCTCACTCTGCAGCCACTCTCCGAGGCTCCCTGCCTCTTACAAGTTAAAGCATACACCCATGATCAAGATCAGATGTGAATCTGTTCACCCATGGTCAAGATCATATGTGAATCAGTTTACCCGTGGTCAAGATCAGACATTAGTTAGTCCTCCTGTGGTCAAATCAGACATGAATTAATCCACCCATGATCAAGATCAGACATAAAGTATTCTACCCATGGTCAAGATCAGACATGAATTAGTCCACCCATGGTCAAGATCATATGTGAATCAGTCTACCCATGATCAAGATCAGGCATGAATCAATTCACCCATGGTCAAGATCAGACATGAATTAAACACCCATGATTAAGGCCAGACATGAAGCAGTTCATCCATGATCAAGATTGGACATGAAGTAGTCCACCCATGGTCAAGTTGAGACATGAATTAGTCTACCCATGGTCAAGATCAGATGAATTAGTCTACCCATGGTCAAGATCAGACATGAATTAGTCCACCCATGGTCAAGATCGTACATAAATTGGCCCACCCATGATCAAGATGGGACATTGGTCAGTCCATGCTGTCCTCTCCATCCTCCTATCTTTCACTTTCTGCTCTTCACTTTCATTTTATATTATAGCAACTATAACCTCTTTGTGATTTCTTGACACACCTTGCTTTTCCTCACTATGTGTATAATTTGGATTCTGTGGGAAGAGGTGACCTTTCTGCAACTCTTACCCTCCTCACCATCCCCCTTCTTCAAGTGAGCAACTCAGAGTTTTCCTTTGGACATGGCACAGTGGTCACTTCCATCTGCAGGCTCAAGCTGAAAGAGTGGCCATTCCTTGGATTCTCATTGAATATCTTGTACCCTTGGATTTATCATGTTTAATCTCATAGTCTGTTCACTTCTCTAATAGATCATGACTTCTCTGAAAATAGTACTTACATCATTCGTGAAGTCATCAGTAAGCTAGCTGAAATGAATCAAAATGCAGATTGAAGGACAAACGCATGAAACAGTAGTGGATGCGTGCTGGCATGCAATGTGCTGCAGCAGGAATACAAATCTCACATGGCGGGCAGGGTGTCAGCACACCACGAGCTGTGGGTTGGTGTGAGGGCTGGGTAGGTCATGCACCCTGAGCACTTGCCAAGTGCTCCTTAAAAAGACAGTTTATTTCATCCCCTTCCCATGGCTGTACTTCACAAACTACCTAAGGTTGTTTCCTTGAAGGCAGAATATTTAGCTCTTCCTGAAAGAGGAGCCCCAAGTCACAAATGTTGACCTTCACTTTGTTTTGGGGATCATATTGTGTCACTTGAGAAAGGGGAATACACAGCTGAGCTGACTAACGTTTAAATTGGAAGCAAGCAAACAAACAAACAAAAACCTGAACTCAAAAATCAAGACTTAATGATACAGTTTAGTATGAAATAATTGTGTAAAAATATATCATGAAATGGTATTGGAATTTATGAAATAATAAAATAATAAATTTGTCTGCATACATCTGGATTTAAAAATACATTTCACAAAATTTGTCAAGTGCCTTGTGTCAACTTTAACTTCCCTACTAAAACCAGAATATATCTAGAGTTATACAGATGTAGATATATTGAGATATAAATATGCAGAGCTATAGAAATAGACACACAGACATAGATCTACTGATACCTGGACGTCATGTATATGAATTGTCTTGAAGTCTATGTTGGATTAAATCTGAATAATGACAGAAGGGTTTTTATATAATTTGAGATGGTTAAAATGCTGGGAAATTACAAGGTACAGGGAGGAAAACAAATGATTCAAAACAATTATTTAGCAAAGTTGCCATCAATAAGAACTTCAAATGGAAACAAATTTTGGTTGAAGTACAACATAAACTCAGCTAGGATCTTGCATCCTATGTTATTATTTGGTAGGCTACCTATCATCTCTGTTACGATCACCCCAAAGTTTGTTCCAATATTGTTTGACCCAGTGAAGAGTTCAGGTCATCATATGTCTTTATCGCACCTCTGCATGGAAGAAAGAAAATGCTCATTTTCTCTGTAAAGTAGCCCTTTGTAGGTAGATGCAGCACAGGAATGCATCTCTGGGAGGAGCACTGGGGAGTGCAGGGGCAGGGCCTTCACTGTTGTGCAAGGGGACACACATCACTGTACTTCTCGGGTGCAGTAAACCCAATGACCCCATCCACAAGGGAAATAAATTGCATGTGCTATTTTAATTCTAGAGAACTTAGAATAATCAGCGATATTCTCACTTTTTGTTTAAGAAGACCCAGCTCCCTAAATCTTACTCCCAGTTCCTAAACAGCTTCCCAGTAGAGAACACCAAATTGGATCCTATAGGGATGTGTTTCCTGCTGTCAATCACAAGGCGATCATCAACATAGGGAAGCAGTGGGATGCAATCTCAAAGGTTCAGTCAAAGGGAGTAACACCGTGTTGAAGAAGCTGAGTGCAAGAAGAGCAAATAGGCTTGTCCATGTTAGTCTACAAAGTCGAATGTGGAAGAACAACAAATATTGCAGAAGCATTGGAGTTTAGACCTCAGGCACAGATGCACAAATGACCAATGCCCATGTGCGAGGCCAAAAAATCTAAGGCTGGGCGCGGCGGGGGTTGAGAGTCAATCAGAGATCCACAGTAGTCCTGAAGACTGCAACCAACTTGACCATACATTTCCACTCTGCTGAGAGAGGTCATATTATTCTCATCACTGTCCAGTAAGAGTAATTGTCTATCTCTTTATTCTTTAAGAGATTAGCATTGTTTTCATAGCTAAAACTAATAAGGAACCTCATTAACTAATAATATATATATATTCCCATCTATTTCTATCCTTCAAAGTCAAAGATAAATTGATAAAGATTTCCTTTATGTAAAAATTTAAGGCATAGCCTAGTTCTAGAAACATAAGGGAATGGCTACTTAAGAAAATACACTCAAAATTCTATATTCCCAGATTCGAATAAATATAGAGAATTCATATGATGGCTGCAAGTTCAATTCTGTGAATGGCAATCATGGACTTGTTATGTGCAAGGCTGTACACCAACTATTTTCACAACAGTGAGATTGCATCCCCCTGCTTCCGCAGCATCAATGGACAAGACAAAGCTGAGAGACAGAGTATTTCTTTGGGAGGTAGGATGGGGCAGCGGTAGTTCTGGGCAGGGCAGATGTACGGCATTCCCACTGTCGCAGAAAGTTCTGTGGGGGTGGCTGATTTAGAGCTTCATCCTGGTAAAGATGGGTGTGCAGCACATGTTTACAACACCAGTTTCCCAAAGAAAAGTCAATACCTAGAGATGGAACATTTCTGCAATGGAAAAATAGAAGTTATCTAAACCTATTAAGTGGGACTGGATGACATCCACATTTTTTAAATATATTCTGTAAGCCTTTAAAAATTATAACCATGAGGGGCGCCTGGGTGGCTCAGTCATTAAGCGTCTGCCTTCGGCTCGGGTCATGATCCCACGGTCTTGGGATCGAGCCCCGCATCGGGCTCCCTGCTCAGCGGGAAGCCTGCTTCTCCCTCTCCCACTCCCCCTGCCTGTGCTCTCTCTCTCTCTGTCAAATAAATAAATAAAATAGTTAAAAAAATTATAACCATTAAGTAAATAAATAAATAAAATTTATACCCATATAGAACCCAGCCTTTCACCCAAAACCTAGCATTCGAGGTGCTCAGAGCTGACTCTGTGCCTGTCTAGGTAGAGGAAGTGTGACCACACTCAGGATGCTACAGGCAAATGGCAAAGGAGCTGCCCAAGGGCCACTGGACACAGCAAGGGGGTAGAAGAGGCAGGTAAATATCCTAAGTCCGGTATTTCGGTGGTGCCTTCCTTCCAGCTCTTCAGCGTGGCAGCCAAGCTTCCCTGTGGTTGGCGTAAAGGCCAGAGCTACAGCTAGCATGTGAGGGGGCAACACTTTGTTCCCGGCAAGGGACCTCAGGCCTGAGGGGTCGCTGGCGTCTGCCTCGCCCACCTGCCCAGCACCTCGGTTCCTGGAATCCGTCGCCCTGCTCCCCGACTCGGTGCGGTTGGTCCAGCGGTCCGCACGGGCTTGTCTTGCTACTCCTTGCCCAGTTGTGCCCCATTTATTCTTCTTTCCCAGCTCAGACATCGCGTTGTCCTGGAAGCCTGGCCGCCCCCACAGGGACACCCCTCTTCTCCTCAGTGGGATGAGTCATCACCAGCACTGCCCTAATGATGGCTGGGCTGGCAAGTTCCAGATCATTGCTCTGCACAGACTCCGGGCTGCAGGAGGCATGAGCCCCTACCCACATCTCTGTCCTCAATGCCCAGCTTGGGGCGTGGCACGGAGTAGGTGCTCACGAAAGGTTTGTTATCAGAAGATTTCAATTATATTGTGGAGGCTTGGAGACAAAGATTGATGAGTGGTCTATATTTATTATGAGTGCTAGTTACCCGTTTTCTGCTTCTCTGCTCCAAACTCACTTTCACTGGCTGCTCTGCGTCAGTGAGGGGGGCCCCTTAGATAGTTTTCCTTTGGCAATCGGCACGAAGTTCAGCTTTGTCAGGAGAGGCTGCCAGAAAGACACTGCGGGCAGAAGAGTCTTCCTTCCTGCTGGGTCCCCGGGCTCCCGCGCTCAGGGCGGTGCATGCGGTCACCTGCAGCCCTCCGTGTCCTGGGCACCTGCTTCCAGCGGTCTTGCAGAGAAGGGTCTCCCCTGACCGGTTCCCCTGCCCGGCACTCAGGGTGGCAAGTTTTGGGAGGCAGATTTCCATCAGTGTCTGAGGGTGAGTTTCTAGCAAGTCCTACTAGCAGGGCACCCCAGGGACTTGGTGCCTCCACTGAGTCATCCTCCACCTCCTTCCGTTGCCCGGATGCAGCTCAGTCTCAGCCCTGGGGCCATGGCTGCTTCCCACATTTGGGATTCCCACCTTCTCTGGAGTTCTCTTTGCTGTTCCCCAGCTTCCTCCTAGTCACTCCGACCTCCTGTTACAGTTAACCATTCTTCATGTGAAATTTTCCCACAAGCCACTGCCCCGGCTGTGTCCTGGTTGGGTTGGGACTGGTGCATTCTCTCTGAGTAAATTACAACTGTGTTGATATTTATGTACACGCTTCTTAGGTGGGAGGAAAGGCTGTACACTATGCCCTAAAGAAATACAGTGTGCATGACTTCTGCCCCATGATACTTTTGATTAACATTAACACAGTGATGGGATTTGTTCTCGTTGAGACTTGACTTCTGGTGATCCCAGGTTTGGAAAATGAGTGTGCAGCTAGCTGCCTGCCATGAGCCTCCTTACAAGCAACACTGTTTTCTCTGATGCAGCCACAGGAAGGGCCAATGACACAGAGACGTCAGGCAGTGTGCATCGGGGGCCACCTCGTCCCAGGTATCCTGGCACTGGATGCCAGGGGTACGCCAACCTCAGCAATAAACTACTTACTTCTACAAGTAGGTGAATTCTATATGTATAAGGGCAGAAATGCACACATTTATTGTCAGTTTTGGTTTATACTTATCAAGCACGGTTCATTTCTAAGCTCCTTAGCGTGCTTAGCGAACATGCAATGTGTTTTTTATGTATGTTTTCAGCTTTAACATGGGAAACAGTGAAGGGACGTTCTTCAGAAGATGTGGAAGCCCTAAGTTTAAATGTATTTGCATAGACAGCAAACACTGGCCACAAGGAGACTATCTCGGCTTCCTTCTTCCTAGAAACCAGAACGCTGGATGATCCCACTGCAGGATGTGGAGTTGAAAGAGGCAAGCTGCATCCAAACCAGCTGCACAGAATACGCCTTCCTCGAAGCTCAAAATTTTGAATTATTGGTTGAATATTTGCAATGGGAAACTCTGGTTTACTCCTGACTTTTCCAGGGGCTCTGAGGATTTCAGGCCTGCACTATAGGACTGACAAAGCAGGGCTGTGTATAGTGGGCACTGTGGGATCAGGTAGATCTGAGAACATGGGTGTCTGAGAAATGTCACGAACACACCACTCACCTTAGAGCCCAGGATGCTGAGGCGCTCTGAGCCCAGCACCTGTGGTTACAACCACACTGCCAAGTGGTGTCCATGTGGCCTGTCCCTGAAAAGTGGGAACGGAGTTTAAACATCACGTGTTGAGCTACAATAATATCGGTCTCATGATGTCATTTGAATCAAGGGAATAAGAACTAAGTGAAGTTGTACAAAAGCTGTCGAGTTGAGGCAAACAATTAGCGGTGAAGGGTTATTTTCCTAAAAGTCCGAGCTTGTAACGTAGACAGGCTCAGGAAGCGCTGTTGTATTGGCGTTCCTTGCCCATCATAAGAAGCACGTGGTGACCCATCAATAACTAATTGTATTAGTTATTCTACCGGGGCTCCAAGAAAACTGATGGAGAGGACTGTTAGTATTGATCACCATTCTGAGATCCCCCTGTCCATTGTTTACTGAACTGGTCAATTATCATTGAATTTTTCATTTTGAGTTGAAATGGAAAATTAACAGAAATCAAGAGATTTTGTAGAACATGTTACTAATGAATTAAAGAGGACTGAGGCTTTAGTGTTGCAAACTTACAGCTTGCTCATTTTTATAGGGACATATTTTTTTAATGAATGAATATTATTATTAGCATTTCAGTTCATTGAAATCATCTCCCTTTGCCCCTTTTATCAAATGGTATAGAATAGAAACAATACTAACTTACTTACCTGTTACCTTAAACTAATAATCGCCTCCCCTGAAGTTGGAATATTCGTTACCATTAAAGGTTAATATTCCAAGTTTCATCCTCTAATTTCAAAAGCCAGATTTGGGCGCCTGGGTGGCTCAGTTAGTTAAGCGACTGCCTTCGGCTCAGGTCATGATCCTGGAGTCCCGGGATCGAGTCCCACATTAGGCTCCCTGCTCAGCAGGGAGTCTGCTTCTCCCTCTGACCCTCTTCCCTCTCATGCTCTCTGTCTCTCATTCTCTCTCTTGCAAATAAATGAAATCTTAAAAAAAAAAAAAATTAAAAAAAAAAATTAAAAAGCCAGATTTAAAAATACCTATTGACAAAAATTATGTGTAACCATTTCAGATTTTTTTAAATGAAAGAAGGTTTTTAAAGCAAAATGCATTTATTGGCCTCCAAATAGAAAATCCATAAAGTGGGTTATTTTTCAGATAGGTAACAACATGAAGGAAAGTCTCCTGTATCCTATATGCTCATGATGGAACCATAGGAAATTTTAAAACATGCATAGCTCAGAAATGCCAAGATCTAATTGAGAAGCACAGTAGGTGATCCAGAAATAGCAGGTAATATCTGTTATGGCTGAGGTTGACATGTATTTAAGGATCTGGGGTCAAACAAAACCATGTTTGCCATGCATACAGGAGGTCCTTGGAGTCGTTTGCAGTCTCACTGAGTACATCATGACAAATGTAGATCAGAGGGACAGTAAATATTTTGCAGATAATGTGGGCAATCCTTTGTTCCGGGTACTGAATTTACATGGAGACCATGACTGGTCCCCTGAAAGACTCCATGGAAGTCAAACACAAATGCCTGGTGGTTTTCAGTGGTGGTGGAATTTGCTTTTGAGACTTAACATTTGAAAACCACATCAGGGTTCTGTGATCAGCAAGAGGTGTTTGGAGGAGGGATAAGGAGAGGGTGCACATCAGTCAGGGGAACGAGATCAGGACAGGTTCAGCCACCCTTTAAGACACTCAAGCCCCACATAGAGTAGGTGCTTCTGCTTTGCCCCATGTTATCCACAGAACGCAAGGTGTCCAGAGCATGAGTGGTATGTAAAGGCTCATGAAAGAATCTTGATTTGCTGCATTTGCCTGACAGCAAAATCAAAGGAAGATGCCCTTGTCTCTTAATCTTAGAACTCTTTTTATTCCATCACTACTTATTTTTTATCCACACTTGTTTTTTTTTTTAATCATCCCCTACAGTGGCCAAAAAGAGTCAACAGAAAGAACAATCTTAATCGCTTTAAAGTGCTCCGATAGAGTGGTAATTTGCCTTATAAACCACGTCACTGTGCCCTAGATTTACAGCAACATGTGATCTTTAAATATACTGTATATCACTCTCCTGATGGTCATGCAATTAGGATCTGGACATTAGAAACAGCACACTACCAAAAAATAGTTCTCAAAAGGGGATTTGGTGTGTCAGGGAAGATAACAGTAATTTAGAATTCAGGTCAACATGATTTTAATGCTAAATACGTGTGAAGATTAAGCCCCCAAATGTCCTATCCCCGCATAAGATCTTTAGTCTGGTCAAAGGAAGGAAATAAAAAAGGGAAACAGAGGAACAGACTTTAGCAAGGGACAGAAAAAGAACATTGCAGATTTAATAAAATGTATGTGATTTTAGCAGGACAGTATGAAATACCTACAGAACAGAAGACCCCCACCGAGACACCACTTGTTAAACTCTACCCAATATTCTTGGAATTTGAGGCATTACATTCACTGACCATAGCTTTAGAATTTCATGCAGCTACTGCATTGTATATGCAGAAAAAATAAAAATTACATTTGCTCCTTTTATCACAAACATTGCTTTTTTTTTCTACTGACCTTATCCAGGTGTGTGTTCTTGAGAAATTCATCCAAATTATTTAATAAAGGAATTAAATTGCCCGTATTGCCGATGTGCTTCTAATACAAAAGGATTCTCCCCTGTACCAGAGCTACTGTTATATTACTACAAATACAATTTAAGCATTTTTTGTAGATTTATTTGGTAGTCATTTGCTTCTCTACATTTTCAGCTCCTTGAGTTCAGGGACCACTTATTTTTTTATTATGTCCCCAGCTTCCAACTCAAGGACCAGCAAAAAGGAGACACGCCATACAGACTTGTTGAACAAAGGAATGGGATCTATGAGTCCTCATGTTCTTTCTCCAAATATTTCAAATCTCATGTTGCCATATTCCCCTTCCTTCATATAACTGTAATATTATAACATTTTATTACATAATATATTTTATATTATATACAATGTGTTATATACTATGTGTACATAAAGGTACACACATGCATAGGATTTGTATGGCTACATGTCTGTCCACGTATGTATACTATATGTAGACTATATTCTTTGTATGTATTATCATAGGTGTTTATATATCTTCGGGTATGCGTGTATATAACCTATTATATATTAGACATATCTGTAGATATCACGTATTATTCTATGTAAACACGACCAATTTTTATTTGTATTTCATTTATTTACTTCTTTTCCACACTTAGGCTAGAAAATATGCATTTGCAAAACTCACAGGTATAGGAATAATGATGCAGTCAAAAAAAGTATGAAAGTCTTCAGCATGATAGCTCATAACCAATCATTTTTGTTAAGATCCCTCGGGGAGGCTGTAACTGATAGGGCTGTTGAGAAATCCAAGCAATCCGGATGAATGGGAGATCCCCACAGCGCAGAAATGGCCCCCGTAGCCAAAAGGACAAGGCAGAGTTCATGTGAAACAGAAAATGTCGAAGCCTCCTGTTTTCTCTCAGAGATGCTGCATGAGTTCACTGTGCAGTTAAGATGTGAGCGCAGGGATAGAGCCCCCGGGGCGGGAACCGAGGGGAGTCAGGGGCCAGCTGAGCAGCGTCTGCACGCGGTGATGCCCTCCACGCTGCCACGTGGAGCGTGGGCTCCTTCTCGGCCACCGGTCCGCCACCACACGGAAGCCCCAGTAACAAAAACCGTCCTCCCTTCTGCATTTGCTCTGATTCTTCTGCACATTCACCAACGCCTTCTCTGGGGTGATAAGGGCTTACGTGTGTATAGAGCTCCAGCCATGAGAATTCTCTTTAAGTTATGATCAGAATGATTCTGCTTACTTAGATTTTTTTTAATTAAACCCCAGTAAGTGGATCAAGGACTTAGAATTTGTAAAAGTGTTTTTTTTTTTTTTTTTTAACAACAGAAGCTGACTCAGATGCTTCTATTTTTTTCTTCAAATTGTTTTTATACTTTATATCATTTGAATGCTCAAAACATGGAAATATTCCTTTGAAGGACATTGTGAAGGGAGCCAAACCTTATTCCATTTTGACTGGAATTCTATTATCTGCTAAGAATATGGTATCTAATCTGTATTTTTGAAAGAAATAGTGATTCCATGAATAACTGTTGTTTTAGGTGAGATCATTGAGACAGTGAACATGAGAGGTATTCTAGAGACCCAGAGGTTGGGGATCCAGACCCACTTCACTGCGTCTCATGCTGCCCTTTGCCTTCCTCAGGCTTGTTCCAGACAAGGCTTTGTTTGAAGCATTTTGCTTTGAAAATTTTTCTCTTTCTTCCTTTTTATAGAGAAACTGGAAAAGGTGATAAATAACAGGAGGGAGGGGAAGGAGAGGAGGAGAGAACCATGGTGGGGGCGCTGAGGCCACGTGCCTCTCAGGTGGTGCAGGGGTGTGTTTGGAGGGGGCCTGGCCGGAGGGGGGTCCGTCCTCACACACACCTGGCCACTTACGGAGCTCGTGCCAGCCCCGCCATCAGACCAGTCAGTTTGCTCCACGTAAAGAACATTCTCCACTAGGATTTAATCATTTACAATGGGCAATTGTAACTGACACTGTCTGAGAAAATACTGTTTTTTGAAAATAAATGTGTACAGTCAAATATCCTAGAATATTGTATGTAGGCGACTATTGTAGTAACAGCTACCTTGTCCCCGTTACGTCTAATAATGTATCATACACTGGAGAGAAATTCTGAGATACACATTTTTTCAAATTACTTCATTAATTATAGAGCATATTTGACCAGAAGTGTTCCCTTCTTTCAACAGGTAACTTGAGCTTTGCAGTTTAGGTCATGAAACTTCACTTTTACTTGGAGGATGTGCACCTTTAAATTTTTATGAACACATTTTTTCATTCTTTCATATAGAACTAATTCCCAGATAATACCTATTATTCCTGTCAAGCAGTAAAAATGAGGCTGAGGGTTTCCAGAATGCAAATTCAATATTATTGAAGCTCTGTGTCGGTTTATGTCACCTTTCTCGTGGGAATAAGGAAGAGATAAAGATGAAGGGCTGCTATATTTTTATTCTGTTTAAACATCAACGAGGTCTTTGAAACATATAAAAAAATCTATGAATAAAAAGGTGGATAGGAATAAAATTGTGATTTTTTTTCATTAATAATGTAACTCACACGCTGTGCATTTATGTTAGTAATTAGAAATAAGACTCAAGTTCAATCACATTTTGACAATTAAGTTTGTGTTATAAAAAATGCCGTGGGTTTAGCCCTGCATGGTTGTTACGGCTTCGTCCTGTGTGTACCCATGATGCTCTCGCAGAAGCCCAGACCGGCTCTGCTCTCCCAGGTGGGAGGCGCGGGCTGCAGGCCCCCACGCTGATGCAATGCTGCCACCACATGGCGCACTCGCTACACGCAGTCCGTGGTAACGTGCTTTCAGAAAGACCCATTTCCTATATTAAAGGGATATTTAAAATCCAAAGACACCGATGCGTAGAGGCGCACACGTTGGCGTGTGCACCTGCTCTGTCTTCAGCAGAGAGAAGACAGGCTAATGAAGACACATTCCCTCCGGTGTGTGAGCAGACAGGAAAGGCATCATCGCAGGGGTCAAGGTGTTTGTTGTGTGTGCACGTAGAATGTCCACCTTTTCTTGAGTGAGGACAGTAGAAGCTACGCCGGGGGGCATGGCAGTTGCCAGGAAGATGGCTCTGGAACAGATTCCGGGGGAAGTCAATGCTTGAGCTTCCCCTCTAAAGGTTCAGGCAGAACCTCAGGGCAGAGGCTGTGCGTCAGGATAACAATAGCAAGAGTACCCTCACGGGAGGGCAGAAATAAATTATTGTTAGTGATGCAGAATAGACGTAGAAAATCATGTTAGAGATTTTCTTCATCTTCCACTGCCAAGTTAGTTCAAAAGTGCTCTAGGCTTGAGAAACGGTCAGGCAAGCACAGGTGGGTGAATTATTTCAGTGGTGCTGAGACCTTCTGTGTGGTGAAGGTGGTCACTGGCTCGTGCCCGCGGGAGGGCAAACCGCGCCCATTGTTCTGTTTATGCTCAGGAGAGGGAAGGCTTCCAAGGAATAGTTAACAAAGATGAACAATAATTTGTGTTATTTTAAGAAAAGATACCCTAAACTTCCTTAAAAAAAAAAAGTCATTAAACACAGTTTAATACCAAGGCTACTTTTCTTTAGAATTATTTCAAAATAGAGCTATCAACTTTTCATTGTCAGGAAGCTTATTCATTAACTCTTTGATCTCAACAATATGTGTTTTAAGCATTTACTCACAAAGGTCGAAAATACATCAATTATTGATAACTTAGGTTTGGGAGGTTTTTAGGAAATAAAATGAATATAAATGATATTAGGACAGAAAAGATGCAGCATGACTTTCAGTGGCCCTGTAGAGGTGTGTAGAAATATATACATATGAGTGTAAAACGCATCTTCTTACGTGTGGCCTACCTTTTTCAACATAAATAGGTTTAAATTTCCAGTCAAAAATACAACATGTAAGACATTAAAATTGGTCATAATATATTATAAAATATTTTATCTTCTATTTATATAAGATTCAACACTATTCTTAAACTTACAAAATGATAATGCTTGCCACATATTTTCATAATTGTATTTGTGTTATTTATGCTGAGATAAGAATTATTGAACTGTTTTGGTAGATGGTATGTCTTTAAATCTATGCTTAGATATCTGATATTACCATTATTTTCCCGAAGTACAGCATTGGTTGATAGGGAAGTGTAGCTCTTCTCAAAGGTTACAGTGTCAAGCATGATGGGCAACAGAGTAAGTAATTTTGTGCAAAAAAGAAAAAAAAAACATAATCAAATTATTCCTAGCCCGTGATTTGTTCTGTCCTTCATCTGAAATTTCCTTTCTCATGTGGATTTGAGCCAGCCCATAATGTTATTTTAATTTAGTTTTTTGTATGTAATTCATGCCCCCATCAGGTGAATGTACTTGTCATGATTGAATTCAATAGATGGTAATGACCTTTTATCTTTATTGCTGAGCTCTAGATCACGGGAGGCAGAGGGGGCTCGAGCTGCTCCAGACTGGGAACCGACTCTCATTGAGGCTTCATCAATCTTTAATGACAGCGTTATTATCATTGTGGAATGCCTTCTTCCATTTGCCTTTCCCCTTTTAGAGCCATGCCCTGGTGCTGGGGCGGGTAGGGTAAGGAAATGGTCATCCCTGGGTTTCCTACTACAAAACAGGTGCAGTGCTGAACCTCGTCCCCTGAGGGCGCTCGACCGGGACTCCTGCTCACGGGCAGCCACCAGCCAGCTCCCAGGACAGACCGTCAGGGGGATGGGGCGAAGGCGCGGAAGCCAGGTGCAGCCGGTCCTGTGGCCTCTCACAGAATGGTGGCGGAAGCAGACAACAGGTCTGAAAACAAACAAATGTAACGACAGTATGTCTTAGATTTGTTCAGAGAGGGCATTTGGCTCATTTTGATCTTTCTAAATCTAATTTTTGGTAAAACATGCAGACTACACAAAGTAACTAATAATAATAAGTGTGCAGTTACTTATATAATCATGCCCGCGTGTTTATATAGATATGCATACATTTGCATATTTATGGCTGTAATAAACTGACTTTTTTTTAAGAGCAAACTTGAGATCGGGGGGGAGGGGCAGAGGGAGAGAGAATCCCAAGCAGACTCCCCGCTGAGCACAGAGCCCAAAGCGGAGTTCAATCCCACAACCCTGAGATCATGACCTGAGCCGAAATCAGGAGCCAGAGGCTTAACCAACTGAGCCACCCAGGCGCCCCTAGACTGACATTTTGATTTAAGTAATATTTCTTTGATTTTTAAAGTAAAGACTAAAAGAAACTCTACCAAATTTGTTACAAGTGTATCAGGGATCAGAGATATTTTTACAGTACCTATCTGTCCATCATTGCTTGAGCTGTATTCCAGCAAGTGTGCTAGAATGCCCCTTTTCTTTGTATTTACAAATGGAAACACTTTTTTTTTATCTTTATCGGTTTGAATTTCACTATTTCTGCATTTGGCTGCCATAAATATTTCCAAGAGCCCTGCTATTGTGTGCACTATCGTGAATAATTCATGCAAAGCAAGGCAGAGGTTTTAATTGATGGCGATTAGTGAACTTTCTAAATCCGTGAAACTTCAACAGGCCTCGGCTTCCAGTAAATGCCCGTATCTATTTTTATACTGCAACCTCTATTTAACAGAAAGCCGAGTGCATCAGCCAGCAGCTTCTGATGGTGCAGACGCCAGAAAAGGGCTTTTGTTCACCTAGCGTGTCGTAGGAGGGCCGTGTTGTGCCATCATTTCTAGATTGTTGTTTACATTTTCTATGAGATATTCTTACAATAGGGAGGAAGAGGTGACGTTTTCCAGAATGATATTCTGATGGCTGCCAGGTTCTTATCCCTGGGATGGTGACGAGATGGAGTGGACAGGGTCACGCAGTCGTGCAGGGAACAATATTTTGTTGATGTAGTACACTTGCCTAAACGAGAAGCTTGGAATTTAATAATGAACCTCAGATTATCGCAGAGGGTTCCTGCAGAGCGTGGTCCACTCTGGGGAGGCGGCTGTGTGTGTGTGTGAGTCACGAGGCATCCCAAAGCGTTTTCTCTGGCAGTGACGGATTTGGCCCATAATTTTAGATGTTATTGTATGGCATGCGTGCGTTTGAGTTTAAAATCCCTGAAATGGAAATTAACAATGAATGTTTGTAGGCATAAATTAATCAGATAAAATTATTAATCATGGAAAAATTACTAGGAAAATTATACAACCACATCCTTAAAATTTGAGGAAGTGTCTTTTCATATTTTAAACCCCTGCTTTTTCAAAATTTAATTTAAAATATTTTTTTTTTAAACCCAGAATGAGCTTCTTAATGAGAAGAAGAAGTTGACCTCTTTCCACATTAAACATGTTCAGGGAATGGTGTGCTCAGGAATCATGGATTCTTTTATCATTATTGGGTTGAATAACAATATTCATGGACTTGGAAAGTCACAGTGACCGTCACAGGTTGGAAGACCATCCTGAAGACCATCTATGTGCGCTTTCTCGACCAGCTCAGCCCTATTCCCTTGTCCCTTGAGAAGAGTCTGCTTTCCAGAATCATTTCTCACCATGTCTTCTGTGCTCTTTCAGTGTGATGATTATTTGAACAATCTGAGGAGGTAAACTTTAGAATCTCTGTGTTCAGACTATAAATGTAGAAAATAGCAAAGTAAAAGAATGCAGAATTACACATTTGAGCCCATTTCGACCTGTAATAAGCGTGTACACCTTATTTGGTGTTTGTGCGAATTCTGTCAACTATTTACACTTCCCCTTCCTCTCCTTCAGGGTCACTCGCCGTCCCAGGGACTGGCCTGTTGGCTCCTCCCGCTGAGGATGACACACGGGCAGCAGCTGTTCATGGTGGAGTTCAAGCCCGGGCAGCTCCGTGCTGGTCCTGGACCTGGAGCTGCCCGGGTCATGCCCAGCAAGCTCCCAGCACCAGGGAGCACCGGGTGATGAACCCACCAACCCGGCCTGATTTTCCAGGCTGCTTGGAAAGGCCTGAGCTCCACCTTCACGCTCACACCTACACGTAGGGTCTGAGGACGGTCAGTGTTAATCCTGATAGGGGTTCAGGCCTCTCCCTACCCCTACTTCCCAATGTGCTTGCCTAAGGCTGGGCGGCCGAACCCTTCCTCAGCTGCAGGTAGCTTCCACAAAAGGACCCGTAAAACCCGAATCTCGGCCAGTCCACCTGCTGGGTCCAGAGCTGGATTAATCAGTCCACCCACAACCTCAAACTCAAGGCCTCCCGTCTCTGAGCACAGCCCCTTAATTGACTCTTCTTATGAATCTATTCGTTTTCACCGTGATCTCAAATTACCAAATCCAGCCGACTTCACTCAGCCTATTAGCCTCTTTATAGTTACATTTGACTTTCTGAGATAAAGGATATATAAGTGCTTTACAAACTCTAAAGCACTCACTAAAAGTAATAGATTCTTTACCAATCAGATGTTGTAATCAACTACTTAAATAATATCCTAGATAATGTCCCAGACTCCTGGGCCCACTTGACTTTTGTCCTGTTGACTAAATCAATGCCCTAACAATTGGCCGGCGTTTAGGGTCTTGGCTCTCCATTCCCCGTCTGGACCACTGCGCGCGGGAACCCCACTGACAAGTGCACCGTGCACAGCGGGCCCCAGCTTCACCTGGTAAAGTTCCCCGGACTCCAGGGGGCACAAGGCCTTTCCCAGCACTGAGCCTTCTCCCTGGGGCACACAGTAGGTCTTTGCGGAAGGTCGGGGCAGCAGGCACTCTCTCCCTCTCCCTCTTCACCGAAGACTTCTGACGACACTACGCGGTGAAGCAGGCCACGCCGAGCATCTGCAGTCACCCCCACTCCATGGGAAAGCCAGTCTAGGCACCAGCCGGGGCATTTCATCCTTTTATCAGCCTTGCTTGAAGAATGATTGTCTTTATTCCAAAGGCTAATATATGCATAAACATGATCTCCTCTGCACGCTTTTGCTCCTTCACTCTCTGTCCAACATTGAGTAATTGACCCTCCTCAGTTCACCTTTCCCACGTTACGTTTGCCTTCAAAGCTCTATCTTACAGATTCAGGGGGAAGTTCAGAAAACCCATTTTCTTACCCCTATGGATCCTGGGATCCTATTGACCTTGCTCCTTCCTTTGGCCCACAGCTGTTTCAGACAAAGGGCCAACGCTGTGGTTTCCACTCACACACCAGCCGAGGATCCTTAATTCCATGCCATCTGGCTCTCCATCTTTCCCTTAACATTTCCTCCCAGAGGTCACCAGATTGCAGAATGAGTAAATTAGCAGTCTTTCTCAATTCCTACACCTCTTGCCTTCTTTGTAGCCCTGCCAGGTGGGGCCACGCGCCCTCCTGTGGGCCTCCACACTGACCTCTCGAGCGTGGGGCCCGAAGCCCGCTGCCCTGCTGATCCTGCTTCAGTTCTCCAGGCCGGATTGTGCCCGAAGCTCACTTGTGTATGTGCTCCTCTCTTGGTGGGAGGAAGCCTCTTACCCTGCAGGCTTACACTATCCCCTCAGTGCACGTGGGTGCCGATTCAGGATTCCTACCACGAGGCCCTCAGACCCAGAGAAGACGCTGAGGTCAGGTCCTTACCTCCGAGGCTCCCAGACTCCCAAGGGTTGAATCCGGATTCTTGATCTTATCCTGAACACCAATTCTTTTTCCAAACCACTTAATTTCGGGGAAAGTTTCAACTTCCCATCAACCACACAGGCGGGAACATTCATTAGCTGGGATTTCTTTTCCACTCTACTTAGCGCCACCTGGACTGTTTCTTCACAAGGATTCCAGGTGCTGTGTCCTTTTCCACAGGGTCTGTGACTGACCATGTCCTATCCTCCCACAGATCCCTACCTCTGCTATTTGTATATCATCTTAACTACTCTCTGACTCTTTCTGAAGATCACCAGAAATCAATCCCCCTTCATGTCCTGGTATGACCACGTAATAAGCTGGTTGGAAAAAAAAACCTATAAAACTAAGTTCTTGCAGGGAAAATGGTATGAGTCTCCTAGCTCAGGGCTCAAGGCCCTCTGCAAACACTGCACCCTTACTCCTCATTAAATCCTAACAAAGCCATTGACTTGTCCCAGAATGGACCTAATGCAGCGCTATCTCTTTGTTTTGCTCAATCAAATCCCATCGATACGTGAATGGATAAAGCTGCTGCACATGTATACAATGGAACATTACACAGCCATAAAAAAGGAATAGAATCTTGTGACGCAGAAGGACCTGGAGGGTATCACGCTAACTGAAATAAGTTGGACAAAGACAAATATCATATTTCATTTATATGTGGAATCTACAAAACAAAATAAACAAACAATAAATAAATAGATCTTGAGCCCAGAGAGTAAACGGGTGGTTGCCAGAGGGGAGGGGGATGGAGGGCAAAATAGGGGAAGGGGATTGAGAGGTACAAACTTTCAGTTATAAAATAAGTAATTCGCAGAGAGGAAAAGTACAGTATAGGGAATAGAGTCAGTTAGATTTGGAGAACGCTGTGTGGTGACAGACGGTGAGCACTGTGTAGAGTTGCTGAATCGATACATTGTACACCTGAAACTAGCATAATATTATATTGTCAACTGCACTTGAATAAAAAAATTATCAAATGTACATGAACATATTGCCATTGTGTCAGTGAGACAGTTGCTATAGTTTTAAAATTAAATGCAGAGAACATCCACCTAAGAAAAAAAAAAAGTCCTCTACCCATGTGGATGCTTCCCTCAGATTAGCCCTCTCCACGGAGCATGCTCTGACCATTGCAGCCAACAGCAATCTGTCCTGATAATCTACTAGAGCTATCTAAACCACCCTCTTGCCATCCAGTTGTGTATTACTGTCTTTATGGCTATGTAATTATTCTATTTTTTTTTTTTTTTAAAGGAGTAGGATTATCCAATCATGGGCAGATCTGGGTTTGAATTCTGGCTTTGTTATTTATTACTTGCATGAAGTTGAGTAAGTGATTTGACTCCATGCAGTTCCCGTTCCAAATCCACAGGAAGGGAGCTTATAACTTCAGGGTGTTATGGAGGGATTAACGGATGTTACCGACAGGGACTTCAATACATTGTCTGAGCTTATGAGCTGCGCTCCCTTTCCTTTTCTCAGGACTAAGAACCTGTGTTGATGTGCTCTCTGCATCTGGATCATCTGGACCCAGCACAGTGCATGCGTGTTGAGCACACATCTACTGGGTGTGATTATGAGCAGAATCCAAAGGAATTAAATTTTAAGAGGTGCGTCAATCTAGGTGCTTTTGCCCAAGTGATGAACTTAGGAATGTTTGGGGAAAAAATACACACTCACAACACACACACACACACACACTCACATAGTCACTCACACTCCATGTAATGGGTGTATAGTGAATAAAACAATAGTGATACAGCCAATATAACATTAGCTACATTTCTTTCATTCAAGTGAATCTTCAGAATACTGTAATATTTATAGGTAGATGTTGATATTTATAATAAAAACAAAAATAATAAATATCTTAGAAAAATAGGCAAAATAAAAGCTCTAAAAAATAGGGGACTTGACCTTAGGGTAAAGTTTGGTCAATGATTTTTATTAAAATCAGACCTAATTTTGTGATGGTATAAAGTTGAATACGTTTTCATAAGGAAGTTTCATGCCCGTGATCCTCCCAAATGACAGTGCTCCAAAAAGAGCTTAATTATATGCACAAATGTGATATTTTCACTTTAACTGATTTGGGTGTTCTTAACCTTTCATTATCCCCGAAGTCTCAAAGCCCGTTGGATTCACTAGTAACCACATCCGAGTACCTTCAAGAGCAGTTAGCCTCAAAGCACAGGTCTACCAAATGAAGATCTGATTTTGAGCAAAACAGCCTCATCTACCTGTTATCCAGACTATAATTTTGCATACACATTATATTTTAAAATAACGTAGACCATCAGAAGCATCGTTGCAGGACTCTGGACTTCCTCTGAGGTGACTTGGATCACGTCTCACAAAGAGTATTTCTACCCACGTCCATCTGCTGGAACACTCTTATCAGTAGTATAGTTTTCTGTTTTTACACATTCATAGAATTTGATCAGATCTGTTGCTATGAAAAGCCAGAGTTGGAAGGGGCTTTTAAATTAGTTGTTCATGTCCTCACTTTACAGATGAGAGGAGAGAAGTTTAGTTAAGTTCGGTTGTTTTGCCTAAGAAAATCTGCCACTATTTTCCTGTCCATGTTTCATCTTTCTCTCTAGATCGTTATGTGAGCCCTGAGCTAGGAGGGCTGGGCCATGGCAAATCGTCTCCCCAGGACCCCACGAAAGCCTCTACACCTCACTGGAAATGTTTTTATGTCTGGGTCGAAGAATATAAAAGGGCAGATCAATGTGGTTGCATCCAACCTTGGCAATGACACACAGGCTTTAGAAAGTCATGTTTATCCGAGTTCGGTTGGTTATTAGTCTGAGTATCTCCGTATAATTAACATACGGCGAATTGTAACCAAGGGTCCTAAACTGTGTTTCTTTGATTCCTAGGAAGTTCGTGGATGAATTTCGGGATTTCTATAAATCCTCTGAGATGAGATGTGAACGGTCTGTGTGAGAATGTGTTTCTGAGGACCGGTTCTGTGGCTATCGTGAGATTTTTGAAGGGGTGTGCGAGCCGAAACAGTTAAGGATCTGCTGCTCGCTAACATCCCTTGTAAGGAAGAGAGGGCGCTGGAGGACAAACAGCTCCGCTGCATCCTGCGAGGACCCCTCCAGCACTTGCAAAGCCGCAGAGGCTTTTTGGCGGTCGCAGACACGGGGCGGTGCTGAGAGCAGCCGAAATCAAAAGGTAGAGAGAGTGTGGCAAATTCCAAAGGAAGAGATCTGATCAAATTAAAGCGTAATAGACGCTTCAAACTGTGCGATCTGACCTAATAAGTTATTAATAGGGAGCCATTATCCCCCATGCATTTTTTAGTAGGAAGGCATTGCCTTTTTGTCAAGATTAGTGGATTATAAAATATTTGTGCTACACAATATAAATGACCCTACCTATTAATAAGTCTCTAGAAAGATATGCTTAAATTGAATTACATTAGGAAGAAAAGTGCCAACAGAAAATTAGGCATAATTAATGGGAGCACATAAATAAACCAGATATGGGGAGAAGGGCGTTCTTCCCATTGATCATTGTGAAAATTAATTGCCTACATGCTCCAACGGCATTCCAGCTATGACAGTTTGCATAAGGGCTGTTTCACAGAAGGTGAAATTCCTGTAACTATGAGTAGATGTCATAATTTATAGCTGGGAGATAACGGAGAGGATCCCACGCCTCTAATTAGTGGACATAATTTTGAAGAGCTAAAAGCTACCACTTAAAACACAATATTGTAATGAGGACTCATTATATTTTGTCTCACTAGCGAAGAATGGTGGCTTCTCTGGAAGCAGACGCTAGCTGTTCCCCGTAAGCTGGGAGTGAGGCGCCCAGGCATGCCTGCGGCACGTGGCCGTGCGGGGGCATCACCTTATCATTCTCCACGGGCCTGAGCCAGCAATCCACTCAGTACTGGGATGCTCCTCGATACAGGAAATTATTTTTCCCATCTCATTCCCATAATGGGCAATGTGAACTGAGTCACATGGTGGATGAGCGCCCTGGATCATCTCCATTTGCAAACACATATAAGGTTTCCCGATGTCACAGACCACATCCGACACGCTTCGAAGTAAACAGCCTCCCGTACCCGGTTCAGACATGAGGAAGTCAGTCTCTGCCATAATTTAGATGGGAGTCTTCGGGGCTGTGACATGCCGATTTTATCATCGCATATATTATTATTTGTTGTGTGTTTAAAGTAGTCAACATCATAGAGTATGTCTTCCCTTCTGTTCACAGGAAGCAAGTCTAATTTAAAAAAATGCCCAACATCCAATTTAAAATAATTGCCAAAGCAAAGCAAATACAGCTAATCAACCTCTTGGTTGCTGGTCCATATTATTAATGCAGAATAAATGCATTAAAGAAACACTCATGGCCAGACCGAGAACACAATAAACCAAGGAGCTCTGAGGCCCTGACGCTCCGTGAGACTGGTCCCCGGGAGCCTGCACGTGGAGGAGGCTGAGCAGCACGGGGTCTGGAACTGGCCTCATGCAGGGGGAGGGAGGGCCTTCAGACGGAGACCCACACGGACACGGTGGGGTGCCAGTATGGTCCCCTGGCCTCCTGCTCTTTGTGGTTTGGGAGCATGTATGTTTTAACAACAGTTTGAGGGTACGGCCTCAACAGAAGAGATGTCCTTAATCATGATACTACCGTTATTACTCGGGTATGAGAGGAAGTACTTTTCTACTGGATGGATAGAGTCCCCGGACATGTGTGCGGTGCTCTCTCCATCGGCCTCCCGATTAGCAATCCTCCCATGATACTACAAAGAGGGTTGGACAGGATGGGAGAGGTCACTCCAAAATTTAAAAGAAAAGAAGAAAAGAGCTGAGTGCTTTTTCTGAGGTTGAGGGACAAACTAACATTTGAGGGATAAAGATAAATTATAAAGATCTTTGAAAGAAAACTGAAGGGTTGCTTTCCATTGTTTAATTACATTTCTTAGTCATCACGGCTTTTACCTTTTAATTTTACATTTATTTGTTTATTTTGCTTTATGGTTTCTTGCATTTTCATTCATAAGTCCTGGAAAACACCCCCACTTTGGTTTTACGAATGGAAAGCCAAGATGGAAACACAATCCCTTATGTGCCTGGTCTTTCCTGGGACGTCCTGCGACCTGACCAAAGCTGGGGCCAGCTTTGTGATCGGTCACCTGGCCCCAGAAAACCCCTTCCTCTCTGGACCTCACTCCCCTTCTCTGTAAGGCCAGAAAGTTGGTGCTATTATCTTACCCAGTTCTAAAACTGACTAATTTTAGCCACAGCCTTGAGCGCTCTCGGAGGAGCTCCTGAAGGAACACATGTGTACAGCCTCGAGAGGGGAGGTAAAAATACATCAGCGTGTACAAGTGCGCGGATGGGCACTGCGGGGGATGCTGTGAGCAACGAGCATGCACTTTGGTGAGGAGACCCTGCCCAGCTGTTCCTGGCTACCTGGGCCTCATGCCAGCCCCGTCGCAAGTGGGCGTTTCAGCGGGCTAGAGGCCGCACCCGTGCCCCAGTGTCCACCAGGAGACCCGCCGGGCTGCGCTTCTCACTGTTGGGCAGAACACGGCCTACGGTCCTTGCTGCCTCCCTGAGCAAGGATCGTGATTCTAACCAAAACAAGCCCCACGAATCCATGGAATCTGCTCTTGGCCGTATCGTAACAAATGTTCTATGAATCTGTGCCAATATGAGCTTTGTGTCTGAGGAATTGTGATCAGGACGCGGAAATCGTGGGAGCATTTTGTGAAGCCAGCATGGTGGGCCACCATCTTGGTCACCGTCATCACGCAGAGTAACTTGTGAGGCCGTCCGGAGCATGAGGGGGACCCGGGCCAGCCCCGCCCAAGCACACAGCCGTGAAAGGGACGTCTGTCCAGCTGGGCTGAGCTGATCGTATCTTGAAGAGGGTTCACAGCTTCAGCAAAGGAAGGAAAGAAATGAAACAGCATCCATAAAATTGAGTTGAGATTCATGGTGAAGAGAAGTCAAATTATCTGTGGAATTGGAAAATCTTGAAGAAAGGTCCTGAAAGCTCATTCCAAAAAAAAAAAAAAGTCTACTACTCTCCCTAACATGCTAAACATGGGCTCTCTTTATTAACAGAAAAAAAAATCCAAACCATTTAAAATCCATACTTAACGGATTAAACCATTTCCTTCAACATTTCCTGGAACACCTCCCTGGTGGCGACCAGCTCCCTCTGTGCTTCCCGCGCAGGAGGCTGGGGGTCGGGTTCTACATCGACCTCTAGCCGCAACACTGTGTAGCCGTTACTTCTGTCTCTTACAGGAAATACCCAGTTTCCGCCTCAAACAGAGAGTTCCACAGAAGCCGCTTCACTTCCTGATGTTACAGAGACATCCATCTGTTTCTGCAGGTTGCCGGCCACCCATCTGTCCTTTAGTGGCCCCAGATGGAAGAACTCACGGTCTCCTGCTTCTCTCTCGTGGAAGGAGGGGTTAGACCGGCCACTTACCTTCAGTGCGAATCTTGCATATTTCTAGCTACGTGGATATTTTATTCTCTCCCTCCTAACTGTTAGCACAAACACCATAGCCTTCCAGAAGGCTTGTGTGTGATGCTCTACTCAGGACAGGTTGAGCGTATGCTGGGGGATCATGGCACCGGTGACGGAGGGGGCGCTTCTCAGCGCCGGGACATCCACTTCTCTCTGCTCCACACCCGTGATCTCATTCTGTGGCCCCTGCTCTTTCAACTCTGGTCTGAACACAAGGGGGAGAAACACTTCCTTTTTCTTAGTAGAGCAGGGACATAATGTCATTTTCAAAACAACTTTATAAAGAACCAAAGAACAAAAACAAATGAATTGCAGGGAAATTCATATCATAAACATCATCATCCAAGTCAAAATGGTTTCACTCCATGGATGCCCACAGAATGTGGCAGCGTTTTCCAGGACAGAGTCTCGCCATTCCAAGAGAACTACACTTTGCCACAGAGAAATGCTAAAACCCACTGGCTTCCTTCCTCACAGGCCCTCGGTTCCTCTTCCTCCTCGGGAACATTCCCGTGCTCTGCTCTCACATATGGGTGCACGCAGACTTCTCCAAAGATTCCTATCATGCAGTTTGTTGAACATTTTTGGGAACCCATTGGGTAGATTGCTGTGAAAGATCCATTTCAAGCAACATCCGATTGTAGACGTTCTAAACGTTTCCGATGTGGGTGACACTAAGTTCATCTCCCCAGTTCCGGGGCTCCCGGGGCGACAAGGTGCTTGCGTGCCCACGGGCTTGGGGGATGTCCCCAGCCCTCCTGAGAGAGAGACCAGCAAGGGAGTCCACACGGGGGGACCATGGCTGCCAAAAAGAGGTCACAGACCACGTGGCTTCAGACAGCTGAAATCTGTCCTCTCCCAGGTCAGGAGGCCGGAAGTCTGAAGTCGAGGTGTCTGAAGGGTGGCTCCTCCTGGGGGCTCCGAGGGAGGGTCTTCCTGGCTGGGGGAGCCCCAGCTCATGCTCACCTCACTCCACGTCCCGCTTCCGTCTCTGCTCCAAGTGTCTGTGTGTCTTCTCTGATAAGAACGCCGGCCACGGGATTCAGGCCCCCCCAATCTCAGCCACGGGATTCGGGCCCCCCCAGGTCTCAGCCACATGTGCAGCCATGGGATTCGCCCCCCAGTCCGATCTCAGCCACATCTGCAGCCCCCCACGGGATTCGGGCCCCCCGGATCTCAGCCACATCTGCAGGGACCCTATGCCAGATGAGGTCACTTCCAGGATTCTGCATGGACGTGAACACAGAGGTGCTATGTGCCCCGGGACAGGGCACCAAACCTTCCACGTGGTCGCTTTCACGGCCTCGGCGCTCTTTCCTTTGTGCGGGATTTCCTCTGAAAGTCCTGCTGGCCTCTGCACTCCTGTGGGCTTTTCACGGTCTCCCGCCTGGGCCTTTAAGGTCCAGTTCAGCAGAATGAGGCAAGCGTCTTGCTGTCTCCCAGCCCAAGTCCACAGCGTTTACAGCATTTCCATCGGGTGACCTTGTTTGAAATTCTTTAATAGGATCCGTGTGAATTGTTACATATTGCAGATAAAATGTCCCAAAAGGGCCCATTAAAACGAGTAATGAATAATGCACCATATAACTGCCGATGGTCTCTCTCCAGGATTGTGCCATATTGGCAAGTTTTAGCCCCAGCCTCATCAAGAAACTTCCTGCCCTACACTTCCATTGTGTATAGGGCATTTAGACATCGATTTAATTTATTAAGAAGACATTTGTTTTTGTTATTTTAAGATAGGGTTGCATTTTGCCCTGTAGTCTCCAAAGGAAGAAAGAGAGCATCTGAATTTAGTGGTAAGAGTCTCCACCTTATGAATTCTGCACGGCTACCATTTACATAGGCTGGGTCCTCATCGATTTAAAAGCCCTGTGATATGGACATAATTTACTTCCTCTCTGGAAAGCATGAGCATCAGACAGTTCAGGATCTGGGGCAGGTGGGAAGAGCCCGCAAATGGGAAGCCAGGCTTCTTTGCCTGTAGGCTCCGGGCTTGAGACGGGATCCTCCACGTTGGACATCTGCCTTCCATCACAGGATGTGTTTGGAGAGGGGAGATTTTCCACTGACGTCTGCCTGCCATGAAAACCATGATCCCTATTGTTAGACCGAAGAAATGAAAAATCGACTTAAACAGTAGAAATCCACAAGAGGAGAAGACCATAGAACCCATCGTAAGAGTTGCCCGCGGGCACTGAGCTCACACCTGATTTTCATTTTCTTTTGGCTTGTCTCTGTGTTGCAGAACTTTTACAGTGAGTCAGCACGGCTTTGAGTAAGGAAAAAATGCTACCTGAAAAATGCGTCCCACAATGTCCCTGCCTGCTCGGGCCTCCGCGTGGCACGTGGTTCCGGCATGTGTGGCCTCCCTCCCCCCACATCAGTGCCCTTGCTGACCCCTCTTCAGGGTTTGGCGGGCCCTCCTGGGGGGCGCTGGGAAGTGGCCCTCTGGGATGTGGACCCTGCAGCAGGTGGGCCCCCCCGCTCCCGGCCTGCCGCGTGGTCAGCGGTCCACAGCTGGGCGCGCAAGGCCACTGCACATTGGGCTTTTTCCACAGCATTGGACAATGGCAGAAACGCCAGTGATAACTATTAAATAATAACTCTGCGTCAGACCACTGGGAAATGAAGTGAGCATTCTGCAGTGTTCCTAATCCCCTTCTGTCCCCGCTGTGAATGGTCCAGCAGCCTGCACGGAACAGCGGAATGAAGGAGCAGGGACAAAGGGGCCAGGCCTCCTCCCGAGCTCTTTGTGCCTGACTGCAAGGTACACCTGGGCAGCTTTATTTAGGCTTGTGCGTTCCTTTGTTTCTTCCCGCATTTATATTTAGGTGGCTCCAAGTGCGAAAACAACATTTATAAGCCTCCATCAACACATGCATACAACCGTTCCTGGGAAAATCTCAGTTTGTGTTTTTTCCCTCTTTACAGTAATCAGTACATACGAAAATAACTTTACATCTAAAAATGCAAATGTAACTTTCTCCCTCTAAATGCAACATTATTATAAAAAAAAAAATGAAGCTGGTATTTAGTGGCCCCTATTCAAGCATGTTTAAAAAGAATAAAGAAATTGTGGTAATTTCTAGCTTCGAGACTATGCATACCAGCACCGTGGCAACCACCAGGGTAAATTATCCGAAGTATTTAAATGCGTCCACTTTGGAATCCTCCCTCCTCTTAGCTTGGGTCCAGCGCCCTCTCGCGGATATTCCCTGAAGTGCAGCTCCAGGTGCCTGTGGCGCAGGGAGCCGGGGGCTGGGCTGGAAGACCTTTGCCCTCTGCGCACCTTCCGCTCTGAGCTCTATTCTGTCTACATGTAGAGGTTGGGTTCATCTTTTTTCTTACAGGTACTAAGTGCTTTGGAGACCTATATAGAAAACACTGCCTTTCACTGAGCGTTCCCAAGAATGGTACCCCAGTCTTATTAAGATCATCTTTTTAGCAAAGGGTCCATTCTGGTATGCTACATAAACTAAATTTAATACAATAAACCATGCTAGGGAAAATATTTAGGATGCAATCCAAGTTGACCTCTGAAACAGTTAATCAAAATTTTTCATGAAAAATGAGAGAAGAGATACCTATACACCAAGGACACAGCACATTGCGCCTGTGTTCCCAAGTCTTACAATTATAGCTCTTCCTCAGAATCATCACTTTGTTCTCTGTAATTCTTAAAAAAGGCTATACGAAGACTATTACTTAACGAAGAGAACTGAGCATCTCCCAGGCCCCCAGGACTCTGGCCACTTTATTGCTAAAAGGAGAGAGAAGGAGACAAGATCCAGAGGATCCAGACTCAGAGAATAAGAAGAAAACAGAAAAGATCCATATTTAAAGGGGCCTGTGTGTCCAGATCTGCACATGGGGAGTTTGGGGGATTGCTTGTACAGAACCAGTCTCAGTGCGTACTAGATGAACCAGTTAACCCATTCAATCTTTTTTTTTTTTAAGATTTTTATTTATTTATTTGACAGAGAGAGACAGCGAGAGAGGGAACACAAGCAGGGGGAGTGGGAGAGGGAGAAGCAGGCTTCCCGCTGAGCAGGGAGCCCGACGTGGGGCTCGATCCCAGGACCCTGGGACCATGACCTGAGCCGAAGGCAGACGCTTAGCGACTGAGCCACCCAGGCGCTCCAACCCATTCAATCTTTTGAAGCTCTGCTAAAGAATGTAGAGTTCCAAGATTTACCTCTGGATTGGACTCTGAAGGTGCTCAGGTTGTCCAGGTACGGCCAGGGGAGGGGGCGCTCCCGTGCCCGATGCGGGTCTGGACCCTTTCATTGCCAGGGGCACAATTTGGAGATGACCACGTGAAACAGTACTGGCTAGCTCAGCAGCCTCCCTTTCCAGGGTCTGAGACCCTTTCACACTTGGGGGCAAATTAGACTTGACCCCTCACTGACCCTATAGGGTTGTGGCCGGGTTCTCCCCATTGCCAAGATGACGGCTCTGAGAGGGGGCCACTGCGGTCTTCAGATGCATAAAACAGCGTCGACACGCAGCAACAACAGACTTTGGAGTTGGAATAAGTTTCCATGATGACAGAATTATGTGCTGCAAGCAGAGAGCCTGGCAAAGCCAAGGAATCACAGCGAGTTCTCAATACATAGTAGATCAGTTTTCCCTTTTTCAAGATTTGATTCCGAATTCCATGTTCTTTCCTCCGCCAGCTCTTCTACTCTGCTGACCCATCTGCATCCATCTCTAGCGTCGTGGAGCTACTTGAAGTCCACACATGCTCAGTCACTCGTCTTCTGGGCCATCAACTTGCCACCTGGTCCAGCACTGTCCGTTCGCCCCGCTGGGGAGGACGATGTCCCTGCTGGCAGCTCAGTCAGTTCAGGCCAGCCTCTGCTGGGAAGCCTGCCGCACCCCCATGCTGCTGGCGCTCTCCTCCTGGCCTCCCTGGCACCCGGGATTCCCTGATGGCGCTCTCATCCATGCCTGAAATTTGGCATCTCTCTCCCCAGCATAGAATTCTTTAAGGACGGTGTTCATATTCCCTTTGGTTTTTATGTACCTTGAGATTAGACCAACGCCTTCCCATGGTAGGAAGGACATTTAAAACACACAGTAAGTACACGACAAATAGGCAAACTGATGTCATGCTGTTAATAGTTTAAGAAAGCATTAAGTAATAATCTCCCCCCATGGCGTATAACTGCCCCGCGAGATAAGCGCCCTGCAGGAAGGAGCAGAGTTCTGGGGAGGGGCACAGAAGCCCAGCCTGAGAAGCGTGCCCGGGATCCGCAGGGCTGGGGGACAGGTAAGAAGGTTGGATAGGGAGGGAAGAGTATGCTCAGAGGTGCTGGGCTGGGAAGACAGGGCGTGCGGAAGGAACTGGATGAAAGCTGACTGGTCAGAGGCAGGAAGCATGGAGGAAATGATGAATAGAAGCCGGACTGTGTAGGTCATGAACAGGACTTTTGTATTCATTCTGAGAGCAATAGGGAACGGCATTTTTCCACAGGGCTGGTAGAAGGAGGCAAAATGTTGGTGCCTGTTGCACTTGGCAGAACATCATTTGGCTCGTGCGTGGACAACAGGTGGGTTGGCTGACGGTGCAGAAATGTCTGTGGGGGGCTCTCATCTGGTGGGAGATGGTACCCGTGTGGCCGGGCATCTTGGATGCAGGACAAGGAGACGGAAGAAGAGCTCCTGCATTTCTGGCATGGACAAGTTTGAAGGCAGCAAGAGAGAGGAAATACCAGATAGGAAGGGGCTCTTGTGTTCAGACTTGGCCACGTTGAGTTTGAGTTTTCTCCAAAAGGACCAGATGAGGGTATCTTAAGTCATTGGGTATAGAGCTCTGAGGCCCACAGGAAAGGTTTGAGATAAAAAATAAGTTTAAGAAAGCAAGTTGACCGGATAAATATAAGAAAGAGCCTCTGAGAAGTATCAAGGGTCCATTTCTTGTGGATAATCAGGAAATGTATTGGGAGTTCCAATAATGTTGAAGCATTGTTATAATAGGATCAATTCACAAGTAAAATATAACCACTTTGGAAAATTACTTGGCATTATTTGGGAAAAATGAATATCTAGAACTTTGCAATTTCTCTTCTAAGTCTATCTTAGATAGAGATGCAAATGTGAATTAAGATATATATTTTGTACAGTTGTGTGTTTGTGTATGTTTGCATTTCTACCTATATATAGGAATGTTTTAATTTAATGACAGAATTGTTTGTAAGAGCCAAGAATCAAAACAATTCAAAAATCCAAATGTGGACATATCATAGCATAGAAATATAATTTGTGCAGTATTAATTTAACCTAATACTCTTGAAACACAGGCATAAATAATTTAGAATCTAGATCTAGCCATAACATAGATGAACCTTAAAAACAGTATTTGCAAACTAAGGAAGGCAGCAAATAATACAGTATAGTTCTGTTCATATCAAGTTAAGAAACAGGCGAAAATAAATTGTACACAGTTCAGTAAACATGGACATGTGAGGAGATTAAAAAGAACAAGGACATGGTGATCACAGGTGGGAGGACTGGCTACGGTCCCGTCCTGGACACTGGTGAGGACCTACTTCTTTACCTGGACTTGCGTGATATCCACTTCCCGTCTTCTTGGAGAACTGACACTCTTACCATGATGCGGACTGTCCTGATTTATCCCTGAGAATAGTCCTTGTTCCAAAGTCTCTTCTGATAGTAAAATCATGACTCCTGCTTTCTTTTCGTGTTTGCATGGTCTGTCCTTCCCCTCCTTTTCCTTTCAACCCGTCTTTGTCTTTTTATTTAAAGTGTGTTCAGGGGCGCCTGGGTGGCTCAGTCGGTTAAGCGTTGGACTCTGGGGTTCATGATCTCAGTGTGGGGGGATCTAGCCCTGCATCAGACACCGTACTCAGAGAGGAGTCTGCTTGAGATGCTCTCTTTCTCTCTCCCTCCGCCCCCCGGTCATGCTCGCTCTCTCTCTCTCTCAAATAAATGAATAACTCTGTTAAGAAAAGAATAGCCATATTTAAGGTGTGTTTCTTGCAGGTGCAGGTAGCCAGGACTTGCTCTTTAGCACAAGCTAATGATCTAAGTTTTCATTAGGTATGATCAGAAGTTCCCATGTGATGTGATGCATGATACAGTCTGAATAAACCGACCATCTCGATAGCTCTTCTGTGTCACCTGCCACTTCTCTCTTTTCCTCTGTTTTCCTCTGTGGGTGTGAGGTCTTCCCAGCAAAGTCAGAGCCCCAGTGCAAACATCGATGGACAATGTGTTGTTCAGGCCTGGAAGGTCCATATTCTTTTTTCTTTTTTACAATTTTATTTATTTATTTGAGAGTGTGCGTGAGAGAGAGAGGGAGCACAAGCAGGGGGAGTGGCAGAGGGAGAGGGAGAAGCAGGCCTCCCGCCAAGTGGGGAGCCCGATGCGGGGCTCCATCCCAGGACCCTGGGATCATGACCTGAGCCAAAGGCAGACGCTTAACGACTGAGCCACCCCGGCGCCCCTGGAAGGTTCATATTCTTAATTATTGAAGTGCTCTAATGGAATAATTCTTGTTGTGCAGAAATAATTTTTTTTCACCTACAAGATGTCGCTGTTTGTGTCTTGGTAGCGTATTTATCAGAGTTTCTACAACTATATTCACTTTTCTTCCTGAAAGGTACGGATCAGTGGAAATCTGCACGTGATGAGCAGGTGCAACAAGATGGCAGCAAGCCTCGATGCTGTTATCAATAGCATTTTCCCTTCCAGATGTGTGATCATTTCTTGCATCAGAAGCAAAAGGCAAAATTAGCTCCCCAAACAAAGCAGCTTCTTGATTGTGTGCAATTTAAAGTGACTTTGACAGTTAAACATCAGTGTTAAAATGTTTCTCTCTGAAGACTCGTCCTCCTGCCTACATACTTCATTTATGGTCAATTTGGTAATTTGGGGACAGTTCATCTTTTCTTAGCTGTTCCTACTTCTGTGTTTTGTTTATGCTAATTTCCTTGTTCACTTTAATAGCACTTCCTAAAACTCCGGAGCCTCTCACGGAGTAAAACTATTGTGCACAACCTAATTATTTCCCACGTCCATTACCTCCACTGTATAATGCCTTTTCGACGTTCACCGCTTTGATAAATTTCTACTGATCATTTTTTTCTGTCAACTCTTTAGCAGTACTTCTATATTTACACCATCATTATAATATTGTTGCCTTATTAAATTAATTATGACTTTAAAGCTTTGCAACGAGTCAAATTTGCTAGTTTTATTTTTAGAATGACCCTGTGAGACAGCAGTGAGTCCCCGTTCACACATTTAATAGTTTGTAAAATGACACCAGAGGTTCTCTGACTCATCACAGTGAGGTCAATTCAGATCCCCGAATTAGAACTCAGAGCCTAGTTTCCAGATCATTGTTACATTGTGTATTCTGTGTGTATCTTATGTACATAAAATATATACAACAATGAACATAAACAGAATCATTAGGATCTGTATTCCCTATGATATCAGTCTTCAGTTCCTGGATGAGAGGAAAAGCAACACCTGAGTTTCTGTCATGCGGATAACTCGGGAACCTTCATGCACTTAAAACATTCACATCATAGCACGACAACAAAATCCGTTCTTATTCTGGCTCTTTGCTTTGGCAGGACCATAGCTGAAACCTCACAGCTCAGTGTTCTGTCATTGCTTTAAAACTAAAGAAGGAGATTCCAACATATCTTTCAATAAACGCCTCCAGTGTTTATGTCAATGTCTTGGCCATATTCCAACCTAAAACCCTCACACCGTCATCCAAATACATTCTTCTTGTTCTCGTCATGAGAACTAATGTAGTTTTTTAAAAATGTATCATTTTAAACTAGCAAACTCTCCTTTCAATGTCGGTCAGACTAGTTAATGCACTGAATCTTGGTCTGTCCTGTTTCCCACTGTGCAGGGTCTCCACAGCTGGGTGGGGGAAGTGTGCCCCTTCTCTCTAGCACTCAGGATGAGTGTGTGTCAATGTGCGATCCTTCCCAATTTTGTTGGAATTACTTGGGGAAGCCTCGCTGAGAGCTTTGCACGTTTCCACGTGAAGGACTTGAGTGTTCTCACCAGGGGCTCAGATTCCTGGCAGATGCTCTGTGTTTAACGGAGTCCTATTATCCATACCCCACAAATTCATGTCGGCATAATCACTATCTTTGTGCAATTAATGAAGCAAGTGGGGCAGGCTGGAAAGAATCTTCCTTGTTTCTGTTTTCCAAATTTTCATTTATATTAATGATGATTTCAACTCAGTATAAGTCTCATCATTATTTTAGTTGTCCCTTATTTGGCGTAGATCCCTATTATCAAATGACTTCTTTTCTCAAACAACATTAAAGATCAGCTTCAAAATGTATGTCCCTTTAAGGATACCGTGACTCTTCTCTCCAGTATTTTCTAAATTTAGTTAACTCCATTTCCTCTGAGATGAAGCATTCTCACACATTACTTTTAATAACTTTGATGAAAGTAATAAAGAAGATACAATAATCATAAATTGCAGAAAGTATGACAAAGGACTTAAGACACACCTGAAACCTCCCATGATATCTTATGCCTACATGTTTAAGCTTTGGGTGTTTCAGTTGATACTTCAGTGAATTGGAAAATCTGTAGACCTACATTGTAGTTTCACCGATCATTTATTTTTTTTTATTTAAATTCAGTTAGCCAATGTAGTATAGTACATCATTAGTTTTTGATGTAGTGTTCAATGATTCATTAGTTGCATATAACACCCAGTGTTCATCAAGTCACATGCCCTCATTAATGCCCATCACCCCATTACCCCGTCCCTCCACCTACCTCTTCTTCCTCAACCCTCAGTTTGTTTCCTGGAGTCAAGAGTCTCCATGGTTTATCTCCCTCTCTGATTTCTCACCAATCACTTCTCAAGTGATTTTAAGAAAGTCAACTACATACCAATGATAACATTTTCATAAAAGATGAAAACCTATTTTCCGGGCAATGAGATACTCCCACAAACTATTTTCCTTCCATTTTTCTCATTAGTAAAATCATTGCACTTTACTGCTCAAAATGGAAGCCATCTATGATGGACCCTTTTAGCCATCTTGACAGCGCAATTCTGTTTTGTCAATTTTTTTTCAGCTTGTTGATAAAAAAAAAATCTGTCATAACAATCCAATATTCATTGGTCCATATCAAAAACTCTATTTTAGATAACATACTGCCTAATTGTGAAAAAAGGTGTTCTTTTACTAGCTAAATAAAACGATTTTAAGTAGCATATTTGGTAAGTTAGAGAAAAACATGCACTTCAATGTGATCTGAGCAGCTTCTTGTCTGATTAGTTTCATGGGATCGGATGTGTCCTTAGACTCATCAATCACTCTAAATCTATGTCAAGATCTATGCCCCGGACTCAGAAGATGGTATGGATACATGAGTGGTCAAACAGATATCCTATAAATGATTTCATTTTTCACACTGAAGTTCAGACCCTAAATTTGTTATATTGGAATTTTGACTTTAACAAAATTAATTGATAATATCTTCCTTATGATGAAGATCTGACTGTGTGATGTGTTACTCCAGTGAGTTCTGTGTAATTCTAAAAACAGGATAATGGTACACATTTATATACATTTAATGTATATTCTTAGATAATCCTCATATTTAGAGTTTGATAGCTTTGATTTTGTTTTTATCATCTGAGAGTGACTTGACAGCTTCTGTTTAACTAAATGCACATTTTAATCATTTCCCTGGCCCCCGCAGGCTATTTGTTTTCAAGTTAAATGAAACTTCTCCCTGGCAGTTCCTATAACTGCCTCCATTGACCTTCTCTAGGGTTTTCAATCTTAGCTGTGTTTTGGGGACATGGCCCTATTAATTTGTACTTTATACAGAGTTAGATTATTCTGTCCTTAATTATACTATGTCAGTTTCCTGGCTCAGTGATCTGTAATTATGGAGGTCTTTCCTTATGACTGGGTACCATGTTGGTATCTTTCCATTCTTGAGAAACAGTTTCTATTCTGGGAAATGCAGATCTGCTTCCTTCAATTTCTGTTCCTTCAGGATACTTGGATGACTTCCTCCTGAACCTAGTAATTTAATGTCCATAACTTACACCAAAATACACGCTTCAGAACTTCTCATTCTTTAGGTCAGCTCATAACGTCCTAAGTGACAGGTGACAACTGCTCTCGGAGGTTGGTGGTTCATTATTTCCCATCATCCACCAGGTCATCAATGAAGCTATGAAATGCAATCAGTCTTTGCCTTTTTTGAGGGGTTCTTTTCTATTTTGTTTTATTTTATCTTATTTTTATAGGAAGCAGGAGCTTGTTTTCTTCCCCAGAAAATGCAGTATCAGGAAGGAAGGTCTTAATCCAAAAGCATTTTTTTTCTCTTTCAGTTCAGACTACATTTCAAAATTGGTTATATGTAGAAATAGAAAAAAAAAAGTTAACAATTATTTGCTTCTTAAATCTCTCACAAGATATTTCTATGTGATAATTTCCCTCACTCAATGCTAAGTGATGTTCAAATAAATCAATGGCCCAAAATGTCTTAAAATGTCATTTTCACTTTTGAAGATGGTTTCACAAGTATCCTAATTTCTATCCAACATCAGGATGAAAAGACTTTAAAATGCCTTTAATTTTCACAACATATTTCATAGTTAATTAATTTTATAAATAGTTTTTAAAAATATATTTTGACCACTTCACACAACATACTCTTCTACTATTAAGTGGCGAAATGATAAATACATCTCCTCACATAAAAAAAGACACATTTCAGGACACTTTAATTTTTAATTAATTTTTAATAAAAATAACCTTTAATTTATTTAACATTTTATTTATTTATTTATTTATTTATTTATTTATTTATTATTTATTTAACGTTCTGTGTCTACAAATAATGTTTCTTCTTACTATCAATGCTTAAATAAAATAAGAAAATGGGGAAATTATCTGAAGAGTTCATTCTCTTTTGTTCCTGATATTGAAAGGTTTGTAACTGATCTTAGTTTTTATCTATTTTTCAAAGATGAAGTCATATTATTTGCCACTTTTAAAAATCAGTATTTATTTTTAAAATCCAGTTTGAGTTTAATCACTTAAACAAGGGGCGGTTAGTCTGAAGGAGAATGAATTTACTCAATGTGCTGCATTAAAGATAGATTTTTCTTTAAAATCTTAAATTTATCATTTTTTTCTTTTTCCTAATTTACCATATTTCAAGGTGTTTTCTTGGCTTTATTGAGATGAAAATGTGTCCACAAAGCACAGACATTTTTCAAGCATCCCGAACTCCTCGTGCACAGGTGTGGTGACCCAGTGGCTGTAAGTTTTGACAACATTATGATTTTTTCTATATGTCAATTTCTCTGCCAATGGCATTGACTATTTTTGTATAAAATTGTTTTCCAGAATATTCATGTTTCCTAGGCAGTAATGTTACCTCTACTTAATTTTATTCATTAACCTGGTCTTCATGGAACATACAGGGCTATGCCTTCTTCTTTGCTTTAAGAAATTATCCTCTGGGGCACCATAAACGGGCATCATGCTTCACACTGAACAAAATATCTCGAATTAAGACTTCTCCTCCGAGGAGCTCCAGCTGGTAAGCACAATATGCCATTTATATTCTCAGTAGGGCTGTGAGACGCTTTGCAAGTGAGAAGCCGGAGGTTAAATGTCTTGGTCACTTTTCCAAGACATTCCTAGAACTCAGCTTTCCAGTGGCATATCTTATGACTGAATCTGTATTTGTGTGAGAAGTCTTGCGACACTTGCATGTTCACACAGACACACACAGAAGGAAATGCACCGAGTCCCCACAGTTACTGCACTGGGTGACAGAGCTGAAATGGACAGAATAGAATATTAAATTCAATCCTTATCAAAATGGAGCATTATTCATTTGGAATCTACTCATTCCAAAGTTTTCTTTAGTGAAGCAAAGCTGATACTCATATAAGGCATGATAATATCTTAAACGGTGTATGTAATGACATTTCAAAACAAAAGAAAGTATTTTGTTTTCAGATATCCTGAAATATTTTAGAAGCAGAGCAAACAAAAATCTATAAATCACCTCTTTTGTATTTATTCATGTCACATAGCTACCAAATAATTTGGTAGCATGACTTTTTTTTATATCTGATAATAATCAGCTATTTTTGAAACTATCCTGTAATTTAGAACTTCCTAATCAGTACTATTTTCCTTTACGTGTTTTCTTATTAAGACAAAATAATTTAATTCACCATTTTTATCCACCTTCAAATAACTACTCATCCTCACCAGGAGACAGTGACAAAACTCTGGTGTCACTCTTGGTCACACACTAGTGATCAAGGGGATCTCGGGTTATTCCTTTAATCTATCTGGCTGTCTTATCTTCAGCTGTAAAGTAAAAGAGATGTTATCTGGATGATTTCAAAGTTTCTCTGAATTCCAGAATTCTATGTAGTCATATTTCACGCCATCCTTGTGTGTCCCAGATGCACGATCTCTTCCTCAATTCTTCTAAGGTGACATGGAGGACAGCTACTGGGATCCAAAGTGAGGGAAGAAGGAAGAGTCATGTTTTTTTAAAAAAAAAAAAAAAAAAAAGAAGCAGAAGGAAAAAACATAAGGAGATAGGGAAACAGAGAGGGAGAGGGAAGAAGGCCTAGAAGCAGAGGGTCCAGCCACAGGTCATCCAGGCCCCTACGCCTCCTCCTTAGGGACATGGTGCTTCCCAGCATCTATCTACCTGTGTCCTTCTTAGTTTCTAAAGGCCAACAAGGTGCAGTGAGCTTCTGTGATAAGAGCAGATGGAAACTGTAAGAAGGTGTATCGCAGTGAAGACAGAAAGCTGGGATGCTTCCTGCCCAGATAGTGCCCATGTGAGCAGTACAAACCTGCAGACCCCCACACCAACAGTGATGCCCATCGAGCCCGCGGACCCGCACACCAACAGTGATGCCCATCGAGCCCGCGGACCCGCACACCAACAGTGATGCCCATCGAGCCCGCGGACCCGCACACCAACAGTGATGCCCATCGAGCCCGCGGACCCGCACACCAACAGTGATGCCCATCGAGCCCACGGACCCGCACACCAACAGTGATGCCCATCGAGCCCGCAGACCCGCACACCAACAGTGATGCCCATTGAGCCCATGGACCCACATACCAACAGTATTACCTATCATGCTTATGTTTCCTGGGACTGTCAGTATGAGATGCATCACTAAATTAATGACAGGATTCGTCATGGGAGGATATATATATTGTAAGACAAACCCAGATCCCAGATTCCTTAAATGCATAAAGGACATCCTCAGGATGGAGAGACTGTCATTGTGGTTGTCATAGAAAAATGAGAATTTTGATAACATGGTGGCACTTCTTTCACTTCTTCCTCCCTTGAAGAGACTTTCCGAAATCGAAGTAAACATTTTTAAATTGAACCATACAATTGGTTGAGACTGCATTGTCCTCTGAGACCCTATACCTTCCAGATTTGTGTTTTTCATATTGTTTCCTTGTTTTCCCCCAAACAACTCGAGATGGAATTTGTTAAGTTTTACAGCTGCTATTAAACCAACCAAGAACAGCTATCAATAACCTTCCACTTTGGAGGAGAATTTCTTACCTTCCTCAACAATTGCTTCCCGTCCTGACCTTGACCTCTACACAGACCGTGGTATTTAAGGACACCTGTGGTCTGTGGTTGTGCTAACCACAGAACCTGATCTCCTGAGTGGCTATAACCTGGCACATTTCTCCGGTGCTAATGGCATGCTTGGAATCATAAACGAGACGCTTTACACAAGCTCTCCATTCTGCATTTTTGTCATTGTAAGAAAAAGTGAGTGGAAAAACTGAACTGTGTTGAAGGACCTCAGTGTAGAACTTAGGTGTCTTGTTACTGCACATTTGTAATAAGTGGGAAGTCTCGCCTTACAGCGCAGCAAATCACCTCTGACCCCATGGAGACTGTTGCTCTAAGATAATTTGATCTGATTATGGTTCCAGTTACTTGACGTTGACTGAAATAAAGTCTTTTATATTTTAACAAGTGAGGAACACAGAAGCATCAGTGACCTTTGAAGCAAGCTCAGAGATATGGGTGTGCACAATTTCAAGAAATACTGTGCAAGCAGTGTGCACGGGGCAGTTACATGGAAAACACAGACGTTTGAGACTCCGAAAGTAAACGTTCCTGGAGGAATTAGTCAGAAGTGGGAAGAATCGTGGACATGCTCATTGATTCCACTTATGTTTTCCAGTTATGTATGCCTTAGCGTGATGTGTTATTTTTAAAAATCTATCCAGATAAGTTTAAGTGAGCACTTTCAATAAATAAATAAATAAATAAATAGGCAATTTCAATCAATAAAAAATCACGTAAGAAAAGATTATATCTTATTTTACCAGAACTTTCTACTTATTATGCTCATATCGTCCCCTTTTGTTGTGGTATTCTCCCCTTGAAACTTGAAATAGTAACGTCTACTTTTGTCGCTGTTATTGTTGGCTGTGTATTTGTTGTCAAGGGGCTTGCTACGAAGAGGGCGAAGGAATGAATGAAGATGTTAGTAGACGATACGGATTTCAAACTATGTAACCACCGCTCCGGGTGGGAGTGCAAAATGCAGAGCCACTCTGGAAACAGCATGGAGTTTCCTCAAACAACTAAAAATGGAACTACCCTTCAATCCAGCAATTCTACTTCTGAGTATTCATCCAGAGGGAACAAAATCCCTGCCGCAAATAGACATCTGCATTCCCATGACCACTGCAACATTATTTACGATAGCCAAAGCATGGAAACAACCTGTGTGCATGATGGGCAAATGGATAGAGAAAATATGGCATATATATCTGAATATAGATACACAGATACATCCATAAATTTTATGGCTGAGTATATATATGAGTGTGTGCATGTGTGTGTGTGTGTGTGGAGAGAGAGAGGTAATGGAGTATTACTCAGCCATAAAAATTTAAAAAGAAGGACAACTTGCCCTTTGTGACGTGGATGAAACTTGAGAGCATTATGCTAAGTGAAATAAGTCAGAGAAACACAAATACTGTATATTCTTAATTATATGTGGAATCTAAAAAAAAAGAATCAAACTCATAGAAACGGAACAGCTTGGTGGTTGCTGGAAACATGGGGCAGGGTCGGGGGAATGGGTGAAAGGGGTCAAAAGGTAAAAACTCCCAGTAATAAGATAAATAAGTCCTGGAAATATAATGTTCAGCATGGTGACTACAGTTAATAATACTGTATTAATATTTGAAAGTTTCTCAGAGAGTAGATCTTAAAAGTTTTCATCACAGGGCGCCTGGGTGGCTCAGTCGTTAAGCGTCTGCCTTCGGCTCAGGTCGTGATCCCTGGGATCGAGCCCCACATCGGGCTCTCTGCTCAGCAGGAAGCCTGCTTCTCCCTCTCCCACTCCCCCTGCTTGTGTTCCCTCTCTGGCTGTCTCTCTCTCTGTCAAATAAAAAAAAAAAAAAAAAAAGTTTTCATCACAAAAAAAAAAAAGTGTGAGTTGGTGGATTCTAACTGAACTTATTTTGGTGATCATTTTGCAATATCTACATATATGAAATCATTATGTTGTACACAAACTGTTACAATGTTACATGTCAATAAAACTGGGAAAATGCTCAAAAATAAAGACTATGTAAGCACAGTCACATTAAATAGATGTCCTCCTGATGCAAATACTCACCTGTTTCACAAGAAGGAAAAACCTCTAAATATTTTCTTTGGCATCAAGTTAGAAGAGTTAATTACGCTTTTACTTCTTATTAAAGTCATATTTTGAAAGGTGAAGCTTTGCTGGAGATTCTTGCTCCAGAAATCATACACTCTGTTTTCATCAGAAGAAAGATATTTTAAACTAGGAGCTTTTAGAATTAAAAAAAAAATCCTTTCTTTTTCAAAACAGAGTCTCTTGTACATAAATTTTGAAATATATCCCCCCAAATAAAGAGCACATAGTCTGATATCAATCCTGCAGAGAACAAAACACTCTGAGCTAGTAGTTGTAATAAACAAGGAAGGTGAAATTTTTACCAGGTGCAAAGAAACTGAAGGGAAGACAAGTAGCAAAGAAATCCTTACCAAACATGATAACAGGCTTGAGAGTGGCCATCCTTTAAAGGCCTATTCTAAATAATTGATGATGAACTAATTAATAGTGAATTTTGTGTCTCTTATAATTACTAACATTGGTTATACTGAACCCTAATAAATATCACATTAGCTATTGAAAAGTTCATTTTAGTCAGTATCACTAATCCTGCCCTCAAACATTCGCATGAATTATTTCTCTGAAGCTGAAAGATTCTTGCTTTCTTTTCTCCTGTAAAAAGGGTCATTGATTGATTCTTACAACCAATAACTTTTACATGTTTATATAAATAACACAAAATTATTCTCAGTATTTGAGGTCACACCTTTTAGTTATAATTCTATGAATCCTGATACTATACTGATAATGAGTTTTTTAAATGACACTTTAAATTTAAAAGAAAATTTGTACCTTATCTTAATGCCATCATTTTAAAAAAGCAACTAGGAAACACTTCTCCTTTGAGCTGAAGTTTGAATTAAGTTACAGGTAGCATTATAATATCAGTCATCCGCTTGCTGCCTAATTTTGCCTGGACATTTATTATTTATATCAGAAATAGATATTTCTAAGTTCTGATGAATTGTATTTAGAAAAGCTAATCCCAATAGCATAGAGTCAAGAACCTCACATATATGACATGTTTCTGTGTGTTCAAACCCTCGTTCAGACGCTTACATTCAATATTTTTGCAGGATGAAGTAGAATAACATTGGTTCTGGCTAAAATAAATCTTAAACCAAATTATTCTCTAGAAATTAATAAGTTAGGATGATATAAAATTATGAAAACTATCTCTGCTATTTTTCTTTGGTGACTTCTATACAAATTACCTCTTAAATATTTCAGAGCCATAGTATCATTTGGTTAATATTATCTGGTGGTGGTCACGGTGGTTTTGCCCTTATAATATTTTGAATAAGTGTGCTTTAAAAATGAATTCTATAAAGCCATAAAAGGGATATTGATAAAACATCTGAAGACTCATCCGATGCTACTAAAGTTGTTCTTGGGCTATTTCTTTATCCATTATGCAAATATCTCAGCTTATTAATAATTAAAATAGCAACACATTAATAATTAGGATCTCCATTACAAATCTGACCTTTAATTGAATTCTATAAGAATAGCCTGAAAAATGAGCCTCTTGATTTATGCTCAGAATAAAGGTTAAACACCGTTTTCCTAGTCAGTGGAGGGCTCCTCCTTCTTGCTAACCAAGCACCACCGAGCCACGGTGTTTCTACAGGCATGTTTTCTCCCCGTTATGCCCCGTTTTCCTAATGAGCCAACAACAGTGTAGCATCTAGGAGCCCATCATTTTCTGTTCTGTGGCCTCACTTTCCTAGGACAGTTCGGGAAGCTAACCCTTTCCAAAGGTTTAAAAAACAAAACTAGATATGAGTTGTGTCTACACAGAGCTTTCCGTGAGGCATTTTAAATGAGCTCAGTCAATTCAGACACAGGCCTGGGGAATCCAATCAATCAATTTGACTGCGTTTTTTTCTCATTTAATTAGTCATTGAAGTACAGTGATTGACTGGATCCCTTGTATAGACACAGCTTTTATTACATACACAAATTCATGCCGGCAGACCCTGCGGAATGGGGTTATGATCTGAATTTAGTTGCACCCCTATTTGGAGACAGGATCTGGGACCTCACATCTCGTAAGGACGTCGGTGGGGGGCTTGTGTCGTGATGGACAGAATGACATGGAGGGGCCTTGGCTTTCTCTGTCCTCCACTTGGAGAAGCCAGGTGGTCGCAGCCCCGAGCCTCCTCCCTCTCCCGCGTCCTGCCGGGGCTCCGCACACAGAGGTCACCACCTGCGGGCACTTTGCCAACAGTCAGAATCCGAGGTAGGGATGAGGATATTTTGTAAGAAGGGAAAAGGTGATGTCCTCATCAATTATACAAACAGAAAGCAGATGTGCTCAAAAAGTGGTGCATCCCTATGAAGATGAGCGGATGGGCCGAGGATGGGGAGTGAGTGTGCACAGGGCTGTTCCCGCCCATCATTCCCGTGGACTCTGTGTTCCCAGGGAACCAGAAAGGCAGCCAGTGATGCTCTGCTGTTGCCCCGTCTTTCCTCTCCACGCCTCCCCGGCAAAATCATTCATTTCATGCAAATCAATGCTCAGGACGCAGATTTCCATAACACACAAAATATTGCTGCGTGAAAGGAAAGTAATCGCAGATGTAGATTGTGTTAAGGAGCTCAGATTTATGGTGTAAAAGAGCTAAGGAAAGGGGCATAAACATTGTCAGCTCACAAATGTGTTTTGTTTGCTGCGTAGTTCTTGTTTAAAAAAATAATCACCAAGGTTTAGGTGTGAAAATTACACAGTTATGGTTATTTCTAATATATTTGGGTTTTTTTAAAGATTTTTAAAATTTCTTTTTTGAGAGAGAGAGAGACAAGTGGGGGCGGGGGAGGTAGAGGGAGAAGCAGACTCCCTGCTCAGCAGGGAGACGGATTCGGGGCTCCATCCCAGGACCCTGGGATCATGACCTGAGCCTAAGGCAGACGCCCAACCGACTGAGCCACCCAGGCGCCCATAATATATTTGTTTTTTGACTTTTAATCTGCAGCAGCAAGTGAATTACCCAGCACCATCATGGTATTAGAAAATCTGCCTCCAACTATATATTCACTGTTACCAGTGAGTTTTACACATTCCTATGCTTTTGTGATGTTAATTACCTCCTTTTATTTCTGCTTTAAGAATGTCCTTGGATGGAGCAATTTCACTTCTGCGTATTTATGCAAAGGAAATAAGATCAGTATCTCAAAGAGACATGGGCCCTCGCATGTTCATTGCAGCATTATTCACAATAGCCAAGACCTGGAAACATCTTAAGTGGCCTTTGACAGATGAATGGATAAGGAAAATGTGGTATACATATACAATGAAATATTACTCAACCACAAATAAAAAGAAGGAGAAATCCTGCTATTTTCAACAGTGTGGATAAAACTTGAGGGCATTAGGCTAAGTGAAATAAGTCAGAAAAAGACAATTACTGTGTGATCTCATTTATCTGTGGAATCTAAAAAAACAGAATGCATAGAAACAGAGAGTTGATTGGTGATTGCCAGAGGCCGGGGTGGGCGGTGGGGGGAATGGGTGAGGGGGTCAAAACCCAGTTCTAGGACAGGTAAGTTCTGAGGATAAGACGTACAGCATGATGGCTATGGTTAATTATACTGCATTCTGCTGCCAGAGTAGATTTTAGCACCCACATAAACAAATGGGAACTACCAAGCTGAGGGTTGTCCCTAACCTTATTGCAGCAATCCTTTTGTAATACACATGTGTATAAAAATCACTACATGGACACCTTAAATTATACAATGTTATATGTCAACCACACCTCAATACAGTTAGAAAGAAATCTAAAAAAAGGAGAGAGAAAAAGGTTACACAGTTAAATTTGGATTTCTGCATTCTTTGAGAACATTCAGGTAATTTGGCAACATTAGACCCTCGTTTCCGCATGGAATTGACCCAGTTTGGGTGGAATTGGGTCTCTTCTAGAAGGTTCACAGTAGGCCCTCTTGGTTCATTTCATAATATCTGTGTGCCTTCTTTAAACACCTGGATTTGGATCTAAATGTACCTGCTATCAAGCTCACTGATCTGCCAGCGTGCAGACCTGTCCTAAACTGCATATGGCTACTTTCGCTATCTCTCCTGGAAAATCAGCTGGGAAGAGGTCACTCCTATGTGTCCTTTCAAGGATTGTCTAGCAGCCTTGGGTATCTACTCATGATGTAGACTTCACTTTGCATCGCCTTCTTGAAAGGATTGCATTAAATTAAATTCTAGGAAATGCAATAAATTAGTTTTCTCCATGCCTGGATGTAAAGAGTTTCAAAGGTAGCTCTTACCTCACACAAAGAGGTAATTCAGAGTTTACTTGAACAAATGATTTGTTGGCATTGCTCGGTAAGGGGGACATGGAGAGTTGGCATCTTGAACATCATGTGCTTTCTTGCCCCTTCTCAATGTAATTCCCAATTAGAACCCGGGAAGCTCCCAACGAATTCCCCATCCTGGTCAAAGATCACTTGAAAATGAATATTTCCCAGCTTTACACACAATCTATGAATACTTCATTATTATAAAGTTGTTAATATTAATGTGGCATTTATTGCACACAATCACCTTTGGATGAGGCCACTTATCTATCGTCCCAGACGAATAATAATTCGTGTTGAGCACGTAGATAAGACTGGTAATTTAGTTAAATGAACGGCTTCTCTGGTGTTACTCCCGAGAGGGAGGGAAGGCTAGATTAGGGGAACACAAGACCTGTCCTCTGGTATGTTTCCCTGCCGTTCTGGACAGGGGTGTGATAGCCCGCGAACGGGTGGGGCAGAGGCGCGGCCACCCCGCGGGGGACAGCACCACAGACAGGGCGCAGGGTGGCCCGACCTGGTGGTAGTCAGAGCGGGTCGGCCGCCGTGTTCGCAGTTTCATCACTGGGTTCACGTTCTCTGCAAAGCCCCTTTCCTTTATTCCTGTAGCGAGCGAGGGAACCGTTCCAACTGACTGCTTCTCCGGACGCTGCTGGGGGCTCCTGCGCACGGAGGGTGGAGGGGACTCGGGGCTCTTGCCAGCACCATGCTGAGGTGGCGGGGCGCTGAGGGTGCTGGGCGTCAGGGGGACAGGGCCGCTCGACCTCACGTCTGTGACACGGAGCAAGAATACAGCTCTCACTGCCTGTGGAAATACTCTAACTTTACAGAAACTGCACCAACACTGGTGCTGAGATTTTGCAGGGAAATCGGGTCTGCAGGGTGCTTACCATCACAATTCCTTTTCACGACGGACTCATGAATCATGCTATCTCATATATATTGCAGATGGTGGTAGAGTGTGTGTGTGTGTGTGTGTGTGTGTGTGCATGCGCACGCGTGTGCAGAGGGAGAGAGAAAACTAGAAAACAATCCTTCTATCGAAAAACAAAAGGAGTCGTGTGTCCATCAGGTTTCCATTGAGAATATGTTGTAGGATGCTGGGAAAATACATTAAGATCATTTCTGAAGTCTTTCTCTTACAGAACCTGAGCAGTGCATAAACATAACCTAGTTTTTTTCAAGGGCCAATTAAAAGGTCACACTTGAGATAAGCAGGTCACAATGTTCTCATGAGCTTCGCCCCTTCAGAAGGCTGCATTCTGACAAAGCCCGTTGCCCACCCCTGTCTGATTTTAAGCTGTGGTGGGTGCGGTCCTTCCTGCCGGAGCCCCCGAGTGCTCCTCGCTCCCAGACATCTGGAAGCCTGCATTTCCCCTCTGCAGGAACCCGGAGCCCCGCATCGCTTCTCCCACTGCCCCCTCAAGGCCTCTGGGCTTCCACATGGCTGATGTTTGCTTTCCATTGCTTTTGCCAAAAACACTAAATAAAAAAACGAGAATGGGTCATGAACTGGGTCAAACGTGATTGTGATACAGTCGATTGTCACCACACGTGCATTTAACTCTGCTTTAGTGCTTGTCCCGCTCCCTGTGAGTCTCAGAAACGGTGTGGCAAACACAGAATGATGCAAGTTTGCCTTCCGTCTTTTACTTCCTATGTTGACGAGTATTTTAACAAACATGATAGGATGACTTTGTTCACTTAATTATCTACATATATGATGGCAAGTGAAAAGAAGTTAGAAAATTCTCCCATTTATTAAATGCATAAATGCATTAAATGGTCCCAATATGGATTTCTGTTGACCTGCATTGCATTACAAGTTCTAGTGTAAGGATGCAGGGTCTAAATTGGCCGCATAACCATAAACATATTTAGTTCATGTTTTGTCACGTAATAATGTTTAATTTTTCTTCCTTACTCCTACCAAAAATTCCTGCTGAATAAAATGTAACCCAAATGGTCATACTCCACATTTTTGAAGCAATACAAGTAGGAGGCAGCATTTTTACACCCTGAGGACCTGACCTTCCTACTTTTTTTTCTCAAGACAAGATCCTCTGCCTAACTGGGATTCTTTTTAAACAGGAAGAGTGAAAGTCTCCCCAGACCCAGCTTGTGTCCTCGTGCATCTCACCGGCCAGAAGAATGGCAGGGCAGCCGTCCAGAGGGGGAGTGTGCCCTCCCTGGACCGGGACTGCGGAGAAGGGGGTCTGTCACAGCAAGGGGCTCATCTAGCATCAGCCATGGTAAACTCCCCATCCAGGGCATGCTCTATGCATTGCATCCTTTATTGCTTGTTTGTTTTACTTATTTTTTCCCTAAGAAAATATTTAAGTAATTTTTAAAAAAATTTTATTTAAAATTCAATTTAATTAGCATATAGTGTATTATTACTTTCAGAGGTAGAGTTCAGTGATTCATCAGTTGCATATAACACCCAGTGCTCATCACATCACATGCCCTCCTTAATGCCCATCACCCAGTTACCTCATCCCCCCTCCCTCCAGCAACCCTCAGTTTGTTTCCTATGATTAAGAGCCTCTCATGGTTTGTCTCCCTCTCTGATCTCGTCTTGTTGTATGTTTCTTTCCTTTCCCCAACGTTCATCTGTTTTGTTTCTTAAATTCCACATATGAGTGAAATCATATCATATTTGTCTTTAATACTTTCAAAATCAGTTAACTTCAGAATTTTAATACTTCATAAACATAGTTTTCATAATTTGAATTTAAAATAGCAAAATATATATTTTATTCCAAATACGTAGCATAGCTAAGTAGATATCTAATGTCTGAAAATACTTAAAAATCCAGTTTTACCTTGCAATTTTTATGATTTATTCACTTTTTCTTTATTCTTTGAAAATCTATAACTTAATACTTTGCCTCAAAAACAACAAACTCCCAATACATAGTATTGATTGTGTTGAATTCAACATTTATCACTAGCGTAGAGTGCAAGAACTCGTGGTCCATGGAGGGACGGAGAAGCTCAAGAGCTTCTGAGCACATCAGTTAGTGGAACTGATCCATGAAAAACTGAAATAAACTTACAAATAATATAACCTCCCACGGGTGCAGGTGAGTTTGGAGGAGTACAGATACGGACCCCTGGGACCATGATGACCGTACCGAGCGAACGTATCCGGCATTGCCACACATCACCTCACTGACCCTCCGTAGCATGCTGGGAAAGTACGGTCATCCTCATCACTGCGTTCAGACGAGGCACGGAAGAAAGTTCACCCAACCCGAAAGCTGTGTATCTGAACTTGAGCCCAAGGGCTCTGGCTGTGGGGCCCAGAGGCACAGCACTTCCGAGTAGCACGGGTTCATGGCTGGAATGGGTCTCGAAGTGGGTGGGGATGTGTGGAGACATCAAGGATCTCCTCCTCCTGTATTTCGGAATCGTCTTCTCTTAACCACGTGAATAGTGTGCTCACATATCCATTGAGACTCTTCTTATCTGACTGCAAACTCCTTGTGGTCCATGCTACTCTCCACATAGGACGGCTCAGAGCAAGTCTATCAGAGAAGGTCCACTGTGGAGCAGGGAGGGTCCACATGGGGCAGGGGGCATTTATTATCTATGCCCCAAACACCAGGCAGTGTATGCGTTTCACACAGCCACCCTGTGCAGGGTGTGATTTTATGGGAAGTCAGCTGGACTCAAAGAACAAGTCTGTCCCCACTATCTCAGAGCTGTTAGATGTCTAGTTGGCATGGAACTCCACTCCATCTGATGCCAAAACCTGAAACCTTCACTCTCCTTTCTTGCACTGCATCTCGTGGTATTAAAAAACACATGGCTGTGGGCTCACACATGGGCCCAACATCATTTCCCCAGATCCTTTATATAAAGTGCATTTGTAGGCACTTTCTTCACCAAGGCACATTCTAAACAAACATAGGATTGTCAGTAGGACAATTGTTGGAGGAGTCCCTTTATATGTGGACTCGATAGTTCTGTAAGGTGTTACACAAACACAGTTTCAAAATAAGCTGTGTTTCAGCAGTCACCCAGTTGAACAGCATTGCTTGTCTTGAAGACCAACCAATATGGAAATTCCAGAACAGTGACGCTCATCAATTTGTCCTGCAACTGTGGGTTAGAGTGTTCAGACTGACACACCAGAACTGTGTCAGGTGTTGGCATGGGAGGGAAATGAAGACTCGTGGCCTCTTCGCTTTGTGTTTTAGGCAAATGCCAGATACTTACATTGGCAGAAAAGTCGCTGGAAGGAGGTGATACTCACCGAGACTTCATAAAAGTCGATGATTTTAGACTGTCAGAGGAGAGTGAAGAGAAAGGACAAAGCACAGGGCTGGACCTGACGGTGGCATCAGCAGCCACAGGGGATGGAACATGGTGGAAGGGGACGTCCGCTGCTCAGAGAACAGGCAGTGTCCACAGGAAGTTACACACCCGCAGGTGGAAAAATGTGAAATGTCCATAGGTAGGTAAACCTAGAGAGTGTTCTTAGCCATGGCAGTTTAGCATTCTGATTTTAGTTTTAACAAATGGCCTCCATAGCCAGAATGTAAAGAGGGAGAAATTGATTGAGTCCCTGACGTCCAGGGAAAGCGATTATTCCTTGAAGAAGGAATTGGAGGACATTTTGTCCACCACCTGACGATGGATATACAAGTGAATTTAAGGGACAAGGACTTAATAAAATGAGATTCTGGATTGTGTTAAATACTTCATTTTAACCTGTGCTTTCCATGGATCTGAAGATTTGAGTATGGCAATCTTCTGCTCAGCTGGAAGGTCCCCCACACCCCTGCAGCTATTCCCATGGGGAACTCCACTTGGCTCCTTCAGCACTGGGCACCCCCACCACCCCCAGCACTGGGTCACACACAGCCTCCCGTGGAGACCGCCCGAAGCCCTTTCCCTCAGAGGGTCTAGTCCAGTGTTACCTGGGGAGAAGGGGAAAGGAGAACCCTCATGCTTCCCAAAGTGCAACAGTTACAAGCAAGCAGACACATTTTGATAGGATTTTGGATCCTTTGAGCATGGGAGAATTGTGTGAGTATGTGTGTGTGTGTGTGTGTGTGTGTGTGTGCGTGTGTAGAGTTATTTAACAGTAAGGACAGCCAACTGGTAAAGAAAGCCCAAGGTTTTATGATCCTAGCAAGTGATTCCCTTTTGCTTGTCTCAATCCTCGTCTCTCAAATGGGGATGGTAGCAGGAGCTACTTCATGGTTTGGGAAGGACTAGATGAGTTCATCCACGGCAAGCCCTTGGAACAGAGCCTGGCAGATGGTAAATGCTCAACACTGGTTATTTTTTGTTAAAACTAAATTCTGAGAGAAATCTGAGCATGATTTTCTTTAGATCAAACAAGCTACAATGGTTCAGCTGGACTTGTATAGGAAACATATATGAAATACATGTGATACGTGTACATACACACACACACACACACACACACACACACACACCACTGGAGTTACCACCATTTTTATCCCAATTTTAAATGCAGTATTACCTGTAGCTCATAAACAGCAGCTGGGACATAAACCGATACAGTCAGATTTTAAAGTCTGTGCCTTTCTATCTGCTATAAATAAGAAAATATAATTATTAATAATACCAGTAAAATTTTTTAATGACAAGTTAAATTTTTATGAGACAATGTTTTTAATTTTCTTTTGCATGCCTCTGCAACTTTTGTCATATTTGATACAGCTGAGAAAATAATATAAATGTTTTGAAATAATTTGAAATTCAGATAGGGTAAAGTTAATTCTACAAATAAAACCATGGGATCCAAAAGTAAGTTATCTGAAATTTGAATTGCTGTTTCTGCTGTTCCATTTTCCTACTACTTTCCCCTGAGCCATTTCACATTTGACAGAGGAAATATAAGGAAAGGGAGGTAGGGAAAATTTCAGATTTTATATTGCACTGGTAATGGTTCTTCCTATAAACAAACTTGGTTTCTTGACTCATTGTTTATTATTTGCATACCAACTGTGTTCATGACGCGGTATTGAATCTCTGCATGTCCAGGCTAAGAATGTCATCCAGCTCTGATATTTCCGCTTATCAGAATTCCTACATTCCTTTGTAAGAGTTATTTTTTTTTAATTTTGGGGTGAAAATATATCACTTTCTCTGCATGCCTTAAGTGCACCTGAGAAAACCACGTAAGTTTTCAAAAACTATGTAAGTATAGTATGCTCCTCACCAGAGAACTGAAGCTTTCATTTTATATCAACAACTCTCTCCTCCTTTACTGATTTTCAGAATTGTCACCACCTTGAAGACAGAGACTATGGTTTCTTGCTCATTTTATCCTTAACCCTAAGCAGAGTGGCCAGCAGTCTCTAGTGGCTCTAGATGTGTGTGTATTTGAACTACAGCTTATCTGAGGAGGATTGTCCCTTCTATAATTTGATATAAGTTAATACTGAGAAATCTGATCAGATATCAAATCAATATCAGTGGAACATGGACATCAGGCTCATGTTCTGATCTCCTGAGATTAATAAAGAGCAAAATATGTTTTAAATAGATGTTCACTGCTAACACATGGTTGTTTTATATATATTAATATCTCACAAATCCTCCCCCTAAACCTAAAATATAATCAAATATGTAACATCAAAATAAATAAATAAAATCTTTAAAAAATATGTAACATCAACGGTAACTGAAGTAGTCATAAATGAAGTTTGAAGAGGTGTTCCTCCTTTTAATCTCTTCACAGTTATGAAAGCTTTTCTTTATTTGTTGTCTATTTTAGAATTAAAATTGCATGCCAACTAACTGGGATCTGGCATCTACAAATTAGTAAAAGTCTGGTTTTGTTTTTTTTTCCTTTCCGTAAGTTGATTTTTTCAAAAAGTGGGAAAATTCTGAATACTTGCTGGGAATGTATTACATTTAAGTAGTTACCAGTCTTTGATAACTTTGGATAATGGTATTTGTCATGGAAAAGTACTACATGTGCAGAGAGAAGACCCTGTGATCATATGGTGGTAAGGCCAAATAGAGAATCTCAGAAAAAAATGCACTAATCTGCACAAGGTGGGTTGGGAAGGAGGACAAGCATGAGGCGCAGTTGCAGATTGATGACACGCTCACAACCGCAAATGCAGCAAATGCATCCTGACTTAGAGGACGTGATAGGGGAGAATTACCACCAAGAGAGTGATGGCTATTTCCTGTATGGAACTGAGTAAATATGAAGCCTTTGATTTAGTTGTTTTATATATCCTTATTCCTTCATTTTCTTAATTCTAAAGGCAGATGGTTGTAGGTATAGCCACAGACCATTCTAGAAAGAAGTAAGAACTTAAATTGCTTTTTTGAATGTTTGAACATCCTTTCTACCTTCTCTGGAGAGATGTTCATTTAAAAAAAAAGCAACATAAATGATGTGTAGTGTTCTTTATTATTGATGAAAATAATAGTGACAGAGCCAAAGTGTTTGTTTATGACTGAAGGTGGGGCATGTGCAATAGAAAATTTGCTACCCTTCATAAGTGAGTTCAAATGGAACTAAGATTTTTTTTTCTATTTTTAATATTAAAATTATAAGGGTTATTTGAGGAAATATGATTTTATAAGTACAATTCTTATACCAGATGCAAAAACCTACACTTTTGTGAGTGATCTGAGCAGCACCCAGTGTGCTGAATTATAACTTGGAGAAGCAGATTTAGTCATTCTTCCACTTTGATCTATCAATTTCACTAAGCTTTGTAGCAGAGAGAATACAAAATAATATTTTAAGGAAATTTGATTCTTGAGGCTGTTGTGCTTCCTTATACATAAATTACCCTTAAACCACAGTGGTTATTGAAATAAAAAAATCCATTTCTCTTACATTGACAGTTCCTTTGGGGGGCAGGGAAGTTTCCTTCACCAAGTTGGATAAGCAAAATTGGCTGTGACACCAATGTGATTATTACAGTCGTGCTTTTTATTTTTAATATTTTCCTCTTGACAGATTTATTTCTTTTCAAATCAGAAATATTTCTTCTTAGGAAAGGATATATAGCCCCCTTATATTTTCTGATACTGAAAATTACCAGATGCCAAGCTGTGAACATAAGGAAATTGAAGACCTTTGAGGGTGACCTTAAGAACCACAAAGGTGGAGAATTGTGATATAGTGGTTTAGGCAATTTCATTGTAGCTGCTTGGTTCGTGAAAAATGAGAAATAGGTTTTCTATTACTAAATATAATGAATTTCCTTTCTACCCTGTCACAAATTGTCAAACTTCATTAAATGGAAGAAAGATCTGGACCAAACATTTATAGAGGGGTGGTATGAATATCCATGTTGTACAGTGGGTAAAAGGTACATAATTTTAGATAACTATTTTATTTTCACATGAAATTTTAAACTAATGATGTTAGTCAATGAGGTCATACTGGACACACTTTGACCTATAAATGGAATGTTTTAAAATGTCCTGCACTAGTGTTATATATGTATATATTATGTCACATATATTAAATATCACATCCAAGTGGTTCCACGAAGAGGTTAATCATTTTCTAGGCAACCACAGGGGTTTTATTGAGTACCTGTCATGAAACAACACCAGCAATTTCATGGGTAATTACATACGAACCAATGATCTATAATACCATAAGGAAGAAAGAAATGACAATGTTAAGTACCTGGTCACTAGATGATATACACCATTTTACTTAAATGTCAATAATGTCCAGTGAGTTAAAATATTTGGATCATCTTTGTGTTGCATATTCTCTAAAGGTTTGCAAATTAGCCTTAGTGAAAATAAGCCTTCATATTTACTTTTGGTCACTTCATACTCTCAGAAACATTACATTACGCTGTTAACTTTCCATCTCTTATGTGATCACCTCCTTAGAGGGAAAGAGTGGTACTGGAATCGGATGACAAAATTCCCATCCTTGGTCTGTCTGTGACCATTGTGGGCATGTGGCCAAGATTCTCAGAGCCCCAGCTTCGTCCTGTGAAACATATGGGAATGACAGTATCTTTTCTTACTTGAAGGGCAAATGAGATATTGGCGAAAGCCAATCACATGTTTGTTGGGCATATACATGTTTAAATTGAAAACAGAAGGGATAGAAAAATTCTACCCAAATAGTATTGAAAAGCAGATCTAATGGAGCAATTAAGATAACCAGTAATTCTCGGAAGACAACACAAAAGACTATTGTTACTCTTGGGCAAATAATAACTAAGAAGTGTTTGGTTATATGATAGTCACAAGAGACTTGGAAGGAATTGATCATGTCCCCCAACTATTAGTTATGCAGTGGATGTTAGATGTAACACAAGTACAGGAGCCTTAGACTTTCTAAAGGCAGATGGTAAAAAGTCTAGAGAAAATATCAAGTTGGCTTCATGTCCAGTCTCTGAAAGAGAAGACAACCCATGAACAAAAGAAAGACCGAGAGAGAGAGAGACAGAGACAAAGAGAGAGAGAGAGAGAGAGAGGGGTTATAAAAATTGAAACTTTAGCACACAAACAATACAAATGAATGAAAAGTAAGGGAGGTTGTCCAAAGAAATCAACAAAGCAATAGAAGGACACTTATTTTGTACACAGACGTTATGAAGGTATATTTCATAAACATTGTTTCATCTGATCCACAAGTGAGACATGAGTATTTTCAGCATTTTACAGACAAGATCATAGAGATTCTGAGAAACTTGAAATCACTCCAAGGCACACAGATGAGCCATGGCTAGAATGGACTATAATGCATCCATCTGGTGCCAGACCCAGTAGACTACAATGTACTATCCTCAAATTAAAAAAAAAAAAAAAAAAAAAGAAGGTATACAGAGGGGCACAAAATTAAAAATATTTTCCAAATTTTTATACGAACATATCCAGTACTTCCATCCATACAGTTAAGCTTCCAGTAAATTCTAAAAGCCCAGACTGTCAATTAGCAGCCATTTCAGGAACTGGATCTATAGTTGAATCCTGATATTTAAGGATTTTTATGAATTCTTTAGTCCCTAAAATAGAGACAACTACTTAGTATTTTAAAATTTTTATTTATTTTATTTTATTTTTATTTTATTATCTCTCCCCTACTGGACACTGGAACATTCTCTTATTTTTTATTTATTTTTTTAAAAATTTTATTTATTGGGCGCCTGGGTGGCTCAGTCGTTAAGCGTCTGCCTTTGGCTCAGGTCATGATCCCAGAGTCCTGGGATCGAGTCCCACATCGGGTTCCCTGCTCGGCGGGAAGCCTTCTTCTCCCTCTCCACTCCCCCTGCTTGTGTTCCTGCTCTTGCTATCTCTCTCTCTGTCAAATAAATAAATAAAATCTTAAAAAAAAAAAAAAAAATTTATTTATTTATTTGAGAGAGAGTGCACGAGCAAGAGAGAGCTCAAGAGAGAGCGACCGAGAGAGAGAGCTTGACCTGGGCGGGGAGGGGAAGGGGCAGAGAGAGGGAGAAGCAGACTCTCCATTAAGCAGGGTGTCCAATGCAGGGCTCAATCCCAGGACCTTGGGACCCTGGGACCATGACCTGAGCCGAAGGCAGACATTTAACTGAATGAGTCACCTAGGTGCCCCGGAACATTCTCCTTAAATGAAAGCCTCAGACAAAGGGCCTAGAAGCTCTTGGCCCTATCTCCCAAATTCTCATTCCTAGCTCGCCTACCTCAATTTCCCAAGTACCCATTTTTAAAACCTCGCTGTCCCTCTCTGTTCATCTTTGGTGGCTGGCTTCATAAAATGAGGTTGGAGGTATTCCTTCTTCTTCAATATTTGGAAAGAGTTTGAGAAGGATTGTCATTCTTCATTAAATGTTTGGTAGAATTCATCTATGAAGTCAACTGATCTTGGGCTTTTCTTTTTGAGATGTTTCTGATAATGATTCAATCTCCTTACTTGTTATTGGTCTGTTTAGGTTTTCCATTTCTTCATGATTCAGTCTTGGTATTATCCATTTGTTGGTAATTATCCAGGAATTTCTCCATTTCTTCCAGCTTGTCCAGGTGATTGGTATGTATTTTTTGATAATAGTCTCTTATGACCCTTTGTATCCCTGTGGTGTCAGTTGTAATGTCTTCTCTTTCCTTTATGATTTTATTCATTTGAGTTCTTTCTGTTTTTTCCCAAGTCAAGCTAGAGGTTCGTCAATTCTGCTCATTTTTTCAAAAATCCACCTCTTAGTTTCATTAATATTTTCTGTTTTCCTATGTTCTATTTCATTTATTTCTTCTTTTATCTTTGTTTTTTCCTTCCTTCTGCTAATTCTAGCTGTGTTTGTTCCTCTTTTTCTAATTCCTTAGGTATAAAGTTACGTCATTTACTTGAGATCTTTCTTTTTTCTTAACTTAGGTTTTTATGACTCTAAACTTCCTCCTACAACTGCAGTAGTTGTAACCCATAAGTTTTGTTACACTTTGTTTTCATTATCGTTTATTTCAAGATGTTTTTTGATTTCTCTTTTAATTTCATCTTTGAACCATTGGTTATTCAGGAATGTGTTGTTTAATTTCTATAAATTTGTGAATTTTATGGTTCCTTCCTCTTCCTGATTTCTAGTTCACAGTGTTGTGATCAGAAAGGATGCTTGATATGATTTCTTATTAAATCTTATTAAATAAGATAAATTATTAAATAAGATAATCTTACTAAAATTATTATGACTTGTTTGTAAACTAACATTTGATCTATCCTAAAAAATGTTCCATGTGCACACAGAAGAATATAAATCTTGCTGCAGTTAGATGAGATATTCTGTGTATGCCAGTTAGCTCCATTTGGTCTAAAGTATAACTCAAGTTCAAAATTTCCTTATTGATTTTTTGTCTGGATGACATTTCCTTTGTTGGAAGTTGGGTGTTAAAGTTGCCTACTATTATTATATTGTTGTTTTATTCCTTGCTTTAGATTTGCTATCATTTGCTTAATATATTTAGGTACTTTGACGTTGGGTGCACATATATTTTTAATAGTTACATACTTCTGATGAATTGAATCCTTCATTATTATACAATGACCATTTTTGTCTGTTACAGTTTTTTACTTAAAGTCTATTTTCTCTGGTATAAGTATAGCTACTTCTGCTCTCTTTTGGCCTCTCCTTGCATGGGATATCTTTTCCCATCCCTTCACTTTGAGCCTATGTGTATCCTCAAAGCTGAAGTGACTCTCTGGTAGGCAGCATAGAGTTGAGTCTTGTTTTTATCCATTCAGCCACTCTGCCTTTTGATTGAAGAATTTAATCCATTTACATGTAAAATAATTATTGATAGGTAAGAAGTTGTTAATGCCATCTTATTGTTCTCTGGCCATCCTGCAGTTAGTTCCTTTCTTCCTCTTTCACTCTTCCCCTTTGCCATTCGATGATTTTCCATAGTGGTGGGCTTTGGTTCCCTTCTATCTTCTGCACATCTACTTCACCTTTTCCTTTGTGGTTGCCATGAGTCTTACATAAAGCATCTTATTGTGATGCCAGTCTATTTTAAGCTGGTAACAACTTTGATTGCATGCAAAAATGTGACCCATTGATGCCCCCTATATTTTGTTTTTATCACACAGTTTACATCTTTTTATATTGCATATTTATTAAAAATTATTGTAGTTATAGTTATTTTTAATACTCTTGTTCTTTAACCTTTACACTGGAGATACATGATTAACACACCACCATAAGATAGTACTGGATTAGTGTGAATTTGACTATGTACTTACTTGACCAGTGTGTTGTATATCTAATATGTTTTCATGTCACTGGTCAACATCCTTCCATTTCAGCTGGAAGAGCCCCTTGCTGCATTTCCTGTAAGGCAGGTCTCATGATGAACTCCCTCAACTTCCCTTTGTGTGAGAAATTCTTTCTTTCCTTCATTTTGAAGTATTACTTTGCCAGGTAAAGTATTCTCAGTTGGCAGTTTTTTGTTTATTTATTTTAGCACTTTGAATACATCATCCCACTCCCTCCCACCTGCAAGGTTTCTGCTGAGAATCTACTGATAGTCTTTGGGGGCTCCCTAGTATGTGAGAAATGCATTTTTCTGTTGCTGCTTTTAAATTTTTTTTTCTTTGATTTTGGATCTTATATTATGATGTGTCTTGGAGAAAGTCTTTTTGGGTTGAAACTTTTTGAGATCCTATGAACTTCGTGAACTTGGATGTGCAAAACTCTCCCCACATTTAGGATGTTCTCTGCATTTTTTCGTGTTCCTTTTATTTTTTAAGATTTTATTTATTTATTTGAGAGAGAGACAGAGACAGAGAGACAGTGTATGTGCGAGCAGGCAGAGGGGGAGGGGAGGGACAAGCAGACTCTGCACTGAGCATGGAGCCTTATGCGGGACTCAATCTCAGGACCCTGAGATCACGACCCAAACTGAAAACAAGTGTCGGATGTGCTTAACAGATTGAGCCACCTGGGTGCCCCTCTGCCTTATTTCTTTAAATAAGCTTTCTGTCCTTTGCTCCCCCACTTCTTCCAGAGCTCTAACAATATGTAGGTTGTTTCTTTTATTGGTGTCTGTAAACTTTCTTCACTTTTTTCATTCCTCTTTTGCTCCTCTGATTGGATAGTTTCCAATGAGTTGTCTTCGACCTCACTGGTCCTCTCCTCTGTGTGGCTGAGCCTGAAGCTCTCTGTTGAATTCTTCGTGTCAGTCACTGTGTGTCTGGTTCCTCCTCCAGTTTTGTCAGAAGTTGGGGGGTGCCACTGACCTGACTCAGTGCCTGGCTGGACTCTGGCCAGGCTCCCTTGTCAGGCTTCCGTTATTTCCTTTTCATTATTTTCTGTGCAACCTTCGCTCTCAGCTCTCCTTCTGGTGCTGCTGGTCTGTGCTGTTGCTGCACCAAACGTGCCCCACGTGTCTCTGAGGCTCTGTCCATTTTCCTCTCTTTTCTTTCACTTCTATACCAATTGATTTATCTTCAAGTTTGCTGAAGAGAGAAGTCCTTTCTTTTTTCTAACTCAAATCTACTGTTAAGCCCCTTAGTGAATTTTTCAGTTCAGCTATTGTGCTTCTGAAATGTAGTATTTCCATTTGTTCTGTTTTTTATATAATTTGTATCTCCTTAGATTGATATTCTCCATTTGATTATCATCACCATCATACATTTCTTTTTTATTTCTTTAAGCATGGATATCTTATATTATTGGAACATATTTATAAGTTCTGCTTGGAAATCTTTGTCTCTTAAACCTGAAGTCAGGTCTCTGTACTGACAATATGCTTCAGTTCCCTCCCCATGTCTAGGTTACACTCCCCTGTTTCTTTGTACACCTCATACTTTTTGTTGAAAACCTGATGTTTTAGATAATGTATTGTACTAACACTGGGTACTGACCCCCTCTCTCCCTTCTGTGGAGTTTGTAACATCAACAACTAAAAATTAAAAATCCTGCTTATTAAAATTCATCAATGGATATAAGGATATGCTGATGTTTATGTAAAAAACAAGTATCTATGAAGTTCACATCACATTTTTCTCTGCCATTTACAATTAGATGAGAAGTCAATATTGAAATTTGTGTGAGTGAGTGCAGATCCCATCTAAGAACTCATATTCTGTGTGTTATATACCACTATTAATATTTTTCAAAATTGTCTTGGAATAGTATTGAATTTTGAAAGAGCTGAGTTTTGAAGTATCAATAAGACATTTGTTCATCAGAGAATTTCAAATCCAAGAATAATTAGTGCTGATTGTAACTCCTAATAAAGAAAGAAAGGGACAAAGATTTACTGTAATGTAAACATTTCTCAGAGCAACTATTAACAATGAGGCAAGAAATCAGGGGGAAAAATTATCTAGAGATATTTAGACTTTACCGCTTCTTAGTTCCATAAAAATAAGTTATCTTGGAGTATTAAGCCAAAATCACCAAAAGATTATAATTGGTAAAATGGCATACATTTGAAATAGCTTCAAAAGCTATGATTTTAAGAATTTTCTCTTATCCACAGGGCCCTCTAGTGGAAGAAAGGCCACCAAGCCTGAAACTGCAGAAAAATCAGGCTTTAGAAAGTCCCATTTTATTTCCCATGAATATAAAATCTGGGCTTGGGAGAGCTCTTTAGAAGTAACCAGCTCCTGGTGTCATCCTTTTCCTTATCAGCAATGCATTTGTTTAGGGGAAAAAAGATGTCAATTTAGGTAAAAATTATAAAAATCGAATCATTTAGAATAAGATATTGTTGATATAGCACGGGAACATATAATGACAATGATCTTCTTAAAAACTGTTCTACAACTTCAGTTTTCCTAGAACTCTTTAGGTTGTAAGTTGTCTGTTAATGAGTTTTTTTGTTGCGTTTTTAAAGACAAAGGATATTAATGGCATTGAGCACATAAACACCTCTCCTACATCAAAGGCTAATAAATATTTTGACCCCTTTAAAATGATTGAACAAACATTTGAATTTTCTGCCAAAATTTTTTCTCCTATTTTTTTTCATGTATTTATTTCTAACCTATTATTGTGGGAAACTTCCAACATGTACAAAATTCCACATCCTCATTAACCGACTTCAAGAATGATCAGTTCATCAACTCCATCCATCCCTAATAATTTGAAGTCCTGCTAGAATTTCTCATAGGCTAATTAATGAAAACTATTTCCTCTCCTCCTGCCCCACTGTGTGCTGCCTGAAGACAGGAGGACACTCATTCTAGACTCAAAGCTCTCTGGAGCCTTGCTGGTCTCTTTAGCGGTGACCTCCTGTGTTTGCAGAGTCTGCCCCCCTCCCCTGCCCTGGCGCATCCCAGCTTGGTCGGGGTTGATTCTGTAAATGCCTTTCTCCTTGGCTACATGGGAAGGACAGAGGTGGTATCCTACGCTGTTCTCCATGCCCCACGTCTTCTGACGTCCACAGATAGTGAGCATGCAGGGAATTACAGCAGAAACTTGACCTTTGCTTCAAGAAGCCTTTAGAAGGTGTTTCTCACCCTGCTTCTGAGCATCTATGGGTCCACCCAAAATAAAGCTCTTTTCTTTCTGGAATCCGATTAGGAAGAGACACTTCTTGGCAACCAGGCTTCAACATACCCTTTCCCTCACTGCAGCACGAACTCACTGACTCCAGCAGGGGGATGCACACCTGTCAACAAGACCCAGGGGAAGGCCCAGAGGGCGCAGAGGACCGGGCAGGGAGTTCTGGGGTCTGAGAACCCTGCCCTCTGCCCCGAGCAGCTTAGACAGAAGTCACGCTGTGAAATGACTCAGCGGGGAGCAGATGTAGAAGCACAGAACAGGAGTTTGCTGTAAGGACCCTTACATGGGAGCCGGCTGCTTGCACAGGTGTGAGGTAAGAGGAGGGGGAGGGCCTAGAAGCTCTAGACTGTGCCCAAAGCCACCTCACCACCCTCGCCACCAGCCCGTCACTGAGAAGCCAATCTCGGACCCACTACTTGAGCTTCATGGAGTCTTCTGAACTACTGCACGTTTTCAATGCAGTGCGTGGATTCAGTCACTCTTAGCAAATTCTTTGCTTGTCTTCATCAAGCTCTAAGTTAAAGAGCATTTCTGGGAGATCATCTGAGAACAGAGTAGATGCCTTTACAGAAATCCCTCTGTGCTCTCCTCCCAGTGAAGAAGCTGGGAGATGCATTCCCTAGTCCCACTGGCAGCCAGGCTTCAAGGCGATGCAGGGGTGTGGCTGGGAGGTGAGCTCTGGCGGTGGTCGGCGGGCTCCCACTGCGGGGTGGCTCTCCCCACAGCTCACCCACGGGGACCCACGTGTGGTCTATGAGACAGTGGCTGTGTTCAGATACCTGGTCACCGCAGCAGTGGAATGACCCCAAATCTGCTTTCCAGGTTTTCCAACAATCTTGAAAGAACCTAATCTCTATATTAAGCCTTTTTTTAAAGCTTGCGTTGTTTATGTTCCTGCAGTGGTTGCTGGGTAGTACACAAGGTTTAGATTCTGTTTTATAAGGATCAGCGTGGCGCAGAGTGCAGAACTGAGTGGAGATGCGTAGGAAGGAAGGGAGGAAGGCCAGTGAGGAGGTCCTGGTGTGTATGTCCTTGTGTGTATGGGGGTGACAGCAGAGCCGAGGAAGTGGACGGGTTCCTGAGCCACCGGCGGACAAAATTAGCTTTAAGTTGGGACTGACTGGGTATGAGTAAGGGAGGGGCGGGTCCCAGGACGCTTCTGAACTGTCCAGATAAAGCGACTGAACAGGAGATTGCTTGTCACCCCGATAACAGATGATGAATTCAGCTTTCAACGTGCACTTTGAACTTAAGGTTTTGTTGAGTCTTGAAAGTGGAGATGTCATCCAGATAGAGCAATATGCCCATTTTTGTAGCTCAGAGGAGAGGTGGATATTTGATAAACATCTGAGAATTATCAGCTGTTAAAGGGGGCATAGCAGAGCAGGATAAATGTGGACAGAGAAACAGTGGCCGACGGGCTGCTGTGGGGTCCACCCAGACCGGCTGCACTGTTTCTACCTGACTCTATAATCGGCAGTCTTACTGTCGGCCACTCTACTTTCTGAAACTCTTCCTCTTCCTCCTGTCCCTCCTGAGCATTCAGTGAGTCCACTGAGTGTAATTCAGCGGCGTGCTCGCTCTGCTCACCACGGAAGGGCTGGTATTGCACCTTCAATGGCCTCCAGACCAGCTCCGACTCACCTATCCTCGGTCTCTGCTGAGCTGGCTTGCTCGCCGCTGCAAGGACAGGGCACAGCCCGAGGCGTCCGGTAGGAGGCTCTGACCGGGGCTTGTGTCGGCGATTCCAGGCGGGGTGGAGGGGACACACAGGGGCGGGCACTGGCCTCTCTCCATCAATCTCCCTGCAGCAGAAGGACCCAGGCTTTGCCCAGGTGGCAAAGAAGGGGTTCCTAGCACTGGTCAGCAAAGGGGGGCCATCTGCCTGTCGTCTCCAGAGTGGCCTTGCCTGGGCTGCTGCTGGGCTGACCATCCCCCAGCTCCAGTATGCCACAGACTCTCGCTGGCCGGCTCACCCCTCGTGGGGCTGACTTGCCGTCTGTGCACGAGGTGTTCTAAGCCTCTCCGAGGGGTCTGTCCAGCCTCATTTTGCAACCACCCCTCCCTGCTTGGTGTTCCAAAGTCTGTATGTCTCGGAGAGAATGATTCCCTGCAGGTACTCCCAAGACTACGGCACAGCGCTCGACTCTGGAAGGGCAGCCCTGCAGACACGGGCTCGCCTGGCATCCAGCTTCCCAAGCCCGGGGCCCACCTTCAGACTCCACGGTGTCTGCAGCCTCGAGCTGGGTCTGGCGTGCTTGCTCCTGGCCTCCGGCCCGAAATGCCTCTGCTCATTGGGCAGGGCCTAGTCTGCCACACTTTCCACATCAAGGTCCATCCACACACCAGTGAGAGTTGGCTGCTCCCCCTCCATCCAGCACCCGAGTCCACACCTCTGCCCCGCTCTTGACGCCCTCTTACACCGGTCTACCTAGGTCTCTGCCCTGGGAATGGAGCCCAGGGGCCGGGGGCAGGGAAAGGCTCTTGTTTCTCTAGTTCCTTCCACTTAGAACACAGCCTCGCCCATGGAAAGTGCAGAATAAAATAAAATTCCTCCCGAGCAGGGATACTGTCATCCGGGATTTCAGTTTGTGAACTGCTTCCACTAGGTCGAATGAATCCCAATTTCAGACTCCATGAATTTGCCCCAACCTGCCTTTCTGGCTTTCCCCTCAACCACTCCCCTGCACTCACCCCACTTTCCAGTGAACTCCAGCCCCTCCTTGGTCCCTAGCTCCCCAGTCTTCAGGACGTTTCTCATGGCATCAACCCTGGGGTCCTCTCCTGCAACTCAGGCCCTGGCCCAGCACCGCCGTGTCCGGGAAGCCCTCCCGGCCTGAACACGCCCTCTCCTGCCACCGAAGGGAGCTCCGCCTTGGGATGAACCCTAACTTCCCCTGTTCCCCTGACTTCCTCTTACTCCTCTTTGCTTAACAATGAAGAAATGCACTGGGTCTAATGAGTCTTTCTAAGTTTTACAATATTTAACCCCGACATTTAAAACATAGTAAGTATCTCATAAGCACAATAGTTCACCTTAAAGACGTGTCAGTGCATTATGTGAAATGTCACGTTCGCTGGTACGTCTCAGCCTGTGTGATGGAGATGGGGCTTCACCAGGATGATGTGGGGTCTAACGGGATACTGAAGCAGCTTCTCAGCCGTCAGCACATGGCATGGCGAGCTCATATGCGTGTGCTTTTCAGCTTATTTTCTGATACATTATATGCTTATATTCTTAGAAAAATTAATGAAGGCCACAGTGTTTGGGACTGGGATTAGATCTTTCTGGAAGCTAAATAAAACCTAAAAGCGCCTTTAGTAAGGACCCCATGCCAGCAGATGGCAGTAGTCTCCCACGATTTTGGAGTGAAGGCCCCTGCGCCCCTTGGGATCAGCCCTGAGATGAAGTCTCCTTTTTCCAGAGAGCTTCAACGCCATTTATACTGCAGCTAATTTTTCTAATGGAATTACATAGCAACAAATAGGCCAGCACCAGTCAAACTCCACGGCCGTTTGTTATGTGTTCAATTTCCATTATCTGGGAACAAAATTAAATGATTAAAACTCACTTATCTTCTAACTTTGCAATATTTACCATTAGTGTCTGCATGAAATCATATTATCTATCAAAATAGGCAATTGGACTGTATGCAACAGGGCTTACCAGAGTTGTTTCCAAATCCACTTTTTATGCAGTTGTATGTTATATGCAATTTGGGGAAATAATCATTAAAAAAAAATATGTCCCGTGTGTTCCAAGAGATCTAGATAGTCTTGCTGTGATCATTTGTCTCATTAATGATGTCTTAATATTCAGATAATCTTGACAAAGTATTAGATTTATTATCGCGGAGCCGTTAATACGTATTGTAAAGATCTTTAGTAATTTGCCCCATTGGAGAGATGAGATCACAGAACCAGAAAAGAGTTCTGGTTCTTCAGGGCAGGCAAAGCATTTTCCCTGAACTGTGGTGTGTCTGTCTGCACGATCATTCCTCCTCAACTTCCTGGAGTAACTCCCACCATCCCCAAAAGGTTGGCACTCACAGGCCTTTAATTCTAGGCTCTATTTCTCCTCATCTGCGTGCCTTTCCTTGTAGAGTTTATTTACTTCTCTAGCTTGGTTCCCAGCTTAACTCAAAAAGAACTCAATTCTTTTTAATTTGTTCATATTTTTTCTCCAGCAATTAGGAGTTTTTTTGTATTGGGAAGGGGTTACCATACCTCTCGTTGCCATATGACCAGACACAGAAAATCATATTATTTTTAACCTGTCAGTCTGATCAGAGATATATCTAAACTAATTGTCTTAATTTTCTATCTTTGTTGATGTAGGATTTTAACATCTTTCCATGCGCTGACTGAGTCTTTATCTGTTTGAACGCATATGTATTTTAATGTATCTTTGTCACATTCAAATTGAAACAAAATCAATTAAACAGAAAATGAATCTGAATACAGTTCTAAGACTACAAACACAAAAGAAATAAATAAAGGGGGGGGAGACAATATAAAGTTGAGGTCAAAGACACAAAGAACAGAGTGAGGAGGTCCAACACACGTCTAGTCAGAGCTACCGCAGGTGCTGACAGGAAAAATGGAAATGGGGGAGAGATCATATTTAAAAGAATAATGCTGAGAGTATTCCTATTCCAGAATTAATAAAAATATTAATTTTCAGATTTATCCAAGATCCTACTGCACTGGATAAAGCAAAAGAAATCCACAACCAGAAGACTTGATGAAACTTTAGGAGACTCCAAATCCAAGTAAAGGTCTTAGTAACAGCTTGAAAGAAAAGACAGTTTTCCTTAAAAAAGAAATACCTGATAGCTGGCTTCTCAATAGTAAGTAGGGAAGTTAGATCCCAGTGTAATAGTGTCTTTCAAATACTGAACCAAATAAATCAACTATGATTCTAAACCCAAAGAGAGAGGATGACAAAAACAGGCACGAAATAAACATATTTTCTGGTGACAAAAATGGAGACCATTTGGTGCTATAAACACCGTAGAAGTTTGAGGTCGTCCTCCAGGAAGAAGAAACATGAGCCCCAGGCAGAGTCTGAGACAGAAGAAGGGACTGTGAGCAAAGAAGGTGAAAACCTTGCGGGCAAATTAAAACCAGGTGCAAAGTTGTGTCTTTGTCACACTGATCCAAGATTGATGTTAACATCAAGTCCTGCGTTCGGATCGCTAAATGTCCCGCAAGGACAGAGTAGTTCTGGGCAGCAGGTGATCCCACTGCCCCCTACGAACAAGGCTGCCTTTAGGAACCACTCCTGTGAGCAGACCAGCCCGAGTAAATAGAAGAGGCACTGCTGTACTGAATTAGTGGGGTCAGAAAAAACCCATGTGTAGACAGCTGAAAAGTGTGTCCATCAGAGGAGCGGACTTACGTAAGGCTACCTACGGTCTCTATTTGGGAGAAGAGAAAGGATACTTCCCAATAGAGGAAGAATCAGCTTCATCTAAGAGAAAGGATACTTCCCGATAGAGGAAGAATCAGCTTCATCTAAGAGAAAGGATACTTCCCGATAGAGGAAGAATCAGCTTCATCTGTAGAAGCTCCTTCCCTGAAGGTTCTAGGCTCAGTTCTACCACAGACAGGCATCCATGCAGGTCAGGAGCGGCTAACGGACGTGCGGGCCTTTTCTTTGAGTCCTATATTATCTATGGTTCTTAATTTCCATAGGTCTGTGTCCTTCTGTCTTAGATACGCATTATCTAAATAATGAAAAATGTAGTGTCCATCTGTGTGAGTGCACGCAGTATAATTCAATTGTACAAAGTGGTTTGGAAATCCACCCTGATTCACTCTCTTTGTCAATAAATCTGAACTTCTTTCTACAACTTTATGTTGTAGTCTACATTTGTCCCAGTCTAGGCTTCTTCTTATGCTCATTGTTTGCTTGTTTTGAATTGATTAGCTATCTTATTCCCTTTCTTACCCTTCGGGTTTGAAATGTATATGTGATGTTTGTTTTATTTGAAAGACACACTGTGTCATTTCACCACATAGAAGGTATTCTATAATCTGCCATCATTCCGTCCCTGAAAACATAATAATCTAGTCACTTCCTCCTGGCTCATAATTGAACTATGTTAGTATGTCCTTCCAAACTAGAATATATGAGACAGTATTAGTACTTAATACAGAAAAAGATTCTTTTTTTTTTAATTTTATTGTTATGTTAGTCACCATACAATACATCATTGGTTTCTGATGGTGGTGATCCATGATTCATTTTTTTCGTATAATACCCAGTGCTCCATGCAGTACGTGCCCTCCTTAATACCCATCACCAGGCTAACCCATCCCCCCACCCCCTCCCCTCTAGAACCCTCAGTTTATTTCTCAGAGTCCATAGTCTCTCATGGTTCATCTCTCCCTCCGATTCCCCCCCCATTTTTCCCTTCCTTCTCCTAATGTCCTCCATGCTATTCCTTATGTTCCACAAATAAGTGAAACCATATGATAATTAACTTTCTCTGCTTGACTTATTTCACTTAGCATAATCTCCAGTCCCATCCATGTTGATGCAAAAGTTAGGTATTCATCCTTTCTGATGGCTGAGTAATATTCCATTGTATATATGGACCACATCTTTATCCATTCATCTGTTGAAGGGCATCTCGGCTCTTTCCACAGTTTGGCTATTGCGGACATTGATGCTATGAACATTGGGGTGCATGTGGCCCTTCTTTTCACTACATCTGTGTCTTTGGGGTAAATACCCAGTAGTGCAATTGCTGGGTCATAGGGTAGCTCTATTTTTAAATTTTTGAGGAACCTCCACACTGTTTTCCAAAGTGGCTGTACCAACTTGCATTCCCACCAACAGTGTAAGAGGGTTCCCCTTTCTCCACAACCTCTCCAACATTTGTTCTTTCTTTCCCTGTCCATTTTTGCCATCTAACTGGTGTAAGGTGGTATCTCAGTGTGGTTTTGATTTAAATTTCCCCGATGGCTAATGATGATGAACATTTTTTCATGTGTCTGTTAGCCATTTGTATGTCTTCCTCAGAGAAGTGTCTTTTCATAGCTTCTGCCCACTTTTTGACTTGATTATTTGTTTTTTGGGTGTAGAGTTTGAGAAGTTCTTTATAGATCTTGGATACCAGCCCTTTATCTGTAGTGTCGTTTGCAAATATCTTCTCCCATTCTGTGGGTTGCCTCTTTGTTTTGTTGACTGTTTCCTTTGCTGTGCAGAAGCTTTTTATCTTGATGAAGTCCCAAAAGTTCATTTTTGCTTTTCTTTCACTTGCTTTTGGAGATGTGTCTTGAAAGAAGTTGCTGTGGCTGATGTCAAAGAGGTTACTGCCTATGTTCTCCTCTAGGATTAGGAAATAGATCAGTGAATGCAGAAAAAGATTCTTTACATTCACTGATCTATTTCCTAATTTTGTTTCTATTTCTCCTTGCTTCCCAGATCACCTCACTGCCATCAGCTGTTTTCTTTTTCAGGTAATCGCTTTAAAAATTACGTGAGAGAAGATCCCTTTCTATGAACCCAGTTCTGGTTGAACTCAAACTCTTCAGCGTGACCTCCTCAGCGTCTGGTGTCGCCGCCGTCCTACTGCTGAGTCTGCTGTCACTTCAGCGGTTGGGTCTCTTGTGAGTGTTCTCTGCTTCCTCCCCGGCTGCTGTGAGGTCAGCTTTCTGTCAGGAGTACCGAGAAGCTTCTCTAACATGTGTACACATTTGGGTTTGTTCAGCCTTATTTGATGTGAACTGTGCTCTCTGCGTGTTAAGGGCGCCCACAGACTCCTGGCCGGGCTCCCGGGACCGTGGCGGGCGCACTGCTCTCCGGCGCCTCACATGTCCACGCTGCTCTGTCACTTGGGGCAGGCAGTTTGTACGTTACTTTCCCCCCATTCTCCACTTCCTACTTCGTCCACCGAGTTTATTGGGTTTCAGTAAGTGTGGATCAAATGTTGTATAAATATATTTCATCATTTAAGATTTTCATTTCATTTTTTCTGATGTTCCTGTTAAGTTCTTATATTTTTGCCTCTGGCTCATTTTTACAGATTCTTTTATTTCTTTAGATACTTATATAATTTCTTTGTACACTCTCTCTGAAAACCAAGTAACCAGAGTGTCTGAGGGTAAGCGTGATGCTTGGCGTTTCTTCTTCCCCCAAGGGTGCTGTTCATTTCTTCTTCCCCCAAGGGCATTGTTCCCCATCCATGTGGCGACCTCATCTGTGTGCTGAGCTGCCGGGGAGGTGGACAGACAGACGGCAGGGCACCCCGGGAGTGTGGGCAACAGGGCCGTCGCCCCAGCACCCCCAGGCGCGGGCTCCCCGCTGCCACACATCTACCCGAGTTTGTCCACAGGGTAAACCCGCTGTGCTTTCACTGGCTCAGGCCCACAGCACAAGCTTCCGGGCTGTTTTGCGGCCGGGTGGCCGTCCCTTCTGTGGCTCCGTGTTGCAGTCACCCTGCCCCTTTCTGAGGTCTGCTCTTCCTCACGGTCGAAGGGAACGGGCCTCAGAGCGCTGCAGACCCCCGGTTCTTGCACACGAGTGTTAGAGCTCAGGTTCCTTCTTTCTGACCTGTACCCTCTCGTGATCCTTCACGGAGCACCTGTGCACGTAACACATCTGAAAATGTCTGTTTTACCCTCACAATAAGAATAAGGCTCAATCTAGCATGACAGCCGTTTTCCACAAGCATTAGAACACAATTTTCTATTTCTTCCTGGCCTTAGTCATTGCACTAAAATGTCTTACTGTCGTAAATGTCCTCCATTTCTAATTACAGACATTTTCTCATTGTGCATACCTGAGTACTAACTCATCTTTATTCCTATCTTTTGGTCTTCATTATGCTATCTGGGTTATCACATCTCCCATCAATTCCCGAAAATTCTCAAGGACTTTCTCCCATTTTCTGACTTTTTTTTTTCCTTCTAATTCTCTCCGTAAATTGATTTTGTAGTTTTTTTTGTATTCACTATTGCTCTTAAACTTTCGCTCATAATTTAATCTTCCATCCCATTTTATAGTTACACACTTTGTTCTGGGTTGTCTTCGGCAGCTCGGGCTGCTCTTACAAAATACCACAGACTGGGCGGCTTGGACAACAGAAATATATTTCTCCCAGTCTGGAGGCTGGAAGTCCAAGATCAAGGCTCTGGCCTGCTTGGTTCATGGTGAGGGCTCTCCACCTGGCATGCAGATGGAGGCGTGTCTCCACGTGCCTCTCCTGGGCATGGGCATGGGTGCATCCTTCCCTTCTGCTAAGGAGGACACTGACCCCAGCAGGGCCCGGCCCTCAGGACCTCCTCGAAACTTCATCACCTTCCAAAAGCCCCACCTCCTGACGCCACAGCATTGGGTGCTGGGGACAGACGCTGAGTCCACACCACAGCTAATTTCCTCGCCCTCTCCTGCAACTCACTGTTTGTCTCTCCAGCTGTTTTCTAACCGTCATGTCTTTTTTGGTGACTGTACGTGTATTTATCTCTGGACGGTTTTCTTCTAAGATTGTGCGTGTGTGTACGCGGTGCCCACAAGATGATCTTTTCCACACAAAGTCCTGTTTTCCTCTTCCTGACAAAGGGCTCACTCTTTCTATTCCACACTTAAACTGAGAGTTCACAGGTGGCGGGGAGGACTGTCAGCTGCAGCTTGGTTCTAATTTCTGTGCCCATGCAGGCTCCAGTCCAAGCTTATGTAACCTCAGGGGCTACCAAACATGAGCTCCGGGTTGCGCCGTCTGAAACCGCCCCCCTGGCGTGTTCCCTTTCTGCCACGTGCCAGAGCTGCTCGTCATCTTCTCAGGTCCTTCTGCTCTTGTGGCTTCTAGGGATGTCCTTTTATTTACCTACATACTAATGTGTGTTTTTAAATGTGTGTTTTGAATATTATTCCTAAATACCTGTAATAGAAGGTGGCACATCACAGTGGATTTTAAGCTTTGACTTTGCTCTGTAGTAAGAAATACTTTTTACACTACAATTCAGGACATAGGTACACACACACACACATGCATACAATGTGATGCATTCTGATATTTTATATTTTCTTCCCCTTCATCTGTACTACTGTGGTTGCTGCCAATCAACCTAATTTTATGGCCCATTCATAGTTCTTGACCCACAAATTGAAAAACACTGATCTCTCTTGCTGGTCTGCTGTTTTTGTTTGGCGTTGTTCTTAAGGCATTAGCTTGTTTACTGTAGAATGGAGGCTCCACCAGGAACCGTGGCAAGTGGCATTAGCCTGAGTGGGAAACAGTGTACTGGAGCAGACGGAGAAGTCTTTGCTTGGCAAGTCTCACCGGAATTGATCAGGGCAGGGAGCCAAAGGGGTTGAATTCTCATGTTTCTGGCTTGAAGCTTCAAGGCCATGAGGCCAAAATGCTCGACCCTCAATCTTTACTCAGCTTTGAATAATAAATGTAGAAGAAAAGTAGAGTTCTGACTAGATCTTCCCGAAGAACTGAGATGCAGGGTTGCTCAACAAAGAGCACTTGATGGAAGGATCACTGGATCTTTGATGGGCGTGGAGGCGCTGGTCTTCACTCCGCGGATGATGTGCCCCGTCCTCTGGCGCCATGTGACCTGTTGGTCTTACAACACATGCAGAAAATGACCACATTTGCCATGGGCACTGGAATAACTAGAAAAGGCTGCTCATGATGGACGGAGATCAGCCACAGTTTGGGAAGCCCCAGGCATGACTCAACTGCCCTCAGAGCTGAAAACATAGATATCTACACAACTGAAATGCATTCAAGATGGTGGAAAGTTGGGTGGAAAGTTCTAGACTCCAAGCCTTGTAACTGCCAGATTTCTGAAAAGAACCCTACTCTGGGGTTGGGGAATGTGTTTTTCTTGTCCTGAAGTTAATGACAACAATTACAATTGTTTATGTCAGGTTTATTCTAAGTGCTTTAGTAGCAATTCTTTATTTAATGTTTACAACAGTTGGAGGAATAAAGAAGGATAAAGAATTTAAGATAGCACATGGCATAGATGGGATTAAAATTCAGGTCACTGAGACCTGAGAACAGACCCTGAATCCTAGGCCAGCTTCCTATGATGGTGCATACTTCTTAAATCAAAAAGTCCACACCAGAAATGTGTTCTTACATGCTCAGAAAATTGCAAATACTCTACTCCAGAAGTGGTCTGAACGGAAGGCTTCGAAGATGCACTTACTGGATATGAACTGACCTGCACCTCCTTCCTGGGGGCTGCACCCCTCCTGGGTGGCTGGGAACACTAGACTCACAGCGGAGCGCATGCTTCCCGAAGCTGCTGGGAGCTTTGGTTTTGCTTAGGACCTGGAGAGGGTCTGCAGTGGCTTGATGCGGCCCCCCCACCAAGGCAGAGGTTTTCACGGGATTATGCAGAACCAGGATCACAACAGAAGGCTCAAACCTGACTGAGAGCAGAGCCTGGACAAGGGCTTTACGGACACCCTAAAATGGGCTTGTCAGACGCACGTGGGGCTGCTTGTCGCCATGCAGACTGTCCTGGATTTGACCTTGGAGTTGACATTTTTAATAAACTCCCCAGGTGTCTGATACTCACGGTTTACAAAGCTGCTTACTTTGTCAAGCAAGGCTTGAAGGTGTAGTTATTCATCCTCATGGACATTAGAATCACCCTGGGGCTTTAGAGGCGCGGGTCCCTGGGCTCCAGTCCGCAGGCTGACTCAGATGGTCCAGTGAGGACCAGGCGCCCTTGCTCAGAAGTTTCCCAAATGTTTAAGTGCAACCCAACTTTGAGAACAGATATCCTGAAGATTTGGTGGTTAACATCCATAATAAACTATATTACATTAGAAACTATTAGAAAAAAAGAAATAGGCCTTTAGAAAGAGAGAGTCAGCTTATCATGACAGTGCAAAAGCTCCTAAATTTACAAGGTCTCCATGGAGCAGAAAAGAGGCACACGTGAAGCCCAGACCAAGGAGGTGGGGGCTGAACTGCTATGACGTCAGTAGGGGTGGGGCCAAGACTTCCGCAAAATGACACAGTGGCCGGATCAAGCCATGGTGTTTGACCATTCGTGGACTGGGAGGACATCTGAGGCCACAGAAACGTCTGCGAGGGGATGGAGGATAAGGCTGGGTTCACGTGGGGATTCTTCCCTCGGCTGTTTTTGCATTACCCAAGGCTCCTCTGTTTACCTGCGTTCCTCAAGTCTCTCTGCCTCCCCAGTGAGTCAGAAAAGAAGAGCCTGCCACAGGTGCAGCTCCCCATTATCAGTCATCATGCACAGTATTGGAGGGGAAATCACTAAAGAACCCCATTCTACAAACACACAGGTATTTTCACAGAAGGGCAGCTTGGTCTGTTGCCACCACAGTGAAGAGAGATGGGTCCAGCCCCAAGGGTCCTGAGCAGCCCTCGGACAGCTGATGACTGTGGGCTCTGCCAGGGTCCCGAGACCCCGTCTTGAGACCCCGTCCACATCTGAAAGGTGGAAGAGAAACAAAATGGTACATTCACTTATTCCATTTTCCCACAAACTTCGTCAGCTTGATAATGTTGGGAAGGAAGTGACAGACATAATTGCAGATGAGACTGTAAGTTTTGGTTTTATTTTTGTTTTGAATGGTTGTCTGTTTCTTTTTAGTATTTTATGCTGCTTAGTGTAATGGTGCCTGAGAGCTATTAAGACAGTCATTTGTGTCTAGATGTGAGGGAACATGGCATAATCATTTTACAGATGAGAAATCTATACTAGAAAAAAATATGATTTGCCTAGGGTCACAAACTGAGCCAGAACTCGAGTCTGAAGGAGCTCATCTGCACTTGTCAGAGAAGCGACATCCGTGTTATGGGAAATGGAAGAACATGCATTAGCGTTCCTTGAATTGACTCAAGAATATATTCAAATTCTTATGCTTAGTCAAATCTGTAGCTTGGGGAAATGAATGGGCGATTTGCAGGATTCTGTGCTGGGAAAGTAATGAGTCTGATTTTGTTTTCCTCATGGTATTTTTCTTCTCCGTGTCAAGTTGGTTGCCCATTTTTGAGCTAATCATCTCAAAATGTTTTTCATTTAGGAAAGAATTTAAAGTTTTGATGGGAAAAATAATCATAATTTCTAAAGCTTTTGAAATTTTCAGAGTTTCTCTTCAAAATGTAGCAAACTGCAGTGTTGATACTTTGAAAATAGAGTACAGGCTCAACTCTGTTTTTGTATCTTTCATTGTTTAGTGATCAGTGTTAAGGGAGGGATAAGTATCAAAGCAATGAAATTACCATATATTTGAAATCCAAGTGTTTTATGCTCCAGCACTCAAGTTCATCCTCCCTGATCCCCATACCTCCCACGGCAATAATAAGTGCAACATAAAAGCCAGTCCACAAGGCCAGCGTGCCAAAATTAATTTCCAATTTCTATTGCCTCCTACCTTGACCCCAGCAGAGGATGTGATAGATGGCATCAGAGTCGAGGAGGATGTCATGGGCAGACAAGAGGCAGAATAACTTGCCACTAAAAAGTTGAGTTTACCATATGTGTATATGGGATGTTCCAAGCACAAGAACCCATTTATATTTGGACAACATCGAAACTTATGTTCCCTCATATATTTTAGGGTTAATAAGCTCAAAATGATTTCTAATCAATTTTACTACAATCAAAAATGTGTATCGATCATATCCTCGTATTTTCCATTATGTACCAAAGCTGATGAATGACCAAAACAGTGTATTTACCTGGAGTATTTATGAGCATTCCTTCCAGCATCTCTGAGATTTTAAGGGCTTTAGGGAATGTGTTTGTCATAAAAAACAAAGAGGATATAAATAGAGATTAGAAATTACTCTCCTCCAATTTGAAGTAGTCTATAACAACGTCCGTTTTATCATATCAAATAGGATCCTTGGTCTAAAACAGGGAAGACCCATATAGTCATTCAGTTTAAATCTCAAAACCTGAAATAATGATTACTTGAATTTATTAGCTTTCACACTGCTGAGTCTAGAGATGGGTGCCTGGACAGCACGTTCACTTACCCATACCAAGGAGTCCAAATCTCCATACACTTCTGGAATCTTTTTCTCACATTCTATATGCAATCTGCCGGAAATCCTGTTGCTTTACCCTCAAGGATCATCTGGATTGTCACCACCTCCGACCTTTCCCGCTGTGGGTGGACACAGTGCAGTACCCTCCGCTGGGCGAGCACACACCATCTGGATAATTCCCCGTTTCAACCCTTGCTGTCCTACCGCCTCTTCCCAAAGACCAGCCAGAAAGGTTCCTGGAAAATGTCAGCCAAATCCGGGCACTCCCCTGCTCTCCATTTCAGAGAAAGAACAAACTCATGTTCAGCGTGATCCCATGGGCTCTGGCCTCTGACCTCTCACCTCGCCCCTGTGTCCTTATCATCCCGCTTTCTCCAGCAGAACGCCTGTTTTGCCATTCCTCAGATGTGCTGTCCTCGCTCCCTCTAATGACTTCCTTCTGTGAAACACGCTCACTAAATGTTTGTTTGGCTAAATCCACCTCAGACGTCACGTCCCGCGGGGCCGTGTCCTTGTCCTGCATTACTCACAGAGGTATCATAAGGTCCTAGAACAATGGACCTATTCAAACAATATTTAAGAGGAGAATGGAATGCATATTAGAATTGTTAGTAAAAAAATATATCAATAGTTTTTGGTAAAGTCAAACCAGATTGTAGCCTGTAGCATTTATTTCTAACGAGTATTTTAAAACAGAACGTCAAAGAGGGAAGTTTGAGAGAAGTAGTAAACCTTGTCATGACCAATCTCCACATGGCAAATGGAGAAATGAGCTTCAAACGTTCTTTGTAGTGGTCCCTGATGAAAGCTAAGTGCAGAACAGGTAAAAAAAAAAAAAAAAAATAGAACCTTTGTTGTCTGTATTTTAATATTTAGAACCATATACATGATTTACATATTTAAAACTATGATTAATCAAAATGAAAATGAGCAAGCCTGGAATTTGAAATTGAGCCTAAACGAATGCACCAGTCTGTCAGGACGGTGGTTATCAATACCAACAGCAAAGGGTGACTTTGCTTCCATGACTTTAGAGTGCAGGGTTTCCTGAGTACGCGTCCGTAGCAGGATGCATCCCGAGGTCAAATAGGATGACAAATCAGCGTAAACTTCATATGGTGGTTCTGATTGTTTATAGCAATATTGGTAATATATTTCCATATATATATTTCAACATATATAGAGAGAAAGCAAGAGAATTAATAAGAAGTTACTATAATACATTGTGTTAGGAACCAAGCCATTTTTAGTAGCATACAGATTTCTGTAAAGGAAAACCCGACACTCGAAAGTTAATGCAGCTCCCAACTCTCATGATGTTAGCACAACCCTTGACTTTGCCGGGATGGTTCCTTCCTTTCCCTAAGATCCACCAATATGACCTTCTCCGCTTCTTATAAGCCAGAATTCAGGCCTATTTTTTTAAAGGAAACTTTTTTTCACTCTTTCATCAGTGTTTCAGAAGACCAGAAAATTAAATAATTGTGTATGTTCTATTTTTTTTTTTTTTTTTTGCTTTATTAGTCACACATTGTGTTTCTGCAGTGATTTCTCCTCTACTCTTTAGCAAGTTCTTCTCTACACCCTCCTGGCCTTATTTTTAAATTTTATATGTTTAAGCGGCTTCCTCCTAACAAGAGAAGTTCAAATATACCTGGCTTCCATAATATTGAGTGAGTTATATAAATACAAGTTCCCTAAAGAGCAATATCGGGACATTGCATCAATTAATCAGAGTCTGAGTGCATGCAGCCAAACCACGAAGTGACCATCCCAGAGACCCTTGTGTTACATTCAACGGTTATTGTTAAAGCGGAAATTACAGGTTAAAGTCTGTCTGAAACTCTTAGCAAGGTTTTATAGACACAATACTGTTAAGCAAATTAGGTTAATATCACACATCATAAGGAAATTAAGTTCTAAAATGTATAGATAAATTATTTTTATAAAGCTTTCTTTGAAATATAGGTGAAAACCACCTAAGATATAATTATGGTTTTAAGAAATAATCATATTACAAAGTGCTACATAAAATATTTGAAAGACATCCCAGATCATTCCCATGTTGTGCAGATTTCTAAACCGATCTGTGATTATCCTCTCCGACCTTTTTAGTAGGAGCTAAACGTTCATTTTTTCTGTCCCACAAAACAAAATGAAAGAGGAATAAATGGTTATCGAGAGAACTGAAGTGGCACTTTTCAGAACTAAAGACGCATTTTCAGTGGTAATGGGAAAATTACCACACTGGAAGCAGGTGTAGACATTTGCAGATCAAACAAACTCAGTGACAAATCTGAATTGATTGAGAGCTTACGCGTGAGGCTCCCTGAAATCACCCGCGTGCACGCGTTATGCCCAGCACAGGTGGAAACACCCGAGGCCACATTAAGCGAGGAGCGTCCCAGTGAGCTCTGGAAGGAGCAGGCATGCAGCCCCGGCAAACGGTTCAATTTCCTCCAGCGAGGGAAAGCATATGAGTCAGTGTTGCCTGGGTACAGAAAGATGGCCCCCCAGGCCAGTGTGTTGTTAATATTATTTCCGATAAATCTGCTCTGTGGGGAGCTCTGATCAATTGTCCCACTTGTGTGAGCACTCCTGGGGCAGACACGATACTCCTCTTGCCACCTGCTCATTCCCTGAATGACACGGAGCCCGTCGCAAAGACCGAATTAACACAGCTGATGAAGGTGAGCCTCGCATGCCTTTCACGCACGGGTGCCAAGTTCAGAACCTTGCTGACAAATCACCCACAAACTAAAAAAAAGAAAACTTCTAAGACAATGAAAGTGTCTAAAGGATATTCCACAAATGTAGGATGTTACAGAGATATTCATGTTGACACATCACTGAATATTTGAAAAAGTTGTGTCTCTTCTGAGAGCAGAGTTCTATGACAGAATATTCTAATTTATATAAAATCCTTTTTATGAATAATATTTTCAAGTATTTTCTGATGATGAAATAAGTATATGCTTATTTCAGAATATTTAGAAACATTAGAAAAATATGAAAAAGAAAAATGTAGGATCAAATATTCCATTATGAATCAACAACCATGATTAGCATCTTTGTTTTCCTCAAATCTCCTTTTTTCTGTGCAAATATGTACATATCTGAATGATTTTGTGATTCTGAAATATGACAGTGAACTGTATGTTTTTCATTTATGGGATGATGAATATTTTATATAGTTACTAGAAAGCATTTGTAAATGACTGTTTAATATCTCAGTATTAAATAAAAGACTTGCTTATGTTATGTTGTAAGGGATAATGATGGTATGATAATTCAACTTTAAATGTTTTCACCATTGGAGGTGCATATTGGAGAAATATTCAGGGTTCAGGTGACAATGGATTTGCTGGAAGAAATACAAGAAACAAGTACGATGATAGAGCAAGTTTGCCAAAATGTTCGTAATTGTTGAAGCTGGAGGATTGACTTGCATTCTCTGCAGATCTATGTTTGTTATAGTATTTATGCGACGGTGAAAATCAACCTTATCCATAAATATAGTCAACTAGACTCATGCTTTAAAAAGAACTTTCTATTTTTTCATGTCTAATAAGTCACTAATCTCTAAATATGCACTAATTTCTAAAGTAAATTTCTGATTCTCTACTTGTTCCTTTGACCTACCTACGTTTGCATTAATACTGTGGCCTTTTAATGTGACAGATTTTAATTAAGGTTAATCTGATGAAAATAAGCCCCACGTCATCTGCTACTTGCCCTCCTGTTTGGTCTCCACAAAAAGTCCTCCGGCTTCGCCTCTGAGCTTCGGCTTCTGCCCCCTGTCTCTCAGTGTGACTCCCTTGGTGAATCCTCTGGCGGGGCAGCAAATCACCTCCAGCTCCTGGTTTTCTTCTGACCTTCAGAGTGGTGTGGCCCTCTCTTTTTGGCAGAAAGATAGGTTGAGTAGCACTTGCTTTCAGTTTGCTCATAACTGAATGAGGAGTGCTCTCCTCAAGCCCGGGGCTTGCTAGACGCCCAGACGTGAGGCGGGTGCCTGGCCTCAGCCTCCCCACACTCCAAACAGCACCTGTTTCTACCACTGGTGGTCCGTTGACTTCAGATGCTCCCCAATTAAACCCCCAACCCTGAGTATCCTTTCTGGCATTTCTTCTGGATGGAGAAGGGATAGTCTCTGATCCCCCCTCTCTGGCTCTCTGCCACTTTGAAGTATGAACTGTATTCGTGAAAAATCAAATCCCCTAAAGCCAACACCCTCTGGCTCTGCTGCGGAGCTACGTTTAAAGAGATCACCATTTCCAACAGTCAGAGAACATCCCGGCATCATCCGCCCGCCTGCCTCCCTTTGTTTCTGGGAGTTGCATTTTTCAGCGATGTTCTATTTGTCTTGTTTTGCCGTGAGCAGGTGTTCACACAGGCAGCAGCTTACAACAACACGCATTACTGGGCGCCCAGTGCAGCCGGGCACCTGTGCCCCCGGGTTCTCTGTGCCACATGGCAGGTTGGGGTGGAATGTCATGTGCGGTCGCTCTCTGCCAAGCCCTCTCCTGCTGTTGCCGGAACTCGCTCTTCACGGTGGTGGGACCCACGGCCCCATTTCCCTGCGGTGTCAGCGAGCTGTGGCTGCCACAACCCTCGCCACGCCTCCCTGTTCAGAGCGCGACGCCGTATCCTTCTGACACTTCATCCCTGGCTCCGTAAGCAGCCAGAGAAAACTCCTCCCAAGTGGCTCCTGTGAACAGGTCAGGCCCACCCCGATAACCTCCTCATTTTAGGTCAGATGTGCCTCACAAGAGACGTCGGTCATGGGACTGGCATCCATCCCATCCCCAGCCCCAGCGACATTGTGCAGGATGAGCGGCCAGGGGGCAGGAGACTTGGGAACATGGCGGGACTGTGAGTCCGACAGGAACGAAGCTCCGGGAGGCTCTTGGCTGACGCTGCAAGTCGTTACCACGGGCTCTGCTATTCTCGTGCGCATCTTCGTGCGGACAGAAGAGCTGTGCGGTGGGTATGAAGGTAGCCCGCCCAAGAAAGAGCTATTCCCTAAACTTTTTATTTTGAGCTTACGGCAGATTCACGTGCAATTGTAAGAAATAACACACCAGGGTTTTGGGGAAACAAATGCCTAAATCCTTGTTCTTTCTGTTTTGCGACCTACCCCATAGGTACCTGGGGCAAGGCGCTCCAAGCCCGCGTAAATGGAGTGGGGGCGAGGCGGGGAGGAAAGGTAAATATAAAGAGAAGAATACGTCCCAGGTAAGACCTGGCCGCGGCTGCTTCGGAGCCAAACGTCCATTTAAACGATAAGCTCCAAGCACATGTTAGGCTAGAAAGTTCCAGGAACTTTGGCCGTTTCCATGGATGGCGAGGCACGCTGAGTACAAGCCGTGCCCGCTGCTCGGGGAGGAGCGAGGAGGACTCGCGTTCGCCCTACAGTTTCCAAGGCTCCGCCACGGAGTGTCTGATGCGAGGCTCCCAATTATCCTGAGAACGAGTACGAGATCGTTTTTCTCATTTTAAAAATGATACAAATTAGATTCAGTGGTTTACTTTGTATGTTTATGTGAGAGAGCACAGAATAACATGGACAAATCTTCTGATATTTATTTCAGTATTTATGTTTTCATTATAACAACATATCTGCCACAAATGTTATTGTCCTATAACATTCTGAAAGTAAATAATTGTCTTTTCTGTGGAAAATTAGAACAATTACTAGATATGGTTTTTTGAAGGGAAAAGAAACAAACAGCATTCTTTGGAATAAAAAAGACACAGCTACAAGAAAAATAACTAATTAAATATAAACACTCGAGTTCATGAGTGTTGTGAGAGCAAGGATTCTCTGCCTGTATCTCACTGTGGTATCTGGTGCCTGAGGCCGCCTAGTGCCTGGCCGGCAGGTGCATCATAATCTGTGTGTATAGGGCGAACTGTGAAAGAAACAAAAATGTGTGAGAACAAATTATAACTACGTATTAAAGATCTAATTAAAACACCGGAAAACTTCATAGAATTCTCTCAGTAAGATACAGAAATACTTAACAAAATTATGGTCCACAATGATGCAGTTTTATTCTGTTCTTTTTTTTAATTAAAATGAATAAAATCCAACATAGAAAATACATTAAAGACCTTGTCCTTTTCCAATCTAATATATGAAGAGAAGAGCTTATTCTTTTATATTTTTTGTTAATCTTTTGGACACAAAGTTCAATAAATATTTAATTATTAATCATTTTAACATGTGGACTTTGAGCCATAAAATTCTGACCTCCCATTTGGATTGTGTCTCACCCTGAAAGCATATCGAGTGATGGTCTCGCCACTCCAGTCAGGTCAGGGCGCCTCACAATGGATATTGATCACCATCGGCGTAGCTAGTGAAGAGCTGGAGTCATTGTAGGGCCATTCATTCGGGGCTTATAGAAATGACCTTCAAATAAACTTGGGAGATTGGCAGGCAACTACTTACAATTGCTATTCTTCAGAAGAATTCAGTGATGTACCTCTGTCAGTTTCCATGGAAACAGCCATGCAATTATTTTTCCCCAGAATGTCTTACCATCCATGTCCTTTTCCATCACACACTAAAGGTAAATTCTCAGTGAGATTCATTGTTTTCATAACTGTGGAATGTATGCCTTGTAAGAAATATAAAAAAAAACCTTTCCCTGTGAAGTCCAGTAAACTTAAGTATTTCTTTAGCTTTATCACGTTTTGCTGATGCTTAGATAGATACCCTCCTGTGTGCGGCAAATGGCAAACGTATGAGAGGTAGCAAGACAGAGAAAAACTGACACTGAGACAATTAAAACACAGATTACTTGGGATTGATTTTCTTCTCCAGAATCCTCCCAGTGACAGAAAGTATCTCCTTTCATCACTGGTTACAAGGTACTAATCTATTTTCAATGATTACAACTCTATCCCAAACAAAATAAATACAATGCAAACAAGAATATCACATGCTTGTTCATTTTATTTAATGAATACAATATCCCCAGTCCAGTTATAATATACTCTTGAAGATATCTGGACTTGCCCAAAGAAAGCAATTTCCCTGGCTGAGTAGGTTGAGTGACCATTTGCTTACTTATATTTATTAAACAGTATTACGTGTTCATACACCACAAGGCGCCGAGACGAAAGCCTTCCACTGAAGCGCTGATTCCTTACGGGGGACCTTGAGAACCAACTGGGAGACTGAGGGACAATAAACAAATAAACTGTAGACAGTAGAACAAGTGAAGCAGGAACACTGTCCTTAGATACTGGGGAGAACATCAAATGGAGTGATGGGTGTATTATTTTATATCATGCGGTCAATGCCTGCCATTCTGGGAAGCAAAGATGGAGCTGAAACTGATATCAGAGGAAGAAGAAGGCAAAGCCACCCTGGGCTCCCACACCCAGGAGACAAGCATCACCACCCTGGGCGGGCATGAACATGGTGTATTTGGGGAAAACGCAAGCCAGGCTGGCTAAGGCAGTGAGAAAGTGGGAGGGAGTCCACCAGGAAGTCAGAAAGCTGGGAACGGGCTGCCTGGCACTGAGGGAACTTGAAGCTTTTCAATCATTTGGATTCTATTCCAGGAGTGGTGCAAAGTGCTTGGGTCACTGGGAATTTCTGAGTGGACAGAGGACGGGTTTCCCTGCAGAAGGCATCTGGTTGCTGGGTGGAAATGCGATTGCATGAGACGTGGACAGAGGTAGTCAGTGCAGCTTGGACGTGCAGTGATAGGAACTTGAACCAGCGCTGGAGGAAGACGAGATGGAGTCACATTAATGGTTTTGATGCATTTGGGGGCAAAGGTTGACAGAAACGGCTGATGGATTAAATGGGGTGGGGTGAGAGGAAGAGTGGAGAAGGGGGGCCCCTGGCCACTCCATGAACGATGCCGACAGCTGGAGCACCTGCTGGGGCCCCAGTAATGTCCGCTTGAGGATGCATGCCCATCCAAGCACCTGACCACCGTGAGGGATGGACACCACACACAAGGGATGCTTCTGGGACCGACTCCTCCGAAAGCCTGACCCCTGTATTTCCGGCCACGCAGGGGCACCAAGCCTTCTGTGTAAAATGGTGTTTGTGGGAGCAGAACACACACTCTCCAAGCTCCCTGAGGTTGGGGATGAAACATCCGATAAACATAAGCACACATAGAGCTGCAGGAGAAGCCACCAAGGTGTTAGGAAAGTCACCGAAAACCAATACTTCCTGTAAAGAAGAACATCACACTAAAGGGTTCGGGGGACAAAGCTGATGCAAACATTTTTAAATGTGAGTTTCCAGAACCTTGCGGGCCACTTGCAAGACTGACCCACAGGCATTTCTCCGACGGCAGAAGCAGAACAAATTAATACGGTTTTTGTCTATTCATATCCTTCAGAAATATATTTCAGGATTTAAGAGAGCTCAGTGTCAATCATCTTCAAAAGTTAAAATGCATTCCACGACAAGGTTAGGGAGCATTTCAGACGGACTCCTCGTGGTGACAACACATCACCGTGCCGGAGCGGCTACTTGACCTGCTTCCCTGTCCACACAGTGACCCTGCAGGGAGAGCTGGCCCCCGCCTGCCACGGGAGGAATCCGGGGCTCACACGGGGCACTGGGGCTCTGAGATCTCTAACGTCCTCGGCTCAGCTGTTTTAGAACAAAACTCATATTTTTCTTTCTTCCTTTCTTTCTTTGGATCCTTTCTAATTATTTGGTGAAATGAACATTTTAAGTGGGAAAATGATGAGCAAGGTGCTCGAAGGCATTTTGGGTCTTACCATTGGCTATCCGTTCTCACCAGAAACTATGAATCTCACTAGACCCATTTCCTTTTTACCTTCGTGTGGTGTTGCAAGCACGGGAAAACTTTCCAAGGTCCATAGGTGGGCAGTGCCTTAAAAATGTAAGGAAAACACAAGCAGTTGAAAACACCTTTGCTGCCCGGAAGGAGAGGATCCCTGGCCGCCTCGTCCCCAAGTGAGTCACGAGAACAGGCATTTCTGCAAACTCTCACTGAAAATGGCAGGATCACGGCAGGAGCAAGTCGGGGCAGAGTGCTTGAAGCCCGGCGGGCCTGGCGGAAATGCGGCCACCAAGATGCCACAGCAGCATGCCAGTCACCGCGGACTTGACCCTGAGGGTCACACGCCTCCTTTGTCCCATCGCTCCTGGGAGCATCTGCTCCTCATAGACATCATGTTTGTAAGACCTGAAACTCTCAGCCAGGTTGGACTTTCTTCATCGGTCTGTTGCCTTTGTGGAAAATGTCTTTGCCGCCTGCATTAGTTTTCTGCAGCTGCTGTAACAAATCAGTATGAACTGGGGAGCTTAAAACAGCACAGATTTATTCTCCCTCAGTCTGGAGGACAGAAGTTCAAAATCGGATGAATTCAGTGATTCCATGAAATAGGAAGATCTTACAACTTATCAACTAAACTTTTGAGAAAAAAGGCACTCCTAAAAATCACAAATCTACAAAAGACGCAAACCAGGACGGCTCCAGACCAACGGGGTGTACAGACACCTCAGCCCAGAAAAAGGGTCTTTAGGGTTCCAGATTTTTTCTTAAGGTATTCTTATTGCTCAAGTGTTTTCTGTATTTGTGAGGAGGTTTGGCTGCCGTCATGTGTAAAGATTTCCATGCTGGTAAAAATCACACGGGAACGATTGTGGTTATCTGTCGTTGGGTAATGAACTTCTGCACACTTAGTGAAGCCAAACACTGTCCTTCATGGCTCCCGTCATGGTTCTGGGTGTGATCTGGGCTCGGCCAGTGGCCTCCCTCCTTCCCTCCAGCGGTCCATGTGGGCACACAGGCATGGCCGAGCGCGGAGACAGATCGTCGGCTTCCTCCCTCATGTGCTGAGCTGCCCAGGGAGACGAACAGCTGGGGCTAGGTCAGCAGGAGATCCAGGGGGTCTGTCCCTCCCTGTCTCTCTGTCTGTCTCTCCTGCCTCTTGCTCCCCCTTGCCCCCCCCCCTCCTTCCCTTCCCCTCTCCTACACTTCCCCTCACTCTGCTCCTCCCGGGCACTTCACAGAAGAGGTCATGAGCTGACATGGAATGACACTGGACACAATCCCAAAGAGACCCACATGAAATCACGGTGAGATCTCTTGTTGTACAATGATGGGCGTTTTTTTTTTTTAAGTTTAATAATATACAGCATTGAACATGGTGTAAGGCAATCATTTGTTTTAAGCCTTGTTGGCAGGACTTCGTGTAATGATGAACAAGTCTGGACAACAAGAATGTTTCTGTATGAGTCAGAATAGGCTCTCTGCTATAGAAAGAAACCCCCAAATCTCAGTGGCTAACCCCAGCTCACATCCAGTGCACCTGGTGTGAGGGGAGAAAGACGGGCCGTCGATCCCCACTCAGCCACTGGGGCTGCTTTCCTGGGGGCCCCTCAGCAGACCCCGGGCCAGCCGAGTGCTCCAGCACGTCCGGAAGGAACAGGTGCAGGGGATCCAGCATGGAGGTCCCAGCAGGCCCGGGGCCGGCCCATCATCCAGAACTCAGTCTCATACCTGTCCACACACAGGGGCGGCCAAGACACAGCGTTGCCTAGGCCACACCCATTAAAATGTGCCTGTCACTCTTACATGCTCCCACCCACTCCACAAGCATTTATTGAATGCCTGCTGTATGCCAAGCATTCTTCTAACATGTGAATTAATAACAGATGAGATGAAATGAAATGAACATAGAGCCAAAGCACACCAAACGGAAAGGCAACTTGCAAAATAGTATATATCATATTATTCTATTTTAGTAATTACCTCAGGTATGTACCCATATGGAAATTATGGAATAATTAATTTGTCCAAATTATTGACAGTGTTTCTATCTAATGAGTGGCATTCTGGCTTCTTGTGTTTCTTTATTGTTGGATTGTTTTTTAACAGAACAAGCAAAAGTTCCATTTGTGATAAGCTGATGGATACAGAAGAAAGGTGAGCATAAGGGGAGGGATCCAGGGAAGAGGGCAGAGCAGCGGGTCAGAGAACAGGACTCTGGAAAGAACTCTGGGTCCTGAGGCAGACCTTCCCAGAGCAGGAGCCTGGGAGGGGACAGGGCGGGCAGCCAGGCTCCTGACTCAGGGGCTCCGTCCCCGCACTGCTCCTCATGGTCAGTCTGCTCGTCTCCTCGAAAACCATGTCAGAGTCACCTGGCGAAGGCTAAAAGCAGAGATTCGGCCTTTTGTACATAATATTTTCTTGTTTCTAAAAATGATTGTAATGTTTTCACTAAGGGATCCCCTCCTGATATTCGCTCCTACAGAGAGGGAATGAGGCCACTTGGGGGATGACTTTCCTACTTTCTCAATGTCCCTGAGGTGGAACAGGAGGCCCACCCTCTGAACTGTGGGGCACTGACCTGCCCCGTCCGCTCCCAGCACACGTGCGCCAAGTTCAGGCTGCAGACATGACCTCCTGACCTTGCCCTTTCGTGTTCACGTTATTAGATACCTATATATCTTTTTTGATCTTGCCGTTATTTCTACATTTTCTATGTGTCCTTGGTAAATCTGCATTTGTCAGAGAACTCTCGATAGTTGGGTCCAATAGCTTCTGAGGCAGGTGCTTCTTTTTATGCAGCTGAGCTGGGTTTCAAGCAGATGTCCCCACAGCAGGGATCCGTCATCCCTTCACGCCTTGGTCCTGGTGTATGGAACACAGTAGCAGTGAAATTACCCTCTGATGTTTCTCTGAGAACTGCAGTTTTAGCTACATTTCCTTCCTCTTCAAAGTGATGTAATTGGGAATATTGAGACATTTGAAATACAGTCCAGAAACCACAAAAGGTTCATTAAAGCACCTGCCAGGGCCAGACACTGTGTTAGGTGCAGGAGACCCAAACAGAATGAAGGCATGTCTGGCCCCGGGGAGCTCTGCGTGCACAAGATAAAGCAGACGAGTAAACCAGCGCTGACGGTGTGAGTTCTAGTCCCCCGCAAGGCCAGGGCTCCGGGACTCCTTCCTACGCTCTCCTCTCGGGATTTGCTATCGAGTGCTCACTGGTTGCACTTACGCACTGAGGCTTCAGCCCCATCCCAGTGAGTACCGTGTCCCCTGAGGCTCACTTGGCCCTCACAAGCCCCAGCTCTGGTCTTGAGCCCCGCCCATCTGCAGGCGATCATGTCTTGGTGGTACTTGGAGGACGTCCCAATCACTTGCACACCTACAACTTTATTACTGAGGTTCTGCAGAGACAGAGGGAGGAAGCCTTTCCTGGGACGCTATTTTTGTCATACGAAATACGGGATTATTCTCTCATTGTTTTCTTTCTGCTGGAGCTAAGCTTGATTCTTTCCAAATACTAACAGGTGTTTTCCTCTTACCTAGGCTAGCTAGATTTGGGAATTTTTCTTCCCGTTTCTGCTGGTAGGCACTTCATCAAGACCAAGAGGCTACCGATTCATGACCTTATATTATGGCTCTGAAATGCACACCACTTTCTTGGGGCATGGGGTTGGTTCTTCCAGGCCTTTCCCAGAGCAAGCCATCTCCTGGCCCTTCGAGAAGTTGTCTTTCCTCTGCCAAGCTGCAGGTGGACTTCTGCGGTGTCACACTGAGGGATGCCGAGGGCTGGGACCTCGGGCAGAACCACAGTTGGGAAGGATTTTAGGTGGGTAACTCCCTTTTCTCTTGTGGGGACAAATGGCTTATTTGTGGCCTTTTTCCTTCAGAGATTAGACAGCCTCGGGTTTGGGAGGGTTTCCTGTAAGTTGTTGCATGACTGGCCTGCAGTGTCTTCCCCGGGAACGGTCCCTGCAGCAAGAGGCACAGCACCTACTGGCCTTCCGAAGACCCCCCGACAGCATAACCACATCAAACAGAAAGCCTGAGCAGAAGCTCATAAAATCGTCCACTCTGCGCTTACCTGTAGCATCGGCCACAAGGACAAATCGCTCCTTCGTTTCTGGACTCATGTTTGTGTCTCTGATTCTAATTAATCCAGCTTAACAAGACTGCCTGATTGTAGCTAGAAATAAAAGTTTACAATGATGACAAGCTTTTATGAATTTTTTAAAGTTCTATAAGCAAAACATAAATTGCTTTTGGGTAAATCACAGTCAGTGAAAAAAAAAATTGCTTCTACCTAGACTGATCTAAGAAAAGGTAATATTTGAGAGAGATGAAGTCAAATAAATTATTCCTTCAGAATAATCCTTTCCCAGTAAGTGGCTCGTAATCACCCCATATTAAAAAAAAACACAAAGAAAAGGAAATGTCTATGTTTGCCTGAGGATTTGGCAATATCCAAAGGGTAACTCCATGTTGCAAAGAAGCAAAATAATAAGCTTTATCAGCAAAGCTACTCTTGTTATCTTTTTTATGCTGGAAGGCTGAGGGGCATTCTGTACTGTCAGCTTTTCCTACGAATTTCTTTTCACCCTGCAGTGGGTTTGCATAAGCAAATTAGTTCCAAACTCTTATAAAACTTCACATTTATAAGTGAATGTGTCTCCGCTTCACTCTGAGAAGGAGAGTCTAGTGGTACCTCAGGCCTGATTCACATGGTTAAGTCATAGGATCTCAAGCATCTTCACTTTGGGGCAGGACTGAGGGTCCAAGGCCAATCCCCTACTGGGGAGAAGCATGGCGTTCTTGGGACCAACGGTTATTTCTCTTTAATTTTATGGACAGCAAGCATGTCAACTAACAGAGAGAATACCCATGCAGAGTGTTTCATGAGTTAATGAATCACTACAACTTAATTGCCTGCCATGGAAAAGTATCTAAGAGGAAGATCAAATCTACAATCTCATAACTGGAAACTGCTCCCTGCAGGAATGCATGAGGATTTTTGTTGCAAACCATGGAAGAAACTCTTTCAACCCCAAGTAGGTTGTGTCAGGCCAAAGGGAGACCTGTAATGTTTCATACAAACCTCAGAGCATCCTTTGAGCCCATGACAACATCCACTTCCCTTTGACAGAAAGCAAACAGAAGCTGAGAACATCCAATGCTCCCAGGGCCATGGGAAGACCAAGAGTCAATGTCAGGGCATCTGAGGCAGACGAGCCACGGCCAAGAAGATAAGAAAAAAGTTTTAGACACGCTTCATTAGAGTAGAATTCTGCACACTCATTATTTACATTATATAAAACTAGTTTTTTTATTTTTTTTATTTTTTATTTTTTTAAGATTTTATTTATTTATTCATGAGAGACAGAGAGAGAGAGAGAGAGGCAGAGGGAGAAGCAGGCTCCCAAGGAGCAGGAAGCCCGATGCGGGGCTCGATCCCAGGACCCTGAGATCATGACCTGAGCCGAAGGCAGACGCTTAACCATCTGAGCCACCCAGGCGCCCAAAACTAGTTTTTTTTTTAATAAGAAGAAAAATTTTATTTCAAAATAATGTTTTCTGCATGGCATACATCATCATCTTCACTTGTCTTCGTTATGTATGTGTTTCTGCATGAATAATGAGCTGGATCCCCCACAGCTAGGATGGAGAGTCACGTGCGCAAGAGCCCTGTCCTACTCCCTGGGTGTCCAGCACGGGAATTCTGGGTGGGGGAACATGGACAGAATGGTTCCCGGAGCGTGTGTAGCTTCATTTCAAACTTGTGAGAGTGTAGCAACACCAGATGTATTACAATGATGGTCGTTTGCTAAATAAAATGAAACCCATGGCTGTTAATATTTATTTAAAAAAACTGATTTCTACTTAATATCATTCAGAATTTTGTAATGAGAAAGGAACTTATTTGTATAGCTTTTACTAAAAGCAAATAAGCTTTTACAATTATTTAAAACCATCGAAAGAGTAGTATTTCCCCTTATGATATTGACATTAACTGGATGGATTTCGTTTAACTTCATTCCCTTCTACTGTCAATTAATAAAACTGGAACATTCCTAAGCCCTGCCAGTAGGGTCTCCCCTCATCCCAAACAATTCTGTACGATTTCACAGTGTCCACTCTTCTCCGTGTGTCCATACACGTCCTCGACCCGGTCCCTGGGAACGGCTCCAAGCATGTGCGCCCCGGCGGCGTGTTCCGCAGCCTCCCACCCCACGCTGGCCTCTGGGAAAGCCTGAGCCCGCAAGCAACACAGGATTTATGATTTAGTTTGATCTACAGTTTTATTCCTTCATTTTTGGAGGCTTCATAGTCTGACTTCCAACTTTTGGCTTCATTTTTAGAGGACATTTTAGAATATATTACCACTTTAATATACCATGTGCAAAGTTATCATTTCAAGAATTGGCCTTGACATCAAAATCTTTCTGAAGTAAGTTTTACCCAGACCCTGGAATCAGTAAGGAAAGGTCTTTCTGGTTTGATGCATTATACTTCCTAATCTTTATCTCATGAAATATATTCAAGCCTTTCCTAAAAGTCAATTTATATACAAAATGACATTTTATTTATTTTTGCCTTCATTAGGGGAAATATAAACACTATCAACTAAAAGGAAATTGTTTACATTTGATCTCATTTAAAATATTATTAAATTTTTCTCATAATTGATTAGGTAGTAAGGTGCCTATAAAACTTCTTACAGTGACCTTGGAAACCCAGGGCACCTGGGTGGCTCCGTGGGGTAAGTGCCCAGCTCTTAATTTCTGCTCAGGTCTTAATCTCAGGGTCGTGCTCCGTGCTCAGCAAGGAGTGTGCTGGAGATTCTCTCCCTCCCTCTGCACCCCACCCCCACTCTCTCTGTCTCTCAAATAAATAAAGAAATCTTAAAAAAAGAAAAAGAAAACTCAGGACTAGAAGTTTTATTAAAGAATGTCATTTATTTTTAGGATTTTTGCTTTATGAAATGGTACAAGAAGCACATGTGAGCTTGGGAAGCGAGACCCACACCTGCTTTCTGAGAGCGCCATGACCCTGTGCAGAGGCGGGGGCCGGGCTACCTGGCGTGTCTGCCATCCACCTGAGTGCGTCAGCATGCCTCCAACAGCAGCTACAGGTCTGCTGTCTCTTTAATTCTGTTTCAAGAAGTTGGGGTACTCAGAACATTTTAGCATGAAAGTAGTGAAATTTCATGGTCTTTTCTTTTATAATTTTGCCTTTGGAATTATCCTTGGCCATCCTCTTAAATTTCCTCTTAAGTCTCCTATCAATAATTAAATATCCTCCTGTTTTTCTCCTAGTAATTTTATAACTTTAATTTTTACATTGACATCTTTTTTAAAAAAATTATTTTTATTTTATTATGTTATGTTAATCACCATACAATGCATCATTAGTTTTTGATGTAGTGATCCATGATTCATTGCTTTTGTATAACACCCAGTGCTCCATGCAGAACGTGCCCTCTTTAATACCCATCACCGGGCTCACCCACCCCCCTCCCCCCTTCCCTCTAAAACCCTGTTTGTTTCTCAGAGTCCATAGTTTCTCATCATTCATCTCCCCCTCCGATTTCCCCCCCTTCATTTTTCCCTTCCTTCTCCTAATGTCCTCCATGCTATTCCATATGTTCCACAAATAAGTGAAACCATATGATAATTGCCTTTCTCTGCTTGACTTATTTCACTGAGCATAATCTCCTCCAGTCCCATCCATGTGGATGTAAAAGTTGGGTATTCATCCTTTCTGATGGCTGAGTAATATTCCATTGTATATATGGACCACATCTTCTTTATCCATCTTGGATCTTTAATTCAAATAATATTTTAAATTATTATTTGGAAAGAAATGGAAATGAATGTTTTGTTTTTGACGTTTCTTTATTTATTTTTGTTTTCGTGGTTATCCACTTGGTCCAATCCCATCTCTTGAATAATCCGTCTATTTGCCACCGGTTTGATGTGCTACGTCCAGAATACATTACATTCTTATATACTTGAGTTTGATTTAAACCATCTATTCTGATCCATTGATCTGTTTTTGTTTTAACTGTTGTAACTTGACAGTGAACTTTAGTAGCATCCAGAATCACAATCTCCTGCCATTTCTTTTATTTTTAGAATTTTCTCAGCCAATCAGGATCATTTATTCTTACAAATGAACTTTAGAATCACCATGTCAAATTTTTTAAAAAGAATTTAAAAAATGTTTCAAAGACAATTTCAACCTTGCGAGAGGCTGTTCCTGGAGCAGGAGCTGGGAGCCGCCAGCCCTCGGATCCCACCTGTTGGCAGACGTGGAAACGGAGGCTTCGACGGCACATTGGCTTCCCGGCACTGGATCTGAGAAGTGCAGGCGCTCTCCCCCGAGGGATGCCTTCCACCAGCCTCTCTTTCCTCTGACACCTTGTTGTGTGTGCTACTGTCTCTGCCCTTCAGTGGGGACGTCTCTACTGATCTGCGTCAAGGTCACGGATCCTCCCTGAGCCTGCCAACGCGGAGTCCGAGGCCATCTCCGTTCCTGCTACCGTGCTCGGATCCCAGCATTTCTCTTGATTCTTGGGGTTTCCGTCCCTCCGCCTTCCTCCTCCTCCGTCCGTCCGTCTGCATGCCCGCTTGTTCCTGCGTGCGGTCTGCTGTTCTGCCAGCCCCTGAACGAGTCAGCCTCAGCCCTCTTCCTTCCCCGTCCACTGACTCCGCTCTCCCTGCTTCCCCGAGTCGGGCTCCGATGCCGCCCTTGTCTTTCCAGACGGCCCTTCCTTGCCTTTGGCTCACCGTGCAATGTTTGCTGGGAGCCAGGCAGGCCGTATTGGCGACAAGAATGGGGGTAAACAGGCTTCGGTGTGCGGCTTTGTGTCTGGCTGGCTGGGAGCCGGCTGTGTGAAAAGTTTGCTGTGGGTCAGGGTGCCAGGGACCTCAGGGCCCCGGAGGGCACTTCCCTCTGCCTCCGGTCCTGATCCAGGGCTTCGCTAGCTGCCCTTCTGCCGCACCCACCGTCATGCCCAGCAGGTGTAACTGAGGGGCGGAGGCGGGGCATTTCCCACAGTCTCTTGCTAAAGTCTCAGTCCCTTAGTGGCTGTTGGCTTGGCCAGAACCCCAGCCATGTAGCTTAACCGTTGTCCTCCCCTCCCCAGCGGCCGAATCCCTAGCCCGTTTCCCAAAAGCCCTGCACCTGTTACCTGCTGTGTTCTCCCTCGGGTGGGACAGGAAGGCTAGAGTGAGCCTCACTGGTTAGAGACCCTTCCCCGCTGGGAGAAAGTTTCAGGAAACCAGCTTCCCTCCTCCCTCGGTCTAAAACAACCCTCTGCCCTTCTAGCTACATTATAGCTCTTCCGAGGAGCCAAACGTTGTATTTAATTTCTTAAACCCATTAAATTGTAAGCTCTAGAGGACGTGTCCTGTCCCTCACAATGGTACTCACGGGCATTCTGTAAGGTGTACTACTTACAGAACGTAATTCCCCAAAAACTCATCTTACCCAGCACGTTTCTGGACAGAGTTCTTTTCCTTCATGTTTATTCCATTTTAGTGAATAAAAGAGTTTCTCACTTCAATCACTCATTCAGTTGACCGAACTCACTTCTCTTTTCATTCAAGTGTGATGAAAAATAGTAGAAAATTATAAAAGTCAAGAACACATTTTGATTCATAATTTATTGGGGAATTATTATGATATTTAAGATTAAATGTATGGTAGTTGACACAGCAAATGCTGATCCATTATGTAGAGCGAGTCTTTAAAATTGAGGGATTTGCCTGGGTGGCTCAGTCGTTAAGCATCTGCCTTCGGCTCAGGTCATAATCCCAGGGTCCTGGGATCGAGCCCTGCATCAGGCTCCTTGCTCGGCGGGAAGCCTGCTTCTCCCTCTCCCACTCCCCCTGCTTGTGTTCCCTCTCTCGCTGTACCTCTCTCTGTCAAATAAATAAATAAATAAAATCTTTAAAAAAAATAAAAAAATAAAATAAAATAAAATTGGGGGATTTTTATGGGCTAAAGTGTTCATTTACTACTAAATTATCTTAAAAAATAAGAATTTTAGGGAAAAATGATTTTAAAAAGGCTTTAACATTAAAAAATCACCTGAGAAATGAAAACATTTACAGAAGAGTACTATGGGCAGAAGACTATTATGCACAGTATGTACCTGTCACTTCCAGGACCACTGATGAGAGGAGCTTACTTATAATACAGCTAGTTAAAGTGGTAATTGAAAAGCTGATTGGATTTATCACTTTGTCCTCCAGGTAATAGTCCTGTCTTGGAGGGAATGCTGAAATAGGATGACTTTGTCTCCCTTTCTCTGGGCATTAAGGTGTCTTGGCTGTCTGTTCAGGTATCTCTTCTGAAACTTCGTGTGGATGGGAGTACAGACAGGGAGATAAAGTTTAAAGGATGTGTCCATGAATGCCCAATTATTGTGCCTGATAAGACAGATGGATAATCACGGGGCACTTTATTCTTACTTAAACAAGAGGCCATTACAATTTTCTTTAGAATGGGATACTGTATGGTCATATTCATTTGTCATGAAAACAACCAAATAAGCATGACTTGAGGTGACTTTTTGTTTACTTCCGGGAGAAGTGATGTGCTAAGTCCTTCCCTTCAATATTTATTTATTGCACCTGTTACACTGTTTGTAATTAGAAAGTGCATTGTACTCAGTCTTCCAGAACGGCTGCTATAATTTACTTGTGAGGCAATTAGGAACTTTATCCTTTCAGCACATATGGGATATCTCTTCAGCGTTTGATTTTGACTGTTCCGATCTTAATGCCATATTTGAAGTAGTTTTTGTATATTATGTAATATTTAGCAATAAATCACTCACTGCCTATTACGAGCCAGATCCATCCAGGTACTTCCTGTGCTACGGACTTTGAGTTTTTTGTTTTTTTTTTTTTAAAGATTTTATTTATTTATTTGAGAGAGAGAGAATGAGAGAGAGCACATGAGAGGGGGGAGGGTCAGAGGGCAAAGCAGACTCCCTGCCGAGCAGGGAGCCCAATGCGGGACTCGATCCAGGGACTCCAGGATCATGACCTGAGCCGAAGGCAGTCGCTTAACCAACTGAGCCACCCAGGCGCCCCGGACTTTGAGTTTTAAAAGATGTCAGCCACTTGTCCCCATTTTACAAGGGAAGAAAACGAGTGTCAGAGAGATAAAGGGATTTGGTCAGTGTTGTTCAGCCAATGGACTTTGTAGGCAATCCCTCTTAGGCCCCGGGTCTGTCTCTAGAGCCTCATAGTCAGAAGCAGAGCCAGCACAGGTGTGCTCGTCGGCCCAGGACAAGTAGGGAAGAGGGGGGAACATATGCCTGCTCCTTTCAGGGGCTGGACAAAAACTGCACACACTTTGCTCACACCCCAGTGAGCGCAGTTTAGGGGCACGGCCGCTCCAGGCCACGGGATGCCGGGAGAAGTGAGCCCGGGCTGCGGGGGGCACTGCCCCTGGGGTGGATGTCCTTTATGTAAATAACAACAAAATAGATCCTGAAGTGCTTGCATTTCGGCAACACCCACAGATATATCGATAAAGCTGGGAGCCATCTCATGTTCCGTTATGGGGCAGAAAAATCAACATCTATCTTATTTTAAAAAAATGGGGGTTGTAGATGAAAAAATATTTCATTATTAATGTTTCAATCATTAAAGATAAGTAATAGGCATACTGGCTTTATTGCACCCTCCTATCTACTGTGTTATTCAAACATTGCACAATAAAACTTTAAAAAATCAGACTCTAGGGTCACCTGGGTGGCTCAGTGGGCTAAGTGCCCTGCTCTTGATCTCAGCTCAGTCTCCATCCAAGGGTCGTGAGTTCAAGCCCCGTGTTGGGCTCTGCGCTGGGCGTGGAGCCTGCTTTAAAAATAAAACAAATCAAATTGTCTGGTCAGTGTGCACTGCCTCCTTCTTCTGCCCTTAGAGGGCCCCGACTCTGAATTTTTCCTCACAGCAGCCATGCTATCCACGCAGAGCAGAGACGTCCAAAGCACAGAGACGGGAGGGGCGGCCACGGAGAGGTCAGGCTGACCAGTGAGGCTGGAGCAGTGGGTGGGACAGAAAACGGGGGTGAGGGGGCTTGTGCTCCCCGAACGCATGTGACCGTCACAGCCAGACCCAGCCCGAGTCCTCACGGCATCACCGAACACAGACGAGCAGCCCTGGGCCTCCCTGGGCACCGGTGCCCGCCCTGGCCGCGACTCCATCACACCCGCCTCACTGCCGGCCCAGCGGCGCTTGGAGACTGAACACAGCTCGACAGAGCGCCGGGGCCGCCGGGCACAGTGACGTCACCGCCGTGGCTTTCCTGCTTTCGATAAAGTTTGAGGAGGCTTGAAATAATTTAGCCATATATTTGGATATAAGTTGTTTTCTGTGGCTGTTCATAATTTCAATGAGTAACAGGAGTCATGTGAAACATAACCATGTGAGTAGATCTTAATTAAATATATTATTAGGTTATCCTAAAACTTGAACCATTAATTAAAATACATTTTTCCAAAAAGAAATTGGAAAAATGGACACCCATGATGAACCAGTCTTTAAAATTAAGCTGAGTCTTTCAGGTTCCAATTTTGAAACACAGGGTATTCTTAATAGAGATTATTACTATTATAATTCAATCATAATTTGGCAAGAGAACTTGTGGCCCTGTCCTAAGGAATTTTCTCAGGCTTCTCAGAGGAAAGCAATAAATCTGTTTTGATCATAATATGTGTCCCAAAATTAATCCAGGAATGACTATTGTTTGTTGCTATTTGAGACAAATGTATGGGAGATGCAAGAGAACAAAGAGGAGGGAAGGAATGAGTAACTTTGCAGTAAATGTAAAATGGCCTGCAGGCCACGGCAGGCCACATCAGGCCACTGCAGGCCATGGCGGGCCACGGTAGCCCACAGCAGCCCATAACAGGCCACCGCAGGCCACTGCAGGCCACGGCAGCCCACGGCAGCCCACAGCAGGCCACGGTAGTCTATAGCAGCTCACCGCAGGCCACGAGCCAATGTGGTTCTGTGGTCTGGCCTGACCTCTAGGGTGGTAGCCCTTCTGGGCGATGGGTACTAGTCAGCTCGGTGTGTGCATGGGACGGGTGTAGGATGGTACCTGTGGTTGATGAATCAGCAGCTCCAAATATCCCCTCTCCAGGGCCCATGCTCTCTGGCATGCGACTTTGTCATTCCTCCCACTGAGGAAGAGGAATTTCCCCCCATTTCTTATCTGGGCTTGGCCCGTGCTTTGCTTTGTCCGGGAGAGCCCTGCTGGGAGAGACAAGACGGGAGGCTGGGGAAGGCTTTGTGTGGTTGCGTCTGCTCCCTGCATCTTCGCTCCTGCAGGAGAACATGCTCCGCGGGCCGCTGGGCCCAGGAGGACCTGCCTCTGCCCCCGCACCTGCACGTGAGCAGGACCCCGAGAGTTTGGCGCAGATCAGCAGTTAGCAGTGCAGCCACCCGGAGACCCACTGAGACAATTTAGCCCCTGAGCATCCAGGGGAGTTTGCTTTGCAGCCCTTGCTGTGACAGACGGTTGCTACGGTGTCTACGAATCAAAATATCCTGTTCAGAGATGAAGATAAAGCCAGCCGGGAGACACAGTCTAGAATCATGCCTCGTGTGTTTCTATGCCAATTTAATTATAGAAATTTGTAATTCTCGTAATTCAGGATTATAAATTTGAATTTCCAAAGGATTCAAGAACAATGAGGTTTGGAATTTTTGTAACTGCTGTTGGAGTACACATATTTCAATGCTCATCAATATTTATGGACATGTAATAGAACTTATATCAGCATTATAAAAAACTTTTAATACGTGTAACAGACTAATAGTAAAATAGAAACACAGGGCAGATGTCATGGGGGCATAGCAGGGACTGTGAGCCTGGCATTTGGTATGTTTTCCTTCCCACCAGCTTCCCTGTCATGGGCCGTAGGACGTGATTCTCTGCGCCGGCCACCAGGGCTCCCAGGAAGACCAGTGAGGGCTTGCTTTCCTCCTGGAGCAACTGGATTGTTCCCCTGCACTCCAACACCGTGCGGACATCGGTGCGTGGACGTCAGTGGCCTGTGGATAACCTCAGCATCGTACACGCTATTTTTCGAGTTGGCTGAATTCATTTCTCTAGGGTAGGAATCCGTTCATTTTCTCTGTAACGGGCCAGGCGGCAAACATGCTCGTCTTCACGGGCGTCTTATGTACTCGGATGACAGCAGCCGGTTCGCATGAGCGTAAATGCCAACCTTTTTCCTCAATTTGGGCCTCTCTGAAAGGCCATCAGCTGAGCCCCTCCTCTCCTTCTGCTTCCTCCTCAGGGAACCTCCGTCTCAGAGTCTGTGTCCTGGGGAGTCCACAGTAAGCCGGGTGTGTGAAAACAGGGGCCATCCTGCCTCAGCTCTGTGGGGACGGTCCCTGAGCAAGGCTGCCGGGAGCCAGGGCTGACCTGAGTCCCTTGAACTACACACGTTGACAATGCTTCTTCACCTGCTCAATTTTGGGTGATGTACCCGAAGATTATCATAAGGAAGGTGTCCCAAGATCAAGGGCCACCAAAGAAGACCAGGGAAGAGGAAACAGTCCAGGACATTGGCCACCTCCCGGGGAGCACGTCCCCGCAGAGTGAGCCAACCCGCTCGCGACTCCCTGGCAGGACGTGTCCCACAGCCTCCCTCAGTGTCTCGCCCCTTCCTGGGGCAGCCACAGCACCAGGGCCCCCCAGCCTCAGGCTCGTGCCCTCCTGCACCTGCGCTTGCCCCCATGTGGACGCACCTGCAGGGGCTCGTCGGCTGACGTGCTCATCCCCGGAGCTCGGCCTTTGCTCCTGCTGACCAGGCACAGAACACAGGCTTCCGGAGGGTCTGAAGCCATCCCAGGTGGATTCCTGGGGACACCACCATTCATGTGGTGTTCTTGGCTCTCAGCACATGTACGTTCATTTTCCCTACAGCCTTTCTCAGCCATAGGACGAGAGAAGGGCCCAGCGTCCGACCACTACGCCTCTATCCACATCATGGTTTTTGCCGCACCCGCTGGGCCACGGGGGCTTTGCGTCACTTTCTCCTCTGCGCCTAGCTTTCCTTCTATGACATTCTGTCCTCCTTGTAAAAGAGTGTGTGCTTTTCCTTCCAGAAACCAGTCCATGGTTTACTGTCAATGATAGAAAAGGGAAAGAAGAATCTTACAGATAAAGGAGCAAACATCTGTAGTTATTTCAAAATTAAGATACCGTTTCATCCATGTTCCACGTGCAGAAGACAAAACATAAAACTGATTGTAATGCTTCCTCTGATCTGCCATCCTGGGTGACGCCTCTTCAGCCCCCAAATTAAATATGGACATCTTCTGTTTCAGGCAACCCAAAATACAAAAGGGTGGACAGATGAAGTAAAGGGATTCCCCAGCAGGAGGCTCAGCTCCTCTCTCCCTAAGTGGGGTGTGCAGTCTCCACAATGACTGATTACTAGGAACACACCGGGGAACGTGTCACACAGACCCTGCCCAACCTCCGCTCCCAGGACCGGGACAAGCAGGTCCACACAAGTGGATCAGCACTCCCGCTCCCCAGGACACTTTGGGATGCGGTGGTCACTGTGCTGTATTTGAGGAGCTCTTCCTTCACGTACAGAAACTGGTAAGATCTCCAGGCTCCCTTCTGGAGGATTTACGCACTTGGAAAGCACTTCGGGCCCCTCCGCAGGCCCCACTATTTCTCAGAGGCTGACGGGAGGTAACCAGGGACACATATCGTCCCAGCAACGCATTATTTTAGATGACATGTTTCACGGTAGCCAACCTGGGCACGGCATAAAGGATGAGTCCGTGAAGACAGTTTTGAATTTGTACCTTGATAAGTACCAACTCCTCCGAGCCTCTATGAAAAGTGGATTGCACGTTGTCAAATAAGTGAGACTAGACCCTAAAAGTTACAAAACTGGGATGTCTCCAAAGTAGCTTGGGAGTCGTGCTTCCCTGCCCTGGACCCCAACTCCATAGGCTGAAGGAAGGTGACCTGTGGGCCGGCGCTCACGGTCCCATGACGGTCAGGGCCAGGCCCCTGTCACCGCATCCTTCAATGGCTCTTCTCCAAGTTATGTCTTACACACACATCCGAGGTTTGGGAATCTGCAGGTGAGGCATGATGTCACCCTGGGCCATAATGGAAGGAAGCCGCGCTATCCTAGGACAAAGCCTTCTGATACTGAGGATTATAAGCCACTCCTCATTTAGACTTCCTGGGTCTGGGCTGTTGGTCGCTGAAAGGTCAGAAGAAAATTCATTTCATATTAGGAAACACTGCAAATACACCTTATAAAATATGAGAAAGTGTGTATTGATAATTCCATGACTGAATTCACATCTGCTTTATTTTCCGAAATTGTTTTATTTTACACTGCTGGAATTATATTATCTGTACCTGATTCTGTACTTTTGTTTTGCTTAAAACAGGCCAGTAGCATCATCCATGCAATAAAACAATCCTTTAATGTTCTTCCAGCAACCGGCTACATGGAGGCAAATGGTACTATCTCTGGTTTATGGGTGAGGAACCGCGAAAGGGTCACTTGGCTGGTCCAAGGTCAGCTGGCCAGCTCAAGGTCCGGATCCTACTGTCGGAAGCCGAGGCCCTGTCCAGTACCACTTCCCGTCCCCCACCCTCCGTGGGTTACGGCAACTATTGGAACTGTCACTTCTCTTTATCACAGCCTCGTGCTGAGATATTTCAGACTCGGCATCCTCCATATACATCCTGTCATCATTATTTCGGGGGAAAAGGTCATGAGCTATTTATTCCTGGAAAACTAGCTACCCCTGGATTACGGCCCTGGCTCTTCTGGGCAACCAGAACCCAGAGGCTACCGACCCTTAGGAAGCATGCAGCTGAGGACGCAGGTTGATTAATATTTTAAGTAAAGGGACACGCTGTTGTTTGAGCAGTTCCGATGCACCTGGTAGTGCTCTACTTACTTACGAGCCTGATTTCTCAGAGGAGTGCGTAGCTCCAGGTGGAAAAATCCCAGCACCACCAGGACCGTTTCACACCTTCCAGGAGCAGAACCTGAAACCTGCACTAACTTCTTGTTTTGTTACGTTTTGACTCGTCTTGACCGTATTCTGCATTTTCCAGACCACGAGGAAGGAAGGCTTTGTGATCAGAGCGATTGGTGATGGAAGCAGGCGGTGCATCCGCTGCCGAGCCCCTCAGTCCCCCTGCGGCTTCTTACTGCGTCTTGCAACCAGGTCCTCTGCCACTTTTTATTAAGAAGAACAAGAATCAGATGTAAGCCGAAGTCATTCTCAATGTTCCTTAGTAAAAAGTTAACAAAGAAAACCCCAAACCCCACTCTGTCTGCAACTATCACTAAAACAGGCAGCAAAGAATCAGCAAAAAAGCCTCAGCTTCTGGCTCCTGGTAGACTGCAAAGCAGCCTCCAGGGGGCGGTGGGGACGGGCGCATTCCTGGAGGGAGCCTGGGGCAGAGCCGACCAGAGGACCCGCTTCCTCCAGGCCCAACAGCACGCACCCCCATCCAGCGCAGTCCCTGTGGGATCACGGCGCAAACCATTACGGAGTACACTGGGTAATTTGGGGGAAAAAAGAAAGTTTCTCTTTATACACAGAAACGGAGAGATATTGCTATGCATAAAAATTCTAAATTCACATATATGCATATGATTGATAACTTTCTTACATACAGATATAGGTAAATGTGAACAGAACTGGAATAGTTGCACTTGTAATTAAATTAGGTGAATCTTTTAACACTTGTTGTAGAGATGGTAATTGAAATCGACATTCTAAATTAGTATAGAAACCTCGCAGTTGGGTTGCCTAGCTCATCTTATTGATCCATCTTTTCCTAGCTTCTCAAAGAAATTCTTGTGAAAATACAGAAAGAAATGTAATATAATAAACACTACTGGAAATAGCAGTATCTACTCATGCTTGTCCAGGCCAGTAAGAAAGCTACAGCCACCGAGCTAACATAGTGCCCTGGGCAGAACATCAGGGCTCACAGAGAAACGCTGTGATGGCCTGCAACCTCTGCCCCACCTGCCCTTTCCCTGATGGGAGCAGGGGTCCCAGCCCCCCTCCCACACCTGCCCCTTCCCTGATGGGAGCAGGGGTCCCAGCCCCCACCCCACACCTGCCCCTTCCCTGTTGCCTTTTACCCCCCAGACCTGCCCCTTCCCTGATGGGAACAGAGGTCCCAGCCACCCTTCCACACCTGCCCCTTCCCTGATGGGAACAGGGGTCCCAGCCCCCCTCCCACACCTGCCCCTTCCCTGATGGGAACAGGGGTCCCAGCCCCCCTCCCACACCTGACTCTTCCCTGATGGGAACAGGGGTCCCAGCCCCCCTCCCACACCTGCCCCTTCCCTGATGGGAACAGGGGTCCCAGCCCCCCTCCCACACCTGCCCCTTCCCTGATGGGAACAGGGGTCCCAGCCCCCCTCCCACACCTGCCCCTTCCCTGATGGGAACAGGGGTCCCAGCCCCTCTCCCACACCTGCCCCTCCCCTGATGGGAGCAGGGGCCCCTCACAGGTCAAGTGCTTCTCCCAGGTCACCTGAGATTTCCGGTCAGTACCCTGAAGCACCACGCTGCAGGAGACCGCAGAGAACAAAGGAGCCGCCGCTGCATGGCAGGGGGCCCAGGGGAGAGGTGGCCTCGAAGGACACACAACCACAGATCTCTGCCCTGAAGCCTGAACGCGCGCTGATACTTGGACAACCCAACCCAGAACTGGCTCCCCGGCGGGTGCGGGATGGTGAAAGGCTTCTCCTCACTCAAAACTCAGCAGGAAAGTGCATAAATGCATAGAGTAGTAGCAGCAATGCAGAAAAACAATCAGAACACATTCTGTATTCTATGGAAAACTAAATTCAGTTTAATTCCATAAAATCCAGTTCCACAAATACTGCGCGAGGAAGGCCCGCGCGTCTGCGCTACGCGAATCCAGTAAGAGGTGGTGCAAAGTGGAGCGGCCCGGCCGGACCTCGGCCTCTAGCGGAGGGAGCTGCCCGTCCGTCTCCCTCTCTGTGTCCTGCTCTGTCTCTGTGTGTCTGTCCGTCTGTCCCCCTCCCTCTGCCCATCCGGTCTTGCCACCGGGCAGCTCCGCGGCAGCCTGGGTAGGTGGCGGAGGAAGCCGCTGGAGCGGGCATTTCAGCGGCGCCCGGGGCGGGAGTTGGTGTCACTGGTCTGGGTGACCCCGTGTCGCTGTGCGGGAGACTCGCGGGCCGTCCAGGTCGGAGGCCTGTCCTGGTAGGAGGACGGGCCCTGCAGCTGGGATGCCTTAGAGCGGCCACCGTGCCATCTGCCGCAGAGTTTGGAGGGCGGGGGCTTGACCCCGGGACACAGTGTCGCCCCCCTCCCGCAGTGGACCCAAGCCCCCAGCCCCCTACACAGGGTCTGGTACCCAGGGAGGGCGGGTGAGCCCGGGGGCTCGCGGCGCCAGGCTGGGTGCTGGGCGGAGCGGACATCCAGGGAGCAGGCAGGTGGTCCCTGCCGCTCGGGGGGCTGGGCCGGGATCGGGGCGAGCCTGACGCCCGAAGCTCACACTCGGCAGAGGGAGTCAGTCTGGCCGACGGGTCCAGGAAACGCTACGTCTTGCCAAGAAAAGAAAGTCAAGTGTATATTACTTCATCAAATGTTCCACCCATCAAATTCCCCAAAGCCAACCCAAATCCAGCAGAAAGCATAATAAATAAATTTAGAACAGAAAAGGTGTAGTGGAATGAGCGGCCCGTTGTCACACTTCACACACACACAGTAACTGGCTCCCAATATTTCGGGGACAAAGCTCAAGCTGACATTAAAAGGAAATACTCCAGCGTGCTTTCTTTCCTTGTTACTCATCATCACACAAATCTCAGAACGCCTGAGCTTTTGAAGATTATTCTTTGTAAACCAACCCAAGTGTCCTGCAGTGACTGTGGACATTTTTTAATTGAGCCCCCTAATGTTGCTGTCATTCTGTTCAAATTAGTTGGAAATTCTTAGCTGAAGTTCCAAGAAATGATACGCCGGAACATCTCTCCATGGAAACTGGATCACAAGGACGGATGTCCCCTCAAAGCAACAAGCCCCAGCTCGACGAGATTTAATTTTGAAATTCTGTAATTGTGCTTTGAAACATACCAACATAGAAAGAATCTTTTGCTAGATCTCCCATTTTTAATACTTTTTCTTTTTGTCAAAGTATAGTTAACATACAGTGTTCTATTAGTTTTGGTGTATAGCATACGGATTCGACAGTTCTAGCCGTGACTCAGGGCTCACCACCAGCAATGTGCTCACCATCAGTCACCACACCGTGCCCTGATGAACAGGGAACAGAACTCCCATTTTCCACTGGAAAAGTTCAACTTGGCACATGTCTAATCTGTACTAAGTGGGACAAAATTCAGAAGGTCTGGGATTTTGCAATGTCTAAACATTTGATGAAACATTGAACAAGCATAACTAGACATAAATATTTGGAAACATTTTCCCTTATAAAAATCAAAGGCAAAAAGGGTGCTTTTCATGGGGGCGAAATATCTGGCTACCAAATACTTCGGCTAGAACATTGACATATTTCAATACAAAAACATGCCGAATCGGAGAGGTCCTACTCTGGCACACTTGCCCCTAAGTGGGGCTGGTGCCTCCGTTCCCAGCGCAGGAGAGACTGTCCAGACCTATCCCAGGAATATGTAACTTTGAAAAGGAATCAGGTATTTTATGAAGAAAGAGATTATAAGATGAAATTACAAAAAGTATGTATTTTTTAAGAAAATAAGAGTGACCCAGTATCTGTGTAGACGCAGCCAGAAACCTTCAAAATTAAGTGACTATGGAACAAGAAACATAATTCTGCTGCGTGTTTTTTACTTCTCAAATAATAATGTAAGGAAGCAATTTTTATTTTGCTTTAATCTACATGAATATGTAATACTTTTCTTTTTCAAGCAAGTACTTCAAAGTATATAATTTTAATAATCTTAGCCCTTTATTTCACTCTCAGCTTGGTTATCCGGGTTGGGACCATAAATTATCCCGTCAGCCGCGGCGATGGGGCGTTGGCCCAGCCGCAGACGAAGTCCTTTGGGTTTTATGTTCCTGCTCTCAGGGGGACGCAGCAACGAGGCTGAGCCTTGAGTTGGACATTCCTGGTCCCTCGGCCATAGTGCTCTCAGGAACGGCAATCCGTAAGGGATGGAAATGCGATATGAACAAGTCATCAAGAAAGAAATGGGGGGATTTCCCTCCTGGGAACATGGCATAGGCACACCTGTTCCCCCCACTAAGTACAACTAAGAGCCTTGAACATAAACTGTCAAACGAGCACAAGAAGCCTCAGGAGAAGGGGGCTGCCTGGGGCCCGGGGGACCCAAGGGAGACACACGGTGGTCCCTGTGGTTTCAGGCTGCGAGTGGGAGACTGGCCACCAGGGGGCGCCCCATGAAAGCCCAACAGAGGCCGTGCTCTCCAGGGAAAGGGCCCGGAAAGGGGCGCCCCGCCAAGAGGACATGTTGAGACAGCGAGCCCTCCTCCGGCCACACCGCGGAGAGGACAGAGGCCAAGTGGGCGCGCGCCCTTCACCCCACCTACGGGTTTCAGGCAGACACCTCTCCACGGCCAAGCTGGTGTCAAGGAAGCCAGCTAAACCAGGTTTAAACAGATGAATAAAACCGAGAATCTTGTAACACGGTCCCCAAAATGCCCTGCTTTCAATCGGCAATCACTCCTCAGGCCAGGAAGCAGGAAGGTCTCAAGGTGGGGGGGGGGACACAGTCCCTCGGTGCCAACACCAAGAACAGGGGTGCCGGGTCATCCGACAGAGCGGAGAAAGCGGTCATTGGAAACACGGCTCAGGGAACCATCACAAACATGGCTGAGCCAAAGGAAAACCCAGGAAGCTTCAGCCAAGAAGTGAAAATCCTCAGGGAAGAAGCAGGAGATATTTGGAACCAAATGAAAATTTTAGAACAAAAAATCTGAGTAACAAAGCGACAAAGCAAGCAACTGAGTGGACAGCCCCGGAGTCACGAGCGAGGAGTCTAACTCAGGTCCCTGCTATGAAAACCAAAAGAAGAAACCGATGCATAAGCCTGCTTACCTTTGAATTCCATAAAAGTAAATTTCTAAGAAGGTATGTTGTAAACGTTCACATTGGGAGAATTTTCTCCGATTCTCCCCCCAATCGGAAGCGTGCTACGATGTGATAGGATCTCCGCAGGGTTGCTGGTCCCATTCCTGCAAGCTCGGGACTTGTCATCAGAGGCTTTCCAAATTGTGTCCACACTTTTCCAATCCTAAGATTTCACCCCCGGAACTTCATTTCCACATCTTTGATTCTTGCAGTAACACATTTAGCATTTGGGAACATGCATTGCCAGGCCGAAAAAGATGCCTGCGTCCCATTACGCTTCTGACTCCTTTCTGCTTGTCCAGAATAAATCCACTCATACTCAGCCAACTCTGATTTGAACGTGAAATCCCCCTACGTAACTGTTGCTGATGTCTCGGCTTCCATGTGAGAGGACCTCACGTACGTGGGTGCTTTCTGGCTTGTAAAGCATCTTTCACAGGAATGCCCCATTTCACCGCCACAAGCAGTCGGGAGTGAGGAGAGGTGGATGCGTATTCACAGATACACACTGTCAGCAAAGGTCTCGAGATTACAACTTTGCGTGTCTGCCACTGGTTCGCCGCATGTCCAGCCGATGTCGGATCCAGCCCAGAAAGTCATTATTTTGAGTTTGGGCTGTGCCCTTTCCAGATTTCCACACTTCCTTCCAGGCCTTTAGACAAGCAAGCAGGCCACTTTCTCCCCCTGCCTTGACCTGCCGGCCTCATGGCTTCATCCCACGGGGATCCTCCTGTCCTGTGCAAGCACCTTGCTCTTTCTCACCTCTACTCACCTACACACGCCCTGTCACCTGCTCTTACACCTTCTCTCTGTCATCTTAAACTCTCTCTCAGAAATCCAGCTCAAACCCTGCATCCTTCCCAAAGCCTTCCTGAGCCCCTGCATCTGAATTGCTAAAGCAAATAACATTGAGGAAATCAATTTGGCCGTGAGTTAAAAAGAGATGGTGAGGTGTTTTGTTATTTGTCTCACCATCTATTTCTATCTTGTTTCTTAGGATCAATCTTAAACTTTTTCTAAGTAGGAATGTTCTTGCATTTTCTTTGAATTTTCACAGTGACTGCAATATACAATGTATAATGTATAATTTATCATAAAAGAACAGAGAAGTTGCTCAATAAATCTTTGTTGATTTTATTTAACATGGAAATGAGATTTTCTCTCTGAAAATAGAATTTCCTAATAAGATGCTAGCATGCTTTGATTTTAAAAATATGTCTCTTCTAAAATTTTCTGAGAACAGGTGATAACTCATTGCAATTATCTAAAAGAGAGAAACTCATCTCTTTTCAAAAGTGTAATAATTTAAAACGTAGGCATTTGTACCCAAGGGAAGCGACTCACAAAAGGATGAGGCCCGGCTGCGTGTGAGCGAACATGCAGCCCCCCGTGGCCGGTGTGGTCAGGGACACACCAAAGCCAGTGTGGGAAATTCAGGAGAGACTGACTTTCCTACCATCCTTCTCTGCCCTCTCTGTAGCTCAAATTCCCACATCCTACAGATGTCTCAGGGCTGGTTCTTGCTTCCACGCTTGGTCTAATGACATTTAAAGTACATGTGCCCTTCCTGTGCGCTCAGCATGGACTTGATCAAACGTGTCACGGCTGATGGAAGGGAATTTGATTGAGGGCAGAATAACAGAAACCCTGAGAGAGTGTCTCTGATAACTAAACTGAATATTCCCGAATTTAAAACACAGAAAAACATTACCTTACAGCAGATAAGGACAATTTGCATGTCTCATAAGTGAAAGAAAAACCTCGTCATAAGCACCAATTCGGCCCCCCCCCCCAAATGTACCCTTCACGTCATCATAGAAATCTGGAGGGAGAAAGAAATGACTCATTGCAGAATCTCTCAATATACATTCTGCATGTAGAGGCCTCTGGAGATAATATAAATAATATGAAGTATGGATTTAAAATAGAAACCCGTCCTCCTATCTATGTGGCTATCATTGACATTGTCCATTATTGGTAGAGTTTCAAGCACTTTTCGTACGCTGTGCTATCATAAGTCGAACAAGGCAGGCTGGCGTGGCAATCCCCCATTCGGGCTTTGAGTTAAGGAAGACGTGCTTCATATTCCAGCTCGGGCACTCACAAGCTGTGAAAGTGACGCTAAAATATTCCCAGCCTCATCCTCCTGAGTCAAATAGAGCTGCTAAAAACCGCCCATCACGCAGAATTATTTAGACAATGATAGGGAACAATGATATTTGTCTGGAGCCCGGGAGATGCCCACCAATACCCTTCTTCACTAGCTGCGGTCGAGGACGTGCCACAGGGCAAACGTGTCCGGCTCCGTTGGCTGTTGTTATCTGTGTGGGAAGAACCCCTTAGCTTCTCCTGGGGCCCACCTTTGCAAACTGCACTTTGTTCTTTTGGTACACATTGTTTCCTGAAGGTTAAACAAAAACAATTTCCAATGAAGTAAAACACAGACACGCTCCCTATGGTCACCTCTTCTTAGCAGCAAGAGAAGGAACTGCGTCTCTTTTTCCTTAAAGTATGGAGTTGATGACCTCAGCATGGGGAGGAGGGAGAAGGCTCAGTTTCAGAGGGCCGAGCTCGCAGGGGAGGCCGGGACATCGTCCTACGGAAGGGGATTCACAGGATGGCGGAGCTGGGTCATCTTCTGTCTCCCCTGCATGGAGATGAGCCTCTCCCTCCTAGAGGGGAGATGCCAATGTGGAGATTGGCAGGAAGATCCGCTAACACCCTTGACAGATCCCAGTGCTCAGGTTGGGGGAGATTTTCTTGCCAGTGTTTCCTGTGTCTGCCTTTAGCATTTTGTTGTTTCAAAGTATTTCTGAGCCCAGCCAGATTTCTTGGTCTTGCGTGCCTCCTGTGTCCGGGAGAGTTTCTCCCGCCCTCTCCCGCATTCCCAGGAACGGGTATGCATCTGCCACGGAGGGCTTCACTGGGCATGGTTCTCAGGGAGCGACTCTCCACGGGGCACACGTGCCCAGCCCTTCCCTGGCATGGAGGCGAGGTACGGCTAAGAGGAGAGTCACGCTGACCCCCACCCCCATCCCCAGGCCGGCCCTCCCTGATCTGCAGCCTGACCCCTGGGTGCATGTGGTCGGTTCCTTACACGGCAGAGCTCAGATCACCTGCAAGGAGGGAATGTGTGTGTAAGTGCTTGGTACAAGCGAGAAGTATCCTTGGTTAGATTTTACTTTTCCTTGTGCCCCTCCAAACCCTCCAAACCCCCTGTGGCCTGGATGGGTGTTATTTCAGATTTGTGGAACCTTAACTGGATAAATAATACTGGGAATCTTCAAAAAATAAATGCAAACAAACGTAAAACACAGACACGTCAGCCAGCTCAGGCTGTGGTAAGAAAATACAGACCGGGCATCAGCTTCCCACAGTCCCAGCGGCTGGGGACAAGCCCACCAGCACGGTCCTCCCTGTGTCCTCACGTGGTGGGGACAGGGACGGGGCAAGGACTCAGGTCTCTTTTTAGAAGGACATGCTAATCACCATGACCTCATCTAAACCTAATTACCTCTCAAAAGCCCCCTCTCACCACTAGTTCATTCGAGATGAGGTCTTCCACATATGAATCTGGGGAGACAGACATTTAGTCCATCACACTTAGATACTTAATGTTCATTTTGGTTGAAGAGATAACAAGGCGAAAAAAATCAGCTATTTCTAATAATCACACGTTTAATAAAATGCACTTGAGCTTGTTGTATTAATGTTTCTGGACTGAGCCTGACGTGCTGCATACTCTGCCGAGTGTTTCCAACACATTTCCCTTTGAGTTCTCATATGCATATGAGAAGGGCGATAAATTAGCTCCTATTTACAGAAAAGCATGCTCAGAAATGTTAGGGTTTTGCCCAAAAGGCAGAGGAAAAGCGCAAATCCTGGGTGACACCGCCAATGCTCCTGCTCGATGTCTGGGTGTTTCCTTTGTCCAGATGTCTGTGTTTGACGACATCCACGAGGACGGTGGGCATGGTGCCCGGGCTCTCAGCAAGTGGCTCCTGACAGTGCCCCCGCCACAGGGGGGCCAGAGAGGCCGCTTCTACCTGGATTCGTCCTCAGCTGATGGACAGCTGCAGAGGAGTGGGGTGGAGGGCCCTCCTCAGGATAGCTGGCATTTCCACTGCCCATCCTTCCAGGAAGCCCAGGAAGTGGGACTCGCACCCCAATGCCTCACCTACGAAGAGGACGGGACAGAGGGAGGGCGGAGTAAGGCAGAAAACATCTTCGATATAAAGGAGAATTTGATTAGCAAGAGGTCTTGACCCTGGTGAATAAATGAATATTATAGTCCCCAAACCCAGCGCATGGCAAGTTTGCCTCTGAGCTATTCCTGTCTCTGTTATTACACCTGTGTTTTCTTTTCACGTGGGAGGGCAGTGGAGTTCGATCATCTCAAATCGTTTCGGTGACACCAAGGAAACAAGGGAAAGTCTGAGCTGGGGGCAGGGCACCTGCCGCCTCTGGCGGGACAGACCCGAGGGACACTCACCTGCCGCCACCTCCACCCGGCCCCTCTCCAGAATGCCCACATCTTCACGCCTCGATGCATCTTAGAGTCTGTTCAAAAACATTTCTCCTTGTAGGAAACAGTGGAGTTTCAGTGAATAATTAGGATTTAGCTTCCAAATAATCAAAAGACGGATGGAAAGGAAAGAGGCCAGGAGGAAGGGAAAGGGGTGTCCTCCGCAGGAGAAGCGACCACAGTTCTGCACCATGGACTCAGCCATAGGAGCGTGACGGCCGTGAAGGCCTGCCTGCTTCCTTCTCCACGTGCCCAGCTTCCTGGACGGCTCAGAGGGCATGCGGTTGCCATGGCAACACCGGGGCACCAGACCCCGTGAGAGCGGGCTATGAGGACAACTGTGGAAACAGGTGGAAACTCCATTATCCTGCAGTTGGATGGTAGGACATGCCCTGCGGGAAGCCAACTTGAATCTTGCCAAGGGTGCCTGTCTACTCCGCAAGATGGACTCAGGTCTTTTCATCTGGGTCGTCATGGACCCACGCAGATTACAGAGTGTAAGGCCAGGATGCCCGAGCTCAGTCCTGGTCACCACTGTCAGCTTGATCCGGGCGAGTGGTGGACCCCTCTGCATCGGTAAAGGGGAGGTCAGGACGGTATCTGCCTCCCAGATGAACAACCCAGAGAGGAATTTCTCACCATCAAGACACATTGGCATGCAGGGAATAGGCAGAAAATTTTGTCATATACAAAGGGAAAACATCACCTCTTGGTTCTTTTGAAGGTTCGTATGGTTAGGAGACACCTACCTAAGGCAGGGACACACAGAAAACTGAGGGCCCAGGGGGCCAGGCCCACAGGAGACACGTCCTCTCCTCCGGGACCTCACTCCTTCTTCCCATCCACATGCCAACCTCATTCATCCAACGGCCTCCTTCCACAGGTCAATGCTCCTTCTCTGCTCTTCCACAAAACTCTAAATATGTCCTAAAATTCCACCCTCAATGTGACTTGCTTTATCAAATTCTCTTTCTGATTAGGAGCAGCCCGCACATTCCCTGTGGCCCCTGGCCTGGCCTATTGACGGTCCCGTGTTGACATTTCACTCTGGATTGAACATAATTCATCCAGGTTCACTGTTCAGGCTGTGCCAGGGCCACCGACAAAGCCAGATGTGAGGCCAGCCCAGTGCACCAACTCCACGACTTCTCAGCTGTGGCTCTGTGTCCCCCTTTCCTTCAAGCAGGTCTTGGCATTCATGCCCGTTGACAAGAGGTTCTGTGCCCACTGCCACACCCCTCCCAACCGAACTATGAGGATGGATAGAGCAAGCTTATTCTGAGGCCAAGGACCACGAATCCCCTTGCCTCTCTGTCACTCAGCAGGATGAGCACAGATTTCCCGGCAACATTGGTGTGCAGATTATAGGAAATACGAGCACTCAGAAAGTTCAACATAATCATGTTCTGAGCATATTTAACCAAGACATCAACGGTGTTGCTGTTCATGCTTTTGAGGCTCCCTGTCGCAAGGTTAATTCATTGTTAATATACTTTGAAACTGTCATGATTCTAGAACATCTGATGGAGAGAATGTGGAGGAAGAGGAGGGAGATTGATGGGATGCCCCACCCACGGGGACCCGTGTTCCTGCATCTCCTCAGTCCCCAAATCTCGGTGAGTCAGGAGACCCTGGTGGAGCCTGGGATCTGGAAGGGCTCTTCCTTTCAGAAAAACTCTTAGACGGGATGTGGCTTTTGAAAGTCTAGGTCTTCACAAGAAGAATAGTGAGTCTGGGCATTGAAAAGGACAAGAGATCAGGGTGTCAGTTAGTAAGTAGTCACCCAAATTATAATAAAATAATTCAATAAGATTTAGACGACCACATGCACTACTGTTCCAAGATTCATCAGCATTTCACCCCGGTCAACAGAGAAATAAATGAGGTTGTATTTGACTTGCTTCCAGATGAGCCATCTTATAAAGAGCTCAAGATAAAATTGGGAGAAGAAAAACCCTCAGAATTTAACTACTTTATATTTGACTCTCACAAAATGACCAAACATTTTATAATGACGGGATAACAGGGTCACCAGTGCCACCGGACGGAGACCGGCCACTGCAGTAACAGCAGACAGCAGTGCTGATGGTGCTTGAGGACGGGACGCAGCTGGAACTCTCATGCACTTTTAGTGGGAACACAGGAAAGGAAAAAAGGAAAAGATTTGTGGTTTTTTATGAAGTTAAATGTGCACTTTCCGTATGATCCCACAATCCCATGCTTGGCGTTTACTAGAGGAATGGAACACATGTACACAATTACTACACAGATGTTTATAGTAGCTTCGTTCTTAATAGTTAAAAACAAAGTACAGGGCCCCTGGGTGGCTCAGTCGGTTGGGCGTCTGCCTTTAGCTCAGGTCATGATTCCAGGGTCATGGGATCGAGCCCCGCATCGGGCTCCCTGCTCAGCGGGAAGCCTGCTTCTCCCTCTCCCACTCCCCCTGCTTGTGCTCTCTCTCTCTCACCCTCTCTTTGTCAAATAAATAAATAAAATCTTTAAAAAAGCAAAAGAGTACAACCAGAACTGAGGTTGAAGAGACAATTTCTGGTGTATCCACATGATGCAATGCTCTTCAGCAATCAAGAACAGACTGGTGATCTACGTAGTGGCTTGGGTGAATCTTGAGAGCATGAAGCTAAGTGAAGAAGTTCAGAGACAAAGATCAAGTATCTTTTTTTTTTTTTTTTTTGAGACAGAGAGAGAATCCTAAGTAGGCTCCACGTGTGGAGCCCGACTCAGGGCTCGATCTCCTGACCCTGAGATCATGACCTGAGCCAAACTCAAGAGTCAAACACTTAACCAACGGAGCCACCCAGGCACCCCTCACTATTCTTTTTATATGGTATTTTAGATCAGGCTAAGTGACCGGGACAGTAAACAGACCAGTGGTTATCGGGGTTATGGACGAAGAACGAAGTAATTTGGGGTGATGGAAATGGTCGGGCTCACGATTCTGGTACCACATACCCAGCCCTACATTTATGTAAACACGCCTCAGCCAGCCCATAAACTTAAAAATAGTGATTTTTATTATATGCAAATTACATCTCAATTGACCTGACACAAATGTTACACAAATATATATTATGTATGTTATATATAATGTATTTAGATATGTCTACCATTTCATTTCATAAATTCCAAAATTACCTTTCCAAGAAAACACGTGTGTTTTATTTTCAGGGTACTCCCACACGCCATGGAACACAATTTGCGAAATGCTGTACAAAGGCCCTATTAAGATCAAGAACAAGCTGAGAACATCACGCATGCCCGATACTTAGTGCCAATTCCAGAAATTCAAACGAATGTAGATGTGTTAGGGACAAATAAGCCAGAAATGCGGCTGGTGGAGGTTACGGTGCGCCGTTGTTTTGATTCCCTACTGAGAAGCCTACAGAGACAACTAAGGCCGTATTAAAACGAGGAGTTCAGAAGCATGTCCACGTACAGGATGGAAACCAACCCCCCACGCACAATGACAAGCAAATGGAGCTCAACACTAAAAGGCCAGACCCAGCTCTTTTGCATCTCAGATGACCTGAATTTAAGACGTGTTTCGGAAGTGAGATCACCTCCAACGCGGCCCGACCTGTGACAAGTCACATCCAGAGCGTGAGGCTTCCCCCAGGAGAATCCCAGGCACCGATCAGCCCTGGGCATATATTTGTGGGAGGGGAGGCAGGCCCGGAGGGGGCACCTGCTTACAGAGCCGCTTTCCCTCTCTCTTGCTAACCCTCGGGGCGAGCAGGTGGGCCTGAACCCTGCGGCGCCGGTCCTGCACAGGAAACCCGCAGCCTCACCGCGGGCAGGCGAGGCTTCCTGGGCAGGGCCGGGCTTGCCTTTGCAGAGAAGGAGGTCTGATGAGAGAGCTCTACCCCCCAAGGGCGTCACACTCTCTCTTCCTGCCTCACAAGAGCAGGTGCACCGAGCAAGCGCTCATCCGCCCACACACTTTCTGCAAGGGGAGTATTTTCTTCCTTGACCGGTGAGAAAGTTTGCAAGGAGAATTATTTTAATAGGCAAAGTGCAGAGTTCTCTCAAGTCCTAGAGCTTCAGCAGTTCGTTAATTCACGTACCAAATGCAAGCACAAAATAGTCAATAAGGAGGATGGGCCTCATAAATGGCAATACTGACCCCGTGGGTTTCTTCTTAAGAAAGCTGGTTGTCAGGGGAGTATGGTTTTACGGGAGCTCACTTCAGCTCGCTGCAGTGGACAGCTCCCACTAACGTCCTACATTAGGCTAAATTAAGAATGAAGTTGGGTTTAGTTATTTCTTGGCTGAGACTCTGAGTCACATGACTAAGCCATGCACAGAAATCTCATTTATGCAACTCAATGAATTGATTGGGCAAAAAAAAAAAATCAGAAAAAATCTCAGAGGCCTGGATAAGTACGTCTGTCCCAATAGTGAAGAAATTGCATGAGGAAATACAAAGCTTCCTTGATCTGAAGTACTGATTTTTCATTATTTTCAGCCTGGGTCTGAAAGAGGCAGGAAAAGTGTCTCGGGCTGGAGCCCCAGGTCCTGGCAGAGACCCCCGACGGGGCGGCTTCGCATGAGGGACATCCTCCATGCACACCAGGGCTTACCGAGGACACATGGACCGGCAGCCGTGTTTGGCCACACGTGGTGAATCTGCGCCCGTGAACCGGACCTCTAGCAGCACCACGTTCTCTGGGTGGCCTGCACCCAGACCCTCACCCACGTAACAGGAGACTTCTCTGGCCGCTGGATGCAGCCCCTGCGGACAGAGCTATGCACTCAGGCCTTCCGACCCGGCCCTGGCACTCGGCTCACTGCTGGACCCACATAGCCACCAGGAAGTCCTTTCTCCGACGTAAAAACCCTGACTTACCCTCGTGGTGAATTTCTTCCTGGTGTGTCACCTTCTCTGACAAGCAGACAGACTCACCTTTGTGCTTCCTCGAGGCCTGGTGGTCCGTTCGATTCTCTGCTGCCGTATCATGGCTCGGCTTGCCCGGGAAGGGATTTAGGAAGTGGAGGGGGCTGCCCCCGGCAGCCACAGCTCTGAGCCCACTCTGACCTCCCAGGACGGGCGTTCTCGCTGTCTCGCTTGCAAGGAAGGTGAAGCTTCTTCCCCCCACTGCGGAAGTTTTCACTCACTGAACCCCAGGGCAGGCCACAAGCATGAAGGTCAGCCACAGGGACAACCCATCTTTCGGCCTAGGGACGGTCCCTCTCTGTCCCTTTGGCACCAAAACCAGCCACGTCCTTTGTCTTCCAACCACCGCACGTCCTGGTGGGGAAAGCTGTACTTGGCCGGCTTGCTGAGCGGCCCATTCCGAAACACCAGGTGCACCTTTTTCCCCATCTAGAGGGCAGATGCCCCCCAGGCTGTGGGGGTTCTTCAGGGATGCTCCAGAGAACCCCAGAGGAAAACCACGTGAGTGTCCCTAAACCTCAAGAGACCGAGTCACATCCCAAGAGCACACATTCGTAACTTCCCGGGCAAAGCCTGGGCTGTGCATGTATTTAGCAAGAACCACAGGTGAGTCCTACAGAGATTGGCATCTGAGAACCTGGGCACCTGCCTTCGGCCACGTGCTTTTTCACCGAAACGTTCCTGGTTTTAATGTTGGCACTGGGACTTCCCCACCTAACTCAGTGCCTCCCAAGGTCAGCTGCACATTGCAATCCCCTGAGGAGCTCCACAGAAGATGGGACGCCTGCCCCCCGCACAGGTTCTGGGGTGACTGGCCTTTGGTGTGGCCCCGTGGGGCGTTGGAAAGGCCTGCTGCTGGCTCTCAGAGCAGCCAAGGCGAGAACCGCCCACTGGATTTTATGTTCACCGTCAGCTCATCATGGCTCTTACCCACTCACACAAGCTTCATCTCTTCCTAGTTTATTTAGAGTTATTACTACAAATTGTGTGAATTACATCCCACGCTTTTGGCCACCGGTAGATAGAATCATAATCTTTTCCCCTGTAACTTGCCAATGCACGGAGCATGAATGTATTTTCTAATAATAATAAAGTATATTTGCCTTCCAGTAAAACTCGCCCTATGGTCCGTCCCAGGTGGGCTCATGAGCCCGGTTACCGCGTTTTCCTCTCCCCAAGGGCGTTCTGCCTCTTTGATGGCAGCATAGTGGACGCAGACCAACCAAATCTGAATTCCAGCTCAGAGGGGACGGTAGTAGCTCTTTCTTCAAAAGGCCGCTGATGAGATTAAGTGATGCAGTGTAAGGAGTTGGGACAGCGCCTGGCACATCACAGGCCCCAGGAAATGGCACTGTGGTCCCCATCCCCATCGACTGTTGTGTTTCTCCTGGAAATCCACACCAGACAGGTTTCCCCTCACACTCCACGGGAGCCTCCTTTGGTCCGGTGCCTGCTCTCCCACGACCCCGACCCTGCCCTCCACCCTGCACTGCAGGTGCTCTGACGCCCCTCGGGTCCCAGCGCAGCCTGTGCGGAAGCACGGGAAGGGACAGGGACGTGCGCATACCTCGCCTGGCCCAGCTCCACGCGGCCGCGTGGGCGCAGAAGCGCAGCTCGGGCACGGGTTTCCTGCCAAGGGGAACCCACAGCTGAAAATGCCCGAGGTAGACAACATAGGGCAGAAGTATTCGCTCCTCCGATGAATCGAGAAAACCAGTAGCTTTCTGTCTGGAGAGGGCTCTGTCGTTCATCTCCCCAGAGTAAGCTGCATTGTGTGATTCCAGGTATTTTAATTCCTTGCACTTTACTGCAGTTAAGAAGTGTATTATTTCCTTCTGACAATTTTAAAGGACTTTTATAGTTCATTTAGGACAAGGATTATTCAGCATGTCTGCTCGCTCTGCCAACTTCGTGCACAGTGAGGCACCTTAGGAATGACAGAAATTTCGGCGGAATCATTTTGGTGGGAATGTTCCTGTGGCCACCTGCTTGCCTCATCAGCCCTTCGGGTGACAACCACAGGGAGAAAATGCGTTCTAAGAAGGAGTCAGATGTGTAAGGTAGGATCTGCCTAGAATTTCAGTGACTTACAGTTGAAATGAAGAAGATGAAAGCTGTATTTTCCTATGTTAACAATAATGAGATTTTCACATAGTAAATAGATATTGTACTTATTTTTATTAATTAAGTCACACTTATATTTACACATTACACACAAGGGACAACTAGTTCTCTGTAAGAACTCAAATTCTCAATTTCGACTTATTCAAACCACAAGAAATTTGGTACAATTTTTTTCATGTATTCCTACCTAAATAATATTTAGAAATATTCTTGGCCTGCATTAAAGTTCACTAAAAACACAATGCATCTGTGTTCATAAAGGCCAGATGTTCGTTGGTGAAGCAGTTTTCCAAGTAATTATGGTTTTGGAGGAACGGGTTGACTGTTCTGTTCCGAGCTTCCAGGGCAGCTCAAACGTAAAGGGCTGTCTTTTGTGCACTTTGGATCTCATACTTCATCAAAAGCAAAGCAGTCGCTAATTGTGTAGGCATTTGAAAACTGAAATCTCAGACAATTCTCAGGAAGCTTTCTTGTGAGACACAGGTCTTTGTTCTTTTCTGCACGCCAAAAATTAAATTTCTGAGTTCCACGGGGGAGAACACATTTCCGTCGTCTCAGGAAGCGGGACGCCACCTGACAAGGTCCCACCTCCCGCGTGTCCGTGCACGTGTAAGCTGAGGCTGTCGATCCACACGGTCAGAGTGCAGATGAGTGTGAACAGGCTGAGCAGGGACATGTCTGGGGGGGAAGCGTGAGAAATCATTCGGCTTCTCCCTCGTTAACTGAAGGTGACCCCTAGCTACAAGACTTCACATCTCTGCCTCAAAAGTTGTTCCTTTGAGTTCACTAAACATAAAGCAGCTGAGCCATTTCTGTTTTGACTCTTCAATCTGCCTTCCCGTTCCATGGGGGTTACGGGATGTACAAAGAATGGCCCATCTCAAGTGGTTTTTCCTGCTTGTAAAATGTCAGTCATTTCATATGAAATGTAATAGCTACTTAGCCCGTGGGTTTAGGTAAGTAAACGATGGCCTTGAAGTGGAAATTTAACAACTTTCGTATGGATAGTTAGAATTGTCAATAGGCTTGTGTTCCTAGAAAACACTAGTTGATTCTCAAACAATGGGTAGATGTGATAAGTGTTTTGAGAAACAGAAGCTCTAAAACAGCCAACCGGAGAAGAGCGAGTCTATTTTGGAAGATCAGCCCTTGGCCTGCTTTCTGCCCCAATGCTTTTAGATGCCCGCACAGCTGCGCTCAGAGAAAGGCAGGTGCGGCCTCCCTCCGAAAGCTCCGCCCAGGTCATCAGACACGTGGCCTCCTCCCACCTCAGGGCCCTCCTCCCTCCCTCTGACCCCTCTCCCATTCCTGGGAAAACCCCCAGGAGCCCGAGGTGGCTTCCTTCAACAGAAGTCAGCAAACACTTACCGACACCTGCCCCGTGGAGGGCATCACCGGAGATGCAGGGAGCGCCCCTTGGCGGTCCTGGAGCCCAAGGTCCTTCTCGGGACAAAGCAGGGGTAGAGTACCTTCCCTCAGGGTCTCCGCACAGCTGCACAGATGGAAAGGTGGCCCAGACCACTTGGCACGGCTGGGCCTCGTGCTCACTTTGCAGCCACGGGGCAGAGGCAGCCAGGGCTCCCGCGTTCACCAGCTTCATCCCCTCCTCCCTCTATGGTCTGCGGCACTCTGTCCCTTTCCACATTTCCCCCCATGTGTGTTCCAACAGATGCGGCATGCCCTAAATACCATGACTACAGAAAAATCAATGGGGATTATAGTTACCATGCATGTCCTTTTCAAAGTAAAATTAGCACACATCATTCTGGCCATTGGAAAATTTGCCCTTTGCGTGCCCACATAGGACTATTCTCAAAACTCCTAGCCCCATTGACCTGTAATCACTTGCATCCAGCAGAACTCCCATCCTGGACTAATCCATTTCCTTTGCCATAGGTCCAAATATCTGCACAAACTCAGGGTGGTTGCTGACTCGGGGTCCCCAGAATCAGCCACCCCAGCTTCCCTCATCAGCCCACACTTCCCAGTATCACGACAGTGGTGGTTTCAGGACTCTGCCTCCCTCCCGTGTCTTCCCTCACCTGCTCCTAGGCCCTCACCTCTTAGCTCCAAATCATGGACTGAACGTCTGGCCAGCCAAAACTAGCACCACTCCCCCCAGCTTCCCCTCTCACGACGAAAGCCCAGATACAGCACAACCAACGTTTCGGGAACACCCTGAGAGGTGGGAAGAAGACAGGCAGCTAGGGGCCCACCAGAGCACCAGGAAATGGGTGCCTGGCAGCGGGATGCTGCTTGTGGAAAGACTCATCCTGCCCCAATAAAGCCCCAGGGCCAGACCTAGGGTTGCAGGGGGCCAGAGGGGAGCAGTCCCTGTGAAAGTAGGTGAAGTGGGGCCCCTACACCCCCAGGTGCAATGGCAGGCAGGCAGGTTGGAGTGGGGAGTTGACCTTCATGACCCTCCTCGGAGCCAGAATTAGCCCTGATGGGAAACAACACACCTCCTGCCCCTAAGAGCCCGTCACTCCTCCCCGGCACCCAGGGCCTGCTCCCCACCTTCAGTAAGCATCCAGCCTTCTCAGTCTGACCATTTTCTGCAGCCCCTGGACGCATGTGCTCCTCATCCCCATCTAGCTTCCACAGTTAGTTCATGCGTGTGGCCGGGTACCACAGTCCCGTGTCTCCCCTCTCCTCATTACACACTACCCCATCACATCAGGAGTGCTGTTCCCAAGTGCAAAACTGCCTGTCCTGGGCTCACATCCCTCCAGTGCCGTCCGCCGCCCTCAGAATAGTGCTAGGCAGCAGCTGAGATCACAGCCTGCCTTTCCTTGCCTCCCCTGACTCCGGGCTCACCGCCTGCAACACTGTGTCCTTCCCCCATCCCAGTGTCCAAAATCCCCTCCTTTGGCTGCCAGCTCTGGGCAGCCCGCCCAGACGGACTCTCAGGGGTCGGTCACGGCCCCTCCTGAGGTTGCCAACACATCCCACACTTACCGCTAAAGGATTTAATGTCCGATATTCTAATCTCTCCATATGGGTCTGTGTGTTCCCTCAACCTCAGGTCGCCCAGGGAAGGGACTGCCTTATCCATAGCCCCGTTCATCCCAGGAAAACTGAACTATCAAAAGGAACAGGGAAAAGTAGTGAGGTGTCCCAGATACCTATTTTATTTATCAGGACTTAAGCATCAGACACGTTTATTCTTATTAACATCGTTACAATATTATGAAATTTTCCCATTATAAAATTCACTTTTTTTATTTCTTAAACTTCTTTGCATATTTCTTTTCCCTTCACCTCCTCTCTTGCTTACCTCTATTTTCCCACTTAAACCTTCTACTGAGGAGCCCTCTGACCCTTAAAATTGCTCAATTACCTGATCTGTTATGTCTCCCAAAGATATGGTGGCTTTCACAGCCCCAGTGGTCTTGGTGGCTTCCAGGCAAGTGGATAAGACTGTGAATGTGGCCAAACACCCTGACAAAATGTCTGTGTAGTACAAAAGAACCAATGAGTCCTATCACCTCTCTAGCTGGTAGGTAGCTGAGGAAGATTGTTATATAATTAGGAGGTCCTCCTTTATATAACCCCCTCGATTTTTATTTTTCCTACCAAGGAACTTTCTTTTCACTTTAACAGTGAAAACCCATGAATTTCATTAAAAACACTCATCAGGGAATGACCCTAATCATTTTGCCCCAGGGTGGCAAAAACATCCCTTGGAACTACCTTGTAGAAAAGAGCTTCCTAATTTGCATTCAGTACATTTGTATAAAAGCTTTCCTAAAATATCATTTTTAAAAGCAGCAACCTGGCGATCCAGGGTCTTTTCTGGTTCCATACAAATTTTAGGATTGTTTTTTCCAGCACTTTGAAAAATGCCATTGGTATTTTGATCGGGATGGCATTGAAGGTATAGATTGCTCTGGGTAGCATAGACATTTTAACAATGTTTATTCTTCCTATTCATGAGCATGGAATGTTTTTCCATCTTTTTGTGTCTTCTTCAATTTCTTTCAGGAGTGTTCTGTAGTTCCTAGAGTATAGATCCTTTACCTCTTTGGTTAGGTTTATTCCGAGGTATCTTATGGTTTTTGGTGCTATTGTAAATGGAATCATTTCTCTAATTTCTCTTTCTACAGTTGCATTGTTAGTGTTTAAGAAAGCAACTGATTTCTTGCATTGATTTTGTATCCTGCCACACGACTGAATTGCTGTATGAGTTCTAGTAATTTAGGGGTGGAGTCTTTTGGGTTTTCCACATAAAGTATCATGTCGTCTGCGAAAAGAGAGAGTTTGACTTCTTCTTTGCCAATTTGAATCCCTTTTATTTCTTTTTGTTGTCTGATTGCTGTTGCTAGGACTTCTAGTACTATGTTGAACAACAGTGGTGAGAGTGGGCACCCTTGACGTGTTCCTGATCTTAAGGGAAAGGCTCTCAGCTTTTCCCCATTGAGGATGATATTCGCTGTGGGCTTTTCATAGATGTTTTTTTTTGAAATTGAAGAACGTTCCCTCTATCCCTACACTTTGGAGAGTTTAATCAGGAAGGATGCTGTATTTTGTTAAATGCTTTTTCTGCATCGATTGAGAGGATCACATGGTTCTTCTCTCCTCTAATTAATGTGTTCTATCACATTGATTGATTTGCGAATGTTGAACCACCCTTCCATTACAGGGATAAATCCTACCTGGTTGTGATGGATAATCCTCTTAATGTATTGTTAGATCCTATTAGCTAGGATCTTGTTGAGAATTTTGGCATCCATAGTCATCATGGATATTGGTCTGAAATTCTCCTTTTTGATGGGGTGTTTGCCTGGTTTTGGGATCAAGGTAATGCTGGTCTCATAGAATGAGTCTGGAAGTCTTTCTTCTGTTTCTATTTTTTGAAACAGCTTCAGGAGAATGGGTATTATTTCTTTTTTGACTGTTTGGTAGAACTCCCCAGGGAATCCATCAAGCTGGGGGTATCACGTTCTCTGATTTCAAGCTATATTACAAAGTGTGATCACCAAGACAGCATGGTTTGGGCACAAAGACAGACACAGAGATCAATGGAACAGAATAGAGAGCACATATATGGACCCTCAACTCTACAGTCAAATAATCTTTGACAAAGCAGGAAAAAATATCCAAAGGAAAAAAGACAGTCTCTTCAATAAATCATGCTGGGGAAATTGGACAGCTATATACAGAAGAATGAAACTCGACCATTCTCTTACACCATACACAAGGATAAACTCTAAATGGATGAAAGACCAATGTGAGACAAGAATCCATTAAAATCCTAGAGGAGAACATAGGCAGCAACCTCTTTGACATCAGCCACAGCAACTTCTTTCAAGACATGTCCCCAAAGGCAAGGGAAACAAAAGCAACAATGAACTTTTGGGACTTAATCAAGACAGAAACCTTCTGCACAGCAAAGGAAACAGTCAACAAAACAAAGAGGCAACCCACGGAATGGGAGAAGATACTTGCAAATGACACTACAGACAAAGGGCTGATATCCAAGATCTATAAAGAACTTCTCAAACTCAACAACCCAAAAACAAATAATCAAGTCAATAAACGGGCAGAAGTCATGAACAGACACTTCTCCAAAGAAGACATACAAATGGTTAACAGACACATGAAAAAATGTTCATCATCATTAACCATCAGGGAAATTCAAATCAAAACCACATTGAGATACTCCCTTTACACCAGTTAGGATGGCAAAAATTGACAAGGCAAGAAACAACAAATGTTGGAGAGGTTGTGGAGAAAGGGGAACCCTCTTACACTGTTGGTGGGAATGCAAGATGGTACAGCCACTTTGGAAAACAGTGTGGAGATTCCTCAAAAAGTCAAAAATAGAGCTACCCTATGACCCAGCAATTGCACTCCTGGGTATTTACCCCAAAGATACAGATGTAGTGAAAAGAAGGGCCACATGCACCCCAATGTTCATAGCAGCAATGTCCACAATAGCCAAACTGTGGGAAGAGCCGAGATGTCCTTCAACAGACGAATGGATAAAAAAGATGTGGTCCAGGGGCGCCTGGGTGGCTCAGTTGGTTAAGCAATTGCCTTCGGCTCAGGTCATGATCCTGGAGTCCCTGGATCGAGTCCTGCATCCGTTTCCCTGCTCAGCAGGGAGTCAGCTTCTCCCTCTGACCCTCCTCCATCTCATGCTCTCTTTCTCTATCTCATTCTCTCTCTCAAATAAATAAATAAAATCTTAAAAAAAATAAATTATAAAAAAAAAAAGAAGAAGATGTTGTCCATATATACAATGGACCATAATGGTCCATCTATTACTTAGCCATCAGAAAGGATGAATACCTAACTTTTGCATCAACATGGATGGAACTGGAAGAGATTATGCTACATGTAATAAGCCAAGTATAGAAAGTCAATTATCATATCGTTTCATTTATTTGCAGAACATAAGGAATAGCATGGAGGACATTAGGAGAAGGAAGGGAAAAATGAAGGGGGGGAAATCAGAAGGGGAGATGAACCATGAGAGACTATGGATTCCGGGAAACAAACTGAGGGTTCTAGAGGGGAGGAGTTGGGGGGATGGGTGAGTCCAGTGATGGGTATTAAGGAGGGCATGTACTGCATGGAGCACTGGGTGTCATACGCAAACAATGAATCATGGAATACCATATCAAAAACTAATGATGTAATGTAGGGTGACTAACATAACATAAAAAAAAAAAAAAAGCAGCAACCTGAAATCAATCAAAATGTTCAATATTAGAAGAATGGTTAAAATTAATTCCATTACTGGAATTACAGGAAATATATAGTAAGCACTGTGTTAACGCGGGGACTTGCTATGGTCTAGTTCAGAAGGTAAGATCATGTTATCATTGTAATTATATAAAAAAGCACTAAGTATGGCAAAGACTGTTCATGACACCAGATGCTTTACACTAAACCCTGGTGCAAGTGTCACTCGCTACTGTGGGACACCCAGCTCCGCACTAAACCCACTTCTGCAAATGTTTCTTGAACTGTGCAAGTGATGTGTCCTGAATGCTAAAGAATAGGTGTGGGGACATGTGGTAACGGGCTCTTCTGTCTGATCCCTCTTTCTGGTATGGGTTGTCAAGGAGCTTGATTACCTCTAAGCTGCATAAAGTCATCAAACCATTGGTACTGTAGCAGAGTGTTGTCAGCTTATGCGAGGAGGCTTGCCCTTGCTCCCATATCCAAGCCAGGGGCAGCCTCCAACCATCACTGGTGTAGACACGTATGGTGCCAAAGGTGGGTGGGGTGAGGTTCTGGCAGCAGCCCCAGAGCACCTGCAAACCCATGTGACAAAGCTGAGTATTGGCAGCACAGTGGAGTCCTAAACCTTTTTAGACAATAGCCCCCCTTGAAGATCTGGTGAAGCCTATGCACACTCTCTAGGAATAACGTGTTTAAATACATAAAACAAAATGCACAGGGTTACAAAAGAAGCTAATTATATTGAAATTCAGTTATATATATATATATATATATATTTAATAGTAACAGATGTGCTTCATTATCAGCACATTACATAATAAGATCTAACAATGAGTATCTTATCTACCATGACTACCACGAAATTATCTGCAATTTCCATTAGGAACAAAGGGATAGATGCTGCTTTTAATGCTGTGGTTTGTTTTCTATGTTAATATTAGAAGGAAATGCTAGATTTCAGGTTGAAATTAGTAAAAACAAGGAGACAATTTTTTCCCATTCAAGTTTACAGAACCCTCCACAGACTGGGGGTGGGGTGCTCTGTGGACACCAGGTTGAACATCCCGCCAGCAGAACCATGTGTGTGTCCTTCCCTTGAGTTCCTTTACGACCGGCCTCAGAGCAAGATTGCCTTGTGCTTCCAAGTCTGATGAAGAAGTGTTTTGAGTAGAAACCTTGGATCGTCCTGGCTTTCCCTAGGACACATGTGTGAGTCCTTCTCCTGTGGCACCAGGAGCCATGTTCCTGGACCGAGCCATGCACCTGCCCATTCACCGGGTGTGAATTTCGTGGAGGTCTCCTGGCAGACAGATTGGTGGCCCATCCGTCACTTGGGTCCTGCAAATATGCCCAGATATCTTATTCCCAAGGGTGGGGAGCAAGTTCCATCTGGAAGCCTGAATGTAAATGTTTAAACAACAAAGAAAGATGGCTGAAAACGTTATAACAGAGGAAAGTGAGGTGTTGGCCTCAGGAGATTAATTCCCCAATGATCTACCGCAGGAGGCTGGGAGGACTAAGTAACCACATGCAAGGAATGTTCCATCTTGAGAATTTACCACTGTAACTCCACAGCACACCCCTCCATGGGACTCCGGGGGTGGGGTGCTTTAGTCTAACAAATTATCTCCACCTCACAGGATAATATAGATGCAAACAGCGGCCGATTTTAATAGCTTGACTGAAATATGCACCTCTATGCACCTCATTGTAAAGTCAAATAATAATTCCAAGCAAAGGGTACAACCTTTCAAAAACTCAAAAAAAAAACCTCAAAAACTATCCCCACTTTCTTTCCTTTTTTGCCCACTTTATTCCTAAAACAACTTCCAATAAACAAGGAAACTTTATGCTATTGCTTAAGATGAAACTCATCAACTGACAAATAATCAGTGCATTGCATGATTGGAATCATCAGCCAAATAGAAATATTTACAGAATAAAATCAATATTTGTCATTATAAATTGTTTTTTAGTTACAAGAAATGATTTATAATATTTTTCTATTCATAATGCATTTCATAAAAAAATGTTCAATGACATTGCACCCATGTTTTCCAATAAATCACCATGACTGAGTGCTTTGGATTTAATATTTCAAGTTGTCAGTTACATCTTCACCAGAGCCACACTCAATTTGTTTTATGGTGTCACATTAAATGCAGCATCACGATGAATTATACTCATAAAATTCTTTGTTTATGAAACTCAGTAATTAAGATGGGATGATTGTGTAGTCTGAAATAGTTTATCATTGAAAACAGCTTGATAGTGACTAGTTCATTTACTTTCATGATATATAATCATGTCATATCTACATGTTATGCCAATAATTTGTTTTCTTGAGAAACAGACCAAAGGAGACTAATTTTTCACTGTTAAAGTAGCACAATGCATATGAAACTATTTAGGTGATATAACCAGATAACAAAAATCTTTTCTTATATAAAGAATAATTTGTAGTATTTTTGGTCAAAGCTAACACCCACGTGTATGGGGGATAGCCTTCTAATGAGGGAATAAGCAAGACTGATGTTGCCAGGAAGAGGGCGGGAGGAGCAGAGTACCCTTAGACCACACATCTGTTGTTTTTTTTTTTAAACAAGTTTACTCAAACCTCAGCAAAATTCATATTTATGCAATTCTTCCAACTAATGGACCAATATCCAATGTCTAACCGAAGTCATTGCAGGTGGCTGGGAGGAGATGTGAAAGAAAGCAAAGAGAAGTCGGGAAACAGACTCGATCCCTTCCCCATACTTGGCAGATGACAAGTGATACCACTAGCGTTCTTTGTTTAAAAGCTAAAATTGTTCATGAAAACTAAATGATCTTCCCCAAATCATAACAGAAGAATGATGTTAAGACTCCTCCACTGGATAAATTGTATACTAGTTTCTTACTGATGGAGTCTTCCTGGAGAAAATTCTATAAACCTCCTTGAACAGAATTCAGTTTTCCATCACTACCCACATCAAAACAATCACTTTGTTAAGCTATTGAAAGTAGAGCCCTAGCGTGTGGGAGCAGGTGAAACCCTTGGAGGCCCCCTCAGGTGAGGAGACTGAGCCCAGAAAAGGAAGTTAGTAGAATTCACTCAGAATATTTGATCAGATGCATCTCTATGTGGCCCTAGAAGCTATAGGTTAATAATGCTTTTGTAGATTCTAGCAAAAATGGTTTTCTATTTTGTATAAGTTATATTAAGTTTCTGATAAATGCTTTCATTTTGTGGGGAAAAAGAAAGACAAATGCACAGTCATGGTGGTCACATAATTTAGGGGCTATTCAATTCAGGGACGGATTATTACATTTTATAGTAAATAATGAAAATGCCTTGATATCACCTAGTGAAGAAAAAGATTTAGTCCATAGAGCTTTTTTGAATGCACCCATTAAGAGATCAAATGATCCAGGTCATTTTTTTCAGCTGTATTGCTAAGCCAAAAATAATTCTAGTAAGTGAAACTAAAATTTAGAGGTAACAGTTTTTTTGCTTCAGAAAAGAAAATATCCTTTCACTTGGAAAATTTCTCAAAGATGAGAGCAGCATAATACAGTTTGTATTTCTGAACATCTAGTGGAATGTCTCCAATCAAGTGGTGTTGGCTGACCCCAGGTATGTGCATTTTCAGCAGGTTCCTACACAGGTCAGATTTCAGTGTAGAAGGTCAAAGGTAGAGGTCTCAGTGTGCAGATTCGCAAGAGAGAAATTCTTCGACATGCCAAGAGCCTCCTGCACAGACTGATAAAATGTGCACAAAGGCCATGTAAGCCATTCTTCCACTTAAAAAACATGAGAATCTACTGGTGCCCATGTGTAAATGGAATTTTTTTTCATGTTTCTAGGTATCTAGAAGTAACTAACAGAAAGGGAAGCCAAGCTCCCCACATTCCTTTGGCATTTCGGTTCATCGGGCCCAGCATGCCATTTATAGGTAAAATCGAGACATTGTAACATGTCTCGTGTCCTGTGATATTTAGTTGGAATGTTCTTTGATGCTCCACCTAATTCTTAATGTGTCAAGCAGTTACTCTTCAGTCTTCAGAAATGTTCATTTTAATTCAGAAAAGCAGCCATCTCCCCAACATAGATAAGCCATTTTCTTTACCAGTGCAGAAAACATAAATCCTGAGAAAATTTGAACTAAACCACTTGGCACCAATGATGACACAATGTTCTTAGGAACTGAAGAAATGCAATTCGGGGGTTTGGATCAACTTAACACTCTTGGTTCCACTGTTGGGACCGTCTCTAGAAAGATCCTTAAAAAAAAAAAAAAACCTAACAAACTTCTCTCAAGTCTCATTTGATAAATTTTGGAGAGTTTTAGAATACGAAAATGCCCATCAGCCTCTCGCAAAAGCCGAACTTACATGAGGAAGGAACCATGACCTCCCCGCCCCTGGTCCAAGCGCCACCTCTACAGTATTTCTCAAGAAAGTGAACCGGGAGATGAAAGGATGAAACCAGTCCTTCAGACGGACTTTCTATTTCAAACATGCTTGCCTTTAGCTATTTCTCCTCTCCTTCCCACCAAGAGAGAGCAACGTTATTAAAATAGCCACACACACTGGATGTATTTTTTTCTGAGATCCCCACGTAGCAACTTGATATGCGATACGTACCTTGAACTGAGCCCTTGCTGTGCCCCACGCGGCTACAGGCACATTACAGCCCTCACAGTCCCCAGCAGACAGAGGTTCCAGGAACAGGGCTGGGAAGCAGGAGAGCAGAGCGCCCTGCGGGGACAGGCTGGGCCAGCAGGGGAGGCGACAGGGGAGGCAGAGGCCCCGCACTTGCCATACCAGACTTCAAGCATTTGAACTTCAAGGGAAGTGTAAAAACAGTGTCTTTACAGGAGAAAGGTGATTGGTCAAACACACAATTTGGTCTTCCAAGGATCAGTAAGGCTGAAGAAAAAACTATTAAAAACCACAAAACAAATTTTTATCCCTTGAAACGCAGCCAAAGGTTAAGGAGGTCAAACATGAAGAGAGCACATAGAGGCCAAAGCATATTACATACAATTTAATGCAACAGGAAGGATGAAAATTGAATTTTAAAATGCCATCATCCCATCCTGAAATCAAGCTTGTAGGAGGGACGTTGAAAAGGGGCTTTTGAAAAATGAATTCTGAGATGCTAGCGCATTGTATGCATAGCCTATTTAAGAAATAAACCCCAAATGCTTACATTCTAGCAGGCCATTATTCCACAATGGAAGGTAGATGGGATTGTGTCAGGAAAAGTGACAGATGGATCAAGACTCATGGATGTGTGTGTGGGATGGATGTGCATGTAGGATACATATTACAAAACTAAGAAATTGTGTCTCTCATGTGTTCACTTTGATTGTTCTGTATGGCAATATATACGTTCCTTCTTAGGTTAATTTAGTGCACAGCTATTTAGGAGAATAAATATCAAGATTTAATATTTTGATATTAAAATAGTATTTGAGTTGTAGAGTATCATTCCTGTGAATAACTCAGAGAATTTTAAAATTTGTGTCTTCTTTGTTAGTAAAATTTTTGTGAAGTCGGGAAACTAGAACCCAACAATTAATAGACTTTGAGGCCTATTGGAATTATCTAATTGATATCTGATGATCAAATATCTTTCTGTCTGAATTCCTGCTACCTACATATGCTCACATAAAACATGCTATATATTTATTGGAGAAGCATTTGTAAATCACATTTTTAATCTACAGGGAAGTAGAGAACATATTTAAGATAGGAGTTGGTGGGGACAGCTGTAGGTGAGGGGAGCACGGGAGGATTCTACGTGAAAAATTGTCTTAGACAAATTTGGAAATCAAGAGAACAAAAGCAAAATGACAAATTAGTAGAGTTGTCAGGTTCTTCCTGCACAGTATAGGATTTTTGCATGTTTGACCCTACAGCTTGGTGGAGCCAACAGAGTCCAGCAAAGTGTGGCATTTCGGGTCACACGGCCACTTGGTTTCTGTGGTCTGGTGCTTCACCTCCAGTAGGACCAGGTGGTTAGGACAGTCCCCTCTAGGGGGTCTTATGCTGGGGTCTAACACTCTTTGTTGCTGGCTAATCTCAGTTATGCAAAAACACCTGCTAACATCAGAGTGAGAGCCCTGAAAAGCTTGTGTGTGTGTGAATTACACACACACACACACACTGTAATAGGTCAGCTATTTTAAATCCATCTCAAATCAGCTATTTACTAAATTAAATCACATCAGTGTTTTTATAAACCCGAAGTGTAGACGTTCTTGCTGCTTTTGCTCACACACAAGCATTTATCACGGAGCGGGGAAGAACAGAGACGCTTGTGGAATCCGCGATCAGTCTGGGCACCCTCACGTCTGGCGGATTTGGTCAACGCCACAAGGAACGAGTCCAGAAGGATTGTCGGCGGCCACAACAAGCGTTCTGGGGTCGGTTCGCACTCCACTCCAGGGGAATGTGCCTATTCTGGTTTTCTCACCACCACTGCCCGTCTGGGCGGGGGGCAGAGCAAGCGCTTGCTGGTCACAAGCTAATAGTGGCCGCAAACCGTCCGCCATGACGCTTCTGCTCTACCACGTGGCATCCGTGGCGCTTCCTTCACCCTGTTCCAGGGCTTCCAGATTTTGGTTACGTTGCTCAAGATTCACAAATTCCCATCTAATCCTGGGGTTGTTGGTCGGCAGAGTGGCCACTGTGTAGTAAAGGCGGGCTCCATCTTTATTAGACGGCCAGCGCTTGCCCGTGTTGCGATGACGCTCATGGCTCGTATTTGCTGTAGGACCATGAGCAGAATTCCTTCCCCAGATCCAGTCAAATGCCCCCTGGTAATGGTCTGACTTAGGATTACTCTTGCACCGTTGCTTTCCCTCACTTCGTCCCCTCTGAGATCTTGCCATGGAAACAACTGCATTGTTTAACTAGACATCAGAATTCCTGAGGAAAATGCTGGGAACGTGCCGGTTGACAGTTAGGAAATGGGCTTCTACCACAGTGAGCAGAGGAGCAGGGAAGTGCCACCAGTGGGCAGCGGGGCCGGCCGAGCGGTGGGCCGGATGCCTCGGCATGTCTGGGTGGCAGATTCGGAATCCCGGTATTCTGAGTGGAGGGTCACTAAGAGAGAAGCACGTGGGGTAGACGGACACCAGGAAACCCGGGAACCGGTTGTCAGAGGTTAGGCAGGGACTGGAATGGGAGGAGGCCTGGCAAGAGTCATGATGCCACACCACGGGGTCATGATGCCACACCACAGGGTCATGATGCCACACCACAGGGTCATGATGCCATGTCACAGGGTCATGATGCCACACCACGGGGTCATGATGCCACACCACGGGGTCATGATGCCACGCCACAGGGTCACGATGCCACGCCACAGGGTCACGATGCCACGCCACGGGGTCACGATGCCACGTCACGGGGTCACGATGCCACACCACAGGGTCATGATGCCACACCACGGGGTCACGATGCCACACCACGGGGTCACGATGCCACACCACAGGGTCACGATGCCACACCACGGGGTCACGATGCCACACCACAGGGTCATGATGCCAGACCACGGGGTCATGATGCCACACCACAGGGTCATGATGCCACACCACGGGGTCATGATGCCACATCACAGGGTCATGATGCCACGCCACGGGGTCATGATGCCACGTCACAGGGTCATGATGCCACGCCACAGGGTCATGATGCCACGTCACAGGGTCATGATGCCACGCCACAGGGTCATGATGCCACGTCACAGGGTCATGATGCCACGCCACAGGGTCATGATGCCACGTCACAGGGTCATGATGCCACACCACAGGGTCATGATGCCACACCACAGGGTCATGATGCCACGTCACAGGGTCATGATGCCACACCACAGGGTCATGATGCCACGTCACAGGGTCATGATGCCACACCACAGGGTCACGATGCCACGCCACAGGGTCACGATGCCACGCCACAGGGCATAGGCCACATCCTGTGGGCCAGAGACATCATGGTAGGACTCAGCCACGGAGGCCACGGGAAGACTGTTTGGCTTGTGAATATCCCCCCACAGCCTGTCCTCAGTGCGGCCATGAAGGAGGCTGAGGCTTAACTGGATTATTTCCTCACTGTCAGAGGCTGCTTACCCCAGGCCCTCAGGTTTAAAATTCAGTGGAGACTACGATAACTCAGTGGCAAGTGATCAGAATATTTTTTCCCCTTAGAACATGATTTGTCCTGATCCAACCTTCCATTTTAAGGGAATGCCATGGATCTTATCTCGAAGGTTTGGGGTTGTACCTTATTTTGTGCTCTTTCTCAGAAACACACCTGTTTACGTGTTAGGTACTTCCTTCCTTCTCCCATTTCCTCCCTAGTTATTTTAAACACGTGGTTCTTTTCAATCTCCCTTTCATGTCCTGAAGTGTTTTTACTTCACAAGGCTACCTTAGGGCGGGAGGAGCAGTGCAGGTGGGCTGCAGCGGCCAAGAACCTTCTGAATTTCTTGGGACGCTGGAACGCCCTCTTTCCTCCAACGGGCAATCGCTGACTCCACCAAGCCACATTGCTTTTACTCAATCTAGAGCCAGAAATCTAGACAAATACCAAAGCCAGTAATTTCCAGCAGCTCTTCCTTCTACATTGCTGTTTGTGAAATATATCAATCTATGGAATTTTTATGGTATCAGAGGTCATGGGAGAAGCATCAGCCTCCCTCGGTTCAAGAACAGGTTAAATGTGCAAGTATCCTGATGACATCAGTTTAATCCTTATTTAACCATGGTGATTTGAAAACAGAAACAGGAAGTATTCTAAATTAATTTACAAAGAGCGCTGGTTCTCAGCCCTGAAGAAATACAGCTTTTACCACAGCTGTAGTCAGGACTGGGGGTTATCTCTGAACTCAGAATCAGATTTTAGACAAGTCATAAGTGGGGACCCACTGCCAACGTCCATCAGAAGACTAAACTTTGCAAGCAGGAGAATTTACAATGAAAGCTCCCCGGGATGCGTATCAGACATAAAATGAATTTTGGTGTCCCACGGGGAATAAACCTTCAATCTAGTACTGATCATTCCATCAATTTGTATTAAAAAAAAGCCTCCAGTTCTAGAAACATTCTGATGGGAATGGTGTTTACCCCACCGCATATGTTTTTATGTATCTGTGCACATAACAGGTGACTGTGCTTGTGGAGAGAGCGCAAACGCGTGAACAGCCGTGCTCCCCTGTACCTGCCTTGGATCGGGGTGCAGAAACTCTCTTCTTTCTCAAAAAGAAAATTCACTCAACAAGGCATTACTGAAACCTAATTATTCTGCTGGTAATTCTACAGGGGTGGGAAGGGAGCAAGTTACATTGTCAGACACTCTGTTCCCTGCCTCCCTCTTAGATGCATCTTTTCTCCCCAAATTATGATGCGGCACAGGCAGCCTTAAAATAGGGAGATCATCCAGTCACAGGGGCCCTCCAAAGCGGAGGGGTCTCCCCAGCAGAAATGCCATTTAAGTACAAGGGGCCAATGCACAGGTGCTGCTCGCTGAGGAGGGGCCTGGAGGCTGGAGGAGCTGAGAGGCCGACCAGCAAGGAGCAGGACGTTGGTCCCTCAGTTCCATCAGCTTCTGGAGGGGCTCAGTGCACGTTTTCCCCCACGATGTTCAGACACCAGGCAGCCTGTCTGACACTCTGATTTTGGCCTCCAGAACCTGAGTGAAGGACCTGGGGAGCCCACTCCTTCTGACCTGCAGAGCTGTGTGTAATTAATGGGTTGTTTACATGGCTGAGTCTATGGCAGTGACTCAGGGATCCAGAACCTTCTCAGCATGGAGCTGCACCCTCAGGAAGGCCGGCTTCCAAAGGCAGTGCAGAAGAGGATCTGGAGGGACATTTTTAAGTAAGACCTTCAAGTTCATTGGCTGAGCTCACTCACGTTGCTGGGAACAGGGTCTTCCTGTCACCCCAGAAAGAGCTGAAGTGGCAAATCCCCGAAGTGTCTCTGCCTCAGATAAACTGTGTTAGGTGCACATCTTCTCTGGTTTCATGGACTCAGACATGAGCATTCCTTCTCGATTGCTGCTTAACAATTTCTGCAAATTTAGTGACTTACAAAAATGCACATTTATCAGCTCTGTTTCCCTGGGCCAGGCGTCTGGTTGTGAGTTAGCCAGGCCCTGCTCGGGGTCTGACCAGGCTGAAATCAAGGTGTGGGACATGTTGTGCAGATCATCTGAAGCATGGGGTCCTCACACCAAAGCAGGCAGAGTCCATGTCCATGAGGCTGCGGGTCTGAGCCTTCTGTTTTTCTGAGCCTTCTGTTTTCTTGCTAGCTGCCGGTTGGGATCACTTTCGGCATCCAGAGGCCGTCTTCAGGTGCCTGCCCTGTGGCCCCCCACAGCAGGTCACACATGCTTGCTTGTGTCCCAAGGCCCGTGGGAGGACCCCCTTCCAGAGCCCGCTACAACAGAGCTGCATATAAGCTGGCGTGGTCTTGGAGGGATGAGCCCATCATGTTCCACCCAGGCTCAGGCAAGGATTCACACAGGGCATCTGCACCAGAGCTTGGGTGTCCCGGGGGCACCTCAGAATCCTGTCTGCCACACTTCCATTCATAAGTGGTACCTGCAGCTCAAGGGCCAGGAAGGGATATGTACCAAGAAGCTGTAGTACCAAAAGGAATCCCTCGAACTTCTCTGTTCTTGACTGACTCCTTATATCAATGTAATAAAAACTCCACGGGCTGCTGGATTATTGTCATGCTTTTGATACCTTATCTTTCTGTAAAGTCATTCATTCATTCATCACTAATTCATTCATTCATTCTACTGAGTGTTTGCAATGGGCCAGACACCAGAGTAGATGCTAAGATTACACAAGTGAACAAAACCAATCCCGTTCTTGCCTTTAGGGAAACCCATCTACTCATATCCTTAAAGTTAAGTAAATTTCTATTTGCCTGTGCTGGTACGTGTGTAGACACGATAATCCGTGAACAATCTAGTGAACGTGGCTGTTAGTGAATAACCCAGGCAAACCTCTTCTTCTGTTGCAATGCCCAGGGGCTCTGCATGTCAAATGATAGTTTATTGTGATAATTCAAGTGATACTCATATTAAGTTTGAAATTAATTTTATTTGTGTTTTGATAACATATTATACCACTATTCTCATTGACTCGAGTAGTCCCACCATTGGGTCATATTCATGACCTTAAAACACAGACAGCTCTGTATTCTAAATAACACATTCATAAAATTACTAAAATTCCAGGGAAGAAACAACTCAAACTTACTCACTTGTGTTTAATCTAGAGCAGAAGTGTGACTCTTCTAATATAGTTTCACAAGTCTGTTCAGTCCTCAGAGAATTATTAAAGTAAAGGGAAGGAAGATGGTTGAGCCTTCCTGGCCATGAAGTTGCATTTAAGTGTTAACAGAGAATTAAGAAACGTGAAATAGTGTTCACTCCGCCGGGCTACCCAAATCCCCCAACTGTGTGCTTGCGTCACACGCGGTTCCGCTCTCTGGAGCACTTCTTCAAGAGCAAGTGTACCTCTGACACTGTTTTGCATCCTATTGCAATTCCAGATATAATATCAATCCCACTGAGACTCTCATAAAAGGAGAGAAATTTCAAGGTGCAAACATAGTGCTTTCAAAGGAGCCCAGTAATGAATCTGCAAGCTGATTTTATGTTAGAGCTCATTCTCTGCACAAAACATAAGATAATCATTGATCCATTATATTTCACCACATAAATTCCCCCGAGTTTCATTTCTGTTACAATATGAAAGGTGTTTATTTTGCTGCTGCCCCTCTCATTTATAGCCATTGACCTTTAAATCGCATTTAAATAATGTATCTTCCCCTGTTCCCTTCCTTCCTGTGTGTAAATTCCTCTTTTCCTCTTTCCACCCCCTTTGGCAAATGTAAGTTGTGTATGCATTTTCTTCCCTGTTAGACTGGTAACTTGAGGAAATTAACAGTGCCTCATTGCCCAAGGCTGTCACGAGGAGTGTCCTTCACATAATAGGCATTTAACACTCTCGAATAGAGGAATAAGCTCACAGGTGAGTAAATATCTCTTGTAGTATTAATACCAAATATCCTTTGGCAAGAAAAGTTGACAATGCTCTCTTCACTGTAAAGTGATCCATTTGAGAAACAAAAATGTCATCTGATCAGCGACGTGACCAGTTACTTTAATGGTATAATTCTTATGATAAAAGAGTTAATGCTGATCTAGACTCAGCTCTGCGGCAACACCCAGTGGCTCCCAGGCACATTCATCTGTGTTCTGAGATTTTGTGGACCGCCAAGTCTCCTTAGACTTGTACTTTTGAATTCATATTCCCGGTTCCTGGGTAGAACTGTGTTTGGACTTCAGGAAGAGAGAATTTCAGGGTCCATGTGCCTCTCGGGGTTAGAGACTCTAGGCTGAAACGTACAGAAACAAGTCACCTGTCCTGCCTGCATTGCTGGGTAACCACTGAGTATTCTGAGTTTCCCCCTTGCTCGTTCGGTCTAAGTGAACAGACTCTGTCTCTCTCTCACACACACAGATTTTGCCCAAACTCTGATCCTGTGGACGTGTTACTTTTTAATGTTTGCTGTTATGTTGACAAATTATAAAACTTTACAGAAATTTCAAGTTTATTGCTGGGTAGCACCATGGCTCCCATGTGGTTCAGGGCTCGGTTTCTCTGAGAGTCTTCTCTATTACTCTGTGAAGCAAGCGGGGCAAGGCCCACCTGGCCGTTCCATCTGCTGCTGTTGACCCAACTGTCTCACCCAATTCATACATTGAAGCTCTAACTCCCAGTGTGACTGCATTTGAAAGTAATCAAGGTGAAATGAGGTCATAGGGGTGGGATTTAGTATAATAGGATTGGGGCTTAACAGTAGAGGAAGATCTCTCTCTCAGTTTCCCTCTATCTCTCTCTGGTCTTCCATATGAGGACACAGGAGAAGAACAAAACCCCAACAACAGAGCTCTGAAACCTCCTCTCGATAAGAGGAGACTGGTTCTTTCTTGAGGCCTTTCAAAAAGACCTCTCGGGATAGCACTGAAAATACAGATGTATTTGACAGTAACCAACATATAGATTATAGTGACTGATACCACTCCAAAAGAACATTTAGACAAAAAAAAAAAAAGAACACAGAAGTTTACCCTAGGCAATATCATTATCTAAGGGGCATTCACACAAAGACGAACCAGCAAGAGAAAATTTACAAGAGGTTAATCTTCCCCTTCGCACTGATATGTAAAGACACTTCCGTGAATAAAATGCTGCGTCCTCCTCCCTTTGAGTTCACTTGCAAAGCAGCATTTGCTTATTTTCTTGTGTCCCTCACAGGATTTTGCTATTTTAATTATCAAACTAGGGCATGATGAAATTAAATGCCTGATTTCCACCTAATGGAAGTTTCTTTCCAATTCTCTTTCTGACAGATTAGTGTTCAGCATTTAAAAATAAACAGAGCGCACAATAAGTAATCACAAACAGGAAAATGATTCAGTGCTGGATCCTACGAAACACGCCGCCCCCTTTCTCTATTTGCAGTCTCAAACAGGAAGCTCATCTCTGCCCGATTCAAGTGTCCGTGTCACCGGTCACCTAGACGACATGTGTAGGCAGATATTACCAAAGGCCATTCAGAGCTTTCACCTGGCCTGTGTGCCTATGACGTATGACATGATTGTGTGTGTGTGCGCGCATGTCTGCTCTGAGCACTTGCTTGTCTTCTGGAACTAGTGTGCTCCAGTATCACTTCGAATGCTTCCTGACCCAGTTCTAGAACCATCCATTTCTCCAAGATCCACGCTCCTTTCCCTAGAACACGGCATCAGCAGCCACGACCTGGGCGTCGGGAGCCCCTCGCCCCCGGGCTGTCTCAGCTCTCCGCGGATGGAGCCGGGGACCGCGCGCATGCACTAACCCTTGCACGTACACGTGCCAGCACGCCCAGTGACTCCACGGGCAGCTAGAAGGTAGCAACACGGGACGCACTGGGAGCGTAAGGGTACGGGGGCCTCGGTTTGTGCGCTCAGCGGCCGCACACTCACCCTACAAGCCAACTCCCTCCCTGCTCCTTGTATCCACTCTGCGGCACAATTCTGAACTGGTGATCCACTTGCCCTCTTGTATTCTATTTTGCCAAGTTTGTTCCCAGAGCAACGTAGGGTAAGTTTCCTAAAGAAAGGGCCGATGTTGTCACCAACGCCAGAGACAGGGACCTGAACGTTCAAGTATTTGTATGAATAACAATAAGAGCGGTTTGGGTAAAGGGAACAGGCAAGCACACACTTCTTTTCTTAACTCACTGGCATCCCCATTCCATTTCTCAAGATCTGATTTCACGGTTTGGGGGTCTTTAACAATTGGATGCTAGATACACCTATAAGCTAAACTTGAGGCTTAACTGGTTTTCTTGAGAAGTTTTCTGTGAGCTGAGAAGTGAAGATCTTTTCAACATATTTACCTCCAACTTGTCATGGAATATTCACAGTAATAAGACAGAGACTAGACTGCTGGTTTCTTAATGGCAGGTCCAAGTCCTATGAAACTTCCTATCCCCATTGCCCAGCACAACCCACCACATGCCATCAACACTCTAACCCTTCGTTGAATAAACTGGCTAAAAGCTACAGTGGAATAAATTATTCACTGGGTGTTTCTAACAAGTGATGGGAGCCCAGTGGATGCCCGCTAAATTAGTGACTGAACAAGTGTTGCAGAATATTTGGAGAGGCACAGAGAACTTGCAGGGCATTCAGAAGGGACGAATTTGTTTGGCTATATTAAAAATGCATTAAATTTTTCCCATATGAAATTTTTTGTAAAATTCTATTGGTGTTTAGGTAGACTTCAAGATTTGGATTAAAAAGGTAGGCAAGATACCAACCTATTTATGGAAATTGTCTTAGTATGTTACTACTACTTGTTTTTTTCCTTCATCTTAGAGAATAAAGCAGAGTTATATTAATGCTTATCTTCAAATAATAAGTATGTTTTGGCTCCAAGTGTATCATAAATCAAGTATAACTGTACTTTACCGACATGACTCAGTCCAAAGAACCTACTGATTTATTCCATTTTTCTCCCTAAATAAGTTAGAGTAGTTCATTCAGGGGTAATTAGATTCCCACATTTTTTATCGGATCTTAGGAGGACATAAAATCCTACGAGATAAGCATTCTCCTTCCGGTAGAGCCTTCTTCAGGGCAGGGGAAGCACTGGGAGGGGGACAGGGGCGCGGCTGCAAAACGGAGCAGTGCGGACACATTTTACATAACCAGGAAGAACAAGCCGGGCAGCGGGGACAGTTGCCCAGCAGTGGACTAGTTCTGGTGCAGGAGTTATTGATGTTATATTTGTTTTTACTACGTTTCTGTCTTTCCCTGGAGTGGGAGAAACGGGGTATCCGGTGCCGGGGGCTGGCTTCACCTCAGGCCACTTGCTCCCTGTTAATGTGTGTGCCTCTCGGATCCGATCCGGCGGGTCCTCTGTGCCAGTCTTCACGGCCTGTGCCCTCCCCCTGCCCCCTCTGTCCCCTGCTCTGTTGTGCCAGTATGGCTTGCCCCCCACCAGCCCCCTAGCCACTGGGCTTCCTTCCCCCTTCACGCAGGAGGGCTCGAGACGTGCTGATGCAAACCTCGCAATGTCACTGCTGTCCTTCGATGGGCTCCTGTCACACTTGGAAGGAGGGTACGGACCGTCCATGTGCCCAGTCTGCTTCTCCCCACCTTTCCCGCTGCCCCCCAGCCTGCCCCACCGCGTCCTCGATCCCCTTCCAGCGGCCCTGGTCCTCCACACCAACTCCCAGCATGACTAACAGGTTTCTTTTTGCTTTATTTAATTTTCCTTTTTTGCATCTCTATTTGAGAAGTCAAAACTTCGGGTGCGGTAACACTTTGGATTCAAGTGATGACATTTTTCAACGCTTCTGTGCAGAACACAAGACTCCCCCAGCAGGCCTCTCCGCAGACTCCTCCAACCACGTCCACGGCGTCCGGTGTGCCCCCGAGCCACCGTCACACCAGGAAGCTCAGGCCTCTACAGTCACCAGCTTCCCCCACCCTCCCCTCACGGGTTTTCTTCCGAGTTCTTCTCCAGGACAGAATCATTGGCCCCCGGCTGGAGACAGGTGGATAAAAGACAAGTATCAATCAAGGCCCGGCTTCCCGGCTGCTATCAGCTCACAGAGTCTATCAAACAGGATCAGCTCTGAAGAGCAAGCTTTTCACCAGACCTTGTTTGTGTAGCCCCCATCCAGGGACAGTGCCCCGAAGGTGTGCAAGGCAGCTGAGCTCAGTTTTTAAAATGGGGAAATACAGCATCATTGGAAGGCATGCTTGATTTGCTCACCTCCGCATGAGACAGATAGGAATTGGGATGAGAACATCCAACCCTTCAGTCCAGACGGGGCAGGCGTGCCTTTGGCCGTTCTATAAAACCGAGGGTGCTCCAAGGCACACAGTCAGCCGATGTTTAAGTCAAAGTCTCAACCTTTGCTTACAATCTTTATTAAAGTCATACAAAAAGGATCTCCCCAAAATGAAAAAATACGTTCTTTACAAAACCACTTTCCCTCAGAAGGAAGGCTCTGCTGGCCCTTGCGGTGAGCAGCACCTTCACCTGTCGCTCGGGCGCCCTCCCCAGCCTCCCCTGCCCCCCCACGGCCTCCCCTGCCTCCCCAGGTTCCCCTGGCCTCCTCTGGCCCCCCTGGCCTCCCCTGCCCCCCCAGGCTCCCCTGGCCTCCCCTACCCCCCCACGGCCTCCCCTGCCTCCCCAGGTTCCCCTGGCCTCCTCTGGCCCCCCTGGCCTCCCCTGCCCCCCCAGGCTCCCCTGGCCTCCCCTGCCCCCCCAGGCTCCCCTGGCCTCCCCAGGTGTGCCTTTGGCCTCCCCTGGCCTCCTCTGGCCCCCCAGGCCTCCCCTGTCCCCCCAGGCTCCCCTGGCTTCCTCTGGCCCCCCCCGGCCTCCCCTGCCTCCCCAGGCTCCCCTGGTCTCCCTTGGCCTCCCCTGGCCTCCTCTGCCCCCCCCAGCCTCCCCTGCCCCCCCAATCTTCCCTGGCCTCCCTTGGCCTCCCCTGGCCTCCCCTGGCCTCCCCCGCTGCCGGCCCTCGGCCTTGCCCCCCAGAACCTCCTCCTCCGTGGTTTCTGAGACTGCCTGTCTGCTGCAGACCACAACCCCAGCGTCTCTGCCCTCCTCCAGCTCCTGTTTGGCTTTCTTTCGCATCATCTCTTCGGGGACTCTTCCTCTGGCCTCCTCTTCCTCCTGACAAGGTGGGAAGTAGCACATTTCCTATTTCCGGGCAGGATGGCTCCCTCCGTGCCCTCACTCGGGAGGAGGCTCAGAGCTGTGTGTCTTCCCCACTCTGTGTGGTTCTCCTCCAAGACCTGTTTCACAGTGTACTTGTGAGGCTGCCCGTCTAATGCCCTCACCCTTGCTATGAAGACCGTGGTCACCACGGGGGCCACCCACTGTCTCCCAGTGCCCAGTGCCGTGCTGGGCACCTCGAAGATGGGCACAACCCCTCTTGAATGATTGAGGGGAAGAAAGAAATAGCCTTGCCAGGTGTAAGCATTTGGGTTGAAGCGTTCTTTTCCATCAAATGTTGGGGCATGAAAGAGGGGACCAGAACAAGCTTCCGGAATTATGCAAACCACCTGAAATGTCGCCCCGCAACAGTGCCTGAAGAAAGCAAAAAGCAAACATCAGATGTGACCTGAAACCCTCTCACAGTCCGCATGTGTCCTCCTGACGCAAAAGGCAATGTTTTCCTTCGATTTTTAGGGGCAAACGATGCATGATTCCAAGAACTTTGAATTTTATATTTGATAAAGGCTTCTAATTATTAAGCACTAAAAAAAATAGTGCTATTGGGAAACAATATTTGTTATTTATATTTGCAATGGCCACTTTACCAGAATTTTCTAAAACATCTTGTTAAGGACTATTCTAAGAAATCAGGCAGCTGTGCAGCTCTTCTAAACATCGCCCGCCTTCCACATGCAGAGTTGGCATCCCCGTTTTTCCAAGGGTGCTTTACAAAAACCAGTTACTATCACTGCTGTCTTCGTTGGCCAAGGGATGTCAGTTGGTGATAGTCTTCCTCTTTAAATAAAAATGAATGCTTCTCTCTCACCACTCTCCTTCCTCTGTGGAGTGCTGCTCATTAGCTGCACTGGGTATGAATCCTATATGCGTAGCAACTGCATTTTGATTCAGTATTTTGACTCATAAAATAATCCTACACCTAGTTGTAGTTCATATGAAACCATCCATTCTCCAACTGTTCAGCATAGGTGCCTACATCAGCCAAACCCCCCTTTCTTTTTACTTACAAAGTGAGCCCTCACTATGGGCATGTGTTTGGTTTCCATTTCAGAATGGAGCAGCTCGGGGAGGCCGTCCACAGCGTTTCCTCTCCTGCCTCTAACGCGAACGATCTACGGAAATACATGGAACGCCGCAGCCCCTCCGTGTACCAGAGCTACTGCCTGCAGGATCATCAACGTGCAGCTCGAAGTCGTGACCAAGTCAGCGAAGTGGATAAAATAAGCAGATGATGGCTTCAGAATTCATAGGGTGTTGGTGTTTGCGTTGTGTTCTGCTGTGTAAAAGGACGTCTGGAATGAGGTCTTGTCCTTTGCAAAGAGATGGCGAGAAAGTCAAGATGACACACCTTACGTAGCAGGGAGCGTTGGCGTCGATGTGTCTGGGGGGCGGGTACTGCACACTTTGGAGTGGGCCACACAGCAGCACTGCAGGAAGGAGGACTGTAGATATGTTTGTCTGCGCTGGCAGGGGACTCATTAAATATGCCTGAAGCCACCTGGAGGCAAAATTCCAGAATGTTCTTTAGTGTAACACCAGCAAGGACAGCAAAATGCCAAGACTGTTGCTGGTGCCTTTTCCAAAATAATTGTTCAGCAATTCATGGATGGATATGATGAAGGAAGACATAAGCAAGCATTTCGATTACCCAAGCACCAAAAGTATCCGCTGTCGGGTCGGAGAGCAACGTGGACATGCGTCCAGAGACAGCCGTCCCACACTGTAAGGTCCCACCAGCACTGCTCTGAAGAAGACTGATTTAAAAGATGGCGGTGGTGGGAAGCCTCATTACTGCTTCCATTCTGTGTTAGGAGTTAGCCTATGTAAGACCACCACAACTGGAAATTATCAAAAGAATCAGATGGGAGCAGATGAGGGCGTATTACTACAGAGTGAATATAAATAGAGCTGACACTGATTTTAAAATAGAGTTGATATATTGATATGTCTCTCAATTTCTTTCATTTCAAAGTGATTCTTTATGTAAAAATATCAAGAAATAGCATTATTGTGCACAACCATTTCCTAAGGGTAAATCAAAATGGAAAGAGGGACCATCAGAAACTCAAGACTCCAGGTGAAGGGAATGAAAGAGACAGAGCCCTTGGAACTGTGGCACCGAGTCTCCATCCAGATGTGAGAGCGGGGCTGGCGGCCAGAGAGAAGCAGGGGCATTCAGGGCCATGGCCTCCAGTCGGGAGACAGAGGCGGGCAACTCACAGACGCCGCCCTGGAGACAAGCGTGCAGGACGGTGAGGGCACCGGAACCATCCTCGCTCAGTCAGGCAGGGACACGTTGGCCAGCAGCTCGATTACTGTTTTCCCTCATGCAACAGCATCCGTGCCGACATGTAACTGCCCCACGTCAACTAAATCCTCCTGAACTGACTCGGTGCCCGCACTGGCCCGGGCCCCTGTACCGGACCCACTGGTGCTATTGTGACCCCGTCTGTTAACTCAGTCCTGCACGCTCAGAGCCCACCTGACCAACCACATCTCAGCCTGCCTTCCGCTGGTGGCTTGATGCCCAGGTTTGGGGAGGAGGATGAGGACTTCCATCACCACTGGCATCAGAGGGGGAAGAGGAGGGACTGGGGGGAACCGCCCACTCAGTGCCTGACCCGTAGACCTAGTCTCCACCGTCTCTGGAGGCCAATGCTTCTCTCCCACCCCAGTGAGATTGTCGCCCAGCACCGTCACCTGCTGGGGCTCACTGTCCAGTCAGGGTCACACCTGCCTGACATCCTAACTCTCAGTTTTCTTTCTTGACTTTCTAAGAGACTCCCCTCTGCACTAACCCCGGGTGATCCTTTTAAAATGCACATCTGGGGGCGCCTGGGTGACTCAGTTGGTTAAGCATCAGACTCTTGATTTCGGCTCAGGTCATGATCTCAGGGTCATGAGATTCAGCCCCAAGATGCCCAGTCTGCTTGAGAGTCTCCCTCCCCCTCTGCCCTTCTGCCCTATCCCCACTCACGATCTTCCTCTCTATATATACATCTCTTAAATAAATAAATACATACATACATACATACATAAAATCTAGAATGCACATCTGCTCATGTCCTTCCCACATAGAAATGTCAGAATGACTTCATCACCCCTGGTGAAGCCCAAGCACCTAAACATGATTTATTTTTTCCTTTATGACTCAGTCCACGCCTGTATATTTATTTCCATTAAAATAATCATTATGAAAACATAATAAAATAAAATTTCAGAAATTTAGAAAACACCAAAAAAAAGCACAAAGAGGGAAATAAGCACCACACCAATCCATTAACCATAGATAATCATTGTTAATATTTTCATGTATTCCATGTCTTTTCCTGAGCAATGGATTTTTTTTAACTTGGGTCACATATTGTATGTATTGTTTTGTAACTAGTTTGTTTTTACTAAACAATGTATTATGTCAGAAAGTATCCTCCTTCAAATATCCTCGTTTTCGATAATGAGTAAATAAATTTTGCCGAATGGACACTGTTCTGTTAACCTGGGTTCTCTAGCTATCGGTGCACGCACACGTAAGCACATGCACACATGCACGTACGTGGCATATTGTACTTGGACACGAGCGTGCGCTCATACGTGTGTATGTGTGTCTGTGTAACACACACAAATTATAGTGCACAGGAAAGGTTATGTTTAAATATCTCTCACTGTGATTATCAAGCCTGCGCATAGAGTACGAACCAACGCAGGAGAGAAACCAGATCTGAATTTGGGTTTTAAGCCCTAACTCCCGATGCGGACAGCACCCCAGGTGGGCAGCTGTGGCACGGGGCCTTTCCTTCTTCTTCACGCGAGACTCCAGCTTGTCCATGATTTGAAGTCTTACAACTGAGGCTCTTGGGGCTGCCACGTGTGCACACCCCTCTCTGTCCTTTAGAACACACTCTCCTTCTCTGCCAAAAATGTTCCTTTTCCTGTTCCTTACATGAATTTTTGTGCCTAAAGAGCCCTGGTTACCATTGGCCACCGTGTGAACTTAGTGTCCTGCATGCAAGGCTCTGGAAGGACAGGAGGGGGAGCAAACTCCACCCTACTGGCCGATCGCTTCCTAAAAGCCAACAGCGTAAGATTCCTCAAACCCTGGAGTGTCTGAGAGTATTCAGGAGGCTGTTGACTCCATTCCAGGATTTCTGGATCAGCAGCTCTGCTTTTGACCTTTGCAACAAGCATGGTGAATGGCTCCGAAGCAAGTGATCTCACTGAGAAAACCCGCCATAGGGTCCTCCAGCAAGCTACCAGTGATGTATGCATCAGAGAACGACACCTCATTTAATTTCTGCCTGTACATTCGTGTGCAACACAAAAGAGCAATACATATTTAGCAATGATTATCGAAACCCACCTGTTAGCTTACCCCTATGGATATCCTGTCCGCTTTCACATAAAACTCACTCACTGAATCATCAAGCCACTCTTATTATTAAATTATATTTAAATATAATTATATTTAGTATATAGTAAATCATATTTAAAATTAGTAAATTATATTTAAAATATTCTATAGTTTATATTCCTAAAATAATATGCTTTTTTTTTCCTTCCAACCCCTACAGCCAGAGAGATTAATCTCTTTTTCTGAGTAATATTAAACATTTTCTCAAGGGTCTGTGAATAAGTCTCTTTGACTCTTTACAATCTTTAAATCTGCATAAAGTGGAGCACACGGTAATGAACTACAATTAGATCTATTCAGCTCTATCTGCAATGAGCAGGCTAGTTGCTCAGATCACTTCATCAAACAAAAGAAAAGATGGTTACAGAAAATATCCTCTTCCATTGACCTCAGCTGTATCATTACTATTATTAATTATCACTGGCATCATTATTTTGAGAATCTGAGAGCTTTGACGGAAGGCCAAGGGAAAAGAGGAAGAAATTTAAGTTTTATCTTTCTTTTTTCAAATATAAGGCCTATAATTTTGCTCACTTAATCTTAATACAACTCTATGATCCTGATATGATTACTATGATTTTTAAAAGAAGAAAAAATTACACGTGAAAGTTTAAGATGTTAGGCAATTCCCACAGCCGGTAAATGAGGGGCTTCCTAGCCAAGCTTTTCCGATTCTGAGCTCTGTGCCTCTACCACTTCCTTGAAAAGTTTGAATTAATCCCATATATTAGACCAATTACTGATTCCAAGTGGCAAAGAAAAGACAGTAAGACTGACTCTCTAGCCAATTCAATATTTATCATCACCATTGTCACTATTGTTGCTAATATTGTTTGAGGAATAACTTTCCCAAAACATTTAAATTTGGTAGCAGATCACCTAAAGAATTATAAAATAATAAAAAAAGTTATGAACATGTAATATGTCAGATATATTCAAAATTCAATTAAAAGTGTACTGTAACTTTAGCTTCTTTTTGATCTTTGACCCATCCAGAGATGAGAAAATAGTCCTTAAGAGTTACAAACTATCAAATAAGTAAATCGCTAGACAGTTACTTTACAGCAAAACCCACCCTAATGCCAAAAAGGCATCTTTTCTATAAAGAAATCTGAGGAATACTTGTTTAGATTTGTTCTAAGTGAAAACTTCACATTTGCAGTACATTATATCCTTTAGAAGTTTGGACAACAGTGAACTAAACTATTTAAAAGCATAAATGCACCTGATCATTCATGCACCAGTAGACACTTAGGGTGGTGTGCACATTTAGCTCAAGTGTGCATTTACCTGATCTAGCTCCTGAAAACAACGTCGGTCCTACCAGACTCACAGATACAATTAACACGTTGCACACATAAGTTTTGTCTTTATAATTTTAATAATACAATAAACTAAGTAACAGTTTTATGCCATCTTAAGCAATTTTCTTTCAAAATAATTTATTCATAGAATTATAACAGTTTAGCAGTTTGGTGGGATAACTGAAACTCTATACAGTCAATGATCTTATAATTTAGGAAATATCCCAAAAAAGAGATCCTCGGAAAGCTAGAGTTCACTGGAAAGAACTCTAAGAGTGCTTATCAGGATAAAAAGAGTTGCTTAAATTCATTTGTCTTTATGAGAACTCTCATAATTAATTGCTTAAAATGAGGTTATATACCGAATGTTTGAATAAAACCATGAGTGTCAGGAAGACACTACAAGGAGCACGTGCATACAGGAGGAAATTGCAGTCTATATGGATGATTTTTAGCAATCTCCCCCCACAGGATGTCAAAGTATTTGTTCCTCTGTGACCGTTTCTTGGAGTTGGCTTGGGTACGTGGGCTCTTGCAGTTGGTAGTGAGAGCTCCATTTTAAAGATGTTTTTGCAATGGGAGCATCTCTCTGTGCCGACGTGGCTTTTCTTCCTTTTGTTTCTGGAGATCAGAAGCAATCTTTACGCCCTCGAACCTGTACTTTTATCAAGAAGAGCAATGTTTCAAGCTATGAGTGTTTATTTGAAGTTTAAGAAACATTGACATGGTGTGGGGGAGAGGAAAAAAATGAAGTGTAAAATATTTCTCTCCAAAATATACTGTCCTTATAAAAAGTTGTTCATTGTAACTCATGATATTTCAGAGCTTTGGGTGGTGGTATAATTTTGTATTTAGTATCAGAAAACGAGAATTGTTACACCTGAGAGGAGTTTCAAATAAACCACAACATGAATTAATCTTTTAAAAATTAAGATCCTGGAAATGTGTTGTGCTAAATAAATCCAACATTAGCTAAATAAGACGATTTGTGTAACTCACTAGACGAGAAAAGGAGAAGCAAGGAGCCCGTTGCGAAGGCATGTGTTTGGTTAGATAATAAGAGGAAATCTCTGTGGTGTGTCACAAAATACTCATTATAAATGAACCATTTAATGTGCAAAATATTTTAGAAACTTTCAGAAAGCTGCAAGAAAATCTGATTTACCGACTAATAAAATTTTTAAAGAACTCTTTTCGGGCTTGCTTTTGCAGTATCACCGAGACTATTGAGAGCCTCATCTTTTTGAAAATAAAGCTAGAATTTCTATATTTCTATTTTATCTCAATAAATTGTTTTAAGATTCTTCTAAGATATTTCTCCTGCATCCAGCAGCCTTATCCTTATAGGGTAAAAAGGCAAAGTTTGAACATAAACCTTTTTAAAACAGCATTATTGAGATACAATATATACACCATAAAGTCCATTCATTTAAATGGTTTAATTCTATGGGTGTTAGTATATCTAAGAGGAACTGTATCTAGAGAATATTATCATAATCTAATTGTAGGACACTTCTCCAAATTGAGCAAGGTTTTATCAAGTAAAGGAAGAATCTATTCATAGAAAGATTTATTCTTTTGGCTTCATTGAAGTACCCTTCCATTATCATGGACAGCCTGTGTTCTTTCCCCATTAACTGGCCCTAACGAGCAGGTGTGGAACCTTAACCACAAGGTTTTGGGGCTCGGCTGGGGCATGCAGGAACATGACAGCATGTGGATGGAGGGCTTTCCTCCTTGCCTAAAGGATCCTGACAACACTCTGTAATATTAATTGCTCTAGCTAATGTGTATATATATATATATATATTTTTTTTTTTTCCCTAGGATTTCTCCTTGTTTCTTTTTTCTCACTTGTCAGTTTTCATTTCATGATGTTCTGTGCTTATTTTATGGGACCTTTTTTTATCCTAATCTCCTCAAATATGTAACATATGCTATCACTAAGTGTCCTTCAGACGGCTCATTGATATCCAATTCTTCTGGCTTTCCTTCCTACCTTGAACTTTCTCTGTGTAGCCTTCAGTTTTTGTCTATGAACTCACTTTTGGGTTTTCCATGAGACTAGGGACAGGTTCTTCCCTTCAGAGGGATTTTATAGAGTTCACCAGTCTAAATAAGTGTTTATGTTGATCTATTGCTTTGGATTTGCCCGGAGACCTGCGTTGCAAGAAATGCTAAAAGAAGTTCTTCACAGAGAAAGAAAATAATATAGGTCAGAAACTCAGATCTACATAAAGACAAACATCAAAGAAAGAATAAGTGGAGGTAAAATAGAGACTTTTATTTTTCTTATCTTTAATTGATCTAAAAACTCATACTTTGTTCACAATAAGAATACCAACCATATGTATACATGTAAGAATACCAACAATATAATTGATCGTGTATGCCTATGTACATATTTCTGTATCTTATGTGTACACGAATGTTTATATATCAACAAAACAAAAGCAATCATACAAGGGATGGAGAAATTAGGATTATTTTGTTATTATAATGTACTCACACTTCCCATGAAATAGTATAGTGTTATTTGAAAATGAACTTGGATGAGCTATAAATGTATATTGCAAACTCAAAAAAAATTTTATTTTATTTTATTTTTTTTTTTTTTTAAAGATTTTTTTTTTTTTAATTTATTTATTTGACAGAGAGAGAGATAGTGAGAGAGGGAACACAAGCCGGGGGAGTGGGAGAGGGAGAAGCAGGCTTCCTGCGGAGCAGGGAGCCCGATGCGGGCCTCGATCCCAGGACCCCGGGATCATGACCTGAGCCGGAGGCAGACGCTTAACGACTGAGCCACCCAGGCGCCCAAAAAAAAAAAAATTTTAAATAAGTAAACCAATATGCTAAGAAAGGGAGAAAACTGAATCATACAAAATATTTCATTAAGACAACAAAAGGAGTGAGGACTACAAAACAGATTGAAGACAAAAATAGGAACAAAAAACAAGGGACACTAATGAATACAGCTTTTTAAAATCCAACTATATCAGTAATAATTTTAGAAGTTAATGGTCTAAATGCACCAATTAAAAGTCAGATTGTCAGGATGGATCAAAAAACAGAACCTACTTATACCCTACTTATACATTGTCTACAGAAAACCCCCTTTATATATAAAAACACATATAGATTAAAAGCGAAAAATGGAAAAAAAATACATCATGATAACACTAATCAAAAGAAGGCAGGAGTAGCTATATTAATTTCAGATAAGCAGACTTTAAAACAACAAGGGTTATCAGTGGGGACCAGTATTACATAAAAATATAGGGTCAATTCTCCAAGAACACACAATAATCCTTAATGTGTATGCACCTAACAATAGAGCATCAAACTACCTGAGGAAAACTAGTGGAGCTGTAGGGAGAATTAGATGAATCCACTATTATGGTTGGAGGTTTCAACTCTCCATCAGAAAAGGGCAGATCCAAGATAGAAAATCAGTAAGGACACAGGTAAAGTCAACAACGTCATCCACCAACAGGATGTCATTGACATTTACACACTACTTCTCCAATAGCAGAACACACATCCTTCTCAAGCTCACAAGGAACATTCACCAAGAAAGACCACATTCTAGGCCATAAAACACAACTTCACATATTTCAACAATAGAAATCATATGCTGTCTGCTTTCAGTCCACATTGGAATTCACCTAGAAATCAGAACAGAGAGATAACTGGAAAATCCCCAAATACATGGAGATTAAACAAACACTTCTAACACATGGGTCAGAGAAGAAATCTCAGGAGAAATTAAAATATATTTTGAGCTAAATGAAAATTAAAAACTATGAAACTTAGGTAATGCATTTAAAGCAGTGCTTAGGGAGAAATGTAGAGCATTGATTACATGGATCAGAAAAGAAGAGAGAGAGATCTAAAATGAAACATTTAAGCTTCTACCAGAGGAAACTAGACAGAGAGAGTAAATTAAATCCAAAGTAAGCAGAAGAAAAACAATAATAAGAATAGAGCAGAAATCAATGAAATTGAAAACAGGAAATCAATAGAGAAAATCAATGAAACCAAAAGCTTGTTCTTGGAAAAAAAATCAATAAAATCCACAAGGGTCTGGCAAGGCTAAGTGAGAAAGAAAGAGAACAGACCCAGAGGAGCTGGGTGTTAAGATGGGCAGGTTCTGCTCTTAGGACCTGGTGATCTTCCAGATTCTGATCTCTGATCGCAGGCCTACATTCATTCATTCATTCATTCATTCTTTCAGCAAAAGCTGTGATATTATGGCAGGTGTCATTTTTGCTCACATAAAGCTTAAATCTTCACTCTGCTCAATGAAATCATAATTTTTCTCCTGAGCCTTGGGGATTGGCACAGCAAAGCTAATGAGGGAATTGGCTGTATCCAGTTTGTTGTATTTGTGGAGAACAGAAAAGACACACTATTGCAGATGCATTAATGCAATTACAGATACATTAATGTGTTCAGTTATCAATTTCTGGCTCTTTCATTCCTGCTGCGCCACCAAAACCATTTACTGAGATCCACATGTAAAACACTAAGTTGACAATAACACATGCAGTTTCAATCAATATGGCCTATGACCCTAGAAATTTATCATCTTCTCTAGAAGGAAAGCATATTACAATTTGTAAACAGGAAAGAAGTGTTATCCTTTGTTTGGATTTCTGTTGTATTTTATAGAGATGTGTAGAAATCCAACAAATTGGCCCGGGTAGTAGTAAAAAAAAGAAAATATTATAGCAATACAGGTAGCTATGCTCTACGAACACATATCACACATTTACAATGTATAGAACATCATTCTAGGACCTGGCCACAAAAGACATGAGACAGGAACATAATCAAGGTGTGTGTCTGTGTCTGTCTGTGTAAGTGAGTTGAAAAAGCAGCTTTCACTCAAATATCTAACTTAAGAATTCAAAGAAGAATTTGATCACCAAATACTCTTTTTCTATAAGAAATATATCAGATTGAAGAAGATAAAATTAATTTTCTCTCTAAAAAATAACAGCAACATAACCATGGAACAGCCAGTAATGGTCTCCAATGGGCAGGTCCCATAGCAGAGAAGATGAACCTCCCTCAAATTCTGTTCTTTTGTGTTCTAGTACCCAGTCACATTTAAATAAAAGCAAAAAAAATAAAGAGCATCTTTCCCTTGAACCTAAAAAAAAAAATGTTTTCTATAGCAGCTTTCATCAGGGATGATATGAGGAAAGTTAAATCAAAAATGATTTTAAGTTTTCTACAAACATTCAGATGATTAAATACTAAATTACTTCCAAAAGTGTCTGAACTCTGAGGCTCATGTAATTTTACTAAGTGCTTTGTTTACATCTTATTGCAGATGAGTTTATTAGTGAAAGTTTCCAACAGAGGCTGCAATGACTAGTGGGCGACATCCAACAGGCAGTTACTAAGACAATAATAAACTCTTCTAGCATATTTGCTTCGTGAGCAGAGGGTAGGTGAGAAAACACAGATTGTTCAGAGTGAATCATGTAAGGTGATTACAGTCTGTCTGATGATTCATCTAATCTTGTTCTAACAGACTTTGGTGAACTTTGACCCCATTTTTGGTTTAGTGTTTTATTTCTGCTACACAAGAGTCCCAGTGTCGGGGTCAAGGTCCCATGAGGTTTTTGCTCATGGATATTTATTTGTTTTGACAGAGACAACAGAGAAATCATACAGCGTTTCCTTAGCATTTCTGAAGTGGAAAGAATCTCTAGAGATTTAAGTAACCCATCCCTCCTTGACATGGAAATCTTGCCAGAAGGAGTAAATCAGGATCTGACTAAACACTTGGTACACTCTCCCCGGTTACTCTGGACATCACCACTGCCCCTTGCAATATAGAATTAGCATCAGGAGGTGTGGGGTGCCAGGAAGACTTAACTCTTCCCTTCCCTGAGGGAATACATTGATACTGCCTCTCATGACAGGCTCAAAATTATGAAAAATCACAGAGAAATTCAGGCAGCTTCATGGAAGAGTCTCCTAGAGAGGCATGTGAGAGCCCAAGGCAGAGAAAAGGGTGGCCCCGAGGATGGACATCTGGAAGCAGTGAGTTGGAGCCCATGCAGATGAAGTAGGTGTCCAAGTGGGGCAACGGGAAACTGGTTACAGACTAAGGATTGAGCATATTAGTAAATATTACATAGTAAATACCATATTACTAATATCTTAATAAATATATTGAAGTGAAGGGAACCAGGTTTCTCAGTGTCGGAGAAGACCAGAACAAACACTGTGGTGTTGGATTAAAATCAGTGTTACTGGAGTGATTTCACAGATTTCAATATAGATAGATAGGTAGGTAGACAGATAAATGAATGGGTGGATGATGTAGAAGTGTATCTGTAAATACATATATGTTTATGCACTAGATCCATATATAGAATCTCAGTTCTGTCTATTGGTAGGGCTTAAGGCAGTGAAACCCCAGTAGCCCTGAGCCCCCTGAGATCATCACTTTTACATGAGATCTCCTCTAAAATGAACCAAGGCTCCCTGGAGGGACAGAAAGTACAAGATGAGCCCGGGACGTCTTGTACCAGGAAGCAAGAAAGCGCTCCAAGACTGACGGAAACGTCAGAGAGAGACAGAAGCCAGCTCCCTGGCAGGCTCTCAGGGGCTGATTCTAAGACAAGTTAGCCACCAAAAGAAGTAATGACAAAGAAGAACTTTAACCTTTTAAGTAAAATAGGGAACTAAGAGTCCATATTTATTTAATAAATGAATAATCGAAAATTTGATGAGAAATGGGATATTTAAATAGTGGGCAAGCGATGACCCACAAAACATTGATTAATTACAAAAGCAATCAAAGTCATTTTAGCACAGAAACTGGAAGGCACCGCTTGATTGAGAGACAGAAGGGAACATCGGCAGTCCTGGGGGAAGAGAAAGCGCGTGTCGCCTGGGGGGACGGGAGGAGAACACATCGCTTGAGGTACTCCTGTCAAAGGTGGTATTATGGAAGAAACCCAAGTTGAGGGACTTCCTACAAAAAACTTGTTCTCTAATGTCCCAAAGCATCAAGGTCAGAATGGTCAAAGGAAGACTAAGGAGCTGCTCCAGACGGAAGGACCCTGAAGACTCATGACGACTATCTCAGTTGGTCCCAGCTGCTGTCACAGAACACCACAGACTGGGGGCCTTAGGCCACAGCTCTGGAGGCTGGAAGTCCAACATCCTGGCTCCAACAGGTTCACTGTCTGGTGAGAGCCCTCAGCCTGGGTGCAGATGGCCCTCTTTTGCTGTGCCCTCCTCACATGGCAGACGGGACAAGGGGGCTCTCTGGGGTATTGTGGAAGGGTGCTGACTGCCCCATCCATGGGGGCTCCACCCTCATGGCCTAATCACCTCCCAAAGATCCCCCTTCCCAACACCATCACCTTGGGGGTTGGCAATTTAACATGAAGTCTGGAGACACACAATCATTCAGTCCATAACAACTAAATGAAATGCGTGATTCTGTGATGACCCATTGTCATAAAGGACAATACTCAGATGGGGGGCAAAACTTGAAAGTGGTCTGAGACTGTGATGGTGGTAAGGAGTTCATGCTAGTTTCCTGGTGTCTGTGGTTACATTGTGATTATGTGGAGACTTTCCTTCCTTCCAGGAAATGCACCCTGGGTCGCATATTTGGGGCGGGTGGGGCATCATGTTCTGTACTTGCCCCCAAATGATTTTGGGTGGGAAAAGTTGTTTGGACTATAGGCATAGCTTTTCTGTAAGTTTAAAACTGTTTAAAAAATATAAAAGCAATTTACCGGAAAAAAGAATGAGAACAAAAAGATCATTTTCTATATTAAAATTCTGAGTTTATTGCTACATCCTCACAAAAGGAACTTCTAAAAGAAGTCCTTGAGGGAAGGACAGCCAGGGAAGCTCTGAATTGCAGAAGGAATTCTAAGAAACTTAGTTGATAAGCATGTGAATAAATCTAACCTCACACTGATGGTACAAAATTTAATTTGGAGGTAAAAACAAACAAACAAATTAGAGTTAAAATTCCAGACAAAGTTAACATATAAGATAGAAGAGTGTGGCTGGATTAATGCAGTCTGAAGTCCTGTTAATACTCAAAAGGAGGTCTGAGATGTTAAATTTACCTTTTGTGAAGTACGTATTTTAAGATTAACTAACAAAAAGGGAAAAATCACTGATGGATTCTTCACATTAAACTGGGATTTTTGAAACTAATCTCATGGGTGAGCTCCAGGAGTCATGAATGCTTGAGTAATACGGGTGAAATACACTTGCACTGTAGTGGAGAAATGGTGCCTGTTAACCTTCAAGTTTCCCCGGAGTCAGTGACCATCGGACTAGACCGAGTTCTACAAGAGAAGGGTCAGTGTCAACGCTGTTCTCCCTTCTACATTGCCATCTGGTTTTGGATGCCTGCATAAGCAGTATGTCCCAGATATTAGTCATCTGTGATCCTTAGAGAGTCTTTACCAGATGAAATGGATTGCCGGTGTCTGGTAGTGAGGGAGTGACACAAGAGATTTCACACAGTAGAGGGGATAGAGGTTGTCCTTGTCACATTGTCCCATGTGAGCCTAGGATTAAAGTTAGTCTGGCAGCAAGAACTTTGCTTCTTTGGAACATCCTCCCACAACTTCTACACCGCCTTGGGCGTTCCCCATGGGCAGTCTTACTCCTCATCTTTGGCTCTTTCCCTCCAGCCGTGGACATCTTATGTGGATATTTGCTGGCTGGTTTTACCTTGTCCTTATTTCTTCCTTCTCCCTGTTTTCTTATTCGGGTTTCCAGCAAGCTGGTCTATGTCTCCTCAACTCTGCCATCTGCATCCCTGGACCCTAGGATTCTGCCCCACTTTCCCAGGCTCCAAGCTACAAACATTTCTCGCACTACCCCCATGGAAGCAGTCAGGGGCACGGCTCCTCTGCTTTCTAAAATGCCTCCTGTTTTCCCCACATTATCCCCATTCACCCTCTTATACAAGATATAAGACACAGTTTAATTTCTTTTTGTAGCTAATAAACTTCAGATGAAGATCCTCTTTAATCAAGCTCAAGAAGAAAACAAACACTTTGCTGCAGATCATCATTCATGTTATAATTTACTATTCAAAAAGCGGATTCTGAGATTAGAGGCATCCTGGCCCTGAAGTTCTGAGAACTTAGTAAAGGAAATGAAGAGTTGGCATCTTTGTTACTCCTTGTTCCTTTGATATGAAAAAAATATTGTCACAAAGTACATTTCTCTGCCCCATTTCATTTTTTAACAGAATAACTCTGAGGGCTAGATTGTGGATTCTACTTTCTTTGAAGTATATTCTTGTATTTCTCTTAAAACGTAATAGTCTAGAAATAATGAATGCCAAACAATATTAGTTGATCTACTATAAATGCTTAATCATAATAATTATTTCATTCAGCATTATTGTTGTTAGTATTATGAATTTTTCACATCTTTGTGCACTTTTTCATTTTCAAATTATTTGCTATTTGTGCTTTTATCTTTAGTCATCTCAAAAATTACGGAAAACAATAATAACAAAGCTCATCAGCTTGCATTGTTCACACTCACATTAACATTTCTGTGCCATGTTCATTTGCTAGGCATAATAAGGTCTGACAAAAAAATTATATTTTTATACACATGCTGTTCACATCATTTCCCATACTCATAAGTCGAATTGACTCACCACATTATTTTATAATGTCATCTCCCTTAGTTATTCTCTCTCACTTGCTCCTTTTCTATGTCCCCCAACTTAGTGTAACCTAAAAATCAAACAAATACAATAGCTAAGTGAAACATTTTTGTCAGTGTCTTGAGAGGTTCTTTCTTCCTGAGTTAAATAGTAATTATAAACCCTCCTTCCTAGATAAATTCATGCAATATATGTTTAAGAAGCTAATTCAAATTGTGCATTTGGTTTTATAAACTCTCGCTGCTTTTCCACCCGAGGCATTTGCTGAAATCACAGCAGACTGTGCGGGGCACGTGAGGGGTTCCGTTCCCGTGCAGAGGCACTCCCATGACCAGGTGACTCAGCAGCGCACCTGCGGACCCCCAGCATCCCCAGCACCTGGGACAGCTCCACACTAAGCCACGGCACCACAGGACAAGTAAGGCCAGTGTGGACAGAGCCCGTGGCCATGAGGGACGGTGTCTGTGCTGTGTCCCTAAACACGGGGACCCTGGATGCGCCAAAGCCAGAGGAGATGGTATCTGCCGATGAATGAAATGTCAACACTGAACAAGGGCTGAGCTCTTCCAGACTGGTCTCTCCCTCAACAAGCACATTTTAATCCATGTATTTATTGTGTTGCTCCGTCTCCGTCCCTCACTCGATGCACAGGCAACTCTTAAGTTGTGCATTTATGCCCAGAGGACAGAGGTGCATAGGAAAATAGAGATTCGGTAGCAGAGAACTCGGGGATGTTCCACGCCTCTTGCATAGAGCTGGAAGCAGGGTGGCGTGTATCTTTGTGGCCACTTCTGTCGTGGTCGGAAATCCCCATGGAAATCACTGCCCAGTCAGGTTTTACTTTCCTACCAATGCATGGCAGGAAATGCCGATAAATAGTCAACTTTAAGGCAAACTGATCTTTCGGTTTTGCTACTGCATATTTGCCTCCCAGAGGGCGGAGGGTGGCAGGTGGGTTTCCATCAGAGCCGCCCGGAGTCGCCGGGGTCTGTGTCTGAGAGTGCCGTGTTCACTTGGTCGTTGCTTGAGGGGTCTAAGTTTCCAGCTCAAGCCTAAACTGGGGAATTTCCAATATCTGAAAAAGTATACATACATACTGACTAATATTTGACTTTTAAAAACCATCTACATGTGTTTAAACAGAGGCATGGGAGTATTTAGTGATTTGGCCGGTGGTATGCTGAAGTCTTTTTCTTGCTCGTTGTGATTTCAGGCTGTGGCGGCGGGAATGAGGTGTCTAGTTACTAGAATGTTAACAACACAGCAAGACAATAACAGAGAAATGTCCCCATTTTTAACAGCACACTGTTACCTTCAGAACTGATCTTTATCACTCACTGGCAATAGGGAAATATTTTTAATTCAGCAATTTAGCAATTCGGTTTTGTTTGGGTTGTATTGAGTAACTGGAACACCACGAAATTACATTTCTTTGTTTCACTTAATAATCTAGGTTGAGAAGTCCAGGAAAATGGATTCGGCATTTCCAAGGTTTTCATCTGGGCTGCTTTTCTTTCAGGCAAAATCACTTCCTTGCTTGTAAGAAATTCTTCAGGATAGATGACATTCTCCTGTTAAAACATGAAGGATTCCATTTCATCGAAACTGCCTCTGGCACGTTATCTTGCCAAGGGCTTAGTTACCATGCTAGCCCTCAGGCACAGAAGAACTAGGCGGATTGCAGGCATGGGCTGGTGAAGCTTGACTGCTCTAAACCTATCTGCCCAGAACGGGCTTCCTACTCACCCTCCTGTGGATGGTGATTAATAGAGAACTACATTCTGGAGAAAACCCACTTCCTCTGCTTTGCATTTAATGCACTTTTGCACATACTTTCACTGTCCGATGATGGTACAAGTGCCTTGAAGATTTGGAGTGAGCCTCACTCCCCTGCCCGCCCAGTGCCTCAACCACAGCAGGGCCTCGGGAAATACTTAGTGAATGCAACTTGGTGTAGATCCGAATTTTGAATAGCAAACTTCTTTTTTTGTTTTCAAGGTTTTATTTATTTGAGAGAGAGAGAGCACAAGCAGGGGGAGCAGCAGAGGGAGAGGGAGAAGCAGGCTCCCTGCTGAGCCAGGAGCCCCACATGGGGCTTGATTCCAGGACCCTGGGATCATGACCTGAGCCAACTGAGCCACCCCGGCGCCCCTGACTAGCAAACTTCTTAATGCGCTTATCCACTGAGGGATATAGATTTGTATATTGGAGTTGTTCCAGACTTCAAAAAGGAATATTCAGTAGAAAATGAATAAAGGTTTTATGAAATATTTAAATTGGGCACATTAAAATGTGCAATTGGACACGCTCATCAGTTCTGTGGATGGCTGATGCTGATGTAGGTGGTTTTAATTGTCTTATACACAGTCAGTATCTCAGAGAAAGGTCTTCTTGAGCACCAGCAATCAGTCTGCATGAGAATGTGGTCTATTGGCATGCATTATATGTCATATTTTTTAATTACATATGATTTAAGCAGGTCACCTTCTATATGCTAATTTTTTCTTTGAACTCACTTCCAGGAATATGTGTTATCTCCTATAAATGCTACTTTTCCAGATGAGAAATACTGCTGTTTCCTGGCTTAGTCTGTTACACATTGTGATACCAAACGTAGATACGCACAGGCAAATGACTTGGTAAAATGCTCATCCTAAATCTACAGTATTAGCAATTCGTTTTGAATTTAAAATGACCTTAGGAGACCAGAGATCTAGTTGCATTGTGTCCCAGACTTTCATCAGTCATTTTAGCTCTCTGCTTCGTTTAAAAGGATGGACTAGATGATTATTTGATATTTTTCTACCTGTAACGTAATCGTAGAACTGGTTAAGACAGTGGAATCAAAGCATGCTATGTGTTCGTGAAAACACTTGATTGCTACTGAGTTTGTTGAGATACTAAGCAAAATGCCTTTTTAATGTACATCTCTCTCCTTTAGACGCTCTTAGAAAGAATTCATTTGTTTTAAATTCCAAGCTCGTGTTCAATAGGCAAGAGAAAAGCAAGTGAGCATAAGCTGGTGACCCCGGATACATGGCACAAGTTAGCGCCCAGGGGTTTCACAGGTCAGCAGGGCGGTCTGGGCGGACTGGGCGTCAGGGCGATGGTGCAGTGCGGACACTTGCAAGGAAGCTGGAGCCTTGACCGCTACGGGCAAGCGCCACTGCTGATTTCACCTGAGGTCTGAAACTGACCGCTGAGGGAAATAGTGTATTTCTTTTCCAGGTGGTTATTTCTTAAACCACACACTGTAGTGGCACTGTGCATAAAAACCACCTCTGGGAGGAAGAGGTCAGGACAGGTGTTAACAAACCCGTGGAGCACGGTCTGCTCAAGTAGACAGCAGAACGGACTCCCCTCTGACCACACCCAGCTCAGCTGTGACATGGACTTGTACCTAATCTGTCCCGTGTTGCATGAATGCCTTAACAATTGGTTCACATGATTCAACTGCACACAGCAAAGCATCATCCTCATAAATCATCTGAAAACACTTTTGAAATAACAAAGGTCTATAACAGCAAGGCGCTCTTACCATTATTATTGTTATATTAAAATCCGATTTATCTTTTCTTTTCAGAGCTCTATTTCCAGATACTTTCAGAGCCCTGCAAAATATTTTACAGGTGAGGGGTGCCTGGGTGGCTCAGTCCATTAAGCGTCGGTCTTTGGCTCTGGTCATGACCCTGGGATCCTGGGATCGAGTCCCACATCGGGCTCCTTGCTCAGCAGACAGTCTGCTTCTCCCTCTCTCTCTGCCCCTCCACCTGCTCAAGCTCATTCCCTCTCTCCCTCTTCTCTTAAACAAATAAATAAAATCTTTTAAAAATAAAAAAAGATATTTTACGGGTAAGAAACAGCACGAAACCACAAATGATGAAAGGAAGGCAAAATGATAGTGTTTTTTAAGAGAAAAATGTTACCCACAGACTTAAGGCAGAAATCTGAGGCCTGGAAACAGGACTATATATGAATCCCATGTTTCTAAATATTTGGGAGAAGCTTGACTAACTGACATAAATATTTTTTTATTTTATTATGTTACGTTAATCACCATACATTACATCATTAGTTTTTGATGTAGTGTTCCATGATTCATTGTTTGCTGACATAAATATTAATGAACACTTTTTCTTATTAATACAAAAGAAACATTCGTTTTTGTCTGGTTTCTCTATGGTAAATTACATTTATTAGTGGAGATATGGCCAAAGCCTACATTCCAGGTCTTAGTAATATAATCAGTATCTCTTGGCTGCTGAACCTACTGTCTTGTTTAGAACCCTTACTGAATATTCATCTATATTTTTGTAGATATAGATATATTTTTCCTAGTACAGTTAAATCTTAGTTATAAAAATCCAAACCATGGGATTGGACACTGTACAACATTTTCTAAGCAGAACACGTTTGTGTGATTAAAATAGCAACAACAAAAAACCTTAGAGCCAGTGTTCCTCAGTTGTGTTTGGCTGAACATCAAGGTTCTGAGAAGGGCCGCACAGAAACACCGTCATCATTGTTCTGTTGACAGGCAACCTGAGGACAGAGAAGTTTGCTCCGAGGCCTTTCAGGAGAGGGAAGATCGTTGTGAACAACGTGCCAGGAGAGCTGGGTGTCCGTTTCCCAGACCGACGTCCAATCCCGCTGTGGAATCCTGTACTTCCAACGTGGCAAGCAAGGACCGCAGGGCCAGGAATTCAGGAATTCTTCTGAGGAGGAAACCGCTGACGGCGGAGTTCTTGCAAAACAGACCGCGAGGGAAGAGGTCAAGTGCCAATAGAACCCGATGGCATCTTACTTTAAAACTGTCTCCTGGAAGGACAGGTGCTCACAGACGGGAGGTCGTCCTCGCGTCGCAGTCCTTGCTAAACGCATCCTTTGGAACTGCCTGCCGCCTGGTGGCTCTGCGACGTGCTTCGGCTTTCAGGGACCTCGGTCTGTCACTTATCACGCTGAGATGGATCATGCGCCCTTACCGGACCTCCCCTGGCCTCTCAGGGCCCCTTCTAGAGCGGTCTTCAGAGGCCATTCCCAGCCACAGACTGTCTGCTCTCCGGTCGTGTCCTCCAGGCTCCGTCCCCTAGGCGGTCCGCGTCGGGCCCCCGCTGTGGCGTGACCTGTGTCTGTCTTCTAGGGCCACCCAGCAGCCCCCCCGCCCCCACCCCCCCCCCCCCGAGACAGGGGACCTTGATTAGTAGGACAAAGGAGTTTCCCTAGTGCTACTTAGGGTAAGAATCAACCTCCTTTCTCCTGTGATACCCCCTGCGGTATTGTTTATATTCCTGGTCCTCCGGGCATTTTTTGCTCACAAATGTCATTTGATAATTAGTGACTGAAGAAAAGGACAATAAGCCTTTTTAAGAACGATTATGAGGTACTGAGATGACTTTAAAATGAAGCTAAGTGAATCTAGATCTTTTCTGGAAAACATTACATGGTTAAGTGTATAAAAAAAAATTGTAAGAAGTCCAAAACAGCAAAGACTAATTGGGCTTTTTAAACAATCAAACCAGGGAAAATGACACTCTATTTACCCGAAATCTTCCATTTTAGTTACCCGTGTTTGATATTTATTCCATCCTTTATAATAGCCAGTGCGAAGAACAATGAAATTTTTATAGTTCCGAATACAATCCTTTTAGATGGATTCAGTATTTGAATTAGAGAAACAACATATCTTTGCAGTTAAATACCCAAAATGTTTGTTTGCTGCTCTAGAAATATAATTTTAATTTTTAGGAGACTTTACATTTACCGAGAACGTGGCAACTAGTTTCTAACACCATCGGACAAGGCGTGATGGACCTTTAGCCCGCTTTTCTGCACAGGGCAGGGACTTTCTGTCACCTTTCTGCAGGGGTGTGGAACTGGAGAAAAGCTTTTACTAGGAGTCAAAAATTGGCATTTATGGGGCGCCTGGGTGGCTCAGTCGTTGAGCGTCTGCCTTCGGCTCAGGTCATGATCCCGGGGTCCTGGGATCGAGCCCCACATTGGGCTGCCTGCTCCGCGGGAAGCCTGCTTCTCCCTCTCCCACTCCCCCTGCTTGTGTTCCCTCTCTCGCTGTGTCTCTCTCTCTGTCAAATAAATAAATAAATAAAATCTCAAAAAAAAAAATTGGCATTTACTTTGCAGGAGGAGAAATGCACTTATTTTAATCTCCAGACTTAGTAGCAGCGACATTGGTAAAGAAGCATCCGTACGCAAGGAAGCCGCAGCTTCTAAATTCAGTGCAGGAGCAGGGACGACTTCACCCTGAGTGTCGGGCAGGAGCTTTGGAAGTCTGGGACAGAAATTACGACTGCTGCGGCGGTGGGGCTGTTATCTTTGTGACAAAGAAGCAGATTGAAATCCGAACCCGGAGCCCGCCAGGCAAGTAGCAGGCTCAGCCGTGGAGGAGGTGAGCTTACCTCCGACCGCGGGAAACGGAGCTGGGGGGCTGCACAGCCGGGGGACGCGCCCTCGGGCTGGCGTGCACGGGCCACCGTAACCCGGACCCCACTGGGACTGGGCGCAAGCCCCCTGCATCTCACACTGGCGCTTTTGTCCTGTAACTCACTTGAGCCGTCTTAGTTCCCACCACCTCCCGGCAACATTAGCTTCAACTCCCACTCTGCAAACAGGAGGGTTTCCAGGGCACCGTGAACGGGAGCCTCACACCCCGACCTCCACGAAGCCTGCGACTCCCAGGTTACTCTCCCCTGCTCTCCACGCTGGCTTGCCCCTGGGACTTGCTGAAGAGCATTTGGAGCAGCTGGGCCCGTGAATCATAATTTTGGGAGAAGTTACTCTATAGGAACCAGGAGGTCTTGTTTCCGGGCGGTCATTCCATTGACCACCTGTGACTTTCAGCAAGTCACCAGCCCTCTCTGAGTGTTGTGTTTTAAACCATAATACAAGGAATTTGTGTTAGAATTAGCCCATTTCTGGGTTCCTTCTAAGTTTAAGAATGTAAAGGTCATGCATCTTGAATCGGGGAGATGGCATCTCTAAAATAAAAAGCACAGATGTCTGCTATTCTTAATCTTTACATCTTCTCAGTGGCTTGGGACCATCAGGAGAAACGAGGGACGATTTGCTGTCCTGTCTGCAATGTTCCCAACACAGCAGACACAGCGGTAAGACGCAGGGAGGAGAGCAGGCGGCTTCGGTCCGGGTCTAGATTTCCGGGCGCACAAGGCGAGTCCCTTTCCCGTCGGTGTGTCTGCGCTGTATGTGAGGATAACGCGCATCCGGAGCTGCGCACGGGATTGAAGCGGACCCTCGCCGGGGGCCTGGCTGGCACAGTGCATGCTCGGTAACCCCCCACAGACAGCAGAGCTGCCCATCGCCCACGGCCTCCAGCGTCTTCTGCTCCTTGCGCTTCTAATAACTTTTAGTATAACGTATCCAATGCTGATACTAAATATTTGGGACAATCTTCTACTAAATGAATATTTATCTTTTACCTGAAATTTAAATTTAACTGGGCATCCTGTATTTTCTCTGGCGACCCTATCAACTGGGCTCCCCGGAGAAATCTTAGCTAACTCTATGCAGGACCCACCCCAGGATGTCACTCGGAGTGTGACCATTTTAGGCTCTCCAATGCCTCTTCCATTTCTCCCCAACAAGAGGTCGTGTCAGAGGGCGCAGATGTCTTTTGTGAGAAATGCTGGCGTGGGCAGGACTAGGCAGCGCTGAAGGTGAGAGCCAACCTACCACGCGGGAAACGCTGGCTTAGCCCCAGCGCCACAGGATGAATTCAGGCAGGGGACCCAGAGCCGCCAGCAGCCGCGGCCCGGCTCTGTACCCTCACCCCCACGGCGGGGTCCACCTCCGCCAGCAGGTGACCCAGAGCTGCCAGCAGCCGCGGCCCGGCTCTGTACCCTCACCCCCACGGCGGGGGGCGGGGGGACACCCCGCGAAGTTTTCCTGCAGCTCCTCTATTTCCCAGTTCCACAGTCTCCATCTGGTCATTTTCTAGGACTTGTCCCTTGTTGAGCTCGTCCACTTTGTGTTTGTTTTGGGGACTCTACTGGGGACTGATTGATTGAATAATTAGTTGATTATTCACGACGCTGCTTTAAGATCCTCGCCAGATCATCCCAACTTCTGACTTTTTTTTGGCGTCCACTTTCCTTGATGTAGTTTCTCATCCCAGCCATGGCTTTGCCCATCCCTGGTACGAAGACTGAGTTTCGACGGTAGCCTGGCCTTTTGGGGTGTTACATTAGGGGACTCTGGATGCTCCTCGGCCGTTCTGCTTTAGCAGGCACGCCCTGATGAGGGTCAGCTGCAGCTCCTGGCCCGCTTCATGGGCTGTCCTTCCAGGGGCACTTCTGTTGCTGGAGCCCTCAGCGCTTCATGCTTCTAGGGCCATTGAGGCTCCCGCTGAGTCTCTGCAGGTGCCACCATGGGATGCTAGACACGTCCCTGGGCCTCCAGACATCACTGGGTCCCCTTATGCCTGCTGCCGAGGACGTGGAGACACAGCTCAGCTCCCGTGTGTTGGAGCGCGCCCTGGTGCCCAGCTGCGGTGAGGCCATCCTGCTGGGACCACCTGGTGGGGTGGCTCTCAGGGCTCCCCAGTCTCCCTGTTGGGGCTCCCCTTCCTGGCCCTTTGGCTGGAGACAACAAGCTTGTGTTCATTTCATTTGCACAAGCCCCTTGGCGGCTCGGGGCTAAAGGCCTTTTGGCACCAAGACCAAAGGCTATGGGGCAGAAAGGAGACCCGGGAACTCACCCCATTGTTGGTCAAATCCTGGGTCCCTGCCTATCCTCCTCTTTCCCGGCCTGTGTCCCTTCAGGGTCCTGGTGACTGACTCCAGATGCGTGTCGTCGTATTTACAGGGAGGCAGCAGGGGAAAGGGGGTCTGTGCTCCAGAAACCTCCTACAAGCCATTCATGATTATGTCAAAATCTTCAAGTCATGTCCCCATTTTACAGACGAGGAGACAGAGACTCAGAGTACCTTGCTGAAAAACTCAGCCAGAACTTGATGGAGTCAGGATTTGAACCAGGGTCCTCAGACCCTGAAATCTTAATGACTTCGCTTTGGTTCTTGGCTAATGGCCCATAATTCTGCAAAACCCTAGTAACAAGGCTTGGGATTCGATAAGCAGAATTATCAGTAAATTCTGTCTATTTCCTGGGAATAGATAAAAGGCTTTAAAGACCTGACACATAAGCTGATTTTATGAAAAACTGCAAACTCTTTCAGGAGTCATTTTCTTCCCTGCATCAGGCCTTGGTTAACTGAACTAGAGTAAGTGGCCCAAGAAGAGAAAGGGGGGAGCAGAAGAAGGATTTAGGGTCAGGACACTTCAAACCATGGTTTGCATAAGAATCAATGGAAAGGCTATTAAACTTTTAGATTCCAGGCCCCACCCCAGAGAGTTGGCCAAAGTTGACCAAGGGCAGGGCCGGTGAGAATCCACATTTTCTTGAGGAATCCAACCAAGGTAATGGGCAATCCAGATCAGACACTTTGAGAAACTCTGCTCTGGGATTCAAAGCAAAGAGGATTATATCCAGGATGCAATTAATCAAAATTTAAGATTGAAGTTAAAATATTAAAATACAAATAAAATTTGTGATAAGAAATAAATCTAAATAAAAGTTTTTAATTTCTTATGTGCATGCCATGGGCACTTTCTTCTGAACACCACAGGAATAATTAATACAATTTTTTAAAAGATTTTATTTATTTATTTGACAGAGAGAGACACAGCGAGAGAGGGAACACAAGCAGGGGGAGTGGGAGAGGGAGAAGGCTTCCCGCCGAGCAGGGAGTCCGATGTGGGGCTCGATCCCAGGACCCCGGGATCATGACCTGAGCCAAGGCAGACGCTTAACGACTGAGCCACCCAGGCGCCCCAATTAATACATTTTTAATGGGTAGACAAAAAGAGGATAGGTCAAGCCTCACTTGATTTTTCCTTCTTGTTCAAAGCCAATTTAAGCAAGTTTCCAAGTAAAGTTGCATCCGGTTTACACCTGGACTCTAGCTGCAACGCTGTGGGCTGTTCCTGCAGGTCACATAGGCCTTAGGCTCCCGCCCCCATCCTGTGTCTGACCCACCTGCACTGCCCTCCCAGCCCCCGCGGGGGACAGGACCCCACCAGTCAGAGTTGGCGGCCTCATCTGTGCCTACTCTGAGGATTATCTCCTCTGCCTCCTGTCCATGCAGTTTTGGAATGTGGGTGAGGTCAGGAGCCAACTGCCAAGAAAGAATTTTTGAGAATTCTTTGGTGCAAAAAAGTGGATTTTATTAAAGCACAGGGACAGGACCCGTGGGCAGAAAGGGCAGCTGCCAGGCGTTGTGAGGGGTGACTGATTATATACTCAAGAGCTGGGGGAGGTAAGGAAAAAGGGAGGCTGTTCAAAAGGACTTTCATATTCTGCAGAAGACTCTCAGGATGCCGAGGCCCGGCTGTTGTCAAGCTGAGGTTGTTTTTCCCTCCAGCGAAGCATCAGCAGGAAGAAAGTTGGGAGTTTCCTGAAGGAATATTCTACTCTTCCCATCACAAATCCTTGTCAATAGGCTGCAGGTCAGAAAGAAATTTAACTTTGTTTACTTTCCCTACTGCCCGGGACAGTAGCTCTTTCTGCCCATGGGTCCTGTCCCGTGCTTTAATAAAACCATCATCTTACACCAAAGACATCTCAAGAATTCTTTCTTGATCATCAGCTCCAGACCTCACCCCACCGAACCTCACTTACATTCCAAAACCATGTCAGTATGAGATCAGGAGACATATATATATATACTATGCATTCAACTAAGTCAAATTTTATATATATATATATATATATATATATATATATATATATATATTTATATTTATATATTTATATAATGCACTCATAATAATCAATTACTGAACCCATTTGGTAAGCTTGTTATCCAAAGTATTTAATAAAACATTTTATTTTTAAAAAAGCATTACTATCAAATATAACAAAAACAAACTCAAGACAAATCAAATGTTTGAGACTTTTCATGTACAGATGACATCAATAATTTTTTTTTTTGGAAACTCTTCAAACTCCCAAATAATTCCACCAAACCAGGAACTGAAATGAGTTAGTTTAAGAGGAAGAAAAATGTTGCATATTTTCTTATCTAGAAAATGCCATTAATGAAATGTTTCTTAATTTTTCATGTTGAAAAGAAAAATATAGGGGCGCCTGGGTGGCTCAGTCGTTAAGCGTCTGCCTTCGGCTCAGGTCATGATCCCAGGGTCCTGGGATCGAGCCCCGCATCGGGCTCCCTGCTCCGCGGGAAGCCTGCTTCTCCCTCTCCCACTCCCCCTGCTTGTATTCTCTCTCTCGCTATGTCTCTCTGTGTCAAATAAATTTTAAAAATCTTAAAAAAAAAAGAAAAGAAAAATATAGATTGAAATAAATTAAATTGAACTGATTCGATAAATCAAATGTGATTTTGGATATCGTTAAGGAATTTTAGTGATTTTATACTTTTTCAAAAGCTAGAGAAAAATAGAAATGAACACATAATTTATATTTACAAACAAAGAAACAGCAAGAAAACATTTTAAACCATCTCAGGAGGAAGATGAAATAAGCACAATTGGTAATAAATGTCAATGACACATACTCTCAGTTTGATTTTTCTTTAATCCAACCTAGGAATAAAAGTAGCAAACATATAGAGAAGCCAGGGGAAGAACAGTGATACATGAGGGCAACACGTGTGTGAACATACGTGGATTCTTCTCAATCAGGTTAGAAACAAATCCCAATCCTACTGAAGAATCTTAAGGAATGTGTCCAAAAAAATCATTCTACATATAATTTGAAGTTATCTGAACAACAATTATCAAAACAGATTAGAAACAGATTAGTAGGAAGAAAAGTCTGCTTTGCCTGCGTGAAATGACTTGAAAGCTCCAATCTCTGCAGCTGTGCTAGTTTAGGAACCGGGGGGCGAATGGCACGAACACCGAGACAGCTCACGCCTTGTAAAACATGGCACTGTCCACAGGTGGCGTTTTCAGAGTGTGGGAAAGGATGCACAATTACATAAGATTACAGAAGTTGTTTGAGAACAATCTATGATTTATTACATATGATGTGGGAAACAAAGGCAGGAGAAAAATTATTAAATTTTCTCACTACCTACAGCCCACTGACAGGTCCTTGAACTAGGCAGAGTGACCTTCCTCCAGGGACTCAGGTGCCTCCATGTTAATACTTTACTAAGGGCAAACGGCAATCTTAGCCTAACATTATCCCAAACCCCCCAGGATCCTATAAGGCTGTTTTAACATATAAAAATTCCTTTATCTCTACCCCCCAACATGCATGTTGGCAATCATCCCCCAAGCATATGGCCCACCGATACACATCTGAAGGGTCTCATGACTCAGGTTTTATTAGACGTAATAAATGACCTTTTCCCAACAATAGCCAGACCCCTCAAGGTCCTGGAAACATTTTGCTTGCAAAATTCCTTAGAGACTTACGCTCTCCCTAACCCCCTCCCAACTTGAATGTGTGTGTGTGAGAGAGAGCCTGGTTACGTAGCCCCTGACCTGTCTCTCCCTACCCAGCCTCTCCTATCCTTCACTCCCGTGGGAAAGTGGAAGGACCAGGGCTGGCCTCACTGCCTCCTGCAGCCTCCTCCTTTCGCCCAGCACACCAATGAACAGCCTTCGTTATTGTGGTAAGTGCTCAAGTCTCAAACGTCCTACAAGGTGAGATGAGGAAGATCGGGATAATCTCTTTTCTTCTTAATTCCTTGGATACACAAAGTTATCCAGAAATCCTTCCAGTAGAGAAGTTGATAACAAAGTGCACAGGCCATGGGAACTTTAATTATATGAAGATTCTAACAAGAGTGAGGTTATAAATGAGGACAAGCCTGGAGGCATGGCTTGAGACTCTAGGACAAGGTGGGAACAGACAATCGGCTGTAGGAAAACCAAGTCAGATTTCACTGGCTTCGTGTGTCCCCTCCAGCCTCTGTGGGGCACATCACTTCCTTGAAGACTGAGCTTTCTAGGGAATGGAAAAAAATCCATCCAGCTTTTGGATGTTTGTCCCAAGCACTGCTAAGCATTTATTCATTTGGAAAACAAGTTTTAAATGTTTAGGATAATGTGGTCAGGAAAAATGTGGTAAGACATTGTCATGATGCAGTTTGAAGTGGTGAGATCTGGAGCCACCGGCCAAGAAAGAATTCTTGAGACGTCTTTGGTGCAAAATGGGGGTTTTATTAAAGCATGGGGAAGGACCTGTGGGCAGAAAGGACAGACGCCCTGGGGTTGTGAGGAATGGCTGATTACATATTTTTGAGTTGGGGTGATAAACACAAAGGGAGGTTTCCAAATGGACTTTCATATTCTGAAGAAGAGTGACAGGATGCTGGAGGCCTGGCTATTGTCAAGCTAAGGTCGTTTTTCCCTCCAGCAAAGCATTAATGTCAGGACAGTTGGAAGTTTCCAGGAGGAACATTACACTCTGCCCGCCTCAAGTATTTGTCAATGGGCGGCAGGTTATAAGCACATTTAATTTGATCTATATTTCCTTCTGCCTTTGTTTCCCACATCACCTCCCGGGGATAAAGGGGGGACCACAGTACAGGGAAATTGCTTAGCAGTTTGGTCAAACTATAGTTTGCTTTTTAAGATTTTATTGTATTGTATTGCATTGTATTTTGAGAGAGAGAGCATGTGTGTGTGTGTGGGAGTGTGGGGAGGAGAAGGGCAGAGAGAGAATCTCCAGGAGACTCCACACTGAGCACGGAGCCCAATTCGGGGCTCGATCCCATGACCCTGAGGTCATGACTTGAGCTGAAACCAAGAGTCAGCCACTCAACCAACTGAGCCACCTGGGTGCCCCAAGATTTTATTTTTTTAGATAATCTCTACACCCAACATGGGGTTTGAACTCACAACCCCGAGATCAAGAGTCTCCCGCTCCACCAACTGAGCCAGCCAGGCGCCCCCAAACTATGGTTATTTTTACTCATTGAGGAGTCTCAAATTGAAAAGAAAGAGGAAGAAAGTGAATATAGCCAGCGAATATCAGAGATCCTCATCAAAAGCAAAGCTGTGTTCCAACCAACATCAGACCTGGCTGCACAGTGTTAATTGGGGATGAAGGTAACTTAATAACCAAGGCAGGCTCTCGGTGTGGAATCTGTGGCAACAAAGCCATGCCTAGCAACCGGACTTGACTTCCTTGGTGATAAATGAATCAAATACGGTTTATTTTTATGGCATGGCCAGTTCGGTGGAGGAAGTCGAATTGCTTGGTGAATGAAAGAGAATTCTATCCAAAGCAGAAGCTCTGATACCCAGTCAGCTTCCAGAGTAACACAGCGGGCGGTGTGTGCGGCCTGCCGCTGGGATCAGCCCAGGAAGTGGTCCTTCCCGAGTCGGTGCTCCTGAGTCGGTGCTCCCAGCGAGAACATGTGCCCCACGGACGGTGTCTGCGCAAACGTCAGCCCAGCCTTCTCCTCCCCACTTCTCATTCTCCAAAGCATGCTTTAAATGCCTACTTAAATGTGAAAATGCCTCAACACTTGAGTAAAGAAATAAGGAAAAAAGTAGGTAGATGCTGAATTTTTAGTTTAAGGGAATGCATTTCTTTTTCTCTAAGGTCATCTTACAATTGGCTCAAGGTTTCCTTTTGCTTAATGTAAACTTGCACATTTTTGTTCTATTTGGAGCAAAAAACTATCTTATTTAATCTCTTCTCTTCTGGGTATGATATTTGCCTAGAGGACCTTTGTCACTTTTGATGTAACTCACACAAACAAAATTACTTTGAGATCCTCAGTAGTTTTTAAGAATGAAAGGAGGGCCTCAGACCAAAGAGTGTGAGAATCATTGCTCCAGATGATCATCTAATTTCATAGCATTTGGCTTCTTGACTTCAAGAGCAAGCACAGTATTAACACACCCATTCAAATCCCATCCTGAAACATTTTCTGGCATTGAAGCAATAGGTTAGTTATTCCCTTCGAGGACTGGAATATAAAATTGCTATTGATGCATCAACAATCATCTTGGAATCCTCTTAATTTTGCAGTTTGCAAAATTTAACAATAAAAATTTCAATGTACCAGTCTCAGTGTTTACTTGTGTTTTTTTTTTTGTTTTTTGTTTTTTGTTTTTTGTTTTTTTTAAAGATTTTTTTTTTATTTGAGAGAGAGAGTGAGAGAGAGAGAGAGCACAAGAGGGGGGAGTGGGAGAGGGAGAAGCAGACTCCCTGCCGAGCAGGGAGCCCGATGCGGGACTCGATCCTGGGACTCCAGGATCATGACCTGAGCCGAAGGCAGTCGCTTAACCAACTGAGCCACCCAGGCGCCCAGTGTTTACTTGTTTTATATCAGATTCCTGCAGCTAGTTAACTAGAGCCCCGCCTTTTACCTTCAAAGCTAATCTAGCTTACCAGAATATTCCCTGCATCATTAATTTCTTCTTATTTTTAAGTCCCTTCCATTTTAAGTAAGAAAATGAGAAAAAACAGATGTACCTCCCTCTAAAATATGCTGTGAGCCTTCGCTTCGTCATCCACAGTACCTGCTGTTAGGAGTTAGTTGCACAGATAGTCAGGGTCGGGGTCCCCAACAAGGAAATACGGAGTCAGGACAGCTAAGACAAAACAGCACCGACATCGTGTTCGGCAGCTCAGACCCGACCATGCTGACATTCTGCTTTGCAGCCCTTGCAGAAATGACTTGTGCGAAATGTCTTAAAAGAAAACAATCAACCATAAGGCATTTGTGGATATCACAGGCCAGGGGCAGTTAAGACATTAGACCCCAGATGTCAGCAAAAAAGACCATTAGCACATGGACATGAACCTAATAGGTAGACAGATGCGTGACCAAAGCCCTGATTGGCACCACTCAGCACACCCTGACTGCTTAAGAAAGTTCCGCAAAAGAGCTCATAAAAACCCCTAAACTTAGAAACTCCAGGGGCAACCCACTCGGGTCCCCTCCCTCTCCGGGAGCTTTGTACTGTTGCTCAACAAACTTTGCTTTGCTGCCCACTACTCTTCATCTGGTCCACCTCCTCATCCTTCGAAGTGGCACGACGGAGAACCGTGGGCGCTAAAGGCAGAGAAATCCTGCCGCACTACCATCAGATCGAGGGTTACAGGACCACAGCCGGCCTGTGGTTCTGTTTCACGTAACTGGAAACAGTGTATGGGCGTCCATCGGTCGCCGCACAGGACTCGGGGGATCATAACAGTCACTATGTATTTGCACTGCTCCGTAGTTTATAGACAGACTTGTGTAAGCCTCATGGGCGTTCGCAAGGCGGGTGCTGGTGTTGACGTCACAGCACAGATCAGGGGCTCCGCGAACAGGCTGAGCACGGCTCGCTCATTCTCCCAGGGACCTAAACCATCCTGTCAGATGGCTCTACCCCATATGACTAGACTGCTAGTAAAATAATAGTGACCATAGGAATTACTGGTATCACATATGCGTTGAGGTTTTTTTCTTCCCAGGAGAGGTTCACATTTTCTAGAAGGGAGAGAAATAAATAACGATAAAAACTGGAAAATACTATTAGCAAGTTTCCCGTGTGCATTTACTAAAAATCTTCTGAACGAGTCATTCAGGTAATGATCTTATTAAACTGGTATCACGGGGTGGTGAGCAGTGTGACCGGTTCCACCTGGAGGGTGGCGGTGGGGGGCTCACGAGAGGCTGCATGGTGAACCACGCCTTGACTGGTGGGGGGCTTCCCTCAGAAAAGCAATGTGGGAATTTTGAGATGTCCAGAGGAAGGGGGAGCCCAGGAAAGGTTTGTCAGGAGCACGAGTCCGTGGTGGTAGAAGCTGTGAACGTAGACACCACCACATCCAGGAGCTCAGTGGGCGCCGGGCAGAGGGCACGGAGCCCAGGGCGGTGCGGTGGGCTGGGGCAGAGGGCGAGCATCACGGGGTGCCCTCAGGGAGGATGACCTTGACCTTCTCTAGGCAGGAAGGAGCCAGCAAGGGATGCGACCACATGGACAGGAGGGGAGACAGACGGGTGGAGACACGGGAAGGAAGGCAAAAGGGTGGGTGCGCTGGTCCTGGCTGAGGAGCTGTGATGGTTTTCACAGGTATGCGGCTTATTTCTGCTTCCCCAGGTCTCCCTGCCCACGTGTGGGACTAGCCTCACGTTCTGGGTGGTGTGGGTGCAGGGCGGACAGTCAGCGGGGTACCCTCCATCTTTCTAAAGCAAGGGGACTGGACTCTGGGCAAGGTCCTTTTGCTATCCCACTTCGCAGGAGGTTTCCTTCTTCTTACTCATGGTGTCTACACCAGAGACCGGAGTTTACCCAAGGCTTCCCTCTGCCCCTGCGGAGCCACGACTCTGCCCCAGCGACCAGCCCTGGGGACCCTCTGCTCGGTCTGTGGGGCAGTTTCAGCCTTCCAGGTGAGGGCGGCTCAGAGGACGCATCCAGGGAACTGCTAGGATTCCAAATCCCGGACCTCACGCGGACCCACTGACCCAGAGTCTGCAGCTTAGCACACCAGGGCCATCCACACACACGCCCACGTATTACCCCATCAGGAAAGTAAAGAATGCTGTTAAAGTCTACAGTACCATCAACCAGGATTTATTTTCTTTCATTGTTCAGATACTTCCTAATTCCCACAAGTATCCCCAAACCGATTCATTGTTATCTTTTTAAAATTTTATTTATTTATTTGCAACAGAAAGAGAGAAAAGAAGCACGGGAGAGGCAGAGGGAGAAGGAGAAGCAGGCTCCCCGCTGAGCAGGAAGCCCGACGCGGGGCTCGGTCCCAGGACCCCGAGATCATGACCTGAGCTGAAGGCAGATGCTTAACGACTGAGCCACCCAGGCACCCCTCATGGTTATTTTTTGAAGGCAGATTTCTTTATGAGTACGCTAATGTGGAGCCTCTCCATCTGAACCCCTGCGTTCTCAGGCATCAGCTGAGCACCTCTGATGCGCCAGATTTGAACTTAAATCCACACATTACATTGCCCATTTTTATTCTTTCTGTGGTTCCCCAGTTTGAGTTGCAGCAAGCTGGTCGATCACGGAGTGACCTCCCAAATGTGGCACCGACTCACTTTCCTTCCTTGTGTCTTATCTTTACACCTCTTGCTGTTGGGGCGGTTGGGGCCCTTTGCTCTCTGGAAACACTGTGGTAATTTCTCTGCATTCACTTACTGCAGCCGTTCCAATACTGGTTTACCCTCCGCCGTGCTCTGTCTAGTCCACACCTTGCCATTCCTAAATAGTACGCTCATTATCTTGTTTGTTCATTAACTGTCCCAAAACCCAGGGATCTTTACTTCCCGAATTTGGACATTGTTTTGATTTTCCTCGTGCACTGTCTCAATAAATTCAACTTATTTAAAAATTGAGGGACCCCTGGGTGGCTCAGTCGTTAAGCGTCTGCCCTTGCTTGGCTCAGGTCATGATCCCGGGGTCCTGGGATCGAGCCCCGCATCAGGCTCCCTGCTCAGCGGGAAGCCTGCTTCTCCCTCTCCCACTCCCCCTGCTTGTGTTCCTTCTCTCGCTGTGTCTCTCTCTGTCAAATAAATAAATAAAATCTGAAAAAAACATTGAGCTGTTCATAAGCTTATTAATTAAGAGTGGTCTTGAATGCATAGACCAAAAAGTGCTAAACCCCCAGCGGGGGAACAGCAAGTATCCGCTGGACGAGTGAACAGCCCTTGGATGGGAGTCTCAGGATCACCTACCACATCAAGTGCTCATGATTTCTCTCACCCTTGCCACCCCAACTATGCTCTCCGCGTGGCCTTCCCTCCTGAAATCGCTCCTGAAGGGTCTGCTACGTGCTTCTTGAGAACAGAGATCACAGCACATTTTTTTTCTTCACCCTACAATATTGGGAATTTTGGCTGGCACAGAGTAGCGCCAAATACAAGACTGTGGGTTGATTGAAAAGCTTGTGACGAATGGGGTACAAACAATAGATTCCATACTGATGAAGTCTCGTTCTGATCTCTGTGGGAAATGCCACCAGTCGTGTCCGAAGACAGGAGCCCCATCTTCAGTTACGTCAGTCTGGACCCCGGAAGAGTGTTAGAATGCACATTTAAACACTGGATACATACTTTTAATTATGATGGTGGATTGCTCACCTTATAAGGGTTGATGTTTGAGAAAATTGCCTCTAATATAATAATTCCTACTTTCATCTTTTGTGATGGAAAATAACTAGGGTCCAAAGGTTTAAGGCAATTAACATTAACCTTTTAGAAAATTCAAAAGAGGCACTGACTTCTCGGGTTGCTATGACTCAGCCTGGTTCACGGCACGGAGAGTTCTTTCGGCAAAAATGCTCCACTAAAAGGATGTGGGATGTTCCCGTGGCCATTCTAAACCCACAAGTGCTTAATTTCTTCACAAAGAGGAGGAAAGCCATCGTTTTCAATTTACTCAGACTTTTTCTTACTAATTTCATCATTTGGCCAATCTTTAAAATGAAAGATAGTGTGACATCCTACAAAGTTCATCATAAGGGCAGCCTCTAAGGATGGCTTTTTGTAGTGACAGTTTCTGACGCAGAAACTTGATTTTCTTTTCTTTCGCAGCAAAGTGGGAACACTCAGTTGCTAGTGGCTGAAATAGAATTAATGATTTAATGGCCATATGCATCCTCTCTTCTTTGGATGACAGAGACAGCTTAAACATGTAGGTCACTCGAGAGAGCTATGGATGTCTGTTGCCAGGGAAACCACGCACAGCTAAACACATTCACCCCTCAGATCTCTTCTCGGCGGTGCTGAGAGCCCCCCTTCATGGACGGGGCTTCATAACACCCAGGACAAATGGAAGACCCCCAGAGGTCTGCACACATGAAATATGGAAAGCAAGCCCATCACCAGGAAACTTCTGTGTATCTGTTATCTTGAATCTAAATTTTAAATAATTCTGAAGGGTTGTGGCCCCTTTGAAAAATGAGCTTAGTCGGCCCACAAGAGACCCACGCTGGTGTGAACACAGAGCAGATTTGCGTTCTCTGTGCAAGGACACCTTGTGATCTAGTGGAAAGGGGGCCTCGGAGTCCCAGAGGTGCTGGATCCAAGCCCTAGCTTGCTTTAGGGTTCTTACGATTCATGTAATGCATTCTCTGCACTTTGATTCCCTGGATGACGCTATAAAACATCCACTGAATGGGACCGGCCAGGCCAGACGCACACTCAGAAGACAGTGAGGTGTGTGAGAGCACTGTGAGTCCGTCACATATTTTCTTAAATCTGTTCATGAGGGCAGGGCGCATACTGACACAGAGAAGGTGGGGTCCTCTGACACAGAGCTGGGGAAAGTAAGGAGACCCTACGTCCCCAAAGGCAGATTTCTATTTTGTTCAACAACCAGTGAAAGACCTGCCCTCTTGAAGAATAATTTCAGTGGGAATCCACACCTTATTCTGCAAGTGATCATATAAACGGAAGGAAAGTCGGTATCTCTATGTGTGAAGGTGAAGGCTTTTTATGGGTAACTAGCCCCCCGGAAGGCTCCAGGGGTGCCGGCTACCTGAGCCATGCCCCTCCTGAGTCAGACGCGGTTCCCTCAGCACGTGGAAAAGGATGAGTGGATCCTAGCAACCCAGAGTTAGTGCAGGTAATACATGAGAAAATGAAAGGAAAGATCAGAAAGAAATCAGGATATACATAAAGGTACTGAGAGGTTATGTGTTTGTATTTTCTATGGTGGGTTCTCACAGTGGCCATCTTTCTGTGCTCCTATTCACACTAATGTTGGGGATGAGGGGAGAGGGCTTAGCAGTAACAGTAGCAGAAGGGGGCGTGTTGAGAGAGGCCCTTTGCAAGCCACGCCTTGGGGACTGCTTACCCCTGAGGAGGGGCGCCCCCCACCCCAGCCTCACCCGTCCCTGGGAGCCCTCCGCAGGTTCCACATGCTGAGCAAATCACTAGAAGGTCCATCTGATTCCAGCACTGGCAAAGGCCATCACCACAATGATCAGGCTTATTAAGGTTTTCTTGTATCAGCTCATATTAATTAAGCAAATTTTATTCCAAACATTAAAATCTGTTTACCAAAGGGACCTCATATTTTTTTTTGTAGAGAAGCTTCTTATAACGCATATTATCATAATCATTCCAACTATACCCAGAATGTACATTGGTTTAAGAAACTGCTGTGAAAGTCGCAAATATTTTTCAAGCACCTTCTGTCTTGAGGACAGGAATAGGCAGTTTTACCCCCCTCAGTCCTCACTACAAAACCGCACCAACAGGCATTATAATTGCTCTTCGCAGGTGGCTTTCTCAATGCTCTCACATTCTAAAATGTCATTTTTTTCCTAAGGACCGCGCTGTGGGATGTATCACGTGATGCGGGGAGACGGCTGCTGGAAGGAAACGTGACCACAGCACATTGCTGCTGCCGGCGTTCCCGGCGTCGAGAGATTTCTGACCTGCGTGTGGTTACCACTGTGTTACCACCCTAATCCCATGATGCAGAACGAGAGAATGCCCTGCTTGAGGGCACGATGCATTTATTTTTACTGAATCTAACAGTAAAGACAATAGAAAAATAAAAATACAATTTTTAGTTGAAACTTACAAATTATACACAACTTGAATAGCTACATATTCTTTCTGTATGGTGTCAGAATAATTTATTCAGAAAAAAATGTGTCAACTGCTGTTTTAGAAAATTAATGCATCAAGTATTTGGATGGTGAGACTATTTACAAGACAATGGGAGATTAAGCCTAAATGCTGCATGTTTCTGTGTGTGTGTGTGTGTGTGTGCGCGCGTCCGGGTGTGGGGTGTGCAAGCACAAGGCTGAGTGCAGCTAGTGTGTGGAGAATCTTCTCCGAACCACACAGATGTCTAACAGAGGGTCTTTAAAAAGGAATTTTATCCCTTTTTAATGCAATAATTAAGATGGAGGCTAAATGAGCCCAGGGCAGAGGCAGGACCAAACGACACACTGTCCTCTGTGTCATAATCTCACCTCCGAAATATAGTGAGTGCCTCTCCACCAGCACGGAAATGACCTGTGTGGTTTCCAGTGGTCTGCCTGGTTCTGAAGGAGATTCTCAAGAAAATAGACCCCCTGGTACGTTAGGAAGGACTGATTAGGGGCGTCTGGGTGGCTCAGTTGGTTAAGCGTCTGCCTTTGGCTCAGGTCGTGATCCCAGGGTCTTGGGATCAAGCCCCGAGTCGGGCTCCCTGCTCAGCAAAGAGCCTGCTTCTCCTTCTCCCTCTGCCTGCTGCTCTGCCTCCTTGTGCTCTATCTCTCTGTCAAATAAATAAATAGAATATTAAAAAAAAAAAAGGAAGGGCTGATTGAGTCAAAGACTTACCGTGCAGACCCCAAGAAAGAGGGTGAACCACATGGCCATCGGGTTGAAGTTCCCAGCCTCCTAGGTGAAAGAGTGGATAAGGTTTTCTCAAAATATTTTGCTATGCAAGAACGCTTGAATTTTTAGGACAAACTATGGGTAAACCAAAAAGCTTGAGAGCAAAATAATAGCAGACAGAAGGCTCTGTCTACCCTTATTTGGAAATCCATGCTATTGAGACACATGGGCTCTGAAGTGTGGGCTCCATGCAATTGTGCTCACGCTACATTTCAGAGATTTTATCCTATTGATTTGGATGCTCCGTATAATTCATCTCAATCGGAAAGGGTGCTGAGTGAAACACGATCGTGACAAGAGAGATACAGCTTCTGCACGTAGACAGAGCTCAATCTGAAGTCAGGATGTATCGTGACCTTCTCCAAGTCCAGGTCATACAATGTTACAAAGAAAAGGGAAATCAGTAGAGGCCCTGACAAACATTTATGCTACGATTTACTATGAGAAGTGGAGTTCAGAATGAAGGAGAAATTAAGAAGATGCACGCATGTATTGGCATTATTCCTGAGGACGTGGCCAGCTACCTTTGTGTCCTTTTCCTACACTCGGCCGTGTCCTCCGAAATGCTCTCGTGCCCTGTGGCGGCGACAAGGCAAGCTTCAGCCCTGCCTGCATGCAAGCACTCATTCCAAGAGTGGTTGTCATGAACGCACCAAGCTCCCTTTGTCCGAACATCTCATACCTAAGTAATTAGGGCCCAGAGATGAAAAACTATTAGAAAAAAAAAGATTTTGAATGAAAATTGCAAACAATGTACTTGCAGAATAAAGGGACAGGTTGAAGACAACACGATTACATCGATCTATGGATTTTCTCTCCCTGTGAAAAAATAAAAGTAGTGCGTGGCTTGGACGAAGGTGCTTCTAACTGCTGACCTCCATGATGTTCTGTAGCTTGATTGATCAAAGTGCAAGAAGTACGTGCATTAGGAGTGTCACTTCCCAGCCATGATGGTTGGAGCTGGGGGAGTCGAGGACATTGCACACACAGAATTCTGGAGAACAAGTACACTCGTTTTTTAACTATTTCAATTGTGTCAGGCTGCCTAATCCCTTGAGCTGCCTCTTTTCAAGGCTTTAACTTAGCATGTTCATCAATAAAAGGAGGCCAGGATTGTGGAGGTGAAACCGATTTTGGTGCTGACATCCCAACAGCATGCAAATGAAGGATCACAATAGGAGCACCCAGAGGTGCTCCCACATATAGGAAGAGGAGGAGCCAGGAGTCATTTGCAAATACCTTCCGGTACATAGTATTGCATGACGCACCTGTCACATTGTGTCCACAGACAGTAGAACTGTGCTGAAACAACACACACACACACACACACACACACCCTACAGCGTGTTTAAGAAGTTCAGAGAGCACTTCCAATGGCTCCGTTCCACCTGATGAGCTGCTCTTCCCATCAACTCGCTCCTCCCTCAAGCCCGCAGCTTCCGGCCATCCTTCCTTAAGCGATCGCTGAGAATCACTCCAGCCTACATTGACCACTCCCTTCTCAAACTCCCATTGTATGTACGGACTCTCAACTTCAATTTGTGAGAAATTAAAAGGCTGTCCTTGGATTCATCTAAGAGAACTGAGAGAGTAGCCGTCGGGGTCACAGGGCACGCTAGGGAGAGAGGAGGCCATAATACTTCGTGTTTGTGGACCGTGTCCATCCTACTCATTTTAACATTAAGCATTTACTTTTCTTTATCTTATTATGTAATTCATGGGTACAAGTTGTTTCTTCCCCAATGAGATTCTAAGAAACTGTGAGGATTGACAGAGAGATAAGCATTTTCTTACACATTCTCTCAATGTCTAATTAATACTAGAGCATAGTGAATGTTCAGCAAATATCAGTCCAAATGAATTGAGTTGAGCACATAAAAGCCCGTCAGAAAGGTTTGATAGCATAGAAGAAGAGTGATATTGTAACTTAAAGTATCCTACCATAGAATAACAGTGTCATCAATGTTTGTTTGGGATGGAAAGTGCCTTTTACTTACATGTTTGGCGTTGCTGGAATGAATGCATTCACAACCACATACTTAGCCAGCACCTCTTAGAAACCTACTGAGTGGAAGATTCCATCTCAATACTGCAGATTTCAAATAAATCTATAAATGTGCTCCGAAGTAGAGATAGCAGACAAATGCACATGATACGGGAGAAGGCAGAGGGTGTAAATTCACAGACACACTACATCAGGGTGCATTCGGTGTCCTCAGGAAACAAAACATGGGTATTTCTGGAAGAATTTAGGTCTACCTTCATTTTCTGAATTATCAGTGACACCCCTTGTATGAAGGCTTGGAGTCTGGACCAGCCGCATGGACTCACGGGGGAGTCAGTAGAAATGCAGGACGGAGAGCCCTCTCCCTGACACACCCCTGAGAACAGGGACTAGACTTCAATATCAGACTAAGTGTCCTTTAGTCGTCTTGATCTCACAAAAGCAGAGACATGATGTAGGAAAATGGATTCACTTCTGACATAAACGTCAAGGAATATATGAGTTTGTGTTAAGTAACAGGAACGAGTGAGGCCATCATCAATCAAGTATGTTCAAAAACGAGATCCCGTCCGTGTTGTGCTAATGGAACTCAATCGCCTCGATGAGTCCTCATTCTCACTCTGCAAGGGAAAACGTAATCTTGTCTTTTCAACATGTTCTGCTTGCTTACGGGTCCTGGTCTCTTTCCAGTAACTATTTGTTAGCATTCTAGTGATCCTGAGGTCACTACTGAGTTCAGAGCTCCCTGACTCCCAGCCTGCCCTCCCCTGGGGCGTTCAATGACCACAGAGCATGGAAGGCCAGCCTAGGAGGCCACTCCTGGAAGCAGAAACATGGGAGGGGCCGTCCTGGCTCTACTCGTGCGCACAGCGGGCTCTGTCCTCTGCAGGAACGGTGTCTGATGGCTGCCCCTTGGCATGAGGTGTTTTCCCCTCCGTTCCACTCCCAGCAGGCACCCTGTCCCAGCCCTGGCCCTGGACAGCCCTCAGGGTGACCGGACCGCTGGCTCAGGCTCAGCCCTGGCCACAGACCTAAAGGATGCAGGGCTTAGGGAGTCCAGGCCAACCTCTCCCCCCCAGACATGGGGGCTGTGCCACTGTGCCCTCCGGACCCTGGGCTTCCCAGCTATGCCTCTGCAGGGCGGTGGGGCAGGGTGGTGGTCTCCAGGTCGTGCCCTTTCCAAACATAGTCTGGACAACGGCACAGACCTTAGGGGGAGACCGGTTCTCCACTTGAAAGGGTATTTGCTCAGGTGTCTTGCCCGCTTGGGGTCAGGCGCGGTAGGAAGGAAGCTGGCTGGATTGGTGCTCAAACACCCACTCCCTATTCTCTTTCCTCCAAACCAGGAGCGACTTTTCCTTCCCACTGGAGCCAAGGTGACCAATGGCTTCTGCCTCACCAACATCGTGGGATAGATAAAGGTTAGGCTCCATTTGCATTTAACTTAGCTGCTGGCCGTCTTAGCACCTTTGTTCTCGGCAATAAATGTTTCTTCCATAATTCCCTGGGCCAATTCACCCTTGTCCCTGTGGGGTTTGAGGCACAAGGAAATTCACCTTCTTCAGGATTTGTTGGCACCTTGTTCCGCCTCATGTGGAGGTGGCCATGGGATTAGAACTCTGCTCAGGGGTCAGATTTCCAGAGCCACCCCTTCCTAGCTGTGCTACCTAGGACAAGATACTTAACCTCTCTGTGCTTTTGACTTCTCTGTTAGATAGAGCTTACCACACTCTTACATCATTCTTTAATGAGATTAAAATGGTTGTTCACATAAAGTAAACAAAATAGCTTCTCATTCATGGTGTAAATGTTTAATCTATAATTATATGATTATTTTGAAAAAAACAAATGAGGATGAGAAGTAACAGAATGGCTTCCCCACCTGCTTGAGAACACCAAACAGAATTAAAGAGCAAAGATGCTAAAAGAACAGGGAATGATACAGTGTTACAAGTTCAGGACCCCACAAGTGAGGTTACTAATGCGGGGGAGCAGGGGAGTGGAGGAACATCCGAAAGACTGCTGCACAAACATCATGAAAGAACTTCCTGATCCCCTTTAGGTTGATTTCACCAACAATAAGTCACTTGGGCTAAAATAATGAAGTGGCCAAACTGTCCTCTGTGGATTCTGCCCTTTTGTGTGGGATTCCAACATACTAAAAAAAAAAAAAAATAAAACTGAAATTCCAAAGTACAAAATGGATTGTTTTTTAAAGATTTTATTTATTTATTTGAGAGAGAGAGAAAGAGTCACCCAGGTGCCCCTCAAAGTACAAAAAGGCTTCTGTAAATTTTGCAGATGTGTGTGTGCTGGGATGATAGGTCATCCTTAAAATTTCCCTTAAGGTCATTTTACAGTGAAATAGCCCGCTGGGATTATGATAGGAAGGTTACTGATCGTCCTGCATTAAGAAAGGAAAATCTAAACTTGCCTACAATTTTTCTATGATTGCTGTAAGAAACTGAATACTTTCATTGTGTAATTTAGAAAGACCCCAAACTTCACTCTCTTGTAAAGGGGGAATGGGGGTTGTGATCTAGAGCAGCAGGGGGATTGGGTCCAGAGCCACCTTGCATTTTGTCTGCTGGGACCCTGGAATCACCTGACCAGTCTTTGCTTCAGTGTCTTCATCTAGAAAATGGGCCATAACAGTCCCCAAAGTCACTTAAAATCGATACTAACCTGACAGATCAATGTGATCGCGTATAGCTTCATATAAAAAAACCAAGCGGATTCTAACTTCATTCAAACTCCTCATTAGCAGAGGAGTAAATTTTAAATATGGAAGTGCCTTCTTAAAAAGTGCATCTAAAAGCAAGTAAGTATTTAGGAAATTGTGGTTTGAAACTAACAATTTGCAGTCTGCAACTTCTTCCCAAACATTGCCATCAGCCCCCAATATACTAATTAATCATTTATTTGAATTATCTGTTCATTTCCCTTTTAGATGAGGCCTCCTCGCAAGACCCAATTTAACATTCAACTCAGTGAATGTGGCTTATAACAGTGCGTGCTGATCTGGAGAGAAGGCTCCCACAGCCCATGGGAGGACCCCAGAGTGAGCCAGGTGTGTGGGGAGGGGTGTAATTTATTCTTTCAAGGCTCGCTCACTTAAAAGAAGACAAAACTATTTGTATCTAAATGTACTTAATTGGTACAAAATCAGAAACCATAGAAATACAGAATTTATCAGCCTTTAAAAATGGGAAATCGTTTAAAATCATGTTGTGATGGAAGACATGAGATTTTCGTGGTTGTTGGTCAGATCCCTTTCCCATCTCATCTATGGAGAGGACAAAACAAATAATTGTGTTTACTTCTGTAAAACAATGGTTTAACTAAAGTAACTAAAATATAATAGTATAAAAGCCTATAGAGAAAAAGGTTTAAGAATAATTTTTCCTTAAGGTAACTCAAATAATTTACTTTGAGTTTAGACATGGTGATGTATGTTAGTTGTTAGAGAAATGGGGTTGGATTCACTGAGGGGAAATAATAAAGTAAGGAAAATGGATCCCGTCCTGGGAGTGTCCTTGGATAGGCTCCCCCTGGGAGTAAGTACCCTTCACTCCCCAAGGCGCACTTTCACGAACAGTATTGTTTTTCTGTAAAGACAATGACAAATGTAGAAGAAAAAAAAAAAAAAAAAAAACCTGTGCTGCAGACATTTAAAAATGAGGTGGGTGTCTTTTCTTTGAGTTTATAGGGAAAAGGGATTTGGAAACTACAATTTGGTGCCCAGCTAACAGAGTACTCAGCACAAATAATTTCAGACATGTGTGATCCTAGATCATTTGCCTTTTCCATTTGGGAAAAAAAATGTAGTGCATACTCAAGACCCCTCCAAAAACTCAAGTAAGTAGACAAGAGATCCAAGACACAGAGATCTTAAACAGAAACTGCATCAAAAAGCAATCAAACCAAAAAAAAAAAAAAAAAAAACCACACACAAAAAACAAAAAACAAATAAAAACACAAAAAAACCCCGTTGGATTATAGATGAGTGATTATTCCAAACTTAAACCTTTCAAACAATAAAATGATATTTTTTAAAAGATGATCTATTTTACGTTTATTTTCTCAATTATATAGAAAAGTAACTGGAAAATGATAGGAAAATACCCAACATTTTTATAAGAAAATTATGGCCCATAGATAAATAAACTAGCATAGAATGTTATAATCTGGGGCAACAGATGGAAGATTAGGTAGATAAGGAGAGAGGTGAAGGGAGAAGGGGAAAGGGTCTACCTGGCTTGCCACACGAAAGAGTCCAGAATGACCCTAGTTGCTGAGGTTTGATTATTTTCTCCGACATTCTCATAACATTACGCGGTTCAGTAGTGGAAACTTTTGCATGTTCACAAGTGTTTACGCCAGTGTCAATTTTCTATTTTAGAATTTATAGCCAAGCACAAAATTACCAAAAAATTTAAAATGTTAAGGTACTGATACTTTTTTAAAAGAACACAAATGGTAGAAGTTACATAGGAGCAGGTGGGCAGCACAGGTGCAGAGTAAGGGGGGAGGGTCTGGTGTCTCCATTTTACGTCGTGGATGTTGAGAGTTACTGGGTACTTTGACAGAGACTGCAATACAGGTAAATACTCAAAGCTGATAGACATACATTCCTTTCACCTTTTAAGTCATCATATAAGATGTGAAGCCAAGAAATAAAGTGCATAAACACCAGTTCTAATTACAGTGGTAACTCAGCAGAAGACCAAATATTAGAGATTGTTTTATCGGAGAAGTGACTGGGTTGAACACCAGAATACTTTATTTTCTATTTAATATCATTCTGTACGTTTTGAGTTATTCCATCATGTTTATGTATGACAGGCCCACAGTCCCTTCGCTCAGCTACTTGGGGATAGATGTGTTTCAGAAGTAACATGATTTTCATGTCACGTTGTATCCCGGCAGGGCCTGGGACAGCATCTCATCATCAAACGCTCTGCATGTGGGGTGCAGCTTACGTGTTCAGGACAGATTTGACTATAAAAGATTTATAAAAACTTCATTTCTCAGCGCTCTGTGGGTTTTGTAGCTGAGGGAACTGTGGAGCTCTACTTTGCCGATAGAATGAAGCTCATGCACATCACCTCCGTGGTAAAATCCAGGTGGAATGTGCCCACCGCACCTTCTACAGAACTCTCATGTCCCCTTTCGATTGAAGTGTCTACTGTGGCAAAGTAAAGATAAGACACATTGACCAAAGACATTTTCTCCTTTGAAACAACAAAATACAGGTATTTATGCAGTAATACCTACAGGGATGAAATGCTAGAGCAATTTTTGAAGGAACATTTGCTGTCAAGCATGATAAAGTCTCTGTTTGCATTTTGATGAAAGCATCTCTACTCGTCTGGCTGAGAGGACAGATCCAGCGGGGACACTGCTCTGATCTGCAGTATTAGCAGCAAGGAATGCGTGTCCTCCACAATTCACCAATCTTTCCACTCTGTTTTTTGTCAGGACTAATTTTACTCATGTTTTTTTCTATCAAGGATTATGATTTTTACCTCCAGGAAGGACAAAAAAGGTCCCACTCCAGATGAACAAAATAATAGAATGTAATGGTGGGTGGCATCACTCAATCAGACACCAGAGGATTCAGTGGAGACATTGACATTGATAGTGAAAACCAGAGAACAGGATGCCCATGATGTAGACTAAAATAACAGTTATTACCCCAATAGGTCACAGATGCAAAGTCAGTGAAGATGACAACCATCCGTGAACTCATCATTATTTAATCAGCCAGTAGTATTTGAGAGCTCAGTGGGAACAAGGCAGTGTCCCAGGACAGTGGGGCACAGAGCACAAGGCATGTCCTCTGGGAGCAACAGGACTCCTTCCACCATGAAGGAGACTTGAGCCACGTATGCAGGCTAAAGAAGAAAAGATGACAGCAGGTACATAAATAAAATCAATGTTTATTTAAATGTTAGCACCTGATTTGAGTTTTTTTAAAAAAGGTAAGTTTGAGATTGTTGGTGTCCTCATGACATCATAAATCAGACCTGAACCTGGTCCGGTTACTATAGTAACCACAGCCCGGAAGCCTCACTGAAGTTTTGTTTGACTGTGAAAGTTTGACCTTGAAGATGGGGTGAGGAGGGTCCACCAGGCAGCTGGCCTGTCTGGGGTTTGGAGACACTGAGGAACATCAGCTCTGGCCATCTCCCATGCCTCGGGTCCCTCCTGGGTCCAGGGTCCTCTTCATGAAGGCTGTGGTGGCCACTGTCTCAGGTAAAGGAAGGGGGAATAAAGAGCCAGCATGAAATATCCCATGGACACATGGCTTGGAATGTTTGGAAGGGAGTTGAGGTTAAGAGGTCTTCCTTTTGGAAGGAAGAGGGAAAGGTAAGATTTAGAATGGATTGCGGCCAGATTGTGGGCCACCATGCAGGACAGGATGAGGAGTCTGGAAATTATTCTATAAGGAACAAATACTGGTGAGTGGTGTGGGGTCCTGAGGAGCAGAGCTTAGGAAAATGAATGAGATTACAATGTGTAAACTGTAGGAGTAGAATAAGAACACTGTGGACAGAAATAATAGGTTTCTAGTATAAGTTTGAAGGAACAGAGGGTTAGATGAGGCAACTGGAAAATACGTAACTGATTGTGGAATAAACCTTCAGGTAGGTCGTGATGATGTGTCACTGACCCACTGTGGGAGAGAAGGAGGATCCCCAGGTGGCTCCCAGTTTTCACGTCTCAAGACAGAGTCTTGACATGCGACAGGTTTGAAGACAAAAATCCATTTGGATTGTAAGTATGAGAAGAGTCTGGTCTGTTCCACAGTGAGAGGACAGGAAGCAGTCTGGGCAGATGTAGATCCAGGATCCAGGTATAGATTGCTGAAACCAGAAGAGCTGATGTGATCACCAGAAAAGAAGAACCGCAAAGAAGCTCAACAACTGAGTGGCTGGCACACTAGGGAGCAGACGAGGGAAGAGATGAGAGAGAAGAGAAAGACAGAGAAAGCAGTAACCAGGGAGAACTTCAGGGTCATAGAGCAGGGGCTGCAGGTCATCCAGGGAACGACAATTAGCTAAACAGGACCGGACAGACCGTCCCCACCACCAGGAGAAGGATCCATCGCTCACGAGGACAGATCAGTAGGGTGAAGAGAGTTAACACTTCCTATTTAGGTCTATTTTCATATGTAGGCTTGTCACAGTTGCTTCCTTTGGTAAGACCTACTATAGTATTTTTAAGACTTTATTTCAAATACTTCTTATAGCAAGGCATGTCCTCTTGAACATATTGAAAAATACAAACATCTAAGACTTTTACCAAAGTAATAGATTCCATTCTCACTCTGCCTCCTGAATTATCAGACACCCCCAGCCTGCCCCACCCCCACCTCCTCTCCCCCTTCCCCATCCCCCAGCCCAGCCCAGCCCCGACCAGACCCAGCTTCTAAAACAAAACTTAAAATCTCTACTGAGCATATCAGAGACAATAGGGAAGGTCCAGATAAAAGGAAGGAAAAGTGCAGAGAAAAGGTTCTCAGAAATTATGAGTCCATATCTTAGATCATATTTTGAAGCCACATAAAAAAAGGCAAACACACACACACACACACACACAACCCAACAAAAAAAGGGACTTTAAAGCTATGAAGCCAGACATCATCAGAAATATGTCCTGGTACAATTCTACAAAAAAAAAAAAAAAAAAAAAAGTAGGAAAGGGAAAAAAAGAAACTCATTTCACTTAAAAAAATCAAATAATCAAAAGAAAAATATCCCAATCAATTCTCCTACAAAATTATTATAAGAAAAAGAATTAAGTACAAAATAATGTCTCTTCGGGCAGTAAAACCATGCCAGGAAGACTTTTCCACAAAACAGTTGTACCGAAAAGGAAAACACAGACCAGTCTCACTCAGGAGATGTCAATGCAAACATCTGAGATAAAATATTAACGACCACAATGTTAGAACATATTAAAAGAAGTACCCCGTGTGTAAGGAGATTTATTCCAGAAATATGAGTGGTGCAGTATTAGAAAGCCTACTGACAAAATTCATCATATTAATAGAGATAAAGAAAAGTCATATGATTTTCATAGATTATAGAAGACGTTGGACAAAAATCATCACTCATTTATCTTAAAAATATTCAATAAATAGAAATTGAGGTCTATTCTTTCTTTATGTACTTTAGCCCAAAAACAGCATCTGCCCTAACAGGAAAGAACGTGAGGCTTTCGTGCATGTTAGAGACAAGGTGTTACAAAAAGCGATCAAAGACATAGCAATTAGGAAGGAAGAACTAAACTAACTTGACTCCCTGATGGAAACAGTATAACTGAAATAAGAGAATTTAGTACAGAAGCAGATTTTAAAATCAATATAAAGAAAAAACCAGCCTTCATGTATACAAACAGAAAACAGGCTAGAAGATCTAATGAAAGAGGCATCTGCATTAATAACAGCCAAACAATTTTTAAAATGAAAAGAAAATGCCTAATGTATTTACTAACAAAAATTCAAATATTTACCCAATAAAAATTAGAATTTAAAATTTTTAAAAATGCCATTTTCGGTAGCACTGAAAAATGAAGCACTGAGATACAAAGCTAACAAAATATACACGTAGATCTATATGTGGAAAACTCTAAAACTCTGAGGGAAGAAATCAGACATCTAAATACCCGGAGCGCTATTCCATGAGCATGAATTGGAAGATCAGTACAAAGAGGTCCTGAAGGATAATTCCAAATAAATTTTGAAGATGTCGCTCCCTCCAGGAGGTGGAGCCTGATTCTCTACTTCATACCTGTGGACTGCACGTAATTAGTTCCCTCCAAAGAATACAAAGTGGAAACGAGGGGTGGGGGAAGATGTGCAGTGGGGAAAACACGAGAGGCACTAACTCAGCGAGGAGTTCAGTTAGTGTCATCAGCAATCAGTCGTATCACTGGCATGTCCCCTTGATAGGTTACAATGTGACCACTGACAGAAGACATAGCCACACGGGGTTTCCAGATGGGGACTCTGAGATCTTCCCTAACGTGAAAGTTTACAATAATGCAACAACAGAAAATAGACACATTGTGTCTGGGTGCAGCTCCATGTCAATATATACAAGTATAAATTTGTTGTAATAATTAAAGCATTCTCTAAAATTCAACATATTAGAGTCTCATTTTTAAAAATTGAAACTCATAAAAAAGAATGAAAAGATAAAGGATAATTAATAGGCTATTAATAGGAAATGTTAATAGCATATTTTAATAAATAGACTGTATTAAGAAAGCCATACAAATTACCACTCAGTAGACTTTAGGCAATTAATATATTTTCATGTTTGATTTCCCAAGTAATCAGAAAAAATAAAATTAAATTTGAAATTTGACTGGCATTGTTGCAAAGCACATATTGGCTGGATGTGGGGAAAGATGAATTCGCCCTCACTCCTCGTGGAGGCTCAAGCTTTGTGGGCACTTTGGAGAGCTATTTTTTTAAAAGATTTATTTATTTGAGAGAGAGAGCAGGGGGAGGGGCAGAGGGAGAAGGAGAGAGAGAATCTCAAGCAGACTCTGAGCTGAACAGGGAGCCCAACACGGGGCTGGATCTCACGACCCTGAGAGCACGACCTGAGCCGAAACCAAGAGCAGGACACCTAACCGACTGCACCACCCAGGGGTCCCTGGAGAGCTACTTTTCAACACTCTCTCTGCCTCGCTCCACAAGGAATAGGCTGCCAGGCTGCGAAGGACCACTGGCAGATAGGGGACAGCAACCTAAGTTTGCGTGGTCTCCGGGTTCTGACAGGACAGTGAGCTTGGCAGGTTGCCCGGGCTGTGCACTGGCTTCCACTATTTTGATTCAGGTATGTTAGAGACAGCAACAAAGACAAGAAAATGTTCTGGATAGGCTCTTGCCTGCATTCCACTTTGGTTAATATTTATCACAGGAATTACAGAGCAGTCTAAGTGCTGACTTATTTTTTCTTCTATACACTCCATCACTCACAAGGACCACATGATTGCTTCTCTTCCTTTGTGGCCGTTGGAACGAGGAGCCATCAGCACTTTGGGGAATGACGGACACAGGTGTTACCCAGTGCTGACTTCCAGCCGTGCACCCCTTCCTCACACCCACGGGGTAGCCCAGGGTTCGGGTCACCCTTATGTCTTCCTCCTCCAAACCTTTCTAATGTCAGGGTCTCCAGCCACGCTCCTGCCGGCCTCCCAAAACCACCACAGTGTGGCTTCAACTGTGTCCCCAAAGAGATATGCTCAAGTCTAACCCCTGGTCCCTCTGAATATGACCTTATTTGGAAAGAGGGTCTTGGCAGTTGTAACCAAGTTAAAATGAGGTCCTACCAGGTATGGTTAGTGTCCTTATAAGGGGAGGGGGGCACACAGAGACGCTGGCAGGGAAGAAAGCCTGGGACCAGGAGGCAGGACGTGGAGAAATGAATGCACAAGGCAAGTCAAGGATTTCCGGGAGCCTCCAGAGGCGGGATGAAGCAGGAAAGAACTCGTCCCTAGCGTCGTTAGAGGGGGCCTGGCCCCACTGACACCTGATCGGCTTTCTGGCCTCCGGAGCTGTGAGGATGAATGTTGCTGTTGCAAGCCTCCCAGTATGTGACGGGGACAGGTGAACAGCAGCCGCAGGAACCCACGCAGGACGCCACCGCTAAGGGCCCTTTTTGCTATGAGCAACAGCAGTGAAAGGCTCTCTAAAGAGCTTACTCTCAGAAGTTCTGTAAGGTGCAAATGCCTCTTATTTTAACAACTGTGAAAGCTCTAAACGAACCCAACCAACTCCATATTTTGTTGCATAATCCAGAGATTTCAGTGCACGCTTTCTGTCCCCTCATGTGCTCGAGCCTGCAATGTGTACGCCGTTCACAAGCAGCGAAGGCCGCCGCGGACCGCCAGGAAATAACACGGCCCTAACATCAGGCTGCCACGTCAACAGCCCAGAGCTCCCTCCCGGGAAGCAGGGGCTCCAGGCCGGACGGAAGGAAGGAAGGCAGAGGGCAGAGGTGGGGGCCTCAGTCCGAGCGCCCCGACTGCACTCTTGGCGCTATCTCTCAGTTCCGATTTGCCCCAGGTTCAGACCCCCACTCCCTAATCACACAACCCGGGGGGGGGTGCATTTTGGGGATACACAGAAGCTGCAAAACTATAAAATCCATTTAGCTGAAAAAGCTTTGAGCAATTTTCTTTTGAATGTTCTCATGTTATTTACTATTTCTTACACAGATGAATAATGCAACGAATATTCCACACAGTGTTATGGGGGCATGGACTAATGTTTTGAATGACTGTGTTTTCCTTACGTGCTTTTCTTTCTTAGCATTTGTTTTGGCTTTCAAAAATTACTGTTCCTATGGAAACAGTAATGATACCACTTGGCCCTAAGAGCCGTACATAAGAAAAAATGATTGTATATAAAAAATGTCTTTTGGTTTTACACTGTTTTATCCCCACAATGTCTATAAATATGCACCCATTGTTATCCATCATACCAAAAATTGGAAAAACCATCCATAGTAAGACTATTCTTTAAATTAGACTCAAATATTTTTCAAAGTTCTATGTCTTAGTGAAATAGAAATTTCTGTCCTTATTTCATTTGTTTGTTAATTCAGCCATTCAACAATTATTCATGAAATGCCTACTCTGTGGTAAAGATATAGACTTTGTCACAGTGTATACTTCTTCTGTTAGATATGAGGAGACTTTGACAAATAGTGAATGTGTACCTTATAATTCTTTTGTCCTTAGGAATTAGAATGATAAAAGTATCTTTTGAATTTTTACATTTTCAAAAGAATTATTTAAAAAGCTAAACTGTCACAAAAAAAAAAAAAGGAAAGCAATTATTGTGGTAAAACTCAGATGCTTAGTTCTGTCAATGGCTGTTGGTTAATTATTTCTAATCTTCAGAGCTGAGGCCGAGTGACCCTAAGCAGCTAACAATCACAGGCATTAACTCAGAGACCCTCAAAGCAAGCTCCTTGCTAGTCATTTACGAGGAATGATACTGATAAGTTAGGAGAAATGGGCAATGTACATATCTCATCCTCAAAGTAGCATAAATCTTAAATCGGTATGATTTAATTGGAATTCACAGAGATGTTTTATCTTCAGGTGAGAAGTGACTCTTACCTTTACAGCTTGAAGTTCTTTGTTTTTCTCATTAAAATAATTTGCATTTATCTTAATAAAAATCTGTAATTCAGGGCAAATGAAAGGCACTTGTTTTAATGATAAGCTTTTTTTCAGTAGGCTACATATAAATTTTAATTGGATGTCAAAGTCTGTATTCTTTGGCCTTGTGTGATTATTCACAATTTAATTTGCAGAGGAAGTAGGGAAGGAACAGGGGAAGCAGCTTAAACAGGAGTTCTCATGTTAATCCTTTGGGTGAATGAAATGTACATAAAACACAACAACTGATTCTAATGTAATAAAGTTGAACCGCATTGCCCAAAGCGCCTCATCTCTCTGTATACAATGTAAATGTCTTCAAGGCAAACCCACCGTGGCCAGCAGCGCCCCCATCTCACCGCACAGCCCCGCGCAGACTCCCCACAGGGGGCATTGCGCACCAGCAAGGTGGGCCCGCGAGGGTGCGCCCGAGGCTGTGTCCCCAGGCTGTGGCTGGAATCGTCCTGTGTCCTTGTCATCAGCTTTGTGATGAGGGTGACACGGGCTGCAGCCATGTGAAGGCGTTGAAGACAGATGCTGAGCCAGGGGTTGGGGTTTTGACCATTTAGAAGGACCATCCTAGGAATTACATTGCCACCAAAGAGGGACACGGCCGAGAAGCCAGGGCCTGGGTGTCAGCTGCCGACCTTCCGGGGAAGACAGGAAGGGAGGAGGGAGAGCGGAGGAGAATGCCGGACCCCAGCACCGCTCGTGCTCATCTGGCGGCGAAGCCTCCTGGCCAGGCTCCCGCAGCAGTCCCGCGGGCACCACTGAGTAACCCACACAGTTCATCCTGTGCTAAAAACGCTTTTTCTGCTTCTAGCTCCAGATGCTACCGATACTTTTTCAGACACTGTTTTTTTTTTGTTTTTTTGGTTTTTTTTTAATTTTTTATTGTTATGTTAATCCCCATACATTACATCATTAGTTTTAGATAGTGTTCCATGATTCATTGTTTGTGCATAACACCCAGTGCTCCATGCAGAACGTGCCCTCCTCAATACCCATCACCAGGCTAACCCATCCTCCCACCCCCCTCCCCTCTAGAACCCTCAGTTTGTTTTTCAGAGTCCATCGTCAGACACTGTTTTATTGAGCTGCATGAGAGCTCCGTGACGGAGGAAGGGAGGAATAACGCCAACCACGGTGAGGTTTTCTCAGAATACTTCTAGCGAAGGGTGAGTCTCACGTGCTGCACGAACGGTCACTTCCGTGCGACAACCCTTGGCCGAACGGACCAAATGGAGAATTACGGGCTCCAGTCACACTGAAAATCCTGATTCAACAGAAATCTTCCAGCTTGAGAGAAGACCCACCCGATGCCTATGTCCTTTTGTGCAAATTGCCTGCCCTCGGAATATCAAGTTCTTCATCGGTAAATGAAGGTGGGCTGTTGGTTTCAGAAGGCGGGGGTAAGGTCTTTGTGGCCACAGCAGGGGCCCGCATTTCCAGGAACCCTGGCGGTGTAATGCCGCATCCCACGCCAAGACTAAGGACAGCCCAAGCCAGCATCCGTCCTGCTTCTCCTGTGCACCTTTTATCTATTGAGCTACCTGCTCTTTGAATTCCACGAGAGGCTTAAAAACCACTCCAGTATTATTCTTGCATTTTTAGTCAAATTCAATGGATATTTCTCACTGGATGTTCCCTACTTTGGTCATTATCTTGTTTTGAAGCGTTGTAATTAGGACCATTACCATCTGTTCCTGTTCTCCCTTGCTGGGTGACAAACCACTCCAAGCTTGCTGGCATAAACCAACAACCACCGGTCTGTAGATCAGAAATCTGAGCAAGGCACAACCAAGGATGCCCTGATGCTCCGTGATTTCTAGGGACTCAGACAGGAGGACACGTCCAGCTGGGGGTGACCCGGGTGGCTGAGCTGGAACCGCTGGGCCATGGACCCACTTTCGAGATGGCTTCTTCCCTCCCACATCTGGCGCTGTGGCCAGGACGGTCCGACTCAGCGGGTACCCTACATGCAGAATCTACACGTGGCCTCTCCTAAGTGCCAGTTTTAGGGTCACTGGAGTTCTTGCTGGTGGCTGGCTTCCTCTAGAAAGAGTTCCCCCAAGGAAGCAGGCTGACGTGCGGGGCATGACGCAACCCAGCCTCAGAAGTCACAAGGCATTGGGAGGGAGCACACTGACCCCCTCTCTCTGTGGGAGGAGTGTCAAAGTGTATGTGACACTTGCAGTCGGCTCCCATGATCCATGGTAGTGACGTTCTACAAAATCGCCACAAACACTGAAATCATAAATAATGAACAGTTATTCCCGGGGAAACCGGGGGAGAGTTTCCTGGGAACCTCTGGTCCCAACATTCCAGTAAACCAGTGAATACATAACTTCATTGTGTGTTTCTGTTTAAAGACACTTTATTTCATTTACACTCTTGATTCATTGACGCTGAACTCCTGGCCAGCAGCTCTGTGACTCAGGCCTGAGTGACGCCCCCGTGCACACACGCACTTCCCCCCAGAGCAAGCACAGCCTCTTGCAGTTAGGAGCATGGACAGCGCTTCCATACTCCGCCTGGCGCACACGGTAAACCGCAAAGTCACCAACAGAAACGCGAAAATGCAGAACGAAAGCACGTGTCATGTGAGAGATGGCGGGAAGGACTCTCGTCTCCAGTCTGAGGTCTGAGACGAGAGAGCAGAGTGCTGTCCTGTCCCGCACCCATGGGGCTGCGGGGCTGGCAGCTCCGCGGGGCCCTGGGAAGGGCTGTGCGTGCGCACCGAGCATTGATTTTGAGATTACAAATAAAGCGTAGTGAGTACGCAAATCCGCAAATATGGAATCCACAGATGAGGACCAACGGCGCTTTCCCAGATCACCACCCCACGGTAACAATTTACCTTTGTGGTCTTTAGTGAGCGTGCTTTAGATGGTCTTCATCAGCATCAGTGTAACAGAGATACTTACACACATAAGACACAGGCCAAAAGTCTTCTCGAAACTCTGCTGAATGCAACTGTGAGAGCCACGGGCCAGGTCTGACTGCGGGTGGTGGTGCTGCTGCAGCTCTTCACTCCCGGACACCCATCCTCCGCACGCCGCAGCCTCCCGCGGTTCAACAGGTCCTGTTCGAACAAACACATTAATATGTACTGTTCCGAAGTCCAAAACATCAAACTGCTTTGAAACCTCGGGCTGCAATCAAGGCCTTACATTTCTAAGAGGGACAAAAATATTACAGACTATCTATAACCACATCTTAGGAAAAAAGACTAAGATCTTCACTAAAACCAGGAGTTCCTTTGCTGAAATCTGAGTTCAGAAAATGTTGGAAATCTGTTAGATAAAGACAAATAGAATAAATGAAAACAATCGGGAAAAAGGGAAGCTGATCTTTTGTTCTAAAGCACTTGAAATTGCGGGGAGCGCATCCACGGAGAGTCAAGAAGAACAAGCACCCTCATTTTCTGGAAGGATAAGGAGTAAATAGTGCATGAGTTCAAAAATGTCTTCATGAGGTCATTCTCTTGCAAGTCAGTTCAGAGTTTAAATCGTAAATAAAAGAATACACTTTAAAAATAAAGACATAAAAGTAATCCTCATTCCATTCCCACATCAAATCTATTCCTTTGTTCTTAATTTTTTCTCATACACAATGGAAGATATTATCACTGTTATGGACAATTATTTCCTTTTTCATATCTTTCGGCAACTGGAGGAACAACGTGGGCTTTAGAATCACACGGACTTGCTTTTGGAGTTGAATAAACTGCAGCCAGTCATTCGGTTCTTCTGGGTCTAATTCCCCGTGTCTGAGCCCACGTGGGCAGTGATTTGAAAAGTGCCTTCTTGGCCCACAGCAGATGCTGAATGATCACCTCTCCCTACACACACACACACACACACACACACACACACACACACACACTCTAGACGCGCTCCTCTCGGTAACTCCAGTGAGCGTCTATTTGCCAATGCAGATTTATTGAATCCCACAGCTGAGGTCAACACCGCGACCCTTGCCTGCGGCCGCTGCCCTTCTCCCAGCAGCCCCACCGCCCGGCACCCGCCCCCCCATCCCCAGCAGCTTTCTGCCTTGGGACCTGTGTACCACCTCCTCCCCGCTCTCCGAGTCCCAGCTGCTTCTCGTCGTTTCCACTCTGCCTATTTCACCTTTGGGGGAGCCTCCCTGCCTCCTCCTCCCATGCCGCAGCCCCTCCGGAGGGCTTCCTCTCAATGTGCACGGCCTCCTTCATCGGCCTCTTTACTTGTGTTCTGCTTCCCTCAGACCCAGATCGTGGGCTGGACAAATACAGCCTGTGTGCCAAATCCAGTGGAACACTTGTTTCTGTACAGCGTGAGAGCTAAGAATGGGCTCTACGTGTTTAAATGGATGAAAAATATCCCAATAAAAATAATACTTTATGACACATAGAAGTCATAGGACGTTCACGTTCCAGTCCATAGAGTTCTGGCAACACCGTCTCGCTCATCCAAGTACTGTTCATGGCTGCCCCTCACACCACGACGCTGGGTTGAGTAATAGATACGGAGACCGTATGGACACGAAGCCTAGAATATGAACATCGGACCCTTTACAGAAAACATCTGCCGGTCTCTGACCTAGAATACGGAAGGCTCATGTCCACCTTCTTTGCTTTCATACCACTTTGCCTAATCCAGTGCCCAGCACACGGTAAGTGCTGAGTAAACGCAGGCTGCATGAGGACTGTTTTTCCGGAGCATAGGAGATGTTGTTACTACTCTCTTCACGGGACCAATACTCGAGAAGAAAAATAAATAATGTCCTTTTTATTGATTCTGAAATGTCACTGAAGGAAAAATCCTCAACAAAATACTAGCAAACCAAATTCAACAATATATTAAAAGGATCATACATCATGTTCAAGTGGGATTTATTCCAGGGAGGGAAGGATGGTTCAACATCTGCAGATCAGTGAATGTGAAGACCACATTAACAAAATAAAAGATTAAAAAGCATATGATCAGCTCAATAGATGCAGAAAAATCACTTGACGAAATTGAACATCAACTTGTGTTAAAAAATCTCAACAAAGATTTTTGGAGTTGAATAAGCAAGAGAACACACCTCAAAATCAAAAAGTCCATAAACGGCAAGCCCACAGCCAGCATTGTATCCAATAGTGAAAAGCTGGAAACTTTTACTCTAAGATCAAGAACAAGAAAAGTCCTCTCCAGAGAGACTAGGAAAACAAAAAGAAGGAGGAGGAGGAGGAGGAGGAGGAGGAAGAGAAGAAGGAAGAAAAACAGAGAAGAAAGAAAGATGTCTAAATTGGAAGGAAAGAGGTAAAACTGTCACTATTTGCAGATGACATTATACTATATATAGAAAACCTTAAATACTCCACCAAAAACTGTTAAAACTAATCAATGAATTGAGTAAAGTCACAGAAGACAAAATAAATATACAAAAATCTGTTGCAACTCTATACAGTAATAATAAACTTTCAGAAAGAGAAATTAAGAAAACAATACCATTTAGAACTGCATGAAAAAGAATCAAATACTTAGAAATAAATTTATCCAAGAAGGTGAAAGTCCTATGTACTGAAACTATAAGACAATAATGAAAGAAATTGAAGAAGATACAAATAAATGGAAAGATATGTGATGCTCATAGACTGGAAAAATTAATATTGTTAAAATGTTCATACTATCCAAAGCAATAAACAGATTCAGTGCAAGCCCTATCAAAATTTCAATGGCATTTTTGAAAGAAATAGAACAAAACAATCATAAAATTTTCATAGAACTGTAAAAGATCCTGAATAGCCAAAGCAATCTTGAGAAAGAAGAACAAAGCTGGAGGCATCATGCTCCCTTTCAAATTATATTTCAAAACTATAGCCATGAAAACAATATGGTATTGGCATAAAGCGGACACACAGAGCGATGCAATGGAAATAAGCCCATGCTTATCTGGTGATTAATTTACAACAAAGGAGCCAAGAATATACAATGGGGAGAGGAGAGTCACTTCAATAAGTGGTGTTGAGAAAACTGGACAGCAACATGCAAAAGAATGAAACTGGACCACTCTCTGACACTACACATAAAAATTAACTCAAAATGAATTTGAACAGAGGACTTGAAACTATAAAACTCCTAAAAGAAAACAGGTGGTAAGCTCCAACACTGGTCTTGGCGATGATTTTTTTAATCTGACACCAAAAACAAATCAACAAAAGCAAAAATAAAAAAGTGGGATGACACAAAACTAAAAAGCTTCTGTACAGCAAAGGAAACCACCACCAAAATGAAAAACCAACCTATTAACAGGAAAAAAAAACCCTGCAAATCATATATCTGACCAGGGGCTAATATCCAAAATATATAAAGAACTCATACAAATTGATAGCAAAAAAAATCTAATTTGAAAATGGGCAGAATATCTGAATAGACATCTTCCCAAAGAAGACATATAGATGGCCAACAAGTACCTGAAAAGATGCTCAACACCACTCATCACAAAGGAAATGCAAATCAAAACCACAGTGAGATACCACCTTATACCTGTTAGAATGGCGATTGTCAAAAAGACAGGAAATAACAAGTGCCAACAATGCCAACATGGATGTGAAGAAAAGGGCATTCTTGTGCACTGTAAATGAGAATGTAAATTGATGCAGCTACTATGGTACAAAGTATGGAGTTTCCTCAAAAAATTAAGAATAAAACTTACCATAAGATCCAGCAATTCCACTTCTAAGTATTCAACCAAATAAAGCAGAAACACTAATTCAAAAAGATACACACACCCTCATGTTCATGCAGCATTATTTACAATAACCAAGATGTGGAAAAAACCTAAGTGTTCATCAATGGACAAATGGATACATAAATTGGTGTAGACACATACATATAAATAAGAATGAAATCTTGCCATTTGCAACAACCTGAATGGATCTCAAAGGCGTTATGCTAAGTGGAATAAGTCAAACAAAGAGAAATATTGTACTGTCTTACATGTGGAATCTAAATATATATGTTATACATACATTACATATGAATATAATATAAACATATAAGATATAAATGCTGTCTTGCTTCAAGAGGTGGCTGTCTAGTCATGGTAGAAGACTCCACTTTTTTTTACTTGACAAATTAGACATGTTTCATTTTGTAAATTTAAGGTGTGTGGTATGTTACTTTGATGTATTTACATATTGTGTTGTGGTTGCCATTGGAACAATATTTAACACATAACATCATTGTAGTCCAATATTATTGTCAATATTCATCATGCTGTGCATTAGATCTCTATGGCTTATTTACTACTTATTACAAGTTCGTACCCTTAATACCATCCATCTTATCCCCCCACGCTCCATTCCCTGGTGATTACCATTTCTCTTTCTCTCACTTTTTATAGGTTTGACATTTTAGATTCCACATGTAAGTAATACCAGGCAGTACTGGTCTTTCTCTGTCTGACTTCTCTTTCTTGGCACCATGTGCTCCAAGTCCATCCATGTTGTCACAAATTACAGGATATCCTTCTTTCTCATGGCTGAGTAATATTCCACGGTGTATTTGGACCACGTCTTTTTTATCCATTCATCCATTGATGGGCATCTGGGTTGGTTCCGTATCTTGGCTATTATGAATATTGCTGAGATGAACATTGGTGTGCGTATTATCTTGTCAAAATACTGTTTTCATGTTTGTGTTCGTGAAAACACATCAAGAATTAACACACCTTACTCAGATGTTCAGATGACTTTTATCTGTGAAAGCCTCACCTTTCCTTGAGCCTAGAAGAATTTCTTCCTAAGAGAAAGACTTCTCTTTTTGTATTTCTTGTAGATTCCCTGCTATGCCTGAATTCTCTCCTCCTAAGGAGTGAAACATTTTTTTTTCCAAATAATGCACATAACCCAGTTGAAGTCATGACATGATGAACAGCTAGGATCGGCAAACCAATCAGGCCAGCAGGGATAGCCAATTGCCAATAGTTGAAAGAAACTTCCAAATTTTAAGAATCTTAAAATGACAAAAAAAGTCAATATACTGAAATAGGTTAAATATGGTGGTAACTAGCATTTTGAACACTTACTACATGCCAGGCACTTTTTCAAGCCTGTTATATTAGTTAACTTATTTAAGCATAATAATGTACAACCCTGTATGGTAGGTGGTATCTTCATTTTATAAATGAAGAACAAGAAATATCTGAATAACCAGATACACATTATGCTCAGGCCATGAATCAGTTCATTTTTTTTTTTTTTTGTAGCGCCGCACCTCCCTTGCCCAACACAGCAGGATATTGTTGAGAAAAGAATCAGACCTCAGAATAGTCCAAAAAACCCAATAAAAACAATCTTTCAATACAATCCCCTACTAGGGTTGTTAGAGAAGGTACAAAACACCCAGTTAAAGTTGAATCTCAGAAAAACAATGAACAATTTTTAGTATAAGTACCTCCCCAAGCATGGACACACTTATACTAAAAAAATAATAATAATCATTGTTTACTGAAATTCAAATTTAACAGGGTATCGTGTTTTTACCTCTAAGTCTGGCAAATCTATCTCAGGCGGGAGCAAAGTGCTTCTCCACACATCCTTCTAATACCTCACTTCCTTTCCAGATAGAGGGAAAAGCCCACATATTTTAAGCATATTTAACGCATTGTGTATTTTTACAGGAGTATACACAGCACTTTGCATGTGACACATGCCTTCTGTTTGTTAGCAGGGTCCACAATGCAGCCGGACAGGGCCAGTATTGCCAGCCACGTTCCATAGCCGAGCACGTTGACAGGGAAAGAAGCCAAGTAAAATCTTCGTGGTTACACAGGAAGTGAGAGGTGAAAGAAACACACACATCTGTTGGTCTGTCTGCAGGACCAGACTCTTTGCAGTTAAAACCAGTTTTGGGGCACCTGGGTGGCTTAGTCGGTAAAGCGTCTGCCTTCGGCTCAGGTCATGATCTCAGGGTCCTGGGATCGAGCCCCCATTGGGCTCCCTGCTCAGCGGGGAGTCTGCTTCTCCCTCTCCCTCTGCTCCCCCTGCTCGTGCATGCTCTTTCTCTCTCAAATAAATAAATAAAAATTAAAATTAAAAAAAACAGACTGTGGCATTTTGTGTTATATTTTCCATACTGACTGCTTGGAACTATTGTTCCCAAGTGGGCGTTTTTGCTCCTGTTCCAATTCATCTCAAACAGCAGGGATTTTTCCAAAATGGAGGGAGTCAGTGCACGTGCTTATGCACTCTCTTCTCACTGTCCACAGGGACCTGGGACCACATGGCCAGCCTGCCGCCAATTCATCCCCCAATCCTCACCAACAAAGAGTAAACAGGAAACCCATGCTAATTTTGCATTCTAATGGAAAACTGGATGAATAAATCAATAGGTGTGCATTTTCCACATTGAGTAGGGATAAAGCCATGAAGCAAACACATTCACTTTCAGATGACAGAAAACAAATAGAGAGTTTTTGCTCCCAAGTTGTTGACTTACAACCAGACATGGTAGACAGTAACCCAAATGTGGTTCAGGCTATATGCTTATTATCCTCAAGACAACTTGGCATTTCACAGTTATTTTGTTTAATACTTATTGTTTGAGGGGTGCCTGGGTGGCTCAGTCATTAAGCATCTGCCTTCGGCTCAGGTCATGATCCCAGGGTCCTGGGATCAAGCCCCGCATCGGGCTCCCTGCTCCGCGGGAAGCCTGCTTCTCCCTCTCCCACTCCCCCACTTGTGTTCCCTCTCTTGCTATGTCTCTCTCTGTCAAATAAATAAATAGAATCTTTAAAAAAAAATACTTATTGTTTGAGGTTTAAGATTAAAATCAATAAGTTTTATTATACTTTATTTTAGCTGAGAGTTTTCATGAAATAATTCAACCATGTGTTTTCCAATGATGTTTTTAGATTAACATTAAAAATAAAGAGATTCTTTTGTAAGAAAAAATTACACTTTTAATTCTCACATTTATCATTGGGCTTTACTTTTATTAGCCATGTCCATGCCTTCCTCCTTTCACTACCATTCTGGAAGGGTTCTTGGGTCCAATCAAGAGCAGTGGTCCTCGCCCAAGGATGGAAAACCAGCCTTGCTTCCATGGTGTCAACTCTCATCGACAATGGTGGTGTTTTTGGTGGATTAAAGCAAAGGCAAGAGAGAAGGAATAAAACCACAAGGATAAAACTGTTTGCAAAAGTGAAGGAAGAATAAAGGAGGGAAGGGAAGAACAAACGTAAGAAGTACATGGAGGATGTTCAGAAAATCACCTTCAGATGAATCCAATCACCTTGGTCTGGTCTGCACAAATTCACTCTTTTCAGTGCTGAATGAGACATCTTCCTAGAACACAGCTCCAATTAGATGGAAAATTCTCGTGACTTTCCATTGATGGAGGTCTAAAGGCCAAGCTCCTTAGAAACTGCATAGTGGTCAACATCCCCAGGCGGATGCCATTGACTCCTCTCCCACTGGGACCTTCCATGGCCTCTACCCTCAGCCTGCACTGAAGGCCCCAACAGAGAGACCCACAGGAAGCTCTCTGAGTTTTAGGAAACTGTTGGTGATCTCATTCTTTTGAAAGTAAATAAGGAAAAAATGACTTTATTCAAACTGAGGCCTTAAGTTTGAAGTGCATAAGTAAATTGTGGTTTTCCATGAAAAAGAATGCATAAAAATTTCTGAATTATGTCCCTTTGAAACTCATCCGAGATGAGACCATACAGAGTGTGGTACCCATGGGATTGAATGACGTGGCCCCCCAAGGAACGTGGTCCCCATGGTATTTATATTTATGAGTTTCATGCATCCTGGTCTTGATAAAAGCAGAGTACTAGAAAGTACAGAGCAATGACACAGAGAAAGAAATAAAAGCCATCCAAATCAGATAGGAAGAAGTAAAATTATTTCTGTTCACAGATGCATGATCTTACACGTATAAAACCACACACAGAAATCTGTTAAAACCATTGAACAGGATCCATAAAGTGGCAGGATACAAAGCAACACACAAAAACCAATTGTGTTTCTACACACTAAGGGTAACCAAGTCAAAGAGGAAATTAAGAAAGCAAGTTTATTTATTATATCAAAAGGAATTACATGTTTAGGAATAAATGTAACAAAGAAGGTGAAAGACTTGTACACTGGAAACCACAAAACATTGCTCTTTTTTTTTTTTTTTTTTGCATAATGTCAAACTTCTAAATCTTTAATAGAATTTTCAGTGTGTTTCTGGAGTTTCATGTTGTATAATGAAGTCAGATTTGCTTGTTCAGTCTCCCAATAGACCAATCTGTCTTACTTGGGACCATCCTTAATCCTGGCTAGTCTTCTTTACAGTGAATGGTGTTTAATTTAGGATTATGAGGTACTTTCTGTGGATCCTCACTCATCTGTGTGTGTCTTTTGGAAAATCAGTTAAAAATCCATGCTTAAACAAAAATATTTGGGAAAAAGCTTTAACCATTTATACCAAGAAAACTGAACTCAGAATAGTTTGATTTAACTAAACAAAAGCGACCTAAATGCAGAAATCTGAGCTGATTAAAATCACAAATTAGGTGATGATATTAATATCTATTTAAAGAAGGTCTTACAGTGAGAACTATGAACAGGGAGCACAGTGACCTCAGAGGAAAGATGGTATGATGATATCAAGACTACGATGCATGGCCATCAAACCAGACTTAGCAGGCATGCAATTAAACCCATTTTCATATGCAAATACAGAGGACAGAAGATAGATGGATGCTAGAGATGTATTTGACAGTAACCAACATATAGATTACAGTGACTCTTATCACTCCAAGAGAACATTTAGACAAAAAAAAGAACACAGATTACCCTAGGCAATATTATCTAAGGGGCATTCACACAAAGACGAACCAGCAAGAGAAAATTTACAAGATAATCAGAAACATGAGAAGATATGCAGAATAGCCTGGTGTCATGGGCTCAGAAAGGGCAATAACCAAGTCCACTGGATTCAGTGGTTAGAGAGGCCTGCTTGAGGGAGGTCTCAGCAGAAGTGCTGCAGTGAAGAGGACCAAGGCCAAAGACATGAAGTTGAAAGATGAATGATGTAGAAAGAAGAGGTGCTCACTGTCACCTTGTCTGTCAAGAAGCCTGAGTGCGCTCGTAAAGAAAGGGATTCAGGAAAGAGAGGTATCTGACACAGGGTGTGAGTGGTTAAGGACACTCCGGTGTGTTTCTAATGAGGGAAAGGACTCAGGCAAAGGGGAGTTGAGCATACAAGAGAGAAAGGAAACAAACAGACCCGACAGGAGATCAGAGAGAAGTGATGGTGCAGAAGGAGCCTTGAGCTTGGGAGAGTCAGTCTTCATCGGAAGATGGGAGCAGAGCAGGCGGGGGCCTGGTGTTAAGCCGCCTCGCGGGTGAGGGCAGAATGGGCCGCACCACGATGAAGGGCAGGAGAGCAGCAGTTCACATCATTATAAAAACATAGAAGATGAAGTAATATTTAGAGCACAGCAGAATGTAGTGAGAGGATTGGTTCAGAGTGACAGTCCCCCCGTGCTTGTTGGTGACCTCAGAAAATTTCCTATCTCCCCACGACCAGTTTGTCACCTTATTATGACATCCAAGGTCCATGTAGGAAGTCACAAATGTATTTTTCCCACAGATTAATGAGTTTCAGGCATTATCAAGGATAGAGATCAGTGGTCTTTAGAAAGTACTACAAGCAACAATTTTGGGCAACTTGTCTCAGGGGCCTGGTATGTCACCATCATTGTCATCACCATCATCATCATCATCATCATCACCATCATAATCGTCATCATCATCACCATCATCATCATCATCATCACCATCACCTTCATCACCATTATCTTCTTTATCGTCATCATCATCATCATCACCATCATCATCATCATCACCATCACCACCATCATCATCATCACCATCATCACCATCATCATCATCATCACCATCACCACCATCATCATCATCACCATCATCACCATCATCACCATCACCATCATCATCACCATCATCTTCATCACCATCATCATCATGGTCATCATCATCATCTAATTAGTATTTTCTGCATCCTTTCAATGCTCCAAGAACAATTCCAAGTGCTTTCCATACATTAGCCTATCTCATCCTGGCTACCACTGCAAGGTGGGAAGCTCTGCAGATCAGGCGGGGACAGTGATGTGTGGCCAGCCCAGCCTCAGGTAGCTGGCAGCCCCAAAGCAGGGAGCAAGTTCTCAGTTGGAATCTGTGAGAGTACCAGAGTCCACACCAGGTGCCCTGGCACACGTGATCTCACCACATTTAATTATTTTGGGGAGTCAGTTTTGCAGGCAGTTACTATTTACTACAGAAAGGTTTCTTTGGTTAAACCAAAAAGAAACTTGAAAAGAGTTTGTTGATTAGTTTTTGTATGGACCATTTTATTCCATGATAATATTTTGATGTGGATTTTTTGTCATTCAGAGCAATACTCTAACAACTGATTCAAGATGGTAAATTCACAGAAAATGGAAACTATAATATCAGAAATTACTATTTGAAAAGAAAAATAATTAGGAGCATATATGTTAAGTAAAACAAGACATACATACATAATGACTAATGGTCAGAAAGGATGGAAAATAATACCATATTTCATCCATGTAAACAAAAAAACATGATTTCCTCAAAAACATGACTTTAAAAAGAATGTTATACAAAGTTCACTAGAATCCATTCTTTTATTCTTTCAACAAATAAATCTTAATACTATGCTCCAAGATGTAGATGATGAAATAATTTACATAATAAAATTTAATGTACTTAATATATTTGGTTTTAAATGGTTGCTCTGTTGAGAGCTCGATGTTCTGAAGGACTGCCCCCCTTGGCAACGGACTTGTATGCCGAGGGAGGGAATGGAGCCCGAGTCCCATCCGGGTCATGAGCACGCTACAAAGGCACACATATGAGTTGTGTCTTTCCATCATGTCAGCCTTATTAGGTCATAAAGCAAACTTAACACAATTGTAAAGCAGGTTCAGGATCCCAAACTCAATGACATTTCACTGTGCATTTAATGTGGCTTCCTACACATCACACAAAGCAAAGCACAAGACAAAGTCACACAACAAACAAGATATGACAAGGAGTAGAAAGTTAACAAGCCAAGCATGAAGTCAGTCCTACAGCGTACCTCTGAGGTGAGGCCTCAGCTCTCCACGCTGACTGTCTACTCCATTCAAGCCGTGCAGCATCTCTGCTCTGTGCAGAGATCCCGGCAGAGCCCTGGGGGCAGTTGCCTTCCACAGGTGGTCAGACGTGGGAGGGGCAGCTCTGCAGAGTCTGACAGTTTGCTGCAGAACTCCTCCCTTTTTCAAGGGGTTTAACCAGCCTTGGGTCTTTGCTGGGTTCCTCTGGTTCCAGTGATGACAGCCCCTGGTTCTTCCAGGCTCTCTTGGCTTTGCAGTTTATCAGTTCCTGGTACCTCCAGCCTGTCTGGTGTCCACCATACCTGGTCTTGGCTGCTGACATCACTGCTTGATCCCATGACTCCATCTTGCTCTCTACAACCACGAGTAACCCTAAAGCCGGTTACATGGATGAGAACTCATGAACTGGGCACAGTCACTTACTTTTACTGGTCTTTTCCTCAGATCCTAACACAAATATGAAGACGGCAGGGAAGGAAGAAGCTCTGCCAGGGACAGCAAATCCCTGGGAGGAATCTCAGCACGGAGTTGTACCTCCAGGGACCTTGGAGTCTGCCCTCTGAACTTTGCAGCAACATTCTATTAATAACATCCCTATTTTGGAGGTGGACACTGGGTTCAAAAGGGTTAAGTAAAATTTCAAAAACAATAACAATAACTAGTAAGTAGTACAGTAAGGCCAATCAAGGGAGTCTCTAGTGGGTCATGCTGTGTTTTTAGCACCGAATGGGATGTATCCCTACCTGCAGGCAAAATCATCAACACAACTTCTTTGACAGTTTCTGGAAAGAAGCCAGTTCAACCCCAACTGCAAGATGCATTATTGTTTAGAGGCTGGTGCTTGGAAGTCCATAAAGGCGACACATTGTTGTCAGTTCCCCTGGAGACCCACTCGAATGTGAGGCTGAGTGCAATCTCCACTTCTCTTAATGAGCTTGCACAAAATGGCAGTTATTTCTCACCCAGTGAAGAGCTAATAAAATACATTTCATTAAGTTGTGTGGGTACTTTTGTTGAAAATTCACACTTCATTTGTTTTTGGTTTTGTTTTTTAAGAGTGCTTTTTAAAGATCTTGATGACATAGAAATACATTGCTTTTTCTGGACTGAAACTACTTCTTCCCTTATTCGATGAAGGAAAATATTAAACGAGAGTAATGGCAAGCATTACATCACCCAATGTCATTAAAGTATAAAACCTACTCAAATTCACGTAGGATTTGTTATATCCCAAGCACCACTGGTATTTTTGATATTTTCAAAGTATTTAGGGAGCAACCTGAAAAACTGATAAAAATTAACCAACTGTTTTTGCCTCAGTTTGTGAGGAAGAAGCAAGGAGAGCCAGACTGCCCACTTCAAGAATGTTCACACTTTGCAAGCAGTCAAGCCCTTCCCTATGGGGGCCCAGTGAGCCGTGGTGGCAGACAGTGGCCCCCTTGGTGCTATCTGCAGCCTGCTGACTCTATAGGTGGCCCTAAGGGACCTTGGAGACAGCCCTTTCCACTAGACATTCATGTCTGACCTCATGCCATCCCTGGTCTGGGCTGTCGACAGGTATAGACAGGTACGTGGGGTGTCTCTGGAAAGCCCCAGGGCACAGGAGCCAGGGTCCACATTGGCCAAGTCATCATGTCCATCTGTACCAAGCAGCAGAACAAGGAGCATGTGACTGAGGCCCTACGCAAGGCCAAGTTCAAGTTCCCTGGGAGCCAGAAACTGAGCTGTGCTCTCGTCCTGCCTTTCCTTGCCCCAGTGTCCAGCCTTCCTGATGCCATTCCGTCCTTTGCCCCCTAGATCCACATCTCCAAGAAGTGGGGCGTTTAATGTGGATGAATTTGAAGACATGGGGGCTGTAAAGCAGCTCATCCCAGATGGCTGTGGGGGCCAACACATCCCCAGTCATAGCTCTTGGGACAAGTGGCGGGCTCTGGATGCATGAGAACCTCGGTGCTGCCCCCTCCTTGTTCATGCCCGCCAATAAACCCTACTTCCTGTCAAAAAATTACTCATAATTTGGCTTGTTGGATTGGTGGTAATTTGTTTCTTTGTTCATTCATTAATTCAACACATGCTTATTGACAGCCTTCCCCATGGCTTGCACTGTTTGTGATGCTGAAAGCTCATCAGTGGACAAAACAGACACAAATACCTAAACCATAAGTGAGGACCACTGCACACCTATCAGAATGGCTCCAGTAAAAACAGCCCCCACATCAGATGGTGCTGAGGAGGTAGAGAGTCTGCCCACTCGCACAATGCCTGTGGGAATGTAGTGTGGCAGCCCCTCTGGAAAGTGGTGTGGTGGCTTCTTTCAAAATTAAAAATGCACTTACCATAGGACAATGAATGCAACCATTGCATTCTTGGGCATTTATCGCAGAGAAATGAAAACACATTCATACAAAAAGTAATACACCAGTGTTTATAGCAGTTTTATTCATAACAGCTTAAAACTAGAAGCAACGTAAACACCCCTCAGGGGGTGAATAATGAAACAAGCTGTGATCGATCTATACCATGCAAGTAACAAACAATTGGTGTAAGCAACAACTCAAGACTTAACTGAGTGACAAAAGCCCATCACAAAAGTAACCATTGTCTCATTCCCTTTATATAGCACTCTCTGATGTGATAATTTTTTTTAATGTCTCTTGGTTCTTCTTTTTTATTGTTATGTTAATCACCATACATTACATCATTAGTATTTGATGTAGTGTTCCATGATTCATTGTGTATAACATCCAGTGCTCCATGCAGAATGTGCCCTCTTTAATACCCATCACCAGGCTAACCCATCCCCCCACCCCCCTTCCCTCTAGAACCTTCAGTTTGTTTCTCAGAGTCCATAGTCTCTCATGGTTCATCTCCCCCTCCAATTTCCCCCCCTTCATTTTTCCCTTCCTACTTACTTCTTCTTTTTTTTAAACATATAATGTATTATTTGTTTCAGAGGTACAGGTTTGTGATTCAACAGTCTTACACAACTCACAGCACTCACAATAGCACATACCCTCCCTCATGTTTATCACCCAGCCACCCCATCCCTCCCACCCCCCACCACTCCAGCAACCCTCAGTCTGTTTCCTGAGATTAAGAATTCCTCCTATCAGTGAGGTCATATGATACATGTCTTTCTCTGATTGACTTATTTCGCTCAGCATAATACCCTCCAGTTCCATCCACGTCATTGCAAATGGCAAGATTTCATTCCTTTTGATGGCTGCATAATATTCCATTGTATATATATATACCACATCTTCCTTATCCATTCATCTGTCGATGGACATCTTGGCTCTTTCCACAGTTTGGCTATTGTGGACATTGCTGCTATAAACATCGGGGTGCATGTACCCCTTCGGATCCCTACATTTGTATCTTTGGTGTAAATACCCAGTAGTGCAATTGCTGGATCATATGGTAGCTCTATTTTCAACTTTTTGAGGAATCTCCATACTGTTTTGCAGAGTGGCTGCACCAGCTTGCATTCCCACCAACAGTGTAGGAGGGTTCCCCTTTCTCCGCATCCCCACCAACATCTGTCGTTTCCTGATTTGTTAATTTTAGCCATTCTGACTGGCGTGAGGTGGTATCTCATTGAGGTTTTGATTTGGATTTCCCTGATGCCGAGCGATGTGGAGCTGTTGGCCATTTGGATGTCTTCTTTGGAAAAATGTCTGTTCACGTCTTCTGCCCATTTCTTGATTGGATCATTTGTTCTTTTGGTGTCAAGTTTGATAAGTTCTTTATAGATTTTGGATACTAGCCCTTTATCTGATATATCATTTGCAAATATCTTCTCCCATTCTGTCGGTTGTCTTTTGGTTTTGTTGACTGTTTCTTTTGCTGTGCAAAAGCTTTTTATCTTGATGAAGTCCCAATACTTCATTTTTGTCCTTGCTTCCCTTGCCTTTGGCGATGTTTCTAGGAAGAATTTGCTGCAGCTGAGGTTGAAGAGGTTGCTGCCTGTGTTCTCCTTTAGGATGTTGATGGACTCCTGTCTCACATTTAGGTCTTTCAACCATTTGGAGTCTATTTTTGTGTGTGGTGTAAGGAAATGATCCAGTTTCATTCTTCTGCATGTGGCTGTCCAATTTTCCCAACACCATTTGTTGAAGAGACTGTCTTTTTTCCATTGCACATTCTTTCCTGCTTTGTCAAGGATTAGTTGACCATAGAGTTGAGGGTCCATTTCTGGGCTATTCTGTTCCATTGATCTATGTGTCTGTTTTTGTGCCGGTACGATTCTGTCTTGTTGATTACAGCTTTGTAATAGAGCTTGAAGTCCGGAATTGTGATGCCACCAGCTTTGCTTTGCTTTTTCAACATTCCTCTAGCTATTCCATACAAATTTTAGGATTATTTGTTCCATTTATTTGAAAAAAGTGGATGGTATTTTTTTTTAAAGATTTTATTTATTTATTTGAGAGAGAGAATGAGATAGAGAGAGAGAGCATGAGAGGGGGGAGGGTCAGGAGGACAAGCAGACTCCCTGCTGAGCAGGGAGCCCGATGCGGGACTTGATCCCGGGACTCCAGGATCATGACCTGAGCCGAAGACAATCGCTCAACCAACTGAGCCACCCAGGCGCCCAAAAGTGGATGGTATTTTGTTAGGGATTGCATTGAATGTGTAGATTGCTCTAGGTAGCATAGACATTTTAACAATATTTGTTCTTCCCATCCATGAGCATGGAATGTTTTTTGATTTCTTTATGTCTTCCTCAATTTCTTTCATGAGTATTTTATAGTTTCTGAGTATAGATTCTTTGTCTCATTGGTTAGATTTATTTCTAGGTATCTTATGGTTTTGGGTGCAATTGTAAATGGGATCAACTCCTTAACTTCTCTTTCTTCTGTCTTGTTGTTGGTGTATAGGAATGTCACTGATTTCTGTGCATTGATTTTATATCCTGCCACTTTACTGAATTCCTGTATGAGTTCTAGCAGTTTTGGGGTGGAGTCTTTTGGGTTTTCCACATAAAGTATCATATCATCTGCAAAGAGTGAGAGTTTGACTTCTTTGCTGATTCAGATGCCTTTTATTTCTTTTTGTTGTCTGATTGCTGTGGCTAGGACTTCTAATACTATGTTGAATAGCAGTGGTGATAGTGGACATCCCTGCCGTGTTCCTGACCTTAGGGGGAAAGCTCTCAATTTTTCCCCATTGAGAATGATATTCGCTGTGGGTTTTTCATAGATGGCTTTTATGATATTGAGGTATGTACCCTCTGTCCCTATACTCTGAAGAGTTTTGATCAAGAAGGGATGCTGTACTTTGTCAAATTATTTTTCTGCATCTATTGAGAGGATCATATGGTTCTTGTTCTTTCTTTTATTAATGTATTGTATCACATTGATTGATTTGCGGATGTTGAAGCAACCTTGCAGCCCAGGGATAAATCTCACTTGGTCGTGATGAATAATCCTTTTAATGTACTGTTTGATCTTATTGGCTAGTATTTTGGTGAGAATTTTTGCATCCATGTTCATCAAGGATATTGGTCTGTAATTCTCCTTTTTGATGGGGTCTTTGCCTGGTTTTGGGATCAAGGTAATGGTGGCCTCATAAAATGAGCTTGGAAGTTTTCCTGCCATTTCTATTTTTTGGAACAGTTTCAGAAGAATAGATATTAATTCTTCTTTAAATGTTTGGTAGAATTGCCCTGGGAAGCCATCTGGCCCTGGGTTTTTGTTTGTTGGGAGATTTTTGATAACTGTTTCAATTTCCTTAGTGGTTATAGGTCTGTTCAGCTTTTCTGTTTCTTCCTGGTTCAGTTTTGGTAGTTTATACATCTCTAGGAATGCATCCATTTCTTCTAGATTATCTAATTTGCTGGCATATAGTTGCTCATAATATGTTCTTATAATTGTTTGTATTTCTTTGGTTTTGGTTGTGATCTCTCCTCTTCCATTCATGATTTTATTTATTTGGTTCCTTTCTCTTTTCTTTTTGGTAAGTCTGGCCAGGGGTTTATCAATCTTAATTCTTTCAAAGAACCAGCTCCTAGATTCACTGATCTGTTCTACTGTTCTTTTGGTTTCTATTTCATTGATTTCTGCTCTGATCTTTATTATTTCTCTTCTCCTGCTGGGTTTAGGCTTTATTTGCTATTCTTTCTCCAGCTCCTTTAGGTGTAGGGTTAGGTTGTGTGTTTGAGACCTTTCTTGTTTCTTGAGAAAGGCTTGTATTGCTATATACTTTCCTCTTAGGACTGCCTTTGCTGCATCCCAAAGATTTTGAACAGTTGTGTTTTCATTTTAATTTGTTTCCATGAATTTTTTAAATTCTTCTTTAATTTCCTGTTGACCCATTCATTCTTTGGTAGGATACTCTTTAGCTGCCATGTATTTGAGTTATTTCCAACTTTCCTCTTGTGATTGAGTTCTAGTTTCAAAGCATTGTGGTCTGAAAATATGCAGGGAATGATCCCAATCTTTTGGTACCAGTTGAGACCTGATTTGTGACCTCGGATGTGATCTATTCTGGAGAATGTTCCATGGGCACTAGAGAAGAATGTGTATTCTGTTGCTTCGGGATGGAATGTTCTGAATATATCTGTGAAGTCCATTTGGTCCAGTGTGTCATTTAAAGTCTTTATTTCCTTGTTGATCTTTTGTTTAGATGATCTGTCCGTTTCAGTAAGGGGGGTGTTAAAGTCCCCTACTGTATTGTTGTCGAAGTGTTTCTTTGCTTTTGTTATTAATTGGCTTATATAAGTGGCTGCTCCCATGTTAGGGGCATAGATATTTACAATTGTTAGATTTTCTTGCTGGATAGACCCTTTAAGTAGGATATAGTGTCCTTCCTCATCTCTTATTATAGTCTTTGGTTTAAAATCTAATTTGTCTGATATAAGGATTGTCACCCCAGCTTTCTTTTGGTATCCATTATCATGGAAAATGGTTTTTCACCCCCTCACTTTCAATCTGGAGGTGTCTTTGTGTCTAAAATGAGTCTCTTGCAGACCGCATATCAATGGGTCTTTTTTTTTTTTTTTTTTTAACGAATCTGATACCCTGTGTCTTTTGATTGGGACCTTTAGCCCATTTACATTTAGGGTAACTATTTTTTTTTTTTTTTTTAAGATTTTATTTATTTATGTGACAGAGAGAGACACAGAGAGAGGGAACACAAGCAGGGGGAGTGGGAGAGGGAGAAGCAGGCTTCCCGCTGAGCAGGGAGCCTGACGTGGGGCTCGATCCCAGGACCCTGGGATCATGACCTGAGCCGAAGGCAGGCGCTTAACGACTGAGCCACCCAGGCGCCCCACATTCAGGGTAACTATTGAAAAATGTGAATTTAGTGCCATTGTATTGCCTGTCAGGTGACTGTTACTGTATATTGTCTGTGTTCCTTTCTGGTCTATGTTACTTTTATGCTCTCTCTTTGCTTAGAGGAGCCCTTTCAATATTTCTTGTAGGGCTGGTTTCATGTTCGCAAATTCCTTTTATTTTTTGTTTGTCCTGGAAGCTTTTTATCTCTCCTTCTATTTTCAATGACAGCCTGGCTGGATATAGTATTCTTGGCTGCATATTTTTCTCATTTAGTGCTCTGAATATATCATGCCAGTCCTTTCTGGCCTGCCAGGTCTCTGTGGATAGGTCTGCTGCCAATCTAATGTTTCTACCATTGTAAGTTACAGATCTCTTGTCCCAAGCTGCTTTCAGGATTTGCTCTTTGTCTCTGAGGCTTGTAAATTTTACTATTAGATGTTGGGGTGTTGACCTATTTTTATTGATTTTGAGGGGGGTTCTCTGTGCCTCCTGGATTTTGATGCCTGTTTCTTTCACCAAATTAAGGAAGTTCTCTGCTATAATTTGCTCGAATATACCTTCTGCCCCTCTCTCTCTTTCTTCTTCTTCTGGGATCCCAATTATTCTAATATTGTTTCGTCTTATGGTATCACTTATCTCTCGAATTCTGCCCTCGTGATCCAGTAGTTGTTTATCTCTCTTTTTCTCAGCTTCTTTATTTTCCATCATTTGGTCTTCTATATCACTAATTCTCTCTTCTGCCTTATTTATCTTAGCACTTAGAGCCTCCATTTTTTATTGCACCTCATTAATAGCCCTTTTGATTTCGACTTGGTTAGATTTTAGTTCTTTTATTTCTCCAGAAAGGGATTCTCTAATATCTTCCATGCTTTTTTCAAGCCCAGCTAGTATCTTTAAAATCGTCATTCTGAACTCTAGTTCCAACATCTTACTAATGTCCGTATTGATTAGGTCCCTGGCAGTGGGTACTGCCTCTTGTTCTTTTTTTTTTTGAGGTGTTTTTTTCCATCTTGTCATTTTGTCCAGAGGAGAATAAATGAATGAGAAAACAAAATGCTAACAGAGTAACAACAAACCCAGAAAAATATACACTAAACAAATCAGAAGAGACCTGAAACCAGGGGAAAAGAAAGGGAAAGAAAGAAAAAAAGAAAAAGATAAAGATAAAAAAAAAGAATATGATCAAATACGATCAGGCTGGTGCATAGATCAGTGCCACACACTAGATTTTGGACGTATTTTGGTCTGTTAGAAAAAAGAGCCTCCCAAAATTTTAAAGAAAGAAAAAATTATATATGTACAAAAATAAGGATAAATACGATGAAGGGATGGAATATGACTGTAAAGATGAAAATTATAAAATATTTTATAAAAGGAATTGATAAAATAAGAAGTTGGTTGAAAAAAGAAGAGGAATTTAAAAAAAGGGTGGGGGAGAGAATGTTATCAGGCAGGAGACTAAAACAAAGCCATACACTAGAGATTTAGGGTATATTTTGGTCTGTTAGAAGAAACTGTATTCCAAAATTTTAAAGAGAGAACAACTTATATATATACCAAAAATAAGGTTCACTGCTATGAAGGGATAGAATATGACTCTAAAAATGAAAAATAAAAAAGATTTTTAAAAAAGGGATTGATAAGATGTTGGTTGAAAAAGGGGAAAAGAAAAATTCAAAAAAAAAAAAGAAAAAGCAAAAAAAGAAAGTTCAAAAAATTAACTTTGAAAGACTACAGAATCACAGTAAAAAAGCCATGGATTCTATCTGCATTATTCCCCTAGAGCTGGAGTTCTGCCGTTCTCATTGATCGGTGAACTTGGTCTTGGCTGGCTGTTCTCGCTGATCTTCTGGGGGAGGGGCCTGTTGCCGTGGTTCCCAAATGTCTTTGCCGGAGGCGGAATTGCCCCACCCTTGCCGGTCCGGGCTAAGTAATCTGCTCGGGTTTGCTCTCGGGAGCTTCTGTTCCCTGCAAGCTTTCCGTATGGCTTTGGAGGCCAAGAGTGAAAATGGTGGCCTCCCAATCTCTGCCTCGGAGGAGCTGAGAACTCAGGGCCCTGCTCCTCAGTGCGCCCCCAGAGAAAAGCCATCTCACTCCTGTCTCCCCGGTCTCTGGCTGCACTCCGTGCTCACCCGGCCTGTGACCGAGCATTTCTATTTCTGGCACCCGACTCGGTGTGGAGTCTCCAAACCCAGCAGATCCCTGTGGTGTGCTCCTGTGCCGCTCCTCCCCGGGGGAGGAAGGGGAGTCTCCCCGGATCTCCTGTGCCGCTCCTCCCCGGGGGAGGAAGGGGAGTCTCCCCGCTGCTTGTTGGGTCCCTGCTGGAGGAGCAGTGGCCCGACTGTGCTGCGGATCACGGTTTATGGCAACCCCGAGCTGAGAGCCCGCTCCTCCGCTCAGTCTCTGCAGCCGGCTTCCCTGCTCCGATACCTGGGAGCTCCGCTGCACTCAGGCACCCCCAGTCTTTCTGTGACCCCGAGGGTCCTGAGACCACACTGTCCCACGAGGGTTCCACCCCCTGCTTAGCCACCGGAGTGACGTTCCTCAGTGGAGCCGACTTCTAAAAGTCCCGGTTTTGTGCTCCACGGCTCTATCACTTGCCAGAAGCGGCCGATGGAGGCCCCTCCCCCGCCGTCTATCCTCCCGAATATCACCTCGGATTCACTTCTCCGCACGTCCTACCTTCCAGAAAGTGGTCGCTTTTCTGTTCAGAGAGTTGTTGCTCTTCTTTTCTTCGATCTCCTGTTGAGTTCGTCGGTGTTCAGAATGGTTTGATCCCTATGCAGCTGAATTCCTGAGAGGAGACGAAATTTAGGTCTCCTACTCCTCCGCCATCTTGCTCCTCCCCCTCTCCATGATAATTTTATGGAAATGAAAAGCAGTTAGTGGTTGCCAGGTGTCGGGGGGAGGGAGGGAGGGAGGGCTGTGCTGTAGAAGGCAGCATGAGGACCCTGGGTTGGAGCCGTTCTGAACCTTGTGTTGGTGATGGTCACACGAAACTGTACTGGGGATACACTTGCAAAGAGCTACACACACACACACACACACACACACACACACACACACACACACACATCTTTCAGTCTTACAAAAAATGTTGCAAAAAAGAATTCCCACATGTTAGCATGTTCCTACACTCACTCTAGAACTGTGTATGTGTGTGTTCATAAGTATTTGGGGGAAGGGATGAGCCTAAGTTGCAGACATGACAACTCTTTACTTGTTCAAATGTCAGTGATTAATTTCTAAAAAAACTAAAGGCTTTCTATTTCATAACCACAGTATGACTATCACAATCAGGAATTTAATATTGATATAAGCCTGTTGTCTAATCCACAGACTTTATTCATTGGGACAGTTATCCCATAATGCTCCTTATCTGATACAAGATCCAACCTAATGTCCTCTTCGCATTGAGTTGTGTCTTTTTCATTTCCTACAATCTGCAACCATTTTATGACCAAGACTCTTTACAGAGTGCAGGCCAGTCATTGCGAAGAATCCTTCCATTTTGGTTCATTGGATGTTTCCTCCTGGTTAGATTCAGGTTATGCATCTTGGAGGAGATATCACAGGCATGAAGTCATGGTCTTGCCAGTGCATTGTATCTGAAGGCATTCAGTCTCAACTTGTCCACATGAAGGTGATGTTAATTTGATTAAGTGATCACTTGATCAGATGCTCTCTGTTATACAGTTACTATTTTGCCCTTGGTAACTAACAAATTACTGGAAGAAGGTCCTTTGAGACTAAATAGATACCATGTTTTTCTCCTTATTCTTGCATAATAATTTTGACAACCATTGATGTTTCTTATCTAAAGAGACTTTACTGACTCTTGCCAAATGATGATATCTTAGGTTCATCATCTCTTCCACAGTGATTCGTTAGATTTCTACCATACGAATGGACTTCCCTTCTTTCCCATTCATGATCCTTTTATTTGCTTATATCATGGAGCTATGTCTCTGCATGACACCCTATTTTCCAACTGAATGAACCCCTTCCCACTTCCATGTTCTGATAACATCTCTTTTTCTCCTATTCCTCTAGCATTTATTGAAGAATGCCAAGTGGTCTAATTATTTGTCAACATTATTAGAAGTCCTCATAATACTTGAAAATCTTCTGTTTGTTATATGCATTAGCACAGAGTTGTGCACTCTTCCCAACACGAACTATCCCTCCTTCCCACCACTACAGGAAGAATTTCTAACATCCACGTCTGGGTTAGGTGATTCAGGCTTAAAACACATTCATGATTTCCTGTTGCCTACAAGACAGGACTCAAATTACTTCACAGGACACAGAAGTCCTGTGTTTGTACAATCCCCATCCATCTCCTCCAGCATCATCCCCCATCATTTCTTCTATGAATTCTACTCACAACCTCACCACTCCACTCACAGGTGCCTGGATTTATCATGCTATTTCATGTCTTCCCACAGAAATTACTTCTGTTTGTGTTTCCTTCCCCATCCTGTAAAATGTGAGAACACCACTCATCCCTTCATTAGTCACGTCAAGCAGATTACAGCAAGGGCTCCATCCCTGACCTGCAGTACCAAGCTGCCTATCCCAAAATCTGTCTTCACCTCTCTTCAAATGAGCATATCCTTCAGTGATAGCATCGACTAGACTACTCTAATGCAAATCATTCTCTCCCTCACGACTTACCCTGCCTTTAGATCAGGGAAACGATATTAATTATGTTTGTGTCTCCAGTGGGAGCACATAGTGGATACATGAAAAAATGACTCAACTAATTAATGATTCAAGGGTAGAAATCAGTATATTTTTTTGAATTGAATTGCATTGAAATGAATAAACAGAAACATGTTCCTCCAGGAAGTTAAACTTCATTCCTCTGCACAATTATCAAAATTACCCTGGAGTTTTTCCTATAGTCTGTTTGGTAATCCAATTTAAAATTTAGACCGAACTATTTTAAAATTTAAAAGTTTATCAGAAAAAAAATATACTTAGAACAACAAAGTAAGAACCAGGATAGACTGGAAAACATTAATTAAATTTACTTGGGGGTGATTTTAGAGGTCATATCATCAAACCAGAATATTTTTATTAAAACGAATAACCAAAGCTTTCGTTATTATTCCTAAGGTCATAACCTCATAAAGTCAGCTTTAAAGATTGACTTCAAAAGCAAAGTTGGATTTATGTCTTGGAAAAATTGAGAACATTCCCTGCTCCTTTGAAGAAGCTAATGTATCCTGAAAACAAAACCTTCAACACCACTTACAACACAATTCTGGCACCCTGACATGTAAGGAACCTGTAAATCATCACTCGCATCCTTGCCATAAGATCGAACTGGACAAACTACAAGCTGATGACTTCTCTTGGAATGCAGGAGAAGGGAGGTCAGGACAAATTGTACCCAGAAATCCAGAGAAACAGGTTTATCCAGAGAATCACAGCCAGGATGAGCCAGCCCCAAGCAGCAGCTGCAAGAGCTTCCACTGGTAGGAACACAAGGCGGTCATTTTGATGAATTGCCGGAGGCTGACAAGCCCACCAGTTTTCACAGTCGAGATCTCTCCTGGCCCTGGCCACAGGAGGGGAAGAGCAACATGATGAAGCATGCCCAGAACCTTCTCCAAGCAAAGCCCACCCTGTGGGGAGGAGGCGGTCAGTTTTCACAACAGCTGGGGAGGGGCTGTCCTCCCACTCTAGTCCCCTCGTCTTCCCATCTCACCAAAAGAAGAAGATCTACGCTTCCTACATCAGAGTCAACATGCTGAGGGGTTCAGGAAGGAGCCTGGGCTGCAGCAAGCACATGGGGCCCAGGGGAATGAGCTGCAGCCCGGGAAAGGCATGTGAAACCCACAGCCCCAGACGCTGGTCAGCTCCAAGATGAGACGTGGCTCGAAGAAAACAGATGCCTGCCCTCCGCAAATCCCACTGCACGCCAGCAGGCTCCTGTGTGGTAACACAGACCCTCTCTCTCTGAGGAGTGTTCGGGGACACTGTGTTTGTACAATCCCCATCCATCTCCTCCAGCATCATCCCCCATCATTTCTTCTATGAATTCTACTCACAACCTCACCTGTCGTTGCCTGAGCACAAAGGGCAGGCAAAGACAAGGGCACCAGACACAGCAAACATTGAACATTCAAAACCCCTGGCCAGATGAACATAAATCCTCACACCAAGCCCGAGGTACCTTCTTAGTACACAACACCACATGTCTGGCTTTCAGCACCAAAAATACAAGGCATGACAGAGGCAAGAGATGAGCAGTCCCCAGAACCAGACTCAGATATGGAACAGATGCCGGAGTCATCACACAAGGATTTTACAAGAACTGTGATTAATACGTTACGGACTCTAATCGGAAGAGAGAAAACACGGGAGGGCAGATGGGTGCTGTCAACAGAGAGAGTGGAAGTCCAAGAAAGAATCAAAATTAAATGTGAGACACCAAACTCAGGGAGAGAGATTAAGAAAGCTTTTTGTGAGGCTAATGAGTAGAACCAACACAGTGGGGGTCGAATTAGTACATAGGTCCATAGATACTTCCAAACGGAGTCACGCACACAGAAAGAATGAACAACAGAAAGCAGGGCAGCCAAGACCTGGAAGACTACAGACAAGTGTCCTGCAGGTGGGCACAGTCTAGTTACGGCTGATTTCCTGTGGGGGTGCAGGTTAACAATTCTGAAACCAGCACACATGCGTCCTGGAATCGAACAGTTCTGTAAACGGGTGGTGGGTGGTGGGAGCCAGCTTTCTCATTGAGGAGCTTAAGATGAGTGAAGGGATGAGGCTAGATGATCCCAGTGGTGATGGTTCTGACTGAGTTAAAGACATTTGCCTTGATCCAGATGCAGATGTGTGCACATGGAAATAGGTCATAGATACGCATACACAGCCGTTAGCTCACTTGCATGCATTCCTTTGCTCGGTCAGCCAAGGAGGACTATGAGCAGCACCACCTCTGTACTGGTGAGCACAGCTGGCCCCCAGACCTTGGTTTCTAACACCACTTTCCTATAAACGGAACCAGCGTTTCTGGAAGAAACACAGTCTTTAAGACTGGGGCAGGAAATATACTAGAAGAGACGGAGCTATCTAGTAATGCCAGGAAGTAGGGAGATGCTATCCGAAAGCAAACAGCAAAACCAAAACCAAGAAAACACAGAAACAAAACAAAACAAAAAGACCCACACATGAGGAAGGTGTATCAAAGGAACTCAGGAGAAAACTGAAAGAGGTCCCAGTAGCCAAATCAGGGGTGATTTGAACAAGAAAAATGTACAGTAGTCCTGGACTATAGCCACAGTGGGATATAATCCGAAGGTTAACATAGACATCCATGTGTCCATAGTGATGTAACCAAACTATTGAATAAATAAATACATGGGAGAGGACAGACAAACTGTGTGCGCAGATTTATGCAGACTGTCCCCTCAAGGAGTTGGAACACGACTCTTCATCTGCATACAGGACTGGAAAGAATAGCGTTTCCTACCCTATCTGTTACAGAGAAGCTGAATCATTCCAGAGGATCAGATTTTATTTTTTTTATTTCTTTTTTCAAATTTTAATATGTGGTATTTTATTGTGATTGAAAAAATTTATTTTCATTTATGTATTTCTTTACACTTCCAAAAATACATTTTTTAAAAGATGTTCTCTTATTGATTTCTATTTTTTTTATTTTTTTATTATGTTCTGTTAGGAGAAGGAAGGGAAAAATGAAGGTGGGGAATCAGAGGGGAAGACAAACCATGAGAGACTATGGACTCTGAGAAACAAACAGGGTTTTAGAGGGGAGGGGGAGGGGGGATGGGTTAGCCCGATGATGGGTATTAAGGAGGGCACGCTCTGCATGGAGCACTGGGTGTTATACGCAAACAATGAATCATGGAACACTACATCAAAATCTAATGATGTACTGTAGGATCAGATTTTATAATCACACTAGACACAGTTGACAATGAGAGAACATACACTGTTGAAGGAAGTGGGTCCACCGCTCCGAAGCATTTACAAGCATGATTGTATTTTATAACAGATACAGATGTATCGATGGAGAATCATTTGCAAAGTGTTTCAAACACTTCTCTTTTGCCCAGACAACGAGGCAGGCCCTCCGCCAGATAAGCAGAACCATCTGGCTTTTGTCCCGTCTGACTGTGGCAGTCCTTCATCATCCCACAAGCCGCCTAGGTCCTGTGCCAGGCTAGGATGGAAGAGAATGTTTCCTCTGTCAGGACAGACACAGACAAGTGGCAGAATGTTTTCAGTCTCTGTCTGAATTCAAAGCTTGGGTTTCATGTGCACGGTCTCCATCATTGCATATTCCCTTATGGGGCTTTTCATTTCAGGGTGTCATGAGTTTATGCCTTATTTTCCCAATTATACTACAAGATCCTTGAGTAAAAGACCCCTCCTTCTGTTCCTGTGTAAGCCTGTAATACAGGGCCTTAAAACGAGGCCCAAATGCAAGATATCAAATGTAGTGGACGTTCAAGGATTTAACTTCACCTTCATTTTATAGGTCAGCTGAGCAGAGCTGAGAATTTAAAGGATCTAATAACACACGACCCCAGAACATCTGAAGAAACAGTCTACAACGTGCTCACCTGCATCTGTTATAAAGACTCACATTCAGAGACACTGCACACCACCGTTGAGCTTGAAGATGATTTTCCCCATGCTAGTCGGAAGGGGAGGTCAGCCGGAGCTCATAATCACATGCTTTAAGCAAGGACACATTCCTCTTCTTTGCACACTGATTAGAGATGTTACCATTGTGCTGTTATTCAAATACATCAGGACAAGTGATTTCCTAGGGTGCTGGTAATCGACGAGCAGGCTACCTTTTTCAGGCAGATGAGCCAGTCTTTTCCAGGGCTGGGTCTGTACCTGCTGGTTTCATTATGTGCTCACTGCATAATGTCTGCAAAGGCGTGTCAGGATCTCCTGATTAAAAATGTATGTACATGTGTGGGAAGTAATGAAATAGGGAATGCAAACATCAATTTTTCTGTTGTCCCCATAGCAGGAGTACAGATGATGACAATTTGAAAATTGAGTCATGCCAATTTTCCTGCTGATACCCTAACTAAAAGGGGATTCAATTTCAAAAGCCAGGGATGAAATAAATACATGTCGGTCATTTTCTATTAGGTTATCATCGTGACTTAAGTGTCCCAGAAATCTTGCCTACCATGCCAGGCTGCTGAGCTGCCCACATCCCACTGTGAGAACTTCTCTGTGGGTTTCAGGTGTGCCCCAAGACTTCCCCATGTGTCTGAGATGCACATTCTAGGGCTTGGACTTATGAAGCCTGTTTTCACGTTAGCCAGGAATGAACCCCTGAAGGGCTAAGACCAGCGATGGGCCTCCCTAGGCCCTCTGCAGTGTGGGTGTGGAAGCCTCAGGCCGGGGAAGAAAGGAAGACGTGAAAGAAACACGAGAGATCAAACACTGCACTTTGTCATCATCACCTTCTGCCCACAGCAAACTGCATGAAGACTGATTATTTATAAATTCAACTATGATCAACGTAAACACACGAACCTTATGTGACCCTGCTAAGGAAATGCAGACATTACTAAATACGTTTCTTGGCTTTCAACCTTGAATCAACCCAGGTTTTCTTGGATCTTGAAAGCAAATGACAAACTTGATTAAAACATTAAAATATGAATGTTGTTCTTAAACATGACAATATTATGCAAAAATGCGTACACGTTAGTTTGTAAATATCAGTAATAAGGCAAGTTATTCTGTCTTGAGGCAGTTATGCACATAGACATTCAGCACTCAGGTAGGGAGGAAGGCCGTGCATTTCTCCAGGAGGATGCGAAATGCCGTAGTCAGTTTGTGTTATTGCTATAATTTACATCTTAAAACTTGCATTATCTGTATTAGGTCATAAAAGTCACCTCTTTAATCATTGTAAGACCACAGTTAGAAAACACTGATTATCTTAACTTTGGTAGTGTGTTTCTTCAATTCTTGATGCTAGAAAAGTTTGGATTACTTGAAGCCATTACAATTTTGTTACTTTGTGTTTTTTAAATTTTTATTTATTTATTTTAAGTAATCTCTTTGCCCAACATGGGGCTTGAACTCACAGCCCTGAGATCAAGAGTTGTAAGCTCTTCCAACCCAGCCAGCCAGGTGCCCCAAAACCATTACAATTTTAAAACAACTACAATCTTCTGAGTCCAACAATTGTCTATTTTTAAAAGTAGTTTTATTAAAAAAAATTTAATTTTGGAGTCATTCGATCAAAAGGTTTCTAAAATTTTCTCCTTAATAACCTTGTTCAATTCACATTGGAGTTTATGAACTCTGTTTACTCTTTTGTCCTCAAAAAAGGGAAGGCAAACAGCAGCAGTGGGTTCTATTAAAGGTTCAGATTCTTCCTTGCCTTCTACAGCCCAGAGAGGTTTGGGGTATTTTTGGCACAATTTCAGACGTGTAAAGAGTTGCCAGAGAGATACAAGTTAAGTCCCATGACCTTCATGCATACAACCAGTTGTTAACATTTTACACACGAGATGTATTGTTTTGCATTTCCAACAAACAATTGTACACAATGTGCAGTTATAGAGATTAGAACATTTACAGGGAAATGATTTTATTATTGGCTTTTTTCGGATTATCCCAACTGGCCCAAAATGTACTCTCTGGCAAAACGAACTCCAGGACTCTGAGTTGCATGTGGTGGTCATGTCTCTCCATGTCCTTTAATCTGGAGTGATTCTTGGTTTTCCTGTTTCACGACGTAACATTTTGCAGGTGCCTGACGACACGTGGTGCGTCTGTCTAGTGATGCACGTTGGGGTCATGTTTTTCTCGGTGACCTGTCAGGAGGTGCATAGTCAGGAGAAGCAGCAATGTTCGTGTTGGCCATCTCCCAGAGGTGGTGTCTTCCAGGTCTCTGTATTGTCAAGTTACGACTTTTCTCCATTGTAATTTAGAAGTATCTTATGGGAGACGGTTTTAGACTGTTTATATCCTATCACCCTTCCAATGCTCACCCCTCATTGAGCCTGCTTCAGCGATTCTTGCCTGAAACATTCATTATTATGATGATTGCCAAGTGCTCCCTTAGGTTTTTCTATTATTAATGTACCGTCTTTTTCTCAAGCACCCTCTTTGTGTAGCTGTTACTAAAGTACTTTGGTGGCAGTAACAAAATGAGAATTCTGTCAGGAAACAGCCCTTACCTGCATCTTGCTGAATTGCACAGTTTCTATTGATCCTTGTAAGTTTCTGAGACCCAGTGTCCATGGCCGTCCCAGAAGAAGCTGGCCCAGTGTTGAACTGGGAGCCAGAGACACGTGGTGTGGGATTCTCCCAGCTCCATCCACAATGTGTGTCTTGCTTCTATATATGCTGCTGTGGCATTAAAATCACATAAAATCAAGGTGAAAATGAGACCAACAGCAAACCCAGGTTGTATGCTCAAGGAGAAAGTCTGAAAGGATACACAGTAAAAAGTAGTGAAAAGCACAAGAATGTGGGCCCATCGTATCATCTCTGACCTCCAAACTCTTCCTCTGTTGAAGGATGGTATGAGCTATCTCATTACATCTTCCTGAGGATTAAATCAGATCACATATGTGGTCTGATTAGCACACAGAGGCTACATTTTCTATTGAATCGTTGCTGGTCATAGTTAGCATCACTTAACTCACCCAATCTCATTTCATCCTCAGGATGGCCTTATCTATTATGTTTTCTTTGTCCCGTTTACAGATGCAGAAGTTGAAATACAAAGGAAGAAGTGACGGCCTAGAGACAGACCAGCAGATTTGGGGTTTGAGCCTGGTGCGTCTGACTCCCGAGCGAGGCTGGAAGGAGACAGGCATGGCAGGACCCACCTTGACCACTGGAGGAGACAGGGCCTCCATCCTCCTGAAGATGGAAATAATCATCGGGTCGGCAGAAGTCATGGACTAGTTGTCCCATGAACCCTTCAGAAAGTCCGTATGGAATTTATCCTGCTCTCATCAGCACTGCGTCAGTTGGTGCTCAGGGACAGACGTGCTTCTCCAGCCGTTGATAGAATTGAGGATTTGTTCATGAAGAAACTAAGCCAAACATGTCTCTTTGTTTCAAATGTAGATGCTGCTTTAGAACCACCCAGAAGGCGCTAGTTTGTAAACTAAAGATCCAGGAAGCGGACAAAGTATGTCTTCCCTCAGTCACTTCCTGCTTCTCTGTTGTGTGGTTCCCTGCGCCTTGTTTCCTGGACACGGAAGGTCGTCCTTCCCTGTCTCCCAGGCAGACCAATCCTGGGACCCCGTGTCTGTGAACCCCCCCGTCGTGCCTTCTATCCCCGTAAGCTGTCTTTCCATGGCCCTTCACCCGACACTCCTGCCCCTGACGTCTCCCAGAAAACATGCAACACAGCATAAGCTTGAGGGCATTTCAATTAAGATATCTGCATGGGGAAAACGTCTGTGTCTCAGCTCATGCTGTAAGTAGAGTGGGACAAACTTGGGCAGAAGTCACATTTAAGAAAACCGCAGGGCACTACCGTACCCAGAGATATTAATAACTTAGATCCTGGGAGTCAAGATAGCAAGGTAGCTGGTTTTCCATTTTCACACCTGTCTTCCCAACTCTGGCTGCATGTCGGAATCATTTCTGAAGGTTTGTGAAGAGGCTGACACGCCAGCCTCACAGCCAACAGCAGCACTGTCCTCTAGCCGAAACTCCTTGGTGACGGCGAGGCCCCAGAACGGTTCAAAACCACCGTGACCGGAATGTGTGATCTGAGAGACTGTCTTCCATCTAGCAAATCCTCAAAAACACTCAGCAGAGAGTTGGATTGTCCTTGGAACTCAGATTTTCCTTTCTGCTTTGTTACATGCATTTTCTAGTATTGTGAAAAGAAACCCAGCAAAAACAAAGATTTGGGCACATTTTTAAACTAGCTACTTGTTTTCTTACCAGGTCAGATTTAAAGAGGAACAGTGAGTGAAACTCATGTGACTTTGGGTCATCGAGACGAAATAGCAAGAAGAGGATCTGTGTGACCCACCTTGGTTTTTGGAGCCGGGAACCCATCCACATTTTATGGGAAATATGTGAAATCCACAACATAGGACCTGCTGTCTTTATGATCAGAATATACAGCTCAGCGAAGTGACTGCTCTTTGAATTGAGGGTCACCCCTAAAATAAGGGTTACACCCAGGCTTAACCAGACGTATGTCAGGACCAGTGTGCTGTCTGCTTCCCGATGCAGGCCCCCCCCCCCCCCCGGAATGCAGGGACCGTGCACAGACTCATCTCCAGGCTCCTTGGCCAGACTGGGGACAGAAGCCCCTGGAACAGGAAGGTCGAGGCCCATCCCTGTTCCGAGACCACTGTTAGACTTCCTGAATCAAGGCAGCCATCTAAGGACAGGGCGGGAATCTCCTGAGACGTTCAGAAGCAAAGGAATTCAGCTTCTCTCTGTGTCTCCACCAACCCCGCCTCGCTCCTTCCTGCCCCGGCTGAGCATGACCCATCAGTGCATGTTTGGGTGGCCCCATGAGGGTGGAGAGCCAACCAGGAGGCTGGAGAAAGGCCCTGTGAACCAGATCCATCACAAGGAGTCTAGACTCATCCAGGAACAAGGCTAAGAAGCGACCAAGGTTCTCACCTGACCCTTTTCAGTGTGAGGGGGAGAAATAACTAAGAAATATGTCCACAGGATCCTAAGAACCGTGAGGCCTCAGAAATACTGAAGCAACATGAGGACATAGGAGGAAAGCTTCCAGAAGAGCAGCCCTCTGGAGGGGAGGAAGAAGATAATGGAGAAGTGAGGGGGGATTATGGTTTTTTGAACGTTTATGGGAAACTGGTTGGTGACTCATTTTAAGCGTGTAGGTGTGAGGTGGTGACTTGTAAGTCACCAGGGAGACAGAAGGATGTCTAAGACGGTCTTGGAATGAGATACTCTGGACTCAGACCTTGTAGAAAGAACAAACGATCATGTGCTGTGTCCCCAGTGACGGTCCCCAGCCGCCTGCCCAGCACCTCCAGCAAGGAGAGCCCACAGGTGATGATGAGCAGCTCCTGGTCAGAACAGGGGTTTTCCCACCAAAAGAAGATTAAGGGTCACTTAAATCTTAACATTCCCTCAACAGTAAAATTAAGTGAAAAAAAAAAATGTGCCCAGAACAGTTTTCACAGAGAGTCAAGGAGACGTCCGGGTGACCACGTGGGCATCACACCTTTCAGTTTAGCTCTGAGGACAAGCCCTCTGCATAGTTATCAATGAACAATGCAAAATAAGCACTTTCCCTCCCAGGGCCCTGTGATCAGCATGAGCCTGACAGATTTTTCCATTCCGCCTGATGTCTAGAGAATATACTCTGAAGAACGGGGAAAGAATGACCGAATTTGGGTTTGTCTGGTAACCTCGGATGAGAACACCAGAAGGTTGTCGGGGCTCACATCTCTGGCCTCAGGAAAACTGACAGTCCCAGGACAGTTCTAACAGATGTCTTCCGAAATGGAAACTTTCTGGGGAAAAGCGGAAAAATCATTTCCTCACTGACTTTGATTTAAATTTACACTTGTCTCCTCATGCCCTTGTCATCCGTGTCATCATCCGTCTGACCCCAGGCAGCGGGGCTGGGTCCCCCTTTGGCTGGAGTCCTTGGTGGCCAAATGTCTATTTCGAATCCCAGCTCTGAGACTCACCAACATCGAGACCTCCCTCAACTTGCTGTGCTTCCTGATGGCTCCGGGTTTTCTCAGCAATGCTGGTTTTTGACAGAGCACGTGGTGCACAGAACTGTGTGAAATCTGATGGGAAACTCCTTTCCACAGGTGTCTGGCTCCAGCAGAGCTTCACGGAGAGGGCATGTTGTCCCCAACTGGTCTGATCTCCCTGCCTTCCCAAAACTGTGGAAATTGCCGGGCATGTCAAGTGCAGCCTCTCCTCCAGCAAAAACCTCAGCCAGAAACAGGAGCTCTCCAGCCCGTCCACGTTCTCGGTGGAGCCCAGCAAGCAAGCCCCTTAGACAAGCCACTGCCTCGTGCCTCAGGGCCAGCCTACCTCCACCCAGTCTTCAAGGAGGCCCGAGCACCCACCTGCAATCATAAGTCAGATCCTACTTGCAATTCCTGGCCGCCATCCTCAGCGTAACTGCAGGGACATCTGGTCACCTTCCTTTGGACCCTCTGTTGCCTGCCATTACCAGTCTCCCCTGAAGATGAAGTTTTATCCTACAAGATAATAACCAGTCTTTGTGCACAGCGATTGTTCTCTGGACCCAGTCTGACCCTGAACGGCTAGTTCCTAATCATGGGCCTTTCTTACCTATTTTGTCCCATTGAAAATAACTAGTCATGCCTGGTTCCACCCCCTTGTGTGAGAGATACAGAGCCTGGAACTTCATGACACTATTTTAGAAAGCAGTGTTATTTTAAAAGTGGAACAATGCTCCAAACGTCCTGGCTTTACAATAGTCCCTGACCCCAACCTCAGGGATGATCACTGAACATGCGTTAGATTTCCACACGTCACCAAAGTGTGCGGTGCTTTCTTCTGGAGATGTGAGTAGCAACGTACATGCTGAATTCTAATAAGCAACCAAATTATCTTCTAAGGAAAAACTATCTTTTTTTTAAAATTTTTTTTATTGTTATGTTAATCCCCATACATTACATCATTAGTTTTAGATATAGTGTTCCATGATTCATTGTTTGTGCAAAGCACCCAGTGCTCCATGCAGAACGTGCCCTCCTCAATACCCATCACCAGGCTAACCCATCCTCCCACCCCCCTCCCCTCTAGAACCCTCAGTTTGTTTTTCAGAGTCCATTGTCTGTCATGGTTCTTCTGGAAAAACTATCTTTTTTATTGCTGGAAAAATTCCTCCAGCTCAGTGAGATAGACCCAGTTCCAGCCTTCCGTTAGCCCAGGACCTGAACCACTGTGTGAGGCCTCCTCTAATCCTCTAGTTCATTCTTAACGTGCACTAGACTTCCGCCCAAAAGAGGCTCATTTGCAACGTGATCTCATTCTACATACGGGCACCAGGTGCTGGGCCCTTGAGAGCTCAGTCTACCAGAGGAAACAAACAAACTGATCGTTTCCAGATAATTCAGTAAATAGAAGAGAGGTATGCACAGTGATGTTAGGGGATCAGAGAGTCGGAGTGCAACACCAACACAAAGGGCCGGGTGACCAAGGATAACCCAGAAATGACAGGCTTCCAGGCAAGGAAATGGAAGGAGCCATGCGGCAGACGAAGGAGGTGGTGTGCACACACAGGTGGGGGCATGACGGGAGATGTTAGCAGGTGCCAGGCCCTCAGAGAGAAAGTCTGCACCTCTCAGCAACAGGCCCTGAAGGACTGGAAGCCGGGCAAGGACGTGGACGTATCTGCATTTTCAGGCTATCACTCTCGTCTTGATACAGAGGATGATTCATTGTGGGCACGGTCAGGAGGGAATCAGAGTGAAAAGCTATTTATCCAGTCATTACGTGTGGCTTGTCTGCTTTGTGATGGGATTGACACAGTGGTTCTTCGGCGAGAGCAGGACACAGGACAAACCCCCCCCCCCCAAGGCATGTTTCCACGGATTGTTACAAATCCTGCAAGGAGGTACAAGTTGTCACAAGACCGTAAAGCAGAGGGAGGCTGATGGGAACCCATCAGGAAAACACTCTGTGCACATATCACGTTTAACCTGAGGCATGCATCTGTGAGGCCAGCCCAGGGGTAGGGGCGCGGGAGTGGCTGGTCCGTGGAGGAGAGGACTGCACGCAGAGCTCTGGCAGGATGACCAGTGTGTGCAAAGACACAGCTTGCACCAGCGCAAAGAGCTGAAGGAGTGGGGTCTGGGGGAGAAAACCAGCAAGGGGAGAAGGACAGTCCATGTGTGTGTTATTGACCTGACCCCACTGCAAGGAATGGGGTTCCGGCACGTAGGGAGGTGGTGAGAAGACGAAACAACACATCTCAGAATGATGCCTCAGGTAGTTCTCAAGGCTGCCTCCAGGACTGATTTCCCAAACCTTCCAGATTTAAGCCTCCATGGAGGGGCCATGAGAGACAAGGAGGTACTAAAGACTGAAACACTTACAGCACAGGGAGAACTCAGCGCAAAGCCGAACCAAGGGGTTGCCAGGCCAACTCTAAGCATATGAAAGCCCTAGCAACAGCTGGGGAAAAGCATGAGCAAAGTGGGCGACTGGCCACAAGGTCTCTGATCTAGCACTCTACTAAGTGTTGGTATGCAAATATGCTAATGTGGCCCCAGGGGAGAGGGGTGAATCCACTTTGTTCATTCTCATTTAATTTCATGTTTACCTAACTCTACCCCTAACATTAACCTTAACCCTAAACCTAAACCTAACACTAACCCTAACCTAAGCCTAACCCTAACCTTAACCCTAACCTAAGCCTAACCCTAATCCTAGCCCTAACCCTAAGCCTAACCCTAACCCTAACCCTAACCCTAACCCTAACCCTAAGTGGCAGCACTCCTCAGAAACCCTCAGGGATTTCATGGGCTTCACAAAATCAGAGCTAAAATGAGTGTTTTCGTTTCAAAGGCTTGGGCTGACCTTCTCACAACACCAGCTTTAGGAACATAAAAAATTAAAAGGTGCGACCTCACTGACTTCCCTTGTTTACCATGGAAATCTCCAATCATGCTTTTTATGTTCAGACATATGGGGAACTTTACAATGGAAAATATAACACAATTATTTTATTATTACAATTCAAAATTAGGAGCAATCATGCATGTCCTAACAATAAGCACCCTCAATCAAGATTCAAAATAATGAGCACATGTAAACCATTCTGTTGAGCATACAGAAGACAGCCTTCCGGGATGTCTGCCCTAATACTGGAAGCTCCGTATCTAGGGGAAATGTTGTGGTTTGGTTGGCTCTGCTAGTTTTCAGGTTTCTGAGATTCTCCGCAAAGAATCTGGTATGAGATCCCTTGGTGATTAAAAGATAAAGAATACCTTTGGTTTCATGGACTAAATTTGACTTCATGCTAAATTACAACTTCCGTGAATCTATGATATACTGTTATTACATGTCACTCAAACATTGACAGCCTTATTTCGAAAATAGCAATATTTTGTTATATCTTAAGATATTTTTTACCTTTTCAAGGTATTAAATACCTTTCTATAACTCTGATTTGGGTACCTTTATACATGTGTTTTTTGAGAACATGAAAGCATGGCACAGTTTATTTTAAGGGGCAGCCTAACTTGGGAATCTATAAGAATAACAGGGACACATCTCTGTACATTGAAAGAAGCTCCCTCCACCTCAGGGGCTGGGGCTCTGGGTTGTCCAGTTTAGGGATGAAGTAAGATGCCCTATCACTGACTTTCACGGAGGCCTGGAATTCACTCATTCTACCAGTTTATTTTTCATAATACACACAGTTAAATTTAATGGAACCCCTATTATGTAAGAAAACTTTTAGTCCCACTATTTATTGTGCATATAGTAAATGGAAGAATATAAGTAATGGCCTGAAAATTCTCCATCATAAAGTAGCATTTCAGAGTTGGACTTAGATTTAAAACATTAAAGCCCAGATTCATGATCACTGGTTTATTTCTATTTGATTTTATCTTACTTTATTTTATTTCATTTTATTTTATGGAACACACAATACCTCTTTTTTGGCAATGTGTTTCCACCAGATATATGTCTGACACTGTTCTAGTGGATTATGCTGGCCAGTGGTGCTTTTGGGAGACTTGTTAGCATAGAAGCACATACCACACGTAAACCGAACCTGCCCAGGACCTGTGCTCATTGTAGCCACACGCTCAACTGTTCTTTCTAGTCCAGTAGCTCTTTCTTCCTCGTCCCTCTACGTGCATTAATTACTTGGCTCTATACGGACTTATCATTTTTCTTTGTTATCATAGAAACAACTTGAAATGTAAATAAAAATTATGTTGTTAGTTTTTGGCAAATTATTGCATTATGTCACTATAAACACTGAAAACAAAATTTCCGCTCCTCCTACCCTTAGTACATTTGATGCGTTGTCCTTTGAAGTGAAGTCGTGTTAAAGCTTCAGAAACAATACTGGATGCCTCACTGATCCAGATGTGTGAAATAACCCGAAGTTACTAAATAATCATTTTCAGATAAAGGATTCAGTTTCCTGGGGTACTTAAGGCCGAATAAGCCCAGTACAGATGACCACTGCTACCCCCAGTCACAGCTAAAAACTATGGACAAAGTACAAAAACCCACTCCTGACACGTGGAACACGGCGGCAAGCAGACTCGGGAGGTCAGTAAGTGTTGGGGGACAAGCAGGACGGTGGCACATGCTTGGTCTTCATGTTGCTTCTTTTCTCCTTTCCTCTCCAGGTCTGACCCGAGTGGAGGCTGGTGGAATCACGGAGCCATGCGGCAAGGCTGCACAATGGACCTTGCGAAAAAGACAGTCTTTCTGGATGGAAAATCAAGAGTGTGGGCCTCTCTGAGCTGCCAGAGGGCGTGGGGTGAATCCTTCTCCCCCTCCAGGCACGCCACGAGGTCAGCATCCGTCACAGAGCTGCAACCAGAAACCACAGCAAAAACCCACCCCGTGGAAAGAAGCTCCTGTGGCAAGAAGACCACGAAAGTGAAACTCGGGTTTCCTCCCCGTGCTCCACGCTGAAGGTAGGGCCAGTGACACAGAACTGGGGGACGTGACCGCGGCAGCAACTCTGAACATGTTTCCAGCCACGGGACCTGGGAGGGGCTTCCCTGGAATTCAGGAAGTGTGGGAAAACCTCACAGAGGAGCGAGCAGGAGCAGGAGACCCTTAATTCCATGCAGGAAGGGACAAAGGTTCTAGACTCCAAGCTGCACGTGTCTGGAACACACCGAAGAAGCACAGTGAACCCTCTGTCAACCAAGCTGCTATCTAAACCACCGCCCATGTCACAGCCATGCCCGTGGCGCCGGCAGGGGCAACTCGGATGACTTGCACAGGCTTGAAAACAAAACTGACATTGAAAAGGCACCCACGAGCTGCCACCTTAACCAACTGGGTTGGCTACTGATCAGAACGAATGAGTGAACATTCTCCAGATGTTAACAGGACTCAAAAGCCTCACAATGTTGGATGTTAAATGCCTGCATTACAATCCAAAATGACTCGACATGCCCAGGGCCATGAAACACTGGGCAGTTCTCAAAGGAAGAGACAAAGAACGCTAACCCTGAGATGACCCAGATGTTGGAATGATTGAAGATTTAAAGAAGCTGTTGCAACCATCCTCCACAATGTAAAGGTGAACACACCCAGAGTGAATGGAAATATAAGAATTCTCAGTAGAGAAATGGAAATTCTCAACAGATAAATAGAAACTCAAGAAAGAACATGTTGTGAAGTCTAGCACTGAGAAATACAATAACTGAAAAATAAATAATTCAGTGCATGGGTTCAATGGAAAAGCAGAGTGACCTAGAAGAGAACACTAGGAATTATACAACCTGAACCACAAAGAAGAAAAGGAACAGAGCTTCAGGTTACTGTAAGACAATGTGAAAAGTTCTGACATTCATGTCACTGGAATTCCTGAGACAGGAGAAAGACATTGGAATAGAAAAATCTATGTAGAAAAATAGTGGCTGATAATCTTGTGGAAAATATAAATTTTCCAGATGCAAGATAAGCAAAACACAAGGAAACTAAATCCAGAGAGAAACTTGTCCATACACATCAGGCACACAATTCTGAAAATTAAAGATTAAAAAAAAAAGTCTAGAAATCATCCAGAGAGGAACTGCTTAGTGTGTACAGGGGGGCAGGTTCCGGGGGCTGTGGATTTCCCAACAATGAGGTCAGAAGATGGTACACCGAGAACAGAAGAGCCACCGGAATTCCATGTCCAGAAAATGTGTCCTCCAGATTACGGCTGAATAAAGACATTCTGGGACGAAGGACAGCGGAGACGTGGTCACCAGCAGACCTGCCCCAACATAAATGCTGACAGGGATTCTACACTCAGACATGGAATGATTCCAAAGGGAAATTTAGGATGAACCACGGAAATGATAAACATAAAGGTAAATGGATAGATGATATTTCTTCTTAAAAGTTCTTTAAAATATATTTACAAGTTGAATAGAAAATGTGACATTGGAGGAGTGAGAGCTTCAGTGGATGAAGACATGCCGCAGGCGACAGTGGGGAGAATAATGAGTCCCACGTGGCTGCAAACTTTCTATGTCCCAACAGGAAATGGTGACGCCAAGTCAACTGTGAAAAGTTAGGTGTCCATAGTATAATCAGAGATATAAGAAAAATACAGAGAGATAACAAAAAATCCAATAGATATATAAAAATTAAAAATTTTAAATATTCAAATAACAAAAAGAAAGCAAGAAAATAGATCATAAAAATTATCTTTATAATACCTCCCATAATTGACATAGTAAAAGACCTTACAGATGAAAATTTGCATTTAGTAAAATGTTCTTTAGAGAACTGGGCCAAATAAAATATACTGTCAAAGATTTTTTTTCTAATCAAAACTGGTTAAGTACATGTGCGATGTTTAAAAGGATGGCATGTGCAAACTTGTTTTCTTGTGTGTGAGAAAGGTTCTTCAAAATCTACAATTAGCTTATACTTTGCAATTTTTTTCTTTTTAATACAGTTTACATAAGAAAGAAAACTCAACCATTCTCAAGCTTTGAAACATTTAAGGATCTGAATATGCAGTTGCCACGATGTAATAATGATAAATGTGTATGAAGCAATAAACATTTGGCAAATATTAGAATCATAGGAGAAATCTGACATAGATTCAATTTTTTCTTGTTTTAATATCTAACTTCCAAAGGTAAAAAATAATGGAAAGAATGAATGCACACTTATTCAGGAGACGTGAATAGAGTCAGAATCAAACATACTTTCATGTAACCAGACAAGGAGTCAGATGAAGCAGGGAACGCCAGGGATGACCTTCAGGAAGCACCTTGTTCCTTCTGGTTTACCATCTCTCCTGGGTCAGCCTCCAGTCAAAGAGTAATCGAAAGAATGGAATAATTAAGAATCATAAAATAGAAAATTAATTTAAAGGAATTGAATCACTTAGTTATAAAATATAAAAATAAATCAATTGAAATAGAGTAATAACATAACAAGACAATGAGCAAGTTATGAAAATTGACCGAAAGCGTTAGAAGACGGAATCCAATATACTAAATCATGAATTCAATCATGATCTTAAGAAAAAATAACTCTGGTGTTTCATAAGCTATTTTTCAGCCTTCAAAAAAAAAGTCAGTCACACAGCACATTTTATGAGTTAAATAATGGCCATTATCAAAAAGCCAACAGGGAGAAAAGTTAAGCAAAAGGCAAAAATTATAGGTCTTTGCAAACTATTACTATAAAGAAAATGTATCATCCAGATACTTCCCTGCAAACTTAGTTCAAAACAGCTTGGATTTCCTGGTTTAGTTTTTATTACTTTCTGTCTCTGTACCATAGTCCTTATTATTTGAAGATTAAATGTTACAAATTCAAGTAATTACTATTATTGAACATTTTTTCAAGAAATTTTTCAAAATGAGCATCATGTACCCAATGTTCTAGAATCCTTGCATGAACATGAATATAGAATTGTATTTACTAATAATGGTGAAATCAAAGATTCATATTGTAACTTAAAGAAAACAGGAAAAACACTGAGAAATCAGAACGTTTGGTGCTTTTGAATGTTGTGTCAGTCATTTTATACTCAGAACTTGCTTTGTATTACTCAGCCACCATGACTTAAGTACAAATCCTACCGAGCCGCCCGCTTCTACACCCTTTGTTACTTATCCTACAACTGACATTCTCCACACTCAGGTACATGTAATGGGCGATGTATGCTCAGATTCAAGTTCTGATTTCTAGGTAGTTTTGCTGGTCAGCCCACAGTGGTAGGCTGGTATTGGTAGGACACGATGGAAGAATACAATGGTGTGGGGAAGTCAGTTTGCGCCCACACTGCACCACCCCTGCGGGACACGGGAGCTCAGAGGACCCCCCGAGATCACTGTGGCCGTCTGCACACTGGGGCTTAGATGTGTGTGTGTGGCTGTATGCGGTGAACCAGTAGGCTAGCCCCACAAGAGTGGACTTGAGGGAGTTGCTGAGTCTCCTGAGGGCGGGGTGGTTCACAGGCAAGGGAGGATCAGGATGCTTCCGTCTGCCACATTGGCCTTTGTCGGAGCTGCCAGATGGAAGCTGTGACCCTGGACATAATGTGAGGCTGTCGCTCAAACTGGACCCCAATCCAGTGCAGTGAATTTGCATCTGGGTCCAGATTTGTAAGTAAACATGAGAATAGATTTTTGGAAAGTTCGGTTAAGAACTGAGATGCAGAAACTATTGCTTGAGATGCTTCTAAACCATGCCCAAGACAAGCCCGGCCACAGGTGTGTCCAAGACAAGCCTGGCCACGGAGAGATCAGCTGCTTCTCCACAGGCCACTCTGGCTTAGGGGCCAGGCCACCCATGCCTGCAGAACTTGCTGGAGAGCCACGCCTGAGGAACAGCAGCAGCACGTGACAGGGAGGGGGCCGTGGCGGCTCTCAGCAGTAGAGTCTCTGCCTGCACCCCAAATCCCATGTGACAGGGGGTGGCACTACCGTACAGATGTTCTCAGAGGTCACGGCGCTGGAGACATTCCTATGCCTAGTCCTGTCTCTCCCGAGGTGGGGGAACTTGGGAAACTCCACATATACTTGTGGGAGATCTGGGAGCATTTCTGGTCCTGAAAACTAGCTACTCATGGAACAGTACTAACACAGCATCCTTAACATGCCTTTTGATTCTCTACCCCCTTGTAGATGTCAACGTACTTCCCTACACTTCTCCTGGAGAATACTGTTAGTCCAGTTTCCTGGGCTCCCTCCCCAACTGTCTTTTGCATTCTCCCCAATGCATGGCTCGGAGAGTTGGCAGCAAACTTCTGAATCCAGTGATCCCTCCTGTGGCATGTCACTTTGCCAGTCAGTGGCCTTTATGGAGCTAATCACCCCAAAAGCTGTGGAAATGCCTCTACTTTGTTTCCAGGATACAAGAGTCCCTTTGTTTTTCTCTTACCTCACTGGTTCCTAGTTCTCAATTATTGTTGCTGTTTTTTCTTTATCTCTCCAAATTCCCAAGTGCACATATTTGAATTATCATCTCCTAAAACCCTCACCCTCTTGGTAGCATCCCATCCCCTGGGTCTAAATACACCTGCAGCCTGATGGCTCACAACTGTGAATCTCCTCCCCAGACCTCTCCACTGGACTCAGTCCTACATATTCCTCTGATATGTAAGAGGCATCTCTATGAACACCTGCAAACCTTATTATTTTTCTTATGATTTCCCCCAGAAGTAAATGACAGCTATCTCTTCAGGCCAATAATTTTACACTGAATCTCAATTCCTCTTTTTCTCAAGTTCTGCATCCTTTCTTTCATCAAATCCTATGTTAAGTCTCCCTTCAAAATATGTATTCAATTATTTTATGTCTTATTGCCTGGCTCCAACTACTACAAAGTGAGCTTCATGGAGGGCAGAGATTTTGTCTATTTTGTTCATTGATGTATTTGCAGCTGTAGGTGTTCAACAAACATTTGCTAAAGTGACAGATGAATGAATTAATGGATGAAAGTTCAGTTGGCTTCCTGTAGGTCACTGCTGCCACTTGTTTCAAAACTGAAAAGCATCATCTCCAGCACCCACTCGCAGAAATGACCTCAGGCATAATGATTCCCAGGTCTTCTGGGAAGCAGGAAGGATAAAATTGTTAGCATTTCAGAGGAGAGAGTTGGGGAGAGAGGCGGAATGGAGAACTAGTCAATCCATAGCCACAGTACGTAATCCTTCCATGTTGGTCTTCCACTCATCTTATAATCCTTCCAAGTTAGTCTTCCATTCATCTTTGAAGCTTTCGTGGAACTCCAGCACCCATTGCCTGGAAGGAAAGCTGTTAACAAAATAGAGAAGATTTGCATTCCAGGAGGAATATATTGATAATGTGGTCATTCCAAGCTATTCTGAAAAGCGGTATGACACTATTAGAGAAATTATGTATGCATATGCCTAATGTCTATCATTCCCACTCTTGTGTCTATACCTCAGAATAAATCTTACTCAATTCTATAAAAGGGATTTCAAGACTTATTATAACGGTATAGTAATTGAAAGAGTGTGATGTTGGTAAGACTGCAGGCAATGTTGACAGTTAAACAAAAAGAGAGGTCAAAAATAGGACTACACATATGCCATCGGATTTATAACAGATGTGATATTTCCACCTGTGAGAAATACATCATTTCAGCAGCTGGAGAGGCGCAATTGGATATCAGCGTGAAAACAAAACTGTCTCTTGACCCCTACCTCACACCATACACAAACATTCATTCCAGGTAGATTAAAGATCTAAATGTGAAGCAATACAGAAACTCTTTTAAAAGAAAACATAGGAGAATGCCTTCTTTACCTTCATGAATTAGGTAAAGTTTTCTTAAGGTAGAAAAAGTGCTACTTTCTCAGAAGGTTGATACACTGGACCCTTAATATCAAGAACTTGTGTTCAGGGGTGCCTGGGTGGCTCAGTCAGTTAAGCGTCTGCTCAGTTAAGCATCTGCTCAGGTCATGATCCTGGAGTCCCGGGATTGAGCCCCGCACTGGGCTCCCTGCTTGGTGGGGAGTCTGCTTCTCCCTCCGCCCCTCACCCTGCTCTTTTGCTCTCTCTCTCTCAAATAAATAAATAAAATCTTAAAAAAAAGAACTTGCATTAATAACAATAACAAAAGCATGAAAGAATGAATAACGAAGCAACCAAGAGTAGGAGAATCTAATTGAAATACGTGCATCCCAAAAAGGACTTGCATCCTAAATATGCAAGTTATCCCCTAACTGAATGAGAAAAACAATAATTCATTTTTAAATATGGCAAAAAGATTGAACTGACTTCAGAAAAATACAACGGGTGGTCATTAAAAACACAGAAAGGTATTCAGCTTCATTAGTCACAAGGAAACGCACATTGAATCCACAAAGCGACACCACAACTCACCCACAAGAATGGCTACGCGAGCAAGATGGAGAACCCAAGAGTGGGCGAGCAAGTGGGGAGAGGGGAGCCTCCTCGCGCTCCACTACTGGGAGCTCCCACTGAGGCGACGCTGCAAATCCCTGTGGCCTCCCGCTAGCGCTGATGGCGCGCACACCCCACGGCCCTGCGGTGCATTCCCGGGTACCCACCCAGTCGCGGTGCCTGCTCATGGGAACCAGTCACATGCACAACTGCACACGGCACCATCTGGTAGTGACCCGAGACCGGAACCAGAACTGCATAATGCCCAGCACCGACAGAACAAACACGTCAAATATGGCTTTTCCACACTAGAATTCTACATAGCAATTTAAAACACAACAACGTGGATGGAACTCACAGAAATAAGGTGGAATGGAAGAAGCCAGGCAGCGAGGATCACATGGCCTGTGGCTGTGTTTACTTGGAGAACAAGACAGGAAAGGCTCACCTCTGCGGCCCACACAGCAGCCCCCCGGGGCTGGGAGTGAGCAGGGGTGTCTGTACGGGGAGCAGGGCCCTTTCCCTCCATCTGCGTTCTGACAACACAGGGAGGGTCCATTCCTGAAAATCCATCAAGCGGTACACGTACGTGCTTTTTGGTGACATGTAATATTTCAGTAAAAAGCAAAAATTAAATGTGCTTTAAGTATCCATGCTCCATTCCTTTACACAACTGAAATCCTGGTAAAAGATTAAACTGCCGTGGGATCCAAGCCTGAGCTTTAAAATGATACACAGACCCTCTGAGGTTGAGAAAACAGCTCGTGAACCAACGGAGAAATGATGCGAAGGAACATTTTGAAATGGATTTTCTAGTTACTCATCAGTATGGTAGGCTCTTCTCTAAGGTGAATGTTATCTTTATAAGATATTTAGTGCTCTCAGATCAAGCTATAAGAATGTGTTGCAGTGCATATTTTTTACCTTAAATGTTTCTAAGTAATAGAAATAAATTTCTTTTTTTTTTCCCGCAGGAATGCCAGTAGTCATGGGGCTTATATACTGCGTTACATAGACTGTCAATGATGTCCTACACACTGAAATATTCCATAATAAAAAGGTTAAAAATAAGAGGGAGTAGTGCTAGAAAAATTCTCAACAGCTGTGCAGAGAAGAGGACGTAGCCGACCCGCTCCTATCTGTCCTAGGAAGGCCTTCCTGCAAGGTGGGCCTCTGCGAATTCCCCTGGGAAGCGGTTCCCCACGCCGGGAGAAAGCTGTCCCTTCTGATGCGAGCTGCTCACTGTGCCTATTCTGTTTGTGCAAACAATACGACGAAGCCATTCTTACTGTAGCCGTTGATCTAGGAAGCTGACCTGTGAGTGCTTACAACCCGGAACCCAGCCCTGCAAGACGGCAGCGTGGGCACACACAGATCCGGCTGTCGTGGCTGAGCCCGAAGTCAAGGAGATCCTCAAGGGCTGGGAGGGAGGTTCTGTGTGGAGGGGCCGGGACTGAAGCACAGTATTCTGAAAAAGGGAGGGGAGGTGTTCACAGGTCACAGAGAAGAGCCTGAAGTAGGAACATGGAGCTTTCACGTGTGGACTTTTCTGCGTGGAAGGCCGTGGACTGTGTCCCTGTATTTGCCACGGCATCCGTGGTAACACACGACAGTGCATTCGTGCACTTGACCTCTGACTCTGGGGAAACCCACAGGAGATGGCAGGGACAGCTTAATTCCAGTAAAAACATCAGACACTCGGTTATATTAATTCTGTCCTTTTTTTTTTTCTTGTTTCTAAGCATATGAAGAAGTTTTCTGAATAGGATTTGAATTCCCAAAAGGGTTTTCCTGAAACAAAAGAAAGGTCTCCCTATGGACTCTGAGCATCCCTGGTTCCTTGGATGGTGAGGAAGCCAAATGGCTTCCAAAGATGAGGAGAAGTGCTTTTCATTGATTTCTACGGTATTGAAAGATAGGCTGGTTGTGTGAGCTCCTGGCAAACAAATATATTAAAACTTTAGTTCTATATATGGATACTGCTTGGTTACATTGTGTCTTCCACTGAGAAATGGCTGTGCTCTGGCGTGTTCACCGAACCAGAGCCCGGGTGAGGCTGGATTTAAGATATAGATGCCACGTTGGGAACCCTTTGGAAGCCAGCCCAAAAGCTTTTCCCTGACTTGCTATTAGCTGCATCGCCCAGCTCCCTAATTGTCTGTATTTATGATTCTCTTTATATAGATTTAGGGTGTGTTCTAAAGAGGCCACTCAGAGCTTCCCCAGAATGCATCCCTCCCCGCTGCACACTGGTTTGACAGCTTGGCAGGGCGTGACGACGCTCACCTTCCTACAGGAAAAGTCAGCCCTTTGCAAGTTACACTCATCCATGACTTTCAGATACACAAAAAAATGAATACATAGCGGTATTCGTGTATCAGCAACAGCACTGTAGTGAGTTGGCCCCTTTTACACTAAAGAGCGATTCCAGAAAAGACAAGAACCCTGTCTTAGCCAGCTTCACTTAACATCCTGATGTCCTACCATCACACTTGTCACCACAAAACCGCCCCTGCCACATACTTGGTGGGAAATGACCTCAGGGAGGACGAGGCTCGCCATCCAGGCTCTGCCTCTGCACCTGCCTGGCAAGATGACGTCAGCCTGCCGCTCACAAGGCAGAGTCCGGTTTGCTGTCCATCAAGGGCAGTAGGAATACTCACCCGAGAGGCCACTGTGGCCTGGACCTGACCACCGTCTCCTGGCCCCTGTGCCAAAAGCACCCAAGACTACTCAGCTTTACTGATTGAACACTCCCTTCCCACTGAGGGCAGTCAGACCAGCCCATCACTGTCTCCTCTGTGAAACAGTTTTGCTTCTTAGTTTTTGCGAAAAATCTGTCTTTCCCAAATCCTCTGAGAATGACTAGAAGCCTGTGCCGCCGCTTGGCCCCTGGGAGGCTGACCCGAGGTGAAGATCCATAGGCAGGGCTCGGCTGGGGAGTACCCCTGGTAATCCCACTGGTGGGAAGGGAAGCCGAGGCAGGGCTGAGAGGTGGCCATGGAGGGCCTTCCTGGAGCCCATGGGGCACAGGGTGGTGCTCAGAGTCGCCTATCCCTGGCTGGGGGCTGCCCCGGAAGGGGTGAGAGCTCGGGCATGGCCTCTCACTTCAGCAAGGTCAGGGAAGAGGCCGGACAGCGGAGGACCATGGGCACGCTCCGCAGGGTTCACTTTACACGGCTCCTTCCCAGCCTGTGTGTACCCAGATTGAACATCCTTTCTAGGTGTCTCTGCAGGGGTGTTTGTAGATGAGATGAACACTTGAATCAGCGGACTCAGTAATGTGGCTAGCCCTCCCAGTGCGGGTGGGCCTCCTCCAACCCACTGAGGGCCCAAGTAGACAAGAGGCAGAAAAAGAAGGAATAAATCCTTTTTTCCTCAATCAGTACCGAGCTGGGACATCCCACCTCATCTCCTCCATCCCTGGGATTGAGGCTTAACACCATCGGCTCCCCTGGTTCTCAGGCCTTCAGACTTGGGGATTACCCCCAGGTCTCCTGGGTCCCCAACCTGCAGATAGCAGACTGTGGGACTTCTCAGCCTCCATAATGGCATGAGCAGGTTTCCCGTAAGAGGTATCATTACCTGTCTATCTATCATCTATCCAATCATCTATCAATCCATCATCTAACTATCCATATCTATCAACTATCTATCCTACTGGAACCTATCAGAAGGGGCTCTAGGAGCCCTAACTCAGCATCCTTCAGTCCTACAATGCCCCCTGGAGCCTGTGAAGACAGGGTCATCCTCACATCCTCACTGTCTTCAGTCTGCAAGCAGTAGTGGGGGCAGGGGTCAGTCATACAGGCTGGAACCGACATGAACTAGGGTTCCAACACTTAGCAGTTGTAGGGTGTCAACTTCTCCATTGACAAAACAAGAAAAATAATAGCTCTTCTCTCATATGTAAATATTATAAATTATAAATTATAAATATTATAAATATTAATACATTATATTAAATATAAACATAGGCTATAATAAGTAAAAATGAGTTTACATTTAAAACACTCTGAGCAGTATTTGGCATAAAAGTTTGTTACTATTCTTTATTCATTCAGCAAACAGTCCTTTCATGCTGGTTATCTGCCAGGCTTCTTTGTAAGGATATAACTATAAAGAACGTGACTGGCTTACTTCACTTGGTGTAATGTCCTCCAGGCTCCTCCGAGTTCTGCGTGATTCCATTCACATGAGATATCTAAAAAGCCAATTCTATCAAGCAGAGTTAAACGGTGCTTGCAGGGGCTTTGGGAAGGGGGAAATAAATGGGGCGTTGTTCAAATGGATATAAAGTCTTAGTTATTCAGGAAGAATAAGCTCTAGAAATCTGCTGTGCAAAACAGCAGCTACAGTTAACAACACTACTGTGCACTTAAAAAATTTGTTAACTTGGGTCGATGTCATGTGAAGTGTTCCTATCGCAAAAAAAAAGCAGAGGCACAAGAAACTTTTGAAGGGGATGGATTTGTTTGCTGCCTTGATGGTGGTGAGAGCTTCACGGGTGTATGCACCTGCCCAAACTCACCAAATTATGTACATCAAATACATGCAGTTTTTTGAGGATCAATTACATTTCAATAAAGTTGTTGAAAAAAGGAATGACTGGCTTATTAAAGCCCATGGTGCAGAAGACAGACAAGTACGTTGCCTACTAAACATTTATTGAGCATGACCTATGAGCTAAGATCTCTTCTGGTGGCTGGAGACAAAGCACGGATGTTACAAGGGGCAGACAAGATACATCAACTGAGTAGTGTGTCGGGAGGTAAGAAGCGCTTTGCAGAGAAAGGGAGAGAGGGTGGATAACACAGGCGTGTGTATTTAAAGGGGTCGGTAAGGACACATTGAAAGGGCAATATGTGAGCAAGGCTTGCACGAGCTGAGGCAGCCATTCCTGCAGGGGCCTGGGATGATTCTGCACACTGTGCTCTGGATTTCCAAGGCAGCCGGTGGGCGGGGAGAGCAGCGCTGCAACAGGGAAGGTAAGGGAGGATCAGCACAGACGTGCTGAGGTGAGCCCCCCAAGAAGGATGCTGGATCATGCCACCCTCATAGGTCATGGCAAGGACATTAGAGACCAACAGAGGGTTTGAGCAGAAGCTTCTCTGGCCACTGCATTTTACTCATAGTTCATAATGGGGGTAGCGTGCATGGCTGTAGGAAGACAGGTGGGAGAGGAAAACTCAGGGAGGTCAGGGTCAAGCGGTGGTGACCTTGGGGAGAAGTGGTCAGGTTCCAGAGCACATTGAAGGTGAAGCTCCCATGGACTGATGTGATGTGCACGATGCACTGTGAGAAAAGAAGGACCAGAGATGGGTCCCATGGTGAATACAGCATCCGGGGCTGAAAGCCCCTGTGAAGAGAGGCAGGTGGCAGACTCCCGGCTCAGCAGGTCGGCAGAAAGAGATTCACTGATGTGATAACGTTGAATTGGTTTTGATAGATGAACTTGAACTTCCTGAGTAAAAAAGGGAAGGAAATCCGTTCTGGGCAGAAGAAAGAACACAGCAAACCATGACATTCCAGCATTGCTCGGCTGGTAGGGGGATCTGAGCTGGTGGTTTCTGCTGAAGTGTGGGTCCTTGACATTGAGTGATGGAGCTCAGATTTTTCAGACTGGTTACTCATGAGTCATGGAAAGCACTTCATGTCAAACTACGGATTTTGAACTTTATCCCAAAGTTAATAGAAAGGGTCCAGAAGCCGGGGGCCAGAAGCATATTTCCCATTTAAAAAGATAATTCCACTGGCATAGAAAAGATTAACTGAAGGAAGACTCTGTGTCTAGACGACCAGTTAGAATCCTACGGGAACCGTCAAGGGGAATCATGACAAGGACCTGAGTTACAGCACCGACAATGGGAAAAGCAAACAGAAAATGCATTTATGAGATGATCATGAGTAAGAAAAATGTAGTTAGTATAAAGCTAACAATATATATATGCACAGGGTGTGAACAGGAAAACTATAAAATACTAATGAAAGAAGTAAAAGACTATTTAAATAAATGGAGAGAGTTTTCCTCAATAGTGTTAAGACATCAATTCTAACCAACTCCATTTGTAGATTGAACTCATCCTAATGGGCAAGTTATTTTGTGGGTATCAACAACCTGATCTAAGTTTATGAGGAAGCCAAAGCCCCAGAATAGCCAACTCAACATGGAAAGAGAAGCACAAATTTGAAGGAAGGATACTATTTGGCTCTAAGACTTAGAACAACACTTTGTGATAGTGACAAAGACAGTGTGGTTGGTGAAGGAACAAATAGATCAATAGAACAGAATAAAAAGTCCAGAAAAAGACCCATACAAATATAGTGAACTGGTCTTTGACAAAGGAACAAAAGCAAATCAATGGAGAAAGGACAGTCTTTTCATCAGATGAGTCTGGGATGACTGGACATCTACATTAAAAGAAAAAAAATGATTTTAGACACAGACCTTACACGTTTCACAAAAATTAGCTTGAGATGGATCATAGACCTAAAAGTAAAACACAAAACCATAAAACTTCTAGAAGAGAGTGGAGGAGAAAATCCAGGTGACTTTGGGTTTGATTATGACTTTTTGGATATAAAACCAAAGCACCATCCATGAAAGAAAGAATTATTGATAGAAACTAAAAATGTTGGGTGACAAAAGACAGAGTGAAGAAAATGAAAAGAGAAGCCACAGACTGGGTGAAAATCTTTGCAAAACACATATCTGATAAAGGAATTGTATCAAAAATACACAAAGATCAGGCGCCTGGGCTCCCTGCTCTGTGGGGACCCTGCTTCTCCCTCTCCTCCCCACTTGTGCTCTCTATCTCACTATCTCTGTCTCTCTCAAATAAATAAAATTTAAAAAAAATTAAAAAATTAAAATTAAAAAAATACACAAGGAATGCTTAAAACTCAACAACAAAAAATCGAATAACCCAATTAAAAATGGAGCCAAAGATCTTAACCGACACAGACACCCCACCAAAGAAGACATACAGATGGCAAATAAGTCTATGAAAAGATGCTCCGTATCATATATCATCCAGAAAATGCTAATTAAAACAGAAATGAGATATCACTATTTTTTTATCACAGTGGCTAAAATCCAGAACCCTGACAACACCAAATCCTGGCGAGGATGTGAAGCAATAGGAATTCTCGTTCATCGCTGGTGGGAATGCAGAATGTGCAGTCACTATGGAAGACACATGGACAGTTTCTTACCAAATTAAACATATTCTTATCATATGATCCAGCAATCGTGGCCTTTGGTATCTATCCAAATGAGTTGAAAACTTATGTCCACACAAAAATCTTCACACAGTTATTGTAGCACTTTATTCATAGTCGCCAAAACCTGGAAGCCCCCGAGATGTCCCTCAGTATGTGAATGGATAAACTAGCTGGTAAATCCAGACAACGGAATATTATTCAGTGCTAAAAAGAAAAGGGCTGTCAAGCCACAAAAAGACAAGGGGGCAAACTTGAATGCATGTTACCACGAGCAAGAAGCCAGTCTGAAAAGCCCGCATACTGTGTGATTCCAGCTCTAGGCTGTTCTTGAAAAGGCAAAACCACAGAGACAGTAGAAGGTCGGCGGTTGCCAAGGTTGCGGGGAGGGATGAACAGGTGCAACACGGAGATTGTGGGGCAATGAACCCCCCCGTGTGACACTGTAACAGTGGACACACGCTAAGACACACTTGCCAGAACCCACAGAAGTGCACAACACAGGCGTGAACACTGACACGCACTCTGGGCTTCAGTCCGGAAGGACGCGTCAGTGTTGTTCATCAATTGCTGCAAATGCACCACACGAGTGCAAGAGGCTGGTCACCAAGAGGCTGTGGGCCGCAGTCTCTGTGCTTTCTGCCCAATTTTTCTGTAAACCTGAAACTGCTCTAAAAAACAAAGCCTATTAGCATTTTTTTAATTTTAAAAATGTACAGTTAAAGAGAAGAAAGACAAAATTTTTGAGAGTGCATTTTAGGTGCTGGCTTGGGAATTCTGATGCATTTTGATGCCTTCCATCTCAACCAGGACATAGGGGAGAAACAGGTTGGGATGTGAGAATAAAGAAAAATACATTTTTGATTCTGTTTTGGGCACATTAAGTGTAGTTTCTATCAGACCATGCAGAGGCCGGCTACGATGATGGTTTAATTATCATTTGCCTGTCACACTTCCAGCAATTTTCCCTGATCGAGGCATCAGTGTGACTCAGCAAAATGATATATTGAAATAGAAGCACACTATTTCATTATATGGAAAGAGCCAATAAATGCTAAGCAAAGTTAATCCATTTATCACATCAGTTATAAATTATATATGGACCAGATTTTATGGCATCCTTTATAACTAAGCTAAATAACTCACAAAAGGCCCTGGATAGGTTTAAAATAAGATCTACTGGACGGGCATTTAAAATTGCCCGCAGTCACAGAATCATTATGCCAACATCATCTCTGCCTGGCAGTTTGGAGAGCCAGATTTATGGAGTAATCCTTGCAGAGTTTTGAATCTTCGCTGAATAATTGCATGAAGCTGAACCAATGCCAAAATTGAATCAGCATATTTAAGGAAATTTGTAAACGTACCATGTCTGTAAGGGGTGGGGGAGAAGCTCTTTTGTTTTATTTTAAGAGCTACGCAGCCCTGCAGAGACGGCACGGTTACACCAGCACAAATGAAAGCATTATGTTCCCGTCTCCTTTGTATGTAGACACGAAAATGCACTGTCTGTTTAGTGCAGGTACGAACGAAAAGGCTCAGTGACCGTGCCGGGTGTAAATGATGTCTGGGGGATTAGTAACATTGCTGGGTACCGAAGGACTCCACGAAGGCGGCCACCCAGCCATCCTTCTGCTACCACTCAGCTCACTGTTCGTTCTGATTAATTTTAGTTGGAGACATCCTAAGTCAATTGGTCTGCAAAGGCAAGTACTTCTCAGATTAATTATGTTTTCAGTGACGAGCTAAGTCTAATAAACTAAAACATTTTATAAAGTAAGACTTTGCTTGGATACGAGTAATTAGAACCTGATAAGCGGTAAGTTGCAACTTTTCCTATCCTACTTCTTTTTTGCCAGTTCATGGACTGACCTGGAAGTGGTATTGTCGAAGACAGGGTGACTTAAGGGCAGTTAGGGAAATAGTGAGCATGCCCCTATCCTGGGGGCACTCTTCTCCCAGAACCCTGGTTTGGGACCTGAAGACACATATGACGCTGGCAGAAATGAGCCTTCTGCTTTTATCCATCATTCAAGGGAGTGAGCCGTGCACGCAGTGAGCCGAGTAACGGGTGGTATAGCGACTTAGTGACTCAGAGATTTACCCACGTCCTAACTCCCCAAGCCTCCAAATGGGACTCTATGTGGAAAAGAGTCTTTACTGGTATAATTAAAGATCTCAAGGTGAGGTCATCTCGGATTGAACTGTGAAACATAACCAAAATGCTGCCCAGAAGAATGGCAGAGTAAAAAGAATGAAATGTATCTATAGCCATTCCTAAACCCTGCTCTGCTTTAGGTTTTGGTGTTTCAAACATAACTGTCAGCATTCCTTCTCATAAACCTGCAAATGCCAGCAGGTCTCGTGACAAGGAAGTCCTACACGCTGACTCCAGCTGCTTCACAGATTTATCCCTTGGGTTTCTCAATATCTCTGTAATTCACAGATAAACACACCAGCTACTCAGGAGGCATTCTGCTCTTCTTGGCCCCAAAGCCACATAGAGAGCAGGTGCCTCAGACGGGAGTCAGGAGATGAATCCAGTGAGGCGGGTGGCATCAGGCATTAGGTCACGGTGGATGCCGTGGGTGGGGGTCTTGTTTCACTGACACTCTTTTGAGGGGTGAAGAAAGGGCAGGCTGTGGCCCCTGAGAATTCCCTCTGTCAACAATGCAGAGAAAGGACTGGAAGTTTTGAGAATGAAGACAGGGACATCCAGCGCAGCAATACCTCCTGCCTGTTATTAAAAGTCCCTGCGTTTGTCTCTCCAATAACAGTGAACTGTTTGCCTTTCAGGGCGCCCCTGTGCCTACAGAATAGTGACATTTAGAAAACTGTGTTAGGTAGATCATAACTCAAAATGTTTCTCAACTTTGACTTTTTGCCTTTGCTAAGTAAGAAAATACAGCATTGTCTGAGCAGTAATACTAATGAGGGAGCATGAATAACTCGTAAGGTAGATGGCAATACATTAATACAGCCAGGGATTTGTGGCTTATATAATAATCAGCATACTAATTTAAAAATAAAATTTGGGGCAATCATAGAAATCTTATAATAAAAATAATAAAGTAAAAAGCATTTAAAATGTAATTCTGAAGATAGAAGTATTTATGCATAATAAATTAGGAAAATAAATACTTATGCAAGAGAACAGGAATTATTTAAACAATACCAAATCTCAAGGTATTTTATATAATTTTTAGTGTCAGTATGGAATTTTACATTACCTACCACATCCAATTGAGTTGGCCAGTAGACCAACCAGCTTTGCCCCTTCTTAGTAAATATTAAATCCCTAATCATAGGCAATCATCTTTAAAACAGATGATGTTCTCTACAGAGAATGGGAGAAGAATTTCAGTGGGTCAAAACTAATCCATCCCTTTTGGAAAATCAACTAAAATTCTCATGCCTTACCAGATACATTTTAGTGTTTAGATGGAGAAATCTATACTAATGGGGTGCCTGGGTGGCTCAGTCGGTTAAGCATCTGCCTTTGGCTCAGGTCATGATCCCAGGGTCCTAGGATGGAGCCTTGCATTGGGCTCCCTGCTCAGTGGGGAGTCTGCTTCTCCCTCTTTCTCCGCCCCTTCCCTGCTTGTGCTCTGTCTCTGTCAAATAAATAAATATATAATTTTTTAAAAAAATAAATCACAATTATTATCTCCAAAGAGTTGGTCTTAGTTAATCCTGATTGAGCAAAAGCTGTTAAAATGTAGTTATTGGTATTAAGTAAAATTATAGATGTTAATGATATTTTAAAAACTATATATCCCTTATTTTTAAGATCAAACAACACAGTCATTGCAGAGAAAGAAAATATGCAATATCTGGACTTGGCAAGAAAAGCACGGCCTCCAAAACAGACAAGCCTGCTTTGGTAAGAGAAAAACATTGATTTTCAACTTCTGGCTAAACAAAATTCAGTCTTTAATTTACTAAATGCCAAGACCTCGGGCAAGTGACCCTGAAGGCCTTGGATACAAGAGACCCCAGAGAGACGAGGATAGGAGCTTGACTTAAGATCGAAATCATGTCCCACATCCTGGGACATAAAACAAACCCAAACAAGATTAAAAGAGTTTAAACCCTTCAGAGTTGGCTCTGTAACCTTAATGGAATCAAACTTGAAATCAATACTGAAAGAACAACAAGAAATTCTCCAAGCTCTTGAAAATTAAACACGGCACTTCTAAATAAGCCATGAGTCAAAGAGAAATTCTTGAAGGAAAGGAAAAACAAAGGTAAGTGAAGGATGTTGAAAACACAACCTAGTGGGATATGTGGAATGCAATAGTGGGGAGGGCGCATTCACAGGCCAACACGGTGGCACTAGGAAGGAGAAAGTTTCCAATTAACACCGGTCCTATGTCAAGAAATGGGGAAAAAAAGAGCAAAATAATACAAATGTGAGCATAACGAAGGAAGTAATAAATGAATATAATAAATAACTAAAAATAAATATCAAAGAGTAGAAATAAATCTGTGAATCTGAAAAAAGGAAAACAAAAGAGAAAACCAATGGCTTAAACATCTTGTTCTTCATTGATCAACCTCTAGCAAGTGACAAAAATACAGAGAAGAAATAAGTTACCAACATTAAGGAGGAAATAGCTATTATTCCAGATCCTGTAGTGATTAAAAGCATAATAAGGAAATGCTAGGATCAAATCTATGCTACTAAATTCAACAATTTAGAAGAAATGAACCAATTCCTCAGAATGCACTGTCTTTGTTTTCTGTGGCTGCTGGGACAGATTACAAACCAGTGCATAAAGCAACACAAGTTTATGATCTTACAGCTTCTGGGGTGAGAAGTATGAAGTTGTTATCACAACTAGAACCAGGGGTCAGCAGGCTGAGTTCCTTCCGGGGGCCCTCGTGGAGGATCCATTGCCTTACATTTCTCAACAGCTAGAGGCCCCACACTCCTAGGCTCCTGGCTGCATCTGCAAAGCCAACGATGTGGGACAGACCCCTAGCTTTCTGTGAACTCTATTGGTTCTCTGCTGTCACCCTCTTCCCTTTGTGAGAACTTTTTGTTCCCATTGGGACCACCTGGGTAATCCATATTACTCTCCTTATTTTAGGGTCATTATCATCTGATTTCCATCTGTCACCTTAATTCCCCTTTGCCATGTAATGTAGATACCTTTGTGAAACTATAATTCTCTGTATTCTACCCACAAATTACCACAAATCAACCAAGATTAAATAGATAATCTGAATAGCCCTATAACCATTGAAGAAATGGAATTTGTAATTACTGAGCTCTCAAAAGAAAATCTTCAGATTCAGATGGCTTCTCTGGAGAATCTGACCAAATCTTCAAAGAAGAATGAACACCAATTTGCACAATCTACTCCAGAAAACAGGACAGGAGAGAATACTTTCAAATTCATTTTATGAGGCCAGTATTATTCTGATATCAGAACCAGATAAACACAGCACAAAATGAAGAAAACTATAGACAAATATGTGAACTTAGACACAATTATCCTCAAATAATTAGCAAGTTGCATCAAACAATGAATAAAAGAATTATACAACATGATTAAGTGCAATGCTAGTTCAACATTAAAAAAACCCACTATATCAACAATCTGGGAAAAAAATCATATGATCATAACAATTGATATACAAAGAGCACTTGGCAAATCCAACATCCACTCATGATAGAAACTCGCAGAAAAAAACTCTCAGAAAACTGGGAACACAGATGAATTACAACTTGAAAAAATTATCTAATACAAATCTATAGCTAACAACATACTCAAGTGTGAAATTTTCTCGCAATGTTAAGGAAAAATGAAGATGTCTGCTCTCATCACTCTTATTCAAAATGGTACTGGGGGTTCTAACCAGTGCAAAAAGCAAGAAAAATAGATAAAAGGCATACAAATAGGAAAGAAAGAAATTAAAACTGTGATCATTTGCAGATGACATGATTGTAGAAAACCCCAAGAAATCTACAGAAAAAAAAACCAACCTCTCATAAATAATGAAGTGAGTTCAGCAAAATCAGAGGATACAAGATAACATACAAAAACTGCTTGCATTTCTATCATTCAAAATGAACATGTGGGAAATGAGGCTAAAAGCACAATGTCACTTACATTGACTCCAAAGAAAATGAAATCCTTAAGTAAATACTTCACAAGACCAGTACAGAATCTACATATTGAAATTACAAAATTCTAATGCCAGTTATTTTGGAGAAATGATAACCTAGCCCATGTTTAGATTTGACCAGCAAGATATGAACCCTTCAACGTACTGTCTGATACATGACATTAAAAACACATCTCACTATTCCCAATGTTAAGGGAAGAAATTTAACTTCACATAGATTTTTTTTTTTTAATTTACCCAGGGATAAAGTTTTATTTCCATAGAAAATTCATTCATTGACTTATTTATGTATTTGATCAATAGTTATTCATATAATATGTGCTAAGGGAAAATGGCAAAGATGAATAACAAAGCTCATCCTTTCAACAAGATTTGCAACTGAGTAGAGACACAGATGTTAACAAAAGGAGCCATCAGAGTAGATAGTTCTCTAGGAATTTCGATGTACATTTGAAAGATTGGTCTGCATGTGAAGAGATATGCCAAGTCACATTAATGCAAGCACACATAGTGAATGTTACATGATTATAATCCGTTTGATCATTTTTCTACCAAATCAATTTTCTACCAAAATCACAATTGACAAATTCACCCTCACATAAACATCTGTATATGTTTCACTATAATCTTCAAAGACTGTTTAAAACCCTGGTTTCCCATATCCTAATAAACAGACATTCTTTCTTTTATTCGCTGACCATCCTTTCGAATGCCCACTGTTCATCCGAGGCACCAAGGACAGAAAGAATGTTCATTCTCTAGCCCGGAGCTCTGGTCACGCTAGTCTCTACTTTCAGTTACTTTCATAAAATGTTTCAAAGTATTCTAAAGAAGTCTAAGGTAATGTAGTAAACATTCATTTTCACCCAACGTGACCTGATTAGAGCTATGTTAGTAAGGGTCCAGCTTGGGGCATCTGTAGTCTAACACCAAGTACGATTTCACAGGAAAACATAAAGAACTCAGGAAAGCTGACAAAACAACAAATAGGAAATGTAATTAGGTAATAACTTCATTCATAAGCAAGCCAAACGTATATGATGGGGCTACAGGAAAAGCATGTAAGTTCAAAGTTGAGGCAGAAGGAGCATGTTCTAGTACTTCGGCAGGTAGCACAGAGGGGACATGGTGGCGGAAACCGCCCGACTGGACTCTCAGAGCCTAGTGGGACTCAGGTTACTCCGTTCCATCCTGAAACACTCAAGATTACAGCTGTAATGAAAGCCCAGTGTGGATAATTAACTATTTGATGTCTCCCTTCCCGTCTACACTGCAAGCTTAATGAATGCCACCATCTTAATGCTCTTGTCTTTTCTCTGTATCCCTAGGGGCACCCAGTGTGAAGCCCAGAGTGTGCCCTCAGGAGGAAGTGGAGAGCATGGAGCACTGCATGAATGGGGAGGTGCTTCAGGTACCATGAGTCTTGGAGCAAGTCTTCACAGCACTGCAACATCGTGGTGTGGGTTCTTTCCTGCCCATCACACCAGGATCTGGTCAGCACCTCTGCAACAGATTCCTTTGTGTTCATTTGTTCAGCAAACATGTGTTCAGCCCCAACCGTGGGCCAGACAGCACCTGCCAACACGCTCCTTGCCAGTGTCCTCACCTCCACTGAACCAGAGCCCTTGCTCCCATTCCAGAAGCATCCTAATCACTGCCCCAATCAGGGCCCTCCTGTCCCTTTGGGGAGAAGTCCTCACTCCCTCTGATAGCACAATTCCTGGCACTCACTATTCGAGAACACCTGTGCAGACACACAACCCCCCCCCCCAACAGCCAACGTTAAGAGATTTGAAGCTCCTTGTATTGAACCATACTTCATGCCTCTACTTCAATGAATAGTCCCCTAATAATCCCTTTAAATAATCCCTCATCTTTGGATTCTTCTATGGATATGTCCTTTATCATCCCTGCTTCTTCTAAATTCCAACACACACACACACACACACCTGCTACACCTCCCAGAATCATCATTGCATTATAAACAAACTTCCCTTTATCCTCTGGTTTTTGCAGAAAAATCTCCCCATTTCCTTGTCTTGCCTAAAACATGGTACTTCTCTGTAACATTGCTTCTTTACAAGATGGAGGCTTCTGACCCTCCTACACCCTGCAGCCCTGCGGTTGGGGAGGGCTATGGGACAGAGGGCCAGGCTGGCATTTCCTGACTCCCCATAGTGTCCTACTCAGGCTCACCCCTTCATCTAGTGCATCATCCAGCCATGGCCATCCTATCACCTCCTGACCTCCTGGTCAGTCTCCCCCATTCAATGGAGACTCAACCCCTTTTCTATACCCAAACCCAACCATGATCAGGGCTTCTCAGCAGTTGTGGGGGCCTCGGTACTCCCAGGTCATATTTTGTATAAAGACCTTCAGCTCCAGTTGATTTGACTCAGTCATGGTGTCAGACCCAGGAGCATGTCATCTGCTGGAAGGACTCTCCAAAAGCTCAACTCCAATACTCATGTTCAGGTGTAACCTTCGTAACCCTCTCTAAACCCATGACCCCTGGGTCTGCCACACCACCACCGTTCTGGGGTTTCCAGGCTAAGAGGCCGTGGCTCTCACTCAGCCTTCCTTACTCTCCTTAATCATCCAAACTACTCTTAAAAATATATATATTTATTTATTTGAGAGAGAGATAAAAAGAGAGAGAGAGTGCTCACACACAAGCGGGGAGGGGGGAGGGAGAGAGAGAGAAGCAGACTCCCTGCTGAGCAAAAAGCCCAAGGACACATGGGGCTCTATCCCAGGACCCTGAGATCATGACCTGAGCCGAAGGCAGACACTCAACCGACTGAGCCACCCATGACGAATACTACAATATTTGTAAATGATGGAATGTTTCTTTATTTGAAAAATGTCAAGTGGGAGCATGATGGTCAACATATTTGTAGCTCCCAAGGATAACTGAGCTCTTGGGGCGAAATGCAAAAGGAGGCAAATTGTGAATCAATGTAGGAAGACCTTCCTAACAACACAGTTGGAATAAGCTGTTCCAAGGTGTAAACTTCCTGACTAGAGATGTTCAAACACATGGGCAACCCCAGGAAGGGACAGTGCCCTTGGTGTAGAGAGTTGTCATAAATCTCCCTTAGGCCCTTCCCAAGCATAAGGGTCTGTGATTACAGACTGGCCTTGCCATGTCTCTGCGGGAGTCAGCTGTTTCCCGTCGAGCTCTTCTTAGCACCCACCCACTACTTGCAGATTTTCTTGTCATCATTTGATTTTCCCCTTCTCCATGGAGTGTCCTGTCTGCGCCAGTCATGGGCACAGAACATGGTAGCTTTTGTTTTTGCTTACCTTTTATATGCGTGTCTGGTATTCTCAATTGGACTGTGACACCTCTGATGACAAGCACCATGTATCATTCTTTAGCTCTCGAGTGTCTGATGGATGCCCCACACCCATGCACCTAGCACCTACATATCTTGGCCCAACCTCCAGCTTCCTTCAAGGCTGCTAATTCCAAGGAATTCCTTAGACAGTCCTGGATCATTCATGGAAGAAAGTGATGAAATGAAATAATTCACCCAATGTCTTAATGTCAGAATATTTAGTCTATCATTTTAAATAACACTCCAGCAGAAAGTAATGTTTTGCTCAAAAAAAAGTGCTATCTGGTGGTGGACTCTCAGACTCGAGGGCTGGAGAGCAGAGAAGATACGGCAGCTGCTAGCGCATCCCAGAATCTTCACGTATCACCATGGCTACCCTTTACTTTGATTCTGTTTGAGGCTGTTGCCGTCCATGATGACTATCTCCTGACACATCCCGCTTTGTACAATTCTCCCTTGTACTCGATGGTCATGGAGTGTTATTTTATGTCTTGGACTGGTTCTATGTGTTTCCTATAGTTCATAATCATTGTGATTGAATTAAAGAAGAATCTTATTTTCTAACGAGATTGGACATTCATTTCTCTGAGCAGTGTCTCCCAGGGGCATTCAGATTCAGATTGGCTGGTTTGGAGTTCTTTCAACTCCTATAATTTTATTATATTTAGAAGTCCTATAATAGTGGATCTCAGAGTCCGTCTAAACTATAAGTAACCAATGCTGAGTTCCTAGCACATCTCTATAGATATAAATAAATTAATATATTTACATATTTAAGAAAGAAAAATAAAAGACCAACGGGATAAATCATTTGCTAAATTCTTGATAAACTTTTTCTCTTAAAAACTTGTATTGGGCGCCTGGGTGGCTCAGTTGGTTAAGTGACTGCCTTCAGCTCAGGTCATGATCCTGGAGTCACAGGATCGAGTCCCGCATCGGGCTCCCTGCTTGGCAGGGAGTCTGCTTCTCCCTCTGACCCTCCCCCCTCTCATGCTCTCTCTCTCTCATTCTCTCTCTCAAATAAATAAATAAAATCTTTAAAAATAAAAAAATAAAAAAAACTTGTATTTCTTTCTTATTAATACATTTCAGCATGATTTATATTAAATTGAATTAAACTGTAGCAAAGTTACTGAAATTGAATTGGTGACAGTATTTGTAGATGATAATTTAATTAGGGATGGAGGTGGAAAATCAAACTATTAAGCATTTATTTCAATTTTCATCTGCAAAACATACTGGTTCAAACCTGGGCTATATTTCCATGTATTCCCGAAAAGATGAACGTCATATTTTGAGGACAGAGTACACATAGTTGAAAGATTTTTCCCCCTTATAAGAGCACGTTTTAAATAGGTTGACTGGGCTGCACTTCCAACTGCTTAACGGTTAGATTTCAAAGACTGATTACGTGTGTGAACAGTAGCAGTGGAGTGACTACCGTATTGTTTACAGTCAACTCATAAAGTACAAAGTACCCTGCTATGTGGGAGCGCGTCGGAACCAGCTTCCAGGGTCAGTGGGCTGGTGATCGGTGATCAGCCTGGAGGGCGTAACAGAGAAATAGCTCATCCTGCAGGCAGCAGAACCATCATGACAGAGGTCAGCTAGGGTGCTCCCCGCCCGCGCACGTTGCACGGATAACTCAGAGGCTAATTAATGCAGACCTGTATCGATGGAAAAACAATTTGTTGAGAAAAATCTGCACTTTGCAATAAGTTCCACATGCCCTTGAATCCATACACGTGGATGAACTGAATACGTGCTAGGTACACTGACTTCTCCTATCTGCCCTCTTCTGGGTACCTGATAATCACTCTGTTCTCCCTGCTAATCTTGTTCACCTGCTCTTGAAAGAAATTGTCTCTGAGTTTAGAATTCTCTGTGACAATTATTTTATCTTTCATCATTCTAAATACATTTTTCTGTTATCTTCTGGCTCACATGACTCCTGAGGAGAAGTCAGCTAAAATTCTTTGTTCTTCTGTAAGGGATCGGTGATATTTCTTTCTCGTGGCTGCTCTCGAGATGCTCGCTTGGTCTTGGTTCCACACCCCACCTGCCCCCAGCATTGCACTGAGAGGATGTTTGTGTGATCCTTTGTTTCTTTGTTTATCCTGCTCAGGATATTCTGGACTTTCTGGATCTGTGGCTTCTTTGTTTTTCTTTAATTTTGGAAATACTTCTGTCTTGTTCATTTTTACTTTTCCTTCCGGTACAGCAATTACAGGTATGTTAGATCATTTGTAGTATCCCAGTGGTTTTGACGTTTTTTTTCCCTTTTCTCACTCCAGTTTCTCTTTGTATTTTAGCTTACATGCGTTCCTAACCTAGCTTCAGGCTCGGGGATTCTTTCCTCAGATGTCACCCTTTTCCTCCTCCACCCACCAGCAATAGAAAGGAGGAGGAGAAGGTCGGGGACACTGAGAAGCCCGGCCGCGAGGTGCAGGGGCATGGGTTCGCCCGAGACAGGCTGGCGCAGACGAACGGAAGAGACCCCCACTGCCCCTTCACTGCCATCTTAGCAGCGGGTGATTTGTTCTGTCGCCGCTCCCATCGGGAGCCGAAAGCCTCAAGAAGGGTCCTGCCTGTGCTGCAGGGACAGGAGGAACTCTGGAAATCTCTCCGGGATTCTGGCCCCTCTGAGTACAGCTGCCATCAGCCCCCTGGCTTTCCACATCCCAAGCAGGAGCAAAACTCCGAGGGTATTTCTCTCAGATGAATGATTAGCCCCAATATTAGCCATGTGGAAGAACAGTGTTTCAAGATTTTGAAATTAGTGTATGCCTGCAGGTATTTCAAAGCCCTCCTGAACGTCCCATTCTTAGCTCTTTGTCACTCACGTTTCTCAGTAAGTGTTTTTAATTAGGGAGCATAAAATCCTCTTTTCATTAGCTTTCCTCTTCTGAGATTCCCAAATGAACAAAAATAAAAAAAATGTCATGGACTTTCACATATGAAAGGTCAGTAAATATATGTATTAGAAGAATGTCACAGGCATAATAATCTGCTCTTGTTCTTTTAACGAAATGTAAACTCACTTTGTGGTTATTCAGGAACTGAATGATGGAGCAGTTCTTAATCATGGTGTGACACCGTATAAAGGGGACGCAGCCCCGCAGGCTCTGTCCATTTGGCATGAAGGAATAAAATGACTTCTGATCATCTCGAATTTCCTTTACGGAAAGAAAATTTCACCTTAACACAATATATATGCATATATTAAAGTCTTACTGTCAGAGTAAAGCAGACAGTTTACTGATGTTTCCCCTTTTCTAAGGGCTTTGAAAGCTAGAATTATATTTGAACTACGTCTGCGCCCTCGTCACTCGATACTAAAATTATTTTATTGCACTTCCGCCTGTAGGTTTTCTCAGCCATATTATCTTTCTAATTACAATGATTATCTGCACACAATTTGGGCTGAATGTGAAGTACTTTTTAAACTTAAAATTCCCAGATGATTCCTGGCAGCTCATGATCTACAAACGAGTTGGGCTCTGAGAGTCCGGGGTGGGCGAGTTGTGCGCTTCTGGCTGTTTTCTCCTGCGGGTAACAGCATCATCAGATGGTTCGTCTCAAGGCACCAACAACCCCTCTTCCCACTAGTCCTGTACCTGAAGTTCTGCATGACCATTAAATTAAATCCAGAATCTAATTGTGTGTATCCTATGATGCTAATGTTCAAAGTGTTTTCAGATTTTTCTGAATCATATCTGGAGTCGAGCTTCCTAGAGAGATGCCTGGACCACAAAACCCCTGAATTTTCAATGAATGGCTTTGCATCCTCGCTACTGACACCTCCATTGATTCCGGAACCAGATCTACGCCCTGAGGACAAGACCTGCTGAAAATGCCCTATTTTTCTCTGCTGTTGGCCCTTTGAATCCACAAGTCTGGTTCAGTTCTGAGCACTGGTGAGCTGTTGGATTATGGTGATGCTAACTCACTTCAAAAAAACCCAAAACTAAAAGCAACATTCCTTTAGTGGCTCCAGGCATGATGTGTGGATGTTTTGCACCTCTTCCTGAGAAGCCAAGTTCTTCTCAGATGTGGGAGTGGCTCCTCCTGCCGGGTGGGGGGTGGGGTGGGATTCACAGCACGCCACAGGGTAAATATGGCACATTATCAGAAGGCATTCATTTTATTTCATAGAAGGTAATTTTATTTTTTAAGATTTATTTAAGAGAGCGAGCACCAGGAGGAGCGGCAAAGAGAGAGGGAGAAGTAGTCTCAGCGAGCCCGACGCAGGACTCGATCCCAGGACCCTGGGATCATGACCTGAGCCGAAGGCAGACGCCCAACGACTGAGTCACCAGGCGCCCCACCCCCATAGAAGGTAATTTTAATTCTTTAAACACCTTTGGACTGATGGAAAGGTTGCCCTGGGAAAGATGGACTATTTTTCCCAAGGACCTAAAGCCCTGAGACAAAGGCCATGTCCACCAGAACCGCCCCCCCCCACACCCCCCCCAGTGTCTGCACGGCCATTACGGGGCTTCTGAGCTGGAAACCCTCACCTGGCTAACTTATCACACGACTCCATGGGGAGTCTGCTTCTCCCTCTGCCCCTCCCCTTTCTCGTGCTCTCTCTCTCGCTCGCTCGCTTTCTCTCTCTTTCTCTCAAATAAATAAATAAAATCTTAAAAAAAATAAAGGAACATTCCATGTCCTTCAGCATCTTCCTTTTCTAAGCTAAACATACTGAGTATCCTCCACCATGTTTTCCTTGAGATGACCCTGAGACTTACCATCATCCCAACGTTGATCCAAAACTTGGTACAAAAAAATGTGTGATCTTCTCATTCTGTTTACAGAATATGATTCACAGGGCAGAGTTTGGAGAAAGTTTACAAAGGTGAATAAAAGCCAGAATATGGAGACCTTGGAATGTTTGGCTAAGCAGTCTGTCCTTCATCCACAGGCAGAGGAAGGCACTAAATCCTACCCCATAGCGGATTTACAGGTAAAAAGTGATCTCAAAGGTATCTCAGAGGTCAACCTCAATATCTTACTTTTTGAGTTCCAAGACAGATTTGCCTCAGTGCTCTTGCTCATATGAAGACTGATGTCTGGTTATTCCAAAGAATCGGGGTTTGGCTGGTACCTCCTCTGTGAGCTGAGCTACCTGAGGACATGCATGCTGTTGTTTAACACATTCTTTTCTGCACCAAGTGGCCTGAGATGTGAATAAGGTTCCCTGTCCACGCCTTTCCCACCCAACTTCTGTCCTGCAAGGCTTGTCTGGGTGTAACCGATGTTAGTGAAAGTTTGGGCTCCTTCCACCCTCTGCTGCACTGCCCGCTTCTTCCCAGACTCTGTTCCCACCTCAGTTCCTTCCCCTTCGACTTTCTCACTAAACTAACTTCCCTCGATTTATGATCCAAAGCATTTCAGGTTCCCACCTCCTGTAGAGCTCTGGACTCTGCATATTCAACCTGCAATCACGGTGCCACAGGGCGTGTATATGCCCCAGACTATGCCCTTTCCCGGGACCAAAGCTGTCAGATGCTTTAAAGCGTCCTTATTTCCTCTCCTCTCCCCAGTTAGCTGCTGTGGGAGGAGGCTGTATGGCAACTTCCTTCCCTGCTGACATGACTTCTTCCACTCAGAAACAGCTATAACCAGCTTTGACTTACACGTGACATGTTTCTCTATCACTTTTACAGAAACACTCATTCCATAGTGTCCTACAAGAATTAGTAGAAAGAGAAGCTGAAAAAAGTCAGGGCACTTAGGAGGGTATTAAGATGTAAGTGACACAGAATTATCCTAGGGATATTTCAATAGAAAATGCGAATGATTCAAGAGAATCTAGAAAAGGAAAATCAAAGGAGTACGCCTTAAGGAAAAGAAAACATGAGGCTAGATTGACTGTGGTTTTCCACCTGGTAGCCAGGAGCGCTCACTCACTCGACAGACACTTACTGAGCGCAGGGCAAGGGTGAGGTGGGCACGCAGGTGCAGAGACACAGGATGGACAGAGTACAGGGCTCCACTTACCTCCTCATGGGAGAAACCGACAATCAGAGCACAAATAGGCAGACAAGATGACTTCAGACAACTAGTTCTGGACCATAAGACAGGCTGAGGGACCGTGGCTGGGTGGGGGAGGCAGGGACCGATGGAGATTAGGCACTGAAGTTAGGTCTCCTTGTGGCGTTGATAATGAGACAGAAATCCAGATCATGTGAAAGAGGTGGCTGTGTAGATGCTGACAGCAGAATATTCCAGGACAAACGAAGCATCACAGGGAAGGGTCTGAGGGACCCGGGAGCAGTGTGCAAGGCGAGGTGGGGGAGGGTGGCAGGCGGGGAGGTGCACAGGCACGGGATGACCCTGATGATGGTGGACACCATGCTTGCCCCCTCATAAGTAACAACTGTCCCTACTCATCCTGTTGTTATTACTGCCACACGTGTCTTCTCGGGAAGGCTTTGGGAAGCGTGGATCTTCAGCTTCTGCAGCAGACGCAGCAAGAACACATTTGTGAAGCCTCACGGTCATCAGATAAACACAAAGGGAAAGCAATTAAAATTATTTATAGGATTGGACAAATAAGGTGAAAAACTTATTATATAATGAAAAAAACCAGTAATTTCTTATCTTGCTGATGGGATTATACATTTGCAGTTTTCTAGAAGGTAATAAGTTTAAAAACCTACCTGAAAACATTAAACATGAGCATGCCTTTTGACTCAGAAATTCCATTTCTTAAAAAAGAATTAAAAAAGAAATTCCATTTCTTGAAAATATTGAAGCATAATAGTTCACTCAGTGTGTGTGTGCAAGTATTCATTGTCTGAAAGAAAATTGGAAACGTGCTAAATGCCCATCAGTAAAGAATGGTTACATTATTAAACATCTACGCATGTGACCAGGGTTCAGTCATTAAGACAGGTTTTGCAAAATGTATAGGTTTTATTGACATGAGAAAATGTTCCTGATATTAATGAGAGAAATAGTGTAAAAATATTATTATGGCACGAGTGTTGAGATGGACAATTTTGGGGGCCACCAGCATTTTGGGGGTGAATAGCCCTCCCTCTTTTCTGGGCTCCTGGGGTTGGTTGGGGTTGGGGAAGGCACCCGACCCTACTGGGTGCCGCTCGGCCACTGCGGTCGTGATGAGGGGTCTGTGGTCCCGTTGTCGCCCTCCCGGGACCACAGGAAGGCGGCGTCCCCTTGGTGTTGAGCAGAGCTGTCCGACTTCCTGACTTGAGCCCGTAACCCACCCGCTTTTCGGTTGTATGATCTGGGAAATTCAGTGTTCCCTTGCCTAGTGTGAGTTGATTTGCAGTCTCCTGAAAGGCCAAGAATCGTAACTAATCAGATCTCGTTCGTGCCCAGGTGTGTAGGAACGCCCCCCGAAAGGACCTGCATCAGCGTTGATAGTGGGTGTTTGTGGATGTGTGGGGTTTTTACTTTGTTCTTTCTTGCTTATATTTTCCATATTGGGCATATAATGTTTTAAAATTCTATTTTTTAATTTAAAAAAAAATTTAAGATTTTGTTTATTTATTTGAGAGAGAAACAGAGACAGAGCATGAGCAGGGAGAGGAGCAGAGAGAGAGGGAGAAGCAGGTTTCCCGTGGAGCAGGGAGCCCCATGCGGGACTCGATCCCAGGACCCTGGGATCATGACCTGAGCTGAAGGCAGACGCCCAACCTGAGCCACCCAGGCATCCATGAAATTTTATTTTAATGATTACAACTCACACCTTATCAAACAAAATAAGTGGAAGAGGCACAGGTGTTCTAGATCCAGGAGAGAAGGAGGTAAAAATCGTAGCTGTGGTTGACTCAAGAAGGTCTGCTGGGCATGGGGAATGGAGCCATCCTGGTGAGAGGGGACGAGTGGGTGGGTATATTGTGGGTGCACTCTGGGCTAGGAAATACCGCGTCATGTTGAAGAAAAGGATGCTGAGGGACATTATGAGCATGCAAGGGTGAGAGTGTTTCATCATAAAACTGAAGCTCTTGAAAGAGTTGGGAAGTGGAATTTCTAATACAACCTTGTGCAGGACAGCAAGCAGGCCATGCATAGAGGTGCGGGGAGGTGCTAAATCCAAAGGAGACGCAGCAGGAGGGCAGTGCTTCCAATTACTTCCAGCCAGTTTCTCACTGCAGTGTGAAGCAGGATCCTCCGCCGACTGGAAGGAGAAGGAAAGCATGGATGGTTAGAAAGAGGAAGTGTGCAATGATGATTTTTGGCCAATGACAGAATGTGTAGGGTGAAGACCCATTTGAAATTTCTGGTCCTGAGCTAAAGTAAGGCCGGGGAAGCCACTTGTTGGTTGAAATTCTCTGGTGTTTGATCATAAAGTAACAGTATTAAGATGGGTCCTCTCAAGTCACGTGGCTCATCTTCCACAAACAAAAGTATCCATGGTGACATCCTTAACAACTGGACTTGTCCAATAATGGAATTTCTCATCCATGGGCGCTAGCCCCAATAAATTCTGTGCAGCAGTTGATGATCCCCAATAAAGAGAAGAATATCCTACTGGTTCTTTTCCTTAGAAAAATCCCTAATGGTAAAAAAAAATCTGTTTGTCTTTAAAACATAATTCACCTAACAAAACTATCATGTGTTTAAATGAAGCTCTCTGAGTAAATGGAGCTGAGATGTGAAAACAATCCACCTGGCTGGTTTTGAAAACTTTGAAACCTATTTCTTAACTATTTTCTTTCCTACCTCATTTTGAAAAAGCAAACAAAAGGCACAATAAAAATATAGACCATGAAGTGACACCTTCACGGACAGAGACAAAGAAGGCGCTAGATTGTGCATCATGCGGGAGAGATCTGTGCATTTTACAAGCTTGGCTTATCCCCCACAAGATAGTTTTTAAAATTCCCTGATACAAAATCCTCCAGCCCATCCCTTTGAAGATAAGCTTGTAAACAATTTCTCTCACCATTAACTTTATTTAAAAATTACAGAAGTAGTATGCTTCTAGGTTTTGAGAAAGCCCTTTTGCAATCCTCCAGGAAATGAAATTCTTACTAATATACACAAGACTGAATACTAAAAATGAGCGTCTATGACAAAGCAGGCAGGGAAACAAAAAAGAGATCAGACATACGGAAAACATGTAACGTTCTGAAATAGCAAAGGACATGTGACCTCTAGCATGTGAAAATCCCATGTGTGCCTTTAAAATATTGCCATTATAAAAATAAACAATTATCCATACATCATCACCACAAGCTATAACTACCAGGAGGTAGCAGTGAAAAGAAATAGAGGTGCTCTTATTCCACAGTGTTGGGGTTTTTTAATCTAGTTGTGTTTGAATGACGTAGGGAGATGCTTTAATGCAGCAGAATTAGCCCAACTAAGGACCAGTGAACCGATGTGTGGAGAGCCGTCAACGGGACGGTTAGGGAGGCGTAATTGGAGGCTCTGCCTGTCACTTAGAGCCAAGAAATGACAAGAAGCTGCAGACAGTGAAACAAGCCAGCGTCTGAAGTTGGCTAAGAGATTATCAAAGGAGAAGTCTTCTGGCTCTGAAGTCCTTTCTCTTTTGCTTGTAAACATCAGGACTTAAGTAAGCTATCTCCTCCGTACACTGTGCAGGGAACGGAAAATTTTTACAAAGGTTAACTGGAATATTTGCAAACGTCAAGAAAAACCCAAACACTGCAAGGATTCTAGGTTTACGTGTTTTTATATAAAAAGAAAACAGAAGAAGAGACTCATGTTGTCTGCAATCAATATTCAAAGTAGTTATATTTGGAGAAAAGCTTGCTTCCTAGCATATCTAATTATAATAAACTGAGTCAGTGTGACTATTGAAGCTCTAAGAGTTGACTTTTGGACTCGCGGCCTATAAGCACATGGTTTAGTATTCCTTAAATTGTTATCTGTCCTTGACTAGACGGAGAATAGCTGGTCGACTATAAAATTGTCCCTAAGCATGTATTCTAGCGTCATGGACATTGCAGATCCATTTCTTATCACTAAAGTTAAATATATTCACAGTAAAGTTACATATTTGGGATTTCTCTAAATTTGATCTGCAAACACATCCATTTGAACAACATTCAGGAACAAAATAGATACCTTTGTTTTATTTCAAAAAGAAAATTAAAAGCTAAAAATTACCCAGTTGTCTGGATTTCCTGGACTGATTTTAAAATCCTCAGAAGAACACCGTGGAAATCTTTAATGGTGCTGCAATAGGTAGGATTTGTAACTAGTTAGATCTATGGACGAAGTAAGACGATGCAGTGAAGGTGAGACAATTCACAAAATGAGCAGGTCAGCAGCAGGGAGCAGAGGAGAGTTGTATAGCTCCATCCCACCTACAGAAAATGACCTTGAAACACCTGTTCTAGAAATGGAGCTGGGTGGTAGGGGTATGTAGCTAGACAGACAGACAGGAAGGACGTACGTCCTGAGCTCTTACTGACGTCGATGGTAATGAGAGGACAGAAGCAAACCAGAGAAGGGCCATCTTTGGGCTCCACCTCTCTCTGTGCCTCTTCTTCTCTGCCTCCCTGCCCCTCCCCCCCAGTCCAGTGAATACACGGCACGAGACATCATAATAAGTCAGGGGGGCTTCCAGAGATTTGAGGGATTTATTGACACTAAAGTCACACAAAATTGAATAATACCTTCCCCAGCTGAGGCCCATGAGTCAACAGGGAAGACTCATAGAACTCAACTTAGATTTTTCTCCTTGGTTTTACCATTTTAATTTCAAGGAAGCTTGAAAAGCCCAGGTACCTATTATAGGAGGCAATTCTGTCAGAGATTACATTATGGCCTCTAAACTGGCATAAGGAAGCAATCTTCCTCTTGAACCTTAGGAACAAAGGAATAATGGCAGGAGTCTTTTTTTTTCCCCAGAAAAGTCTTCAGGTTCATAAAACCCCATAAAAGTGTGGAAAAGCTCTCAAATTAATATTCCTAGTACCCAAAAAGGAGATTGAAATCTTACTAATAATTTTGACTAGGTGATTTCAGGGGACAAGTTAACTTCTGTTGGGCTATCAGGTTCTGAAACTTTTATTGCATTGACTTCTTGGAAAATCTCAACCACTATCTTCTGTTTTCCTCAACATCAGGCCATGAGTGGGAACATCAAAAACCAAGAAAGTGTTCTTCATTTTCACTCATGGAAAAGGGGTAAGAGCCATAAAATCATAGAATGTTAGAGCCTTAAAAAATCAGTGATCCACAGACAAATTGCCTAATTTTTTCAAAGAACCTACTAACTTCTAGAGCAGACAAGTGGCCAATCAAACGCATTCAGTAGGTTAAAAACTGCCCAAGGCTCAAGACTCCAATTTCTTATTTTCCATCCTGACATTTCTTGTATGATAATAATAATTTTAAAAATCTCAGCACTAATTTAAAAGCTTTTAGATTCAAATTATGTTAATTCTCATTGCCTAAAAATTACAGAAATATTCATGGGGATAGTTCACTGATAGGACAGAAAGTGTCTCATGAAATATCTTTTCTAGGCTATTTCTACAACGGTAAAACCTTGGATAATTACCACAGAGAAACAGTTGATAAATCTGGGTTCCTTGGTGAGCTTTTCTGGCACGAACATGGTATAATGTAAATCCCTTTGCCTCTAATGCATCAGGAGTATTTCTCACTCAGGCATCTCCTCGTTTTTGCAAAACCAGCAGGAAGAAATACATAATGCACTGAGATTATAGTCAGAAGTTGAAGGGTCGCTCTGGTGGGGGGGGAGGGGCATTGCTGCCTCGTTCACTGTCCGTCTCCCTGGGCGGGAACAGCTACCGCACAGATGCGCCCAGCAGGTCCCACTGTACCCGTCCTGCAGCCTCCCCTCCAGCATGACTGGGCATCAAACCCGAAGCAATCAGATTTTCTCTCCCAGGAAATTAAAACTTGGAATAAAGAGACTCAGAAACGGGACATCACAGGGATGCCTTACATTAGTGTCAGTGTCTTAGAGATCAATTATAAATGCACTAAAGAATTCAACATAAAAGAAGCAAAACGAACTATCAAAGCACTGGGGGGACATCACACCTGCGGAGACATAGAAACAGAACGCTCTGAAGCGCAAGCAGCACCCTGAAGTGACAGCACCCGTGACGGAATGGGTGGCAAGAGCTCCTGGCCCGTATCAGGTAAGAGATCAATATAAAAACATAAAAGGCGGCCCACAAACCCACACTGAAATACACACTGAAGACGGTCAGAAGCTATGAACTGGCCATGTTCACCACGGGCACGGACCCCGATGGGCAAGAGGAGGTGGACCAGCAGCAGCGGACGTGGGCAAACAGGTGGGGCTGCTTGTTGCCTGGTGTGGACCGGGCAGCTTGGGGGCCGCTGAGGACCAGGGGGCTGGAGCCACACGGACAAGTTGCAAACACATTCAGAAGATAGCCAGTGGCTCTGAGGGTTGAGTGTCTGCGGGTGGAGGAGAAAGTGGCCCCATCGAGGGTCGTGGCCAGCGCAGGGTGAACAGCGCGGGGATGAAGGCAGCGCTCCCTGAGAAGAACGCGGGCAGGCGGGAGGCAGGGTGCACCGGGTGGTGTTGCTGGAGTTTATTCTGAATTACTTAACCACAGGGAGTGGGATAAATGTGTGTGTGAGGCTCAGTTTTAGTCGGCATACCCTAGAGGCATTAGTATTTGCATTATTCTAAACTAGAGTACACACTCCAAACACCACACCAGATAGCCTGCAAACACTTCAATTTGTTTCACCTGGGATCATCATCAGGGTTTGTTAACCAGCATAATAAATGTTGGGAGTAATTTTTCAAGGGTGAGATGAGCGGTGTGCAAGATCTAAGAATTGGGTAGAAATACTGCACAACAGGGCGTAACCATCAGGCCGTTGCAGGAGTCCGTACACTCAGAATAGCCCCCGGGCTCGGGATTCCTTGCAGTGCCGTATTTGCCCCTCATTCATCTACCCTATTAGAAGAGGCACTAAATTCTATATCTAATATTGCTACATTGATCTCAGGCTACCTTTCATGCAACCCTCTTGTTAAAGAGACCTAAAAAAAGTTTGAGCTTCATGGAGGGCAGGGTGGATAACCGTCGGTGACTCATTGCTAACAATGTTTCTGTATGTGGCAAAATGCCTACTTCATGAGAATGTGCCACACGGTAGCTAGGTTATGGAAAAGAAACCCATAGCCTCCATCTACTTCCCGCCATTAGAATTGATCAACTTTTCTGATAAAAAGGTAAAGCTTGACATGTTCTTAAGACTTCATGTGGCAATTACAAGTAAGCAATTGGATACAAGGATGTGAAGTTCAGCAGCATACGATGTGGGGTCCTAGGAATGCAGTCGTTTAAAACCAAAGCATTGGTGAGTTGATCAAAGGAACAAGTACATAGAGAGAAGGGTGAACAGAGTCAAGTCCCCAGGAACTCGAATATTTAAAGATGTTCTTGAAGGAAGAATCAGAGGAACAATGGAGAATTCTCACCTGGAGAGTTAGTAAAAACTGAGAACACAATGTTCTGGAAACCAAAGGAGTAGAAATGTTTCAAAAGAAAAGAAGTGATTAACTGTGCCAAGCACTAGGTTTTGGGGTTGTATGAGTAATGGGTGGGGAGAGAGAGAACATCTCTGCAACCCATCGTGTTCTTGTCTTACCTTTTATCCCATCACTGTCTTATTGCCTGTGGCTTGGTAGGTGATCAGTACATTATAACTGAACTCTAGCAACATTTTCAATAAAAAAATAGACTTCCAAGTAAACATCCCAAGTTCTATGTATGAAAATAGCCTGCTATAACTCACACTTACCATATTTACTTATTAGCGGGGTGAATGAATCGTGCTAAAGTGTTCACAATTTAACACCAAACTTCCCATGTCAAAAAGAAAAGATAAAATAAATTGAACTCCATGTCATGGCTGAAAATATCTCCAGCCACCACATGAAAAACCAAGATGCAAGATACAGTATGATATCAACACAATATAGTTCTTTGTTTTTATATTTAATGTGCATAGTTAAATAGAAAAATATCGGGAGTGAGGTTTCACATTTTGCTGTAGAAGTAATGATTTCTGGAAAGGGAATGGGATTTGAAGGTTGTTATGATTTAAGAATATGTGTACTTTTTATTTTTTTATTTTTTAAAAGATTTTATTTATTTATTTGAGAGAGAGAGTGAAAGAGAGATCGCAAGCGGCGGGGGAGGGGCAGAGGGAGAAGCAGACCCCCCACTGAGCAGGGAGCAGGATGTGGGACTCGATCCCAGGACTCTAGGATCATGACCTGAGCCAAAGGCAGACGCTTAACGACTGAGCCACCCAGGTGCCCCGAATATGTGTAATTTTTAAAAATAAACCTTATGTATACTCACTGAAGAAAATGTGTAAATAAGCGTAAGAGATTAAAGCCATCCATAATACCACAACCTAGAAGTAACTGTTGCTAACATTTTAGCCTTTTAAAAATGTGTGTTTGATTTTCACGTATAATTGAATCATACTACATATGCAACTTTTTCCTTTTTGAACTTAATATTTTCACAAGCTTTTTTTTTTTAAATTTCTTTCACTGCTCACAAATATTTCTTTGCATGTAAGGATTTCCCAAAATGTATTTAACTAGTCCCTAACTAGTTATATTAAAATACATTGTTTACAATGCTTCAATATAGTTAAGATCATTAGAATAAAAATCTTCATGCCTAAATTATTGTCTGCATCTTGAGTCATTTCCTTTTAAGATCTGTTTTTAGAAGGAATGAAAACCTCCCCACACCTTGGCAATATTGTGAAAGAGCTTTTCCAAAACACTTGTACGGATGTAGTCCCCGCCCAGCAGTGCCGAGAACAGGGCACCTCTGCTCCCAGCTCCGTCCTGAGCACTGCCGGGCTCTCTAGCTCACCTTCTGCTGCTGGTTCTGGAGGAAGATCTTGCTGGTCACTCACGACTCCCCTCCATTTCCCCTGAGTCGGTCATGCAGAGCATCTCCTGCCAGTTCTATAAACCCTCAGAGTTGAAGTAATGAGCCCGGTGTCTCTTCCCTTTCTGGCAATTTTCTCCATCTGGCTTAGCCTTTTGTTTTGTTTGTATAACTTTTTGACAAAATTGGTTTTTTATGTCAACAAATAAGCAAAAGCAGCCATAGTAAAATCACAACCGATACACTGGTTAGGCATGAGGCTGGGCCCAAGTCGGCCCGTAAACCACGGAGGGCGCGTCGTCGCGATGGGGAGGCCGTGACAGCGAGGCCAGAGAAGTCAGCAGGGGCCAGGCAAGAAGAGAGCTTCCTGAGATATTTATTCATCTCCTTTCTCCCGTTGTTTCCCTTTTTCAACCCAAACAATTTGTAGATCCTGTGTTCCTTTGCCTGGGGGAAGTTATCTTCTAAAACTTCACAACATTCAGGAGGAAGGAATTACAGCTGGAAAAAAACAAAACCAAAACCAAAGCCAGAGAAACCAGCAAGGAGACGTGACGGATAGAGCGCGGAGTGCGGCCCCTGGCCCCCGGCCCCCGGCACCGGCAGCCGAATCCCGCCTCGTGGACGGTCCCAGGCAGACGGCAGACCTTTAAGGGACCAGCCGTGCGACCTCTCAGGAAGCTGCATCCAGGCCCAGGCCCGAGACTTAGTGTCGCTGGTTAACCAGCTCCTACCTCAAGGGAGGGGGTCACACGGGCGGGGGAGACTGGCACCTCCCCGGTGGGCCTGGGTGTGCGCAGAAGAGCGCACTCGGACCCCGCGGGGTGGCCGGCGCCCCAGCCCTGCTGAGACGAGCGAGTGGCTCCCTGCCTGCTTCGACGAGCCGGACGGCACGGGGGGGGGCACGCTCAGCTAAGCGGGCCTTGAAAAAGAGGTCTGACGGATGTTGGGCATCTAACTATGCAGACCAGAGTTTATCACCCCTGCAGCCACACCATGGAGGAGCCCCGGAAAACCAGACTAAGGAATCAGGCCTTGGTCATGGTCCAGGACAATCAACCAGGCCTAGTCTCCCGGAACTGAAACGGGGGCCAGGTGGTGTAACAAGAGGGAGGCTGGCTCCCGAGTCTGAGTCAAAATCACGTGAGAGGCAAAATCCAGGAGAAAAGCCTCAAGCCAGTGTCACAGAGGGCTCAGCAGAACTCAGCTCCTAGCGCGGGTCGGCAAACCGGAGGTTCCAGACCAGAAGGAGAGGACCTGACCCAGAGGACGACACGGATCCTGAATCGTTTCTGCAGGAGAAGCGGGGCAGATACAGGTATGGGCCTGGACACACAGGTGTGGGTCTGGACGCGCACCTGCACAAGGCAGATGTTCACAGCATGCGGCTTCCTCTCCAAATCCTTCTTCTAGGACAGAGAAAGGTAGGAAGTTTCCAGTGTCCCGGTCGAAAGGATCGGACCCACTGAATCATGTCCTGGTGTGGAAACCAGGTTTCCACGACTGCTCAGAGCTTTGACCTTGTGAAGGTCGGTGGTGTAGCAGGAACCTAGCACTCCAGCCATGTCTATTCTTATTCCAAATAAGGGAACGGAAGCACCAAGTGGAGGAAAATCAACTAGAAATGCAAGAAATGGGCTCAGGTGAAAAGGATGAATGTGCACAGAAGCAGAAAATGAAACAAGCAAGTCACTTTCAAGAGTCCGGAGCGTGGTCCTTCTATCACCGGGGTTGGGGGGGTGGTGTATGTGCTCCAAAGTGAGACATACAGTATGGCCACGGGGATGTCCTCCTCTGGAACCCCGTCCAGCTAAGGATCCATCACCACGAGCTGGAAGGCCATGCTCCACATTCTTGCAGGGACTCACCACCAGAATGGTGGGCCCTGGGGGGACCACCCTGACGGCTGAAAGCAGGCATTCACAGCAGAATGGCACCCCACTTTGCTGTTTAATAAGTGTTCTCAGACTTCACCACACCTCAGAATCACCTGGGTGCTTGTTGCAACAGGTCACTTGGCCTTAGCCTCAGAGTTTCTGGTTTATCCGTGGTGAGGCCCGTGAACGTGCATTTCTAGCAAGTTCCCTGGTGAGGCTGGTCCTGCTGGTACAGGGGCCTCACTGTGAGAACCAGTGGGTCGGAAGCCTGAGCAGCTTGCTGCACCCAGGGGACGTGACGTGTGGGGCAACCTGAACTCCCAGCGAGCAAGGCAGTGCCCTCCAGCTCCTCGTCACCCCACACTTGAGTGGACGCCCACTCTCAGACCCGCTCAGATCTGCTGAGCCACGTCTGCATGTTACCCGGTCCCGGCTGGCCGCGCGGATGCCGGGGCGTGCTGTGCACTCTTGTGCGTGCACAAAATGATGGTTTTGTAAAGGGGATTCCTTTGGGGGGTCTTGCCCTTCATAAACCAAGGATAAGAACTGGCTACAACTGAATTCCTTGGCCGACACGGGCATGCGCTCTCCCAGCCTTGAGAGAGGGGCCCAGCTGACAGCTAGAACTTCTCCTCCCTCAGCCTCCCCGGCCCCTCCGGCACGTTCGCACCTGACAGGAGAGCATCATGTTACCCATGAGTCATTCCTCATCGCTGGAGCTGAAAGCCCACTCCCAGCGTCAGGCAGAGGGCGGTGGAGGAGAGCCACATGCAGACTCTGAGCCCAGCCCGCTGGCCCGCACCGTCCCCGCCGTCTGCCGGCCTCTGCCCGCCTCAGCGCTGCACCCCTGCAGGGCTGGCCCTGTGAACACCTTCAGGGACAGACTGCTGCACGTTACCGCGAGCTCCCTGGGGGTGCCCACAACCCCCTGTGACTTTCCTAAGGCTGCTGGTCCCTGCCTGGGTCTGCCTGGTTTTTTGTGCCAGAGCTCATGGACCTGTTCCCTCCAAGACCATGGTCTTCAATGGAGGCTTGACTGGAACTGGCTGGACATCAATGTCCAGCCCCTAAGCGTCCCTCCGGACATCCTAGTCTGTCAGAACAACCTGAGGGCTGGTCCATGGCAGCGCCCATCAGCCTCCTGGGGGAGCATTTCACAGAAGAGCTACAATGATGACAGCTTATAAAAGCTTGGTCTCTGGGGCGCCAGGGGGGCTCAGTCGATGAAGCGTCTGCCTTCGGCTCGGGTCATGATCCCAGGGTCCTGGGATCGAGTCCTGCATCGGGCTCCCTGCTCCGCGGGAAGCCTGCTTCTCCCTCTCCCTCTGCCCCTCGCCCTGCTCATGCGCACGCATGTGCTCTCTCTCTCAAATAAATAAATCTTAAAAAAAAAAAAGCTTGGTCTCATGAGCACCGGAGTATAATCCCTCACCACAGAGTAAATTCCACCACCGCACATACTTTTAAACATAATATAGGAATTCAGCTTTGAAAAATAATTCTATTCAAGAAAACTTGTAAGACTCTTCTTTTCCTGAAGTGGTTTTCTAGGGATCTGCCCGGAACTGCTCAGTCCTCGCCAGGGTCCTTTATGTTCTCCGAAGCAGCGTCCTGCCCCTCACATGCGTCCTTGGCTCCCGCTCTGCATTTTTTTTGTATGATTTTCAAACAGACCTTTTGAATCCATTATGTTGATCATGAAACACTGCAGAGTTAACATGAGGCTATTTCTAGATAAAGGAAACATCACTCTGAATAACAAATGAGCCTCCAAACCCCACATAGGAAATCCTATTCAGCTTGTTTTCCTTCTTTCAAACTAAGGCAATACAGCTTCTCAATCTATAACCTTCCAGTACTGTTGATGCATTTTTCATCCAGAGAAGCTTTTCCTTGGCTCCTCTTTTCCAATTACACGCTGCTCGGTGAGTTGGCTACATCTAAGAAAATATATTTCCAAAACTTTGATTTTCATGATGTGCTTTACCTGAGGGCCCAGCCACTGATATGAGTTCAACAGAAAGAATCTCTCAGATCAGACGCCTCTCGTCTCTTCCCGCCGCTGCACACTGAGACCTGCCCGTCCCACTAATATCTCCACCACACTTAAAACGTCGCCCCTGGACAAACAATTTGTCCAATAAAAGTCTGACCTTTAAACTTACATCTTATCAAAATGAAATCCTTTCCCTATGGATGTTTTATGACATAATCTCCCAGACCGATATGTGTTTACAATTTTAAATGAGGTTTTTCTGATCGTATTTTACTGTACAGAAAACATTTATAGCTGGCTGCTTGTCCCTGGGGAGGCAGAGCAAAGGTTTCAAAGACGTGAGAAGGGGGACCTGTGACTAAATCTCAACTCTGTGGTTTCCCAGCAAGGAGACTTGAGGTGAATTATTGTATGAAGGGGATCAAAGCGCCTGCCTCGTAGAATTGCTGTAAAGTGATGTAGGGTCTATCGGTGTTAATCCTGACTCAGCAAGCACCTGATGAACGTACTGTCTTTGATGCTTGCCCCACGCCCAGCGAATGGGAAGGCCTCGGTTCATGCACTGTTCACAGAGCGCCTGCAGAAGACCCGGTCCCCCTGCACCAGGGTCTCCCCAGTCCCAGCTTGACAGGGCTTCGAGATGGAGCAGAGCAGAGCCCTTTCTGGTTAATGGGATCTGAGGAATGCTGTGGACCATCACAACGTAAGAGTGAGCAATGCAACAATAGGATGACTCAGTTTCCAAGGAGATTGTGAGTCAGTCCCAATTTTACCAACTGCCATCGCCAAAGCCACACACATCCCAGCCTTATTAACAAAGCGGGTCTGGAGATAGTGTTCCGGGACATGCCCTTTGGGGAAGCTTATCTCCTTTCCTGACACTTAGAGTCCATATCAAACCCAACCCACGAGCTGTCCCCCATAATGGCGGGCTTTTCCACATGCACCTGTAGTACTGTAAATGCAAGTCTTCCCAATGTCCAGAAAGCACATACTGAAAACAAAATAGCTCCAGTGCAATGGAGAGGATTTCGCAAGTCGATGCCAGGAGCATCCTCTGACCGAGTGGCACTCAGCCCCCTCCCAGCAGGGGCCGGAACACCACACAGAGCTTCCCACGGCCAGGGCTCCCTTCTGTCCACCGGCTCTCAAAACTGCAGAACCCAAGATCTGCGAGGACCGACCGTCCAGACATCTGTCACCAGCTGGCACCGCAAGTCCAGACAGCCTGGCAACAAGCAGCCCTTAGGTCCCCCACTCAACAAGGCCAGGGGCTGGTCGTTCCCCTGGAACCAGACCCTCCCCCTGCCTGCCCACCCACCCCTGCAAGCCTCCCCGAAGGAGAATGGAGGGCCGGGCACTTCCCTGGGGGCTCTCGGCCTAATTAGACTTCCCCCGGAAAACCTCCTCCCGCAGGCTGTGTGGTTCGGGTGGGGGTCTTCTGGCTCAGCCTGGCTGGGGGTGTCGGCCACAAGGGGGCTCCCATAACTGTTACAGACCCTCTGCTAGATGCCCCGCAAATGCAGGATGTGGCGGGACACGTGTGGGGACCACCCCTGGACACGTGCAGAGTCCTGCTGGGCACAGAGCTCGGTGAGGAAGGAAGAGAAGAGCCACCGTGAGTCCCTGTCTTGTTCACCCTCCGAACCCCTCTTTCCATTCTAAACACTCCCCTCCCTAGGCCCCTGACTATGTTGATGGGGACATAGCATTTGCTTATGATTCCCTGAGGCACCCAAGAAAGGAAGCCCCAGGGTGAAGGGCGAGCCTAAGACAACCTTTGTGCAGGTAGTCGGAGTTACTTGCAGAAGGAGCATTGACCCAAGAGCTAAAAGACATTGTTTTGGGCTTTTTTTTTTTTTTTTCCTTTTTTGCTTGGTTTTGTTTTCATGGTTGAGTCACATGATGTCTCTGAACCTCAGCCTCCCCACCTAAAAGGCAAATATATCATCCTGTCTTCCTTCCACCACATTGGGAAACTCAAATCCATCAAAAGGGGTCATGCAGACGGACCACAGGATTTAGGACGCCCTCAAGAAGGCATGGGGACGGCTCAGTGGTGCGTCTCCAGCACCCTCCCCACGGGGCCAGGCCCCCAGGCTCACAGCACCTGCAGGTGCCCACCCGCCCCGGACCCCTGCTGCCCTGACCTGCACACATGGCTTTGGGAATGTCCCTCCCCAGCTCTAGAGGTCACTTAATTCTGGTCCAACAAAATTAAGTATCTGAGAGGCCATAAAAGATTTAAATTGTCATCATTGTGGTCCTGGCCGACGAGGGAGCCAAGTCAGCAAGCAATCCAAGCTTTTGCAGGTGTAATGCAGATTCTCCACATCACCCCACCCGTGTTCTGAGAAGGGCTGGTGGCTGGGCACTCTGAACATTTTAATGGGAGGTTTGAGAAATCCAGACACTGGAAGACTCAAAGGAGGAGGCTTCGTGGTGGGAAGCTGTTTGGGGAAGGAGCTCCGGGACCTCACGGCTGAGCGGACCGCCGGGCCCACCTTGCACTCAGAAGGTCATGGCAGGCCAGGCCTGGGTCTCCGTGCTCTGCTGGGGAAGCAGCTTTAACCCTCAGTCCTGGAGCCGACCTCCGCTCCTTGCCGCAGGCCCCGGGGATCTCCCACTGCCCACAGGCCGCCACCCTCAGCTCCACACACGGCTCTGAGCCCTTCTGGTCTTGCACACATTCCCCCAGCCCGGGCTGTCCTCCAGCGGGCCCCTGGCCCGCATGCCCCCTTGCCGCCTGCCCAGCCCTGTTCCCTGGGGTCCAGAGCGAGGGCGACTCCAGGCAGAGAAAGCTGAGCTTTGTAACCCGGAGCAGGGCGCCGTGGATGTGCTTGGGAGATGGGAGCATTCTGTCCTGGGCCGTCTACCAGCCGACAGCTCAAGCTCTCCAGCCACACCATGGGGGCTGTACGTCAAATCCTGAAGCGAGCTCTTATCTGTACGTGGCGGACGGGGAGACGCGGGTAAGAATCCCAGGAGAACTGGCCTGGACATAGACTCCAGACTGGAAACACCATGTGCCCCTCGAGCCTGGGCCGGGAAGGCTCCCTCCAGCCGCCTCTCTCCAGCTGGGGCCTTTGGGACCTCCCTGCTCTGCCCCCCATCCCAACATGCCAGGTCCCCCAGCCGTCCTGTCCTCCCCTCCGGGGGGCGACCACCCATCTCTGGGCCAGCCCCCCCTCCACGGCAAAGCCCACTCAGCTCCTGCTTGTTGCCCAGCCTCCCCCGAGGACTGCAGCCTCAGAGCACCTGTCAGTAAGGGTTCACTCACCAGGCAGTCTGAGCACCAAATGCAAAGCCCCGAGTGGCCCCCGGAGTGCAAGGCTCGAGTAGAATGCTGACCTTTTATTTTCTCCAAGGACGGAGCTGGAACTGCAGAATATGACTTTTGTACAATGGTGCTTTGTTATGTCCTTGGCACTATTTAAAACTAAACGATACCTTGTTTTTAATTTTTCTGAGCATTTTGTGTACTTCCGAAATGTGTTGCTTATTTCTTCTTGTTCTTCCCCTGCCTCTTTTAAATATAAATAAAATTAAATTAAATTCCATAAAAATAAAATTCCTGTCCGGACCTTCCACAGGGATTTTCTCTGTGAGGTTGGGGACCTCTCGGTTTTCCGGGGGCGTGTCTGCCGTTCGCCTGGGCACTGACACGGAGTTCACCCTGTCACGTTTGTCAGCGAAGGACAGACATTCCCACTAAGCCAGGACAGTGGTTTCAATGACGTGTTATGGAACACGGAGACTCTGGCTAATAAACCATGTGCTCCGGAGCCGTGCTGGATTAGCAGCGTGAGGGACGCCCTGTGCCAGCCCCGAGTCACGGGCCACACCGGGCGGAGACGGCCACCACGGCCACACTGGGGGGAGACGGCCGCCACGGGCCACACCGGGGGGAGACGGCCGCCACGGGCCACACCGGGCGGAGACGGCCGCCACGGGCCACACCGGGCGGAGACGGCCACTACGGCCACACCGGGGGGAGACGGCCGCCACGGGCCACACCGGGCGGAGACGGCCGCCATGGGTCACACCGGGCGGAAACGGCCGCCACGGCCACACCGGGGGGAGACGGCCGCCACGGGTCACACTGGGTGGAGACGGCCGCCACGGGCCACACCGGGCGGAGACGGCCGCCACGGCCACACCGGGGGGAGACGGCCGCCACGGGTCACACTGGGTGGAGACGGCCGCCACGGCCACACCGGGGGGAGACGGCCGCCACGGGTCACACCGGGCGGAGACGGCCGCCACGGCCACACCGGGGGGGAGACGGCCGCCACGGCCACACCGGGGGGAGACGGCCGCCATGGCCACACCGGGGGGAGACGGCTGCGTTCCCTTGCCAGCAATTGGAAGGTGGAATGCAGGGGGCGGCGGCCCTGGGCTGGAGGGAACACTGGACTTTCGGGGCCGTGCGGAGCAGGGGGGTACATGAGGCTGCACCTCTCCTCCCCGGCCGTCTCCCACCTGGCGGATGGACTCGGTGTCCCGCACCCGCCCCTGAAGCACAAAGGACTCGCATCTCAGCTGTCCCGGGGTAAGGCCGAGCCAGATTCTCCGTGAAGCTGAACGCTGAGTCTGAAACTGCCCGACGGGGTCACTGTGCTCCGGGATGAGGGGAGGACGAGCGCTCGCAGGCGGGAGCACAGGACTCGAAGGCAGGTGCTTGCCATCCCGGCTGGCCGAGGCGGAGCGGGACATCTGCTGGCCTGGGCCTGTCCCCCCCCCCCGACCACCGGCCTCCCAGCGCCCGGTGACTTCTCAGGAAGATCGCCTCTGGCCAGCCCAGGGGTCAAGAAGGCCTCCTTGCCCAGCTGCTCTCACCGAAAACCCTGCTCATCCTCCCCCCACAGCACAGGGGAGCCGGGATGCACCTCGCGTTCCGTCCCCAGCCTCCAAAACTCCTCAGGAAAGGCCACCTCCGATGAGCCGACCCGTAGGTGCTGCAGAGTGCGCGGACGGTGACGCGCTGTCCTGTTGGCGACGTGCCCCTGACAGGCTCTCGCTGCACCAAGAAATGCTTTGTGACGGGCGGTCTCGTTAAGGATGTCGGTGACTGGGAGCCGGAGACAGACTACCTCCAAGCTGGCGTGAATCCACTGAACAAGGCACCACGCCATCCACGCTCTCCGTGGCCCAGGTCACAGTCCATAGCTGGAACAGCACGGGTGTTGCCTCTTAGGACGGACAAGAACCGAAGTCCCACGCCAGTCCGGCCCAGCAGAAGCCGAGGTGTGGCCACGGCCCGCCCCTTCCGGAGGCTCCCGCCGGCACTGTCCCCTCACACTTTGCAGCTCAGGGGCCGCCTGCACCTGAGGTCCGTGGCCTGTGCACCTGCTCCTTCAAGGCCCTTCATCTCTCCCCATCGCACCTCCTCGTCTGACTGACCTCAGGGCTCCCACTCAGAGGGTCTCCGCACTGAAGTGGGTCCCTGACAATTATCCAGGATAAGCTTCCCATTTTAAGGTATTTAATAGAATCACAAATACAAAGAGACTTTTGCCAGATAAGGAATCGTATTTGCAGTCTCCGGAAGATTAGGATATTGATGTGTTTGAGGGATATTATTCTGTCCATCTCAGACCACTTCAGGGAGTGAGTAAGATGAGTGAAATTGGTAGAAAATAGCAATTTGTGTTGCAAGAGGTTAAGATAGGCTCAGGGAATGGGTACCCAGAGTGGACATAAGAAGGAGGAAGTAGCCACTAGAGAGAGACAGGACTGTGGATCCGGGAGGGCTGACAAGAGCTGCGGTGATGGGGAGCTAGGAATAGGTGTGATGTTCCTGACCTTGGGGCTCATCAAGGTTTGGATCCACGTGCTGGGATAGGGACCTGGAGTCCTATTGGTCAGCGAGTCCCAGGGATGAGAGAGGCTGTGGGTGACAGAGGCACGAAAGACCCTCCGGACGGCTGGGGCCTTGGCACCGTTCAGGGTGGTAACAACCCCGGGGAGCCCCCTGCACCCAGCCCCCCGCCCGTGAGGTTCCCCACGTCCTGGACATATTTTGGCCATGACTTTGGCGGCCAGACCGGAGCAAAGGGTAACAGCTTGAAGGACATTTGTTGAGCACGTGGGCTGCCTCTTGGGCCGGTGACTCCCTGTGTCCAGCATTGCAGGGGATTTTGCCAGCTCCTGACAGTGGCCTGGTGCTCTCAGAGCTGTCCAGACAGCAATGGCCAAGCTGTTGAAGAGCCCACGTGCACGTGAGCGACACCAGGGGCACACAAAGAGCCCAAAGGGTGTGCATTGCAGGTGAACACACAGCCCCGCATCGACACTATTCCCGAAAGTAGACAGACAATGTGGGAGTCGTAGCCTGGGGACTGGGAGCACCACCGTTATGGGCACAGTGTAGACAGCTGACGAGCCATGGTCGGTGGCCAGGCTGAGCCTCTGGGTGCTGACGCTGTGACCCACGGCAGATGGGCAGCTGGGTGCCGACAGTCACAGGCCCAAGCAACATCTGCAGATGGGCCCCGTGGCAGGAGCACAGAGCAGTTGATGCTTGAATGGTGCGTAGTATGGGCAGCTTCTTGTATCCGAAGCAATTTAAGATCATCATGGGAGGTGCAGAGACTCCAGGCGGCTGGCCAGCAGGCTGCTGAGTCCTCTGCAGTGAAGGAGCACCTGCCATGGTGTAGTTTGGACAGATCCAAGGCCTGGTGTAGCGCAGGGCCAAACCCAAGTGGGCCAGCTGGTTAGTAACAGCCAAATGGGGTTGATTAAAGTTCTAAATGAAGAATATGTTGCCTACAGAACCCTAAAAGGCTACAGGAGATTGGACTATGTTACTGTGAGTGCCCAGAGTTCCAAAAATTGTTTCTCTATCGTGCCAGGCATGGGGAGCCCTGAGCAGACCAGGAGATAACTAAACTCTCAGACAATAAAATCCAATGGACAACTACATCCAACAGAAATCACATTTGGAGGGTCATAGGGGAAGCTGCTGTGTATACGTGAAACAGGTAGTTCACTTCATGCTCATTGACTTGGGCCATTGTCCACACACACTAAATACTGTGCAGGTAAGTAAAACAATCCTTCTCAATTATGTATAAATCATGGGAAGAAACCCAACATAAACTCAGATCCACGAAGCTGGCCAATCTTTCCAGATCCTTTGGGGAGGAGTCATATTTGGTTTTACGATCCCAATGAGTTGTAGGTCTAATACGCACTTATCCAGTAGTTTTTCTCCTTCACTGCCCTAAAGCAACGAAGGATCTGGCCACCGTGTCTTGCCTCCATAGTGTGTGTGTGTCTTTTCCACACAGATGTGTAGACATTGTTGGAAAAGCTATACTGGGTAGTTTTTGAAAAACTCATTTCTGCTTTTAAAAAATCATGTGAATGATTTTCAGCTTCTCATTAAAATACTTAAAGTCTTGATAATAAAATCCTTTACTGAAAATGTAAAACATAATCACCTAAAATATTTTGAAGGAGGCATTTTCCCACCAAATTGTATAGTTTACAAAATTGAAGTTTTTTGTTTTATTTTTTACCAATTAATAACCAACATCTACTAAGATCTTACTGTAGAATAAACAGTATTCTGAGTGCTTTGAATAGACACAAAAAAGCATAAACAATAAATATTTAAGAGAGTTGTATAGAGACAGATAAGAACATAACTTCCAATGACTAGATTTTTCTTCGATTTCCTAGTAACAAAAAAAAAATGGTGATTTGACACTGATAACCAGGTTAAATTTCCTTTTGCAAATATATTCTGTGTATCACACTTTTTCAAGAATTTTGACTTTCACCTACTTGACTTCCAAAATACTGCTTTGTCTGTCAACTGAAAAGCTAAGATTTAAGCAATGAATGAATGAAAACCACACCACAAAGAAGACTTTTGCCTCCAGCTTTTTATTTTGGATTCAGTATTTGTCTTTTTTTTTTTTTTTGAAGGTTTTATTTATTTGTCAGAGAGAGAGAGTGCGCACACAAGCAGGGGGAACGGCAGAGGCAGAGGGAGAAGTAGGCTCCCCAGTGAACAAGGAGCCCAACGCTGGGCTCCATCCCAGAACCCTGGTATCACAACCTGAGCTGAAGGCAGATGCTTAACTGACTGAGCCACCCAGGCGTCCCATTTTGGATTCAGTCTTGAGCATTAAACACACAGGTGTTTACAATCAAAATAGAATTACGTGATTCAGTGAGTTGACACTGTAGGTCTTTCTTGATCCATAATTACAAAAGGAGACATTCTCTCTGTCCCATCATGAATTTGAAATCCCACCTGGAGGGAACTGGATTCTGCTATTCTCTTGAGAGTCCTAGCTGTGAATCTGAATATGAGATACTGAAAAAATTACTTGCCAGCTGTCAGCTCTTGTTAAAATTGTGATAGAGCACCATTTTTGTTTTGTTTTTAATAGTAAGATAAGTCTGTAAGATAAAACACCAAAGCTTATTTCTATTGTAGAAGCAACAGTTTGAAGCTTTTCCCATAACAATACTACTTTCTAGAGATCCAGTGACTGCAGAAGATATGCAGGGTTTGCCCCACGGGGAGGATCCTGTGGGCGTATGTGTCCACACTGAGTGGTATGTGGCAGGGGTGTGCACCCAGCCCCCTCGGGATATGTCTGTGTCAGTCTGCTGCACAGGATGGCGGGCTCACAGTGCTGTCTGGGCCTAACACGTCCACTGGAGGGAGAATGCCCCACTGTCCATCGCTCCAGTTTGTTTGGATTCACTTAGATTACTTTATTCTTCCTCAGAGAGGAAATGGGAAGGAATGTACCTCGATATGAGAGTTTCCTCAAGTATTTGATGAATCAACAGGCTAATTTTCACATCTCATAGCCTTGAAATCTCTCACTCATCAGATAACTGGTAACTAAGTTGACCCTGGTTTAGTAAAGTGATCACTGTCTCGGCAACAAACTAAGCTCCAGAAATCTGACGTGAAGGAGTCACATGGAAAGAACACATTTGCATTGTTCCCTGAGGAATCTAAGAAAAACACAACAGCTGCTGTTGGAGTGGAAGATATCCACCCTTCAAACTTCACTGGGAAGTTTCTTAGGAGGGGCAGGGTCTCTACACACCAGAGTGTTGTCTCCTCCAATGGAGAGCTCCCAGGTTCAGTGGCCCCCGTCAGGCAGACTTTCCACTGATGTGCTTCAGCAATAATTCTGTGAGTTGTGTCTGCTGACACACTGCTTGCCTTCAAAAACCTGGAATAACCAATAAGCTGAATCACTACCATTCAGGGTCCACTTGAGATTCACAACCCTCTTTAAAGATGAGATACACATTGTTCACTTCCTCTTGAACAAATGAGAAATGGAGCCTCTGAAGGCTCAGTGATCCCAGTGTCAGAGCCAAGCCATAACCCACATTTCTGACCCTAAATTCAAAATTCCTTCCACTCTCACCTTGTTGAGAACCTGACCTATGGGTATATAATGAAATTTAAGCAAATTGGATTGGTATAGATCTATGGACATGGTCTATAGCCTGGACCCAAGCAAAATATAAATCACTGGTAGATGTGAGCTTAGACACAGAACAATTACTGCTTAGAATCCAGGAGTGTCATGATTAGCAATTGTTACAGCTTCTTTATTTAGAAATGAGTGATATCCTTAAATTAGTGTTTCCCTAGAATTTCTCAGAGCTTGCAAATGTCAGCTGAAAGTCTACTTTCTAAAGGTCAGCATTCTAGAGCCACATTTGACAAGAAAATTTCCTGAGGACATAATTCTCCAAAAAAAAATTAATAAACATTACATAAGAAAAGAAGTTCCTGCAAATGTGGTTGAAAAATGCCAAATTACTCCAGTTGAGATGAGGTTCTTAAGACAAGATTGTTCAGGGTTATGGATATTCTAATTTGTTAAGTAGGAAATATAATCAGCACTCTTTTCAAAATTTCTTGAACATAGAGCTCTTTTTTTTAAGTGTGTTAGGGTTTAAGGCCCACAGAATCCACTTGAGAAGCAAGCATCCAGATGACAGGTGAAATTAATATCCCAGAGAGGAGGGGTCGAGATGGAAGTTTCCTTTTTGCAGACCAGACTAGAATTTCCAGGGTGAAGCAGAAGCTCTGACTCACAACATGGACTGTTTGTTCTGTGGGTGTTTGAGGTGGCGATGTGCAGGTGGTGGTCTTCTGGGCTGTCCTGGGAAAAAACCTGGAAAGGAGTGGGTGGGCTAGGACTGGGCCATTGCAGCCAGGCACTTGGTGGATCCCCCAGCAGCTCTGGAGCAGGGGGCCTGAAGAGCTGCTGGGAGTCCAGACAAAGAGGTGTAATCATGGGCAAGAGAGTGTCCCTCTGCCATGAGCCAGGAACAGCCGCTATTCAGGATGCAGGCCTAGCCCTCAACAGGGAATGTGGGGCTTCTCCATGACTCTGCTGACAAACACCCATCCAAGTGGGGAGGTACCCAAAACCAAAGAAGATGTGCCACTCTGCCAAAATTCACACACACATACACACACACACAAACAAACAGCAAAACAAATGGGAAACATGGTAAAGCCTTTAAAACGTGCCAAGGGAAGCTGCCTGCTCACCAGCTCATTATCCACTCTTCTTCACACTTTACTTAAGCAAATAACTATTTCAAGTAGAAAGATACCATCCAAATATGAAAAAATGATAGAAATATTAATCATGGAACACACATATTATCAGGAAAAGCAATCAGAACACACACACACACAAATTCCACAAAATGCACTTCCACAGTGTCCACAGACACTAATTAATTATTAATCAGTTTGTTAAAAGTTCATCATTTTATTGATGAAATAGACCGTGTCCAAGTTAGGACATAGCTAAGGATATGAATCATGAATTACATTCTCTCTCTTTTCTCTCTCTGACTAAAGAAAAGAAAAAGACTTTCAATAGCAGGAAAACACTAGAACCCATCCCTCCATCAAGCAGACAACCTGAAATGAGGATTTTCACTAGGTGTCAGTTACCTCAGCCTACAGGCCCACCTGCTGTTGGTGTGAGTGGAGAGCAGAGGCACACTGACCTCTCCATGCTGGGTGGTTGCCTTCACGCGGCAACAGCAGAGCTGCCTGGTTGGCAAAATTTACTGCTTGACCCTGTCCGTAAACCATTCACCAGCCCCAGTTTATGTTTACTGTCAGATTGAATACATGTACAGACAGTGATGGACCTGACTTCCCAGAAACCATCTATCAGGCCACACAGAAAATCTCAGCAAATTCCAAAAAAAGAGATTGTATAGGCTGTTTCTCTAGCCACATGCACAAGTCTAAAATTTTATAACACAACCACCAAGGGAAAAATCTCAACAATTGGAGATTCTAAAAACACCAGTCAAAACAATTATAAGAACATATTTTGAGCAACTATATGCCAACAAATGAGGCAATATGGAAGAAATGGATGCATTCTTAGAGACATATAAACTACCAAGACTGAACCACGAAGAAATAGAAAACCTGAACAGACCCATAACCAGCAAGGAAATTGAAGCAGTAATCAAAAATCTCCCAACAAATGAGAGTCCAGGGCCAGGTGACTTCCCATGGGAATTCTACCAAACTTTTAAAGAAGAATTCTTCTTTAGCTATTCTTCTGAAGCTGTTTCAAAAAATAGAAATGGAAGGAAAATTTCAAAATTCTTTCTATGAGGCCAGCATTACCTTGATCCCCAAACCAGACAAAGACCCCACCAAAAAGGAGAATTACAGGCCAATATCCCTGATGAACACGGATACCAAAATGTTCACCAAGATACTAGCCAATAGGATCCAACAGTACATTAAAAGGAATATTCACCATGACCAAGTGGGATTTATTCCTGGGCTGCAGGGGTGGTTCAACATCCACAAATCAATCAATATGATGTACTACATTAATAAAAGAAAGATAAGAATCATACAATCCTCTCGATAGATGCAGAAAAAGCATTTGACAAAGTACAGCATTCTTGCTTGATTAAAATTCTTCACAGTGTAGGGATAGAAGGAACATACATCTCAATATCATAAAAGCCATCTATGAAGAACCCACAGCAAATATCACTCTCAGTGGGGAAAAACTGAGAACTTTTCCCGTAAGGTCAAGAACATGACAGGGAGGCCCAGTCTCACCACTGTTGTTCAACATAATACTGGAAGTCCTAGCCTCAGCAATGAGACAACAAAAAGAAATAAACAGCATCCAATCGGCAAAGAAGAAATCAAACTCTCATTCTTCATAAATAACATGATACTCTATGTGGAAAATCAGAAAGATTCCACCCCAAAATTGCTAGAACTCATACAGGAATCCAGCAATGTGGCAGGATATAAAATCAATGCACAGAAATCAGTTGCATTTCTATACACTAACAAAGAGACAGACAAAAGAGAAATTCAGAAGTCTATCCCATTTACAATTGCACCAAAACCCAAAAGATACCTAGGAATAAACCTAACCAAAGAGGGAAAGGATCTGTACTCTGAGAACTATAGAACACTTATGAAAGAAATTGAGAAAGACACAAAGAAATGGAAAATCATTCCATGCTCATGGATTGGAAAAACAAATATTGTTAAAATGCCTATATGACCCAGAGCAATCTATATGTTCAATGCAATCCCTATCAAAATACCATCAACTTTTTTCACAGAGCTGGAACAAATAATCCTAAAATTTGTATGGAAACTGAAAAGACCCCGAACAGCCAGAGGAATGTTGAAAAAGAAAACCAAAGCTGGTGGCATCACAACTCCGGACTTCAGGCTATATTACAAAGCTGTAATCATCAAGACAGTATGGTACTGTCACAAAAATAGACACATAGACCAATGAAACAGAATAGAGAGTCTAGAAATGGACCCTCAACTCTATGGTCAACTAACCTTCGACAAAGCAGGAAAGAATGTCCAATGGAAAAAAGACAGTCTCTTCAACAAATGGCGTTGGGAAAATTGGACAGCCACATGCAGAAGTATGAAACTGGACCATTTCCTTACACCACACACAAAAATAAACTCAAAATGGATGAAAGACCTAAATGTGAGACAGGAGTCCATCAAAATCCTAGAGGGGGACACAGGCAGCAATCACTTTGACCTCGGTCACAGCAACATCTTGCTGGACACGTCTTCAAAGGCAAGGGAAACAAAGGCAAAAATGAAGTATCGGGACTTCATCAAGATAAAAAGCTTCTGCACAGTAAAGGAAACAGTTGACAAAACCAAGACAACCGACAGAATGGGAAAAGATATTTGCAAATGTCTTGTCAGATAAATGGCGAGTATCCACAATCTATAAAGAACTTCTCAAAATCAACGCCCAAAAATCAAATAATGCAATCAAGAAATGGGAAGAGGACATGAATGGACATTTTTCTAAGGAAGACATCCAAATGGCCAACAGACACATGAAAAAATGCTCAATGTCACTCAGCATCAGGGAAATACAGATCAAAACCACAACAAGATACCACCTGATACCAGTTAGAATGGCTAAAATTAACAAGTGAGGAAACGACAGATGTTGGTGAGGATGTGGAGAAAGGGGAACCCTCTTACACTGTTAGTGGGAATGCAAGCTGGTGCAGCTACTCTGGAAGACAGTATGGAGGTTCCTCAAAAAGTTAAAAATAGAGCTACCCTATGACCCAGCGATTGCATTACTAGGTATTTACCCCAAAGATACAAACGTAATGATCCAATAGGGTACCTGCACCCCAATGTTTATAGCAACAATGTCCACAATAGCCAAACTATGAAAAGAACCCAGCCGTCCATTGACTGATGAATAGCTAAAGAAGATGTGGTATATACATATATGTATATTTATATGAGTACATGTATACATATATTCCATGTATACATATATATGTACACACACAAAATGGAATATTATGCAGCCTCGAAAAGAATGAAGTCTTACCATTTGCAATGCCATGAATGGAACTAGAGGGTATTATGCTAAGTAACATAAGTCAGTCATAGAAAGATGATTATCATGTGATTTCACTCATATGTGGCATTTAAGAAACAAAACGGGTGATCATGGGGAAGGGAAGGAAAAATAAAATAAGACAAAATCAGAGAGGGAGACAAACCGTAAGAGACTCTTAACTCTAGGAAACAAACTGAGGGTTGCTGGAGAGGAGGTGGGGGTGGGGAATGGGGTAACTGGGTGATGGGCATTAAGGAGGGCATGTGATGTAATGAGCACTGGACGTTATATGCAACTGATGAATCTCTGAATTCTACCCCTGAAACTAATATTATACTATATGTTGATTAATTGAATTTAAATTAAAAAAGTCAAAAACACAGATTGCTTTTTGATGTTACCATAATTAATATCAACAAATAAAGAAGAAACAAAGAAGGCAATGTAAAAAAAAGAAAATAAGGAAAATACATTAAAATTAAAATATGCGTTAATGTCCACAAATAGGCCCATTGTTTCCATATTTATCTTAAGGTGAAAGGTAAAAATTTGATCAAAGATTTCATTGTCATGCACTTCACTATAGTTTTATTTACAAAAGGAAAGAAATCTAGATATGAAACAATTGGTTGCATGAATTATGGTAAAGCAGCATAAAGAAACACTGTTGTGTGCATCCATTAATGACAGAAATATGATCACAATTTTCTATCAACTAGAAAAGCAGCCTGTAAAAAAAATGATAATGTGATTAGGGATAGTTTTTAATTTTCCTGTTTAAGTGTTTCTACCTATACTTATCTTACTTCTATAATTATGTGAAAGCCATCCATATATTTTATTAAGTCAGCAGAAATAATCCCGGGAGACAATAGTATTTAATTCTGAGCACATAAGATAGAATGAACTCCATTTGAATATCAGCATATTGTCAACAGGTGAAATCTTTGAAAGTGACTCACTGACATTGAATGCTGTTTTGATGTAATACAATGTATATTTTCAAATACAGTCTCAATGCTAGAAGTATTCCCAGCAACAAAGGAAAGCAATGTTGCATCTAATAGGAAAGCGAGGATTTTCTGTAGACCTTGAAGAATCCCTACTTTCAAGAGGAATAGAATGAGCTCAGTGAAGAGCATCAGATTACAAGGGCCTTGCTGGGAGCCGGCTCCCCAGACTGGCGAGACCCCCTGTGTGGGGTGGGAGGGGCTTCTGTGGTCCGATGGCCAGAGAGGCTGAGTCTCAGTGTCTTGAATCCTAACAGACTGGGAATATATGCTCTGTGTCTCCAGGAGGCGCCGTGGATTTCAGGTGTGTAGAAAGCTTCCAGGTTTTGCCCGATGTTTGTTTTTGCTTTTGCAAATCTCAGATGGCTTTTTATGAAGTCATTCTCACAGTTAGCATGCTGGCAGACATGCTTTGGCAAACTCAGGACTAAACACACAATTTAGGCTTCTAGAAATGCAAAAGCATTTCTGGCACATCGACACCAATGAATGCCTTCCTGGGTTGGATGAGCCCGGAGACCCCGGCCTCTGATCGTTACATGGATGCGCCTGAGACGAGGACACAAGAGCACCCACAGCCCACAGAGCTACGTCAAGTGCCGTTCTCCCCTGCTCTGCCTTGTGGGGCCAGATCACCAACAGACAATGTGCAAGGCTCCGCTCCACGCACATCCAGGGCACTGAGATTTGAATTTCGTATCATTTTCACGCACCACAAAATATTCGCCTTTTGATTTTTTTTTTCAACCATTTGAAAATGCAAAAACCCTTCTTAGCCCAGGGGTTGTACAAAGAGGCAGAGGGCTGCCACCCATGGGCTATGGTTTTTCAACCTCTGGTGTGTACTTCGGATGCTGCCTGAAGGCGTCCTGTGCAGCTTGCTCTGGTCTCTGATGATAACCTTCCTGCTATCAACTGTGTGTTCCTAGGGTTACTCCTTGAAGCTTTATTAGTCCCTTCTGAGATATTATTCACTGCACCTTCTTTGTGTCCTTAATTGCTAGTTCTGAACCACAAAGAACTGTTTTTGTGAAAATTGTTCCGCACCTCCTGCCTATTTAAAACTCAGGTTTTTTAAGGGAAGTGTCGTTCTCCTCAATTTCAGAGTATTCTACAAGCAGCATTGTAGAAACTCTGGAAGTACATCCATACATAAAGTGATAGGAGAATTGCAAGTGAAAAAAATATAAAATAAGAAAAATAAAATAAAATTCAGTGTTTTCTGGCAGTGGTGCTCTTTTGTTGTATTGTGTTATTTTAATGGCTAAGTGTTTTTGGCAGGAGATTAGAAAAAAGATACTTCCCTGGCTGCTGTGGACATAGCAGAATTCCTCCTGAGATCCCAAGTTTCCCATCAGTGGCCCTTAACTTTGAGTGGGACATGAGACCGTTACCTGATGGATGCAGTTAATGGAACCCCAAACCCGTAGGGCGTTTCCTGACTACCTGAAGCTTTTCAAAGCACTATTTGCTATTAAAATAAGCTATTTTCTAAATAAGCCCCCCTCCTTCCTCTGTGCATAAGCTGCTCCCAGCATCCTCCGGGACAGACGTGCACCTCTGTGCTCTTCTGTTTCTCCCGCAAGTCCCCCTCAGGTACTCACCTGTCTGTGAGCGCTGGGCCTGGCTGGGCGCACATTGTCAGGACGCAGCTTGCTGAAATGTGCCCTTTGTTGGGTATGTGGGGAGGTTGCCACCATGAATATATTTGCTCCTTGAGATTTATTATCTGAACTCGAACGTCCAGTGAAAACATCCCCGTGGTGTTATTTCTTACGTATCACCACGCAGTGTTCAATGGTTCCAGCGCGAAGGGCTCCAGGACAGTCTGAGCACCTGCGGGTTCTATCCTCGCTGCGTATCCTTGCTGCATGAATGGGTGTGGACATAACCTTTTCTTACTCTGCATCTTCCAATTTAGCACAGCTTCTTTGCAGACACTGACTTTCTGTTTATTTACTTAAATCATCTCTGATTTCATCAAAGTCCCGCAGCAATTGGCAGGACTGCAGAAAATATGTGCAAACACTTGTGAGTTTTTCTTGGGAAAACGTGACTCTCAGGGCTTGGGGTTTTGGAACTGACACACTCCCTTCAGGCAGCCCGAGAGAAACTTGGAATTTCCATGTAAACCGCCATTGCTCCCGCCCCTGACAACCTGCCCAGGGCCCTTGTGCGGAGCTGACCCTCAGAGCACAGCCTTGGGGCAGCATTCGGCCTCCCTGAGTGGCCCACAAGCTGTGAGACCAGCCTCACTCCACTCAGCCTTCCTGTTGCATCCCAGACGGCGCCATCCCCAAATGCGGGGTTTGCCCTCGGCGTCCTCTGCCCATCATCCAGGCTTGCTCCGTGAAGAGCCCGCCCCATCCACTGGCCCTTTCCTGGACTTCTCTAGATGTTCACGCCCTTGACTTTCTTTCCTATGCAGTAACTGCGCCGTCCTCTGCCAGGGAAAGCTGCGTTGCTTCCTCTCAGTAGGCCCTCTGCAGAGCTCACCTGTGGACTCAGAATGGAATAAGAGCTTTGAAGGCGCTGGAACAATGAAAGGCAGGTAGAAACTGGGGGAGAGTTCAGAGTAGGTTAAGCTTTGTGTGGCTTTCATCTGCAGGTGCTCCCCAGAGCGGGTGTGCAAGTCAGCCAGGACGCAAGTGCAGACTTCCAGCCTGGGGGGTCAGGTACTTGGGGCAGTCAGCCTGCCAGAAAGTGGGGGGATAGCTCAGAAAGAATGGAACAGCAGCATGCACAGGGGGCAACAAAATCTCTGTGTGTGTGCATACACACACACACACACACACACACATATATATATACACATACACACAACACACACATATATCTGTGCATATATATTATCCACGTATTCTGTGTGTGCATAGAAACACATATGTATATACACATTAAAATATGTTCATTATATGTATCATAAAATATTAATAATTATATACCAATAATCAATATTTAATATATTGAGCAGTTCATGCACTAACTGTATTTAATCTATAATACTAATATGTAATAAATTGATATGCCAAATATTTTTATGTTTAAATATATGTTATAATAATGTATACTTGATATGTAATGCATACTTACTACATTAAATATATACTTAAACACGTGAAATTTAAATATATTGTTTTTTAATGTTTAAAGATTGGGCAATTAGGGCACCTGGGTGGCTCAGTCGTTAAGCGTCTGCCTTCGGCTCAGGTCATGGTCCCGGGGTCCTGGGATCAAGCCCCGCATCGGGCTCCCTGCTCAGCAGGAAGCCTGCTTCTCCCTCTCCCACTCCCCCTGCTTGTGTTCCTGCTCTAGCTGTCTCTGTCAAATAAATAAATAAAATCTTAAAAAAAAATTGAGATTGGGCAATTAGATTTTCATAAGGTTCCCTTTGAAATGACTCCTAGTAGCATTTTACAGAAGCTGATAATCTTTCTGCCGAAATTATGTCACACTGTTCTGGTCTTTTCAAGTTTCCCTCAGTGCGGTCTCGGTCACAGATTCTACTCCTACAAGGACTTTCTAGAGCAGATTTAACAGCAGGGGAAACATAAGTGTGTGTGTCTCGGGGAGGTGTAGAGACAAAACAGCCAAAGTGGAATAGTGTTCCTCTCCCCCGGAGCTCCTAACACTGGGTCCCGGGGGATCAGGTGCCCACCAGCTGCTTTGGTTCCCTGAGAATCCCGTGCGGTCTGTGCGGGCTGCACGGGTCTGTGATGCTTGTTTTCTTGCTAATGGCTGCATTCTATCAAGCCAGGCTGGTGCCCGTATTCATCTCACACCGCCCAGAGTCTCTGGTGAAGCGCACGGGAGGCCGAGCCGTCCCAGGCATGAGTTGGGGGTTTTGCTTTGTGTTAGCGGTTTGTGGGACTGGCCAGCAAGAGGCATTCCTGGAAGCCATGTAGCCGTGTTCACAGAAGTTCACAACCTCAATGGCCTATGGAAGTTTTAATTCTCTTTGTAATTATATACGCTCTGCCCATCTCCACATTTTCTCTATCTCATACCAAGAAATGAAACTCTTTAAGTGATTAAGTGACAGACACACTTTTTTATTTTAAGATTTTTTGTTTATCTTTAAAGTAATTTCTACACCCAACGCGTGGCTCAAACTCACAACCCTGAGATCAAGAGTTGTACGCTCTACCCACTGAGCCAGCCAGGCGCCCAGCCAGACGCACATTTAAGGAAACACAATTCTGGTTAAATTTTACTAGAAGAATACGAGGCAGCCGCAGGAGGAGGTAGACCAGGAGAAAGGGAAAGTGGTGAATAAACATGAATCCTAATCCTTTGTCGTGTTTCTTCACAGCCTTTAGAGGACCACAGATCTGTGTGACTGGAGGGACTGGTCCTACCTCTGCTGGGAAGGCTGAAAACTGAGAGTGTCCCACAGACGGTGAGAGACGTGGGGAAAAAAACTCTCAGTAATGACACATATGGTTAAAAAACATCCAGAGAAAATTAAAACACTAAAAATCTACCAGGGACAAACTTGACACTTTACTCACAAAGGTATTTGTGAGTATTACCTGGGTTATTGTATTATTGTGCACAAAATAAAGCTAATATGTTACAATATGCAAAATTCTGAGAAATATCAGACACAGAAAAGTAACGTTCACCCAAAGCAACAGAGAAATAACATATAAAAAAATTGGTAAAATATATTAGAATTTCACAATTATGCAAACTAACACATCCAAGGGGATTTGGCCACAGTTTATTTGCATTTTTATTTTGTCTTTATTCAAAAAGTAATCAGATAGATATATGCTTATGGGTACAAGGAAAAAGTTCCTAAATGAATAAGGATATAATAAAAAAATACAGATACTCAACAAGGGCTGCTATCAAATTTTTTAAAAATCTAATAACGCCAAGTGCTATGGGGAAGCAATTTAGAAGCCCAGTTACGGCTTGTTCCCTTGGTAGAAGCCAGGCCTTTCTTTGTGTCTTGGACCTTCAAATAATGATTACATGTTAATAGAGAAATTTAAATGTTAAAGTGCAATTGTCAGAAAATGAATAACATAATAAAGCAATATTTAGGGAACTCTTCTTCTGAGAATTTTACTTGTATTTCAGTAAAAAAAGAAACATAAAACCTTCCAATGTTAAGCTGGAGAGAATTTAGGGAATAGCCCCCTTATTTTCAAGTGAAGTACTCTGTGACTGGCCCATGTCACAGAGGGAGTGGCCGCAGGGACACAGGGGCTGTCCTTCCACACCAGGGATAGGGCACAGAGAGAAGGAGCTCCAGAGCCTCCTCCTCCCTCCTGGTCTGCAGCCAGACTAACAGCAGACGAAGGATGGACTTGGATGCCTTATATCATGTTACTGCCCAAGACGCAGACTCGACCAGGGACCAAACCCCAATATTGTTTTGAAAATCTTGACGGCTAATGTTCGAGGAGAGCAATTCACACCTCCAACAAATGTTTCCATTTCTCTAGTTGTGGAGGCTCAACATGGCCCTTTACTAACAACTCCTTCCTTTACTTACGGTGGAATGTTTGGATGGCTCCTTTTGCAATACAGGATAAACAAAGAGTGTACTTCGAAATAAAGAGGGTTAAAGTCATGAGGAGCAACAACAACGAGATGCCGCAGACACGCACTAGAGTGGCCAGTCAGGAACACGGACAACATCCAGGGCCGGCGAGGATGCGGAGCTGCAGGAACTCTCCCTGCGGGAGGGAAGGCAGAATGGTGCCGCCGCTTTGGAAGACAGCTCGGGGGTTTCTTACAAAGTTAAACATCTTGTTACCATACAATCCAACAATCCCACTTCTTGGTATTTACCCAAATGAACTAAAAACATGTCCACACAAAAACCTGCATGTGAGTGTTTATAACAGCTTTATTCATAGTCACCAAAACTTGGAAGCAAGCAAGATGTCTTTCAATGGGTGATGGACAAATAAGCTCCAGCCGATAGATTATTATTCTACACTAAAAAGAAATGAACTATGAAGCCATGAAAAGATGTAAAAGAGCCTTAATTGAATATTACTAAGTGAAAGAAGCAATTCTGGGAAGAAGACATATTTTATTATTCCAACTCTATGACATTCTAGAAAAAGCAAAACCAGAGACAGTAAGAGGATCAGTGCTTGTCAGGGTTTAGGGAGAGGGAGGGATGAACTAGGCAGAGCACAGAGGATTTTTAGCATGGCAAAACTACCCTGCATGACACTGTAACTGTGGACACAGGACATCAGACATTTGTCTAAACCCATAGAATGTATACCACCAAGAGTGAACTCCAATGTCAAGTACAGACTGTGGGTAATAATAATGATGTGTCGATGGAGGTCCCTCATAGTAACAGGAGCACGACCCTGGCGGGGAGGTTGATGATGGGGGAGGTTGTGCATGTGTGGGTTTGGGGGGCATTCCCTACCTTCCTCTCAAGTTTGCTGTGAACCTGAAACCACTCTAAAGAGTGAAGTTGATTTTTCAAATGTCATGAGGTGCTAACTTGTACAGACAATTGGATAGATGGCTGTCTTCATTGTGGGGGATGTTGCATCACTGCAGATTAGCTTCTACTAGGAGGTGTGACTCGGTTTCCTCTCACTGCACCTCATTCCAAATACTGGGGGCCATGAGTCAATTTCTCAGCAGGGCTAGAGCCCATGGTCAAGGAAAGGGACTCAATGGTCCCCAGATCTACATATCCTCCAGCTTGTGCTCTTCCCGTTCTGCCCTGCACTCTCTCTGCACCCCGGTCTTCAGTCAAGCACCACTAGGTGGTATAGGCTGGGAGTGCTGTGCTCCAATGTTTCCAACAGGAGTTTCCATGCCTTCTCTGGTGAGACCCTGGACTGGAGGGCAGGTAACAAAGGCAGATGTGTGGGGCATTTAAGACTATCTTGAGAAAATTCCCAGAATTACTTGGTGAAAGAACTCTAGTCAGAAAGAAATAGAGGGAAGGAGGGAGGGAGGGAGGGAGGGAACTGGGCATCCTAGGGTCCGGCAGGAAAGGGTTCAATGTATTATAATTTGTCCACTAAAGGGACATATGGTATCTTTATGCTGAAGAAGCTTGGAGCATCTGGGTTACACATCAATATACATCAATATATATTCCTTTTTCATTTTTTAAAATTTAAGATGTAGGCAAAGGATTTACAGATAAATAAATAAAAATGTGAACTAACACCATGCAACAGCATGAAATTCTGCTTCCAAATTAGCTTTCTGTTTTTAAAGAGGAACAAATATGATGCTTTTCTTATTAGAAAATTATTACTTATTAGCTTAATTAATTTGGAAAGTACATTAAAGCACAAAGAAAAACATAAAAATGATCCATAATTCCAGCCATCTGCTCTTTTAAAGATATGTCTATAGGATAATAATAAAGGTGTTTGCAGTTGGTACACACACAGCAGAGATGGACTTTTTTTAACTTCCTCTTTCGTGCAAATAGCTATTATTATCTGTGCAAACCACCTGCAATGTGGGGTCCACGGAGGCTGGGTGCCCGGCCTCCTCCACAGGCCTGAAACAGTACCTATTGACAACAGAAAATAAATACTAACATTGTTGCCAGCAATTTTCTGTTATTAAATATTCTTTTGCAACAGAATACTTGAAAAGCATCTCATTTTATAGACATATCATAACTAACGTTCCTATTCTATGATGTTGGACATTCAGATAGTTTCTAAGTCTTGCTATAAATAGACACACAATTAGCAGGAATGCTTGTCCATATCCGTGATTATATCTTTAGAATAAAGGATGAGTCAACAGGGAACAAGAAAATGAGCCTTCTGATACATATATTGCTTTCTAGAAAGGTTACTTCCTATTAACACAGCTCTCTCTAAGGTAATGTATATTTCACTCAACCAATTAAGTATCCCCATTTATAGCATTTTAAATTTGATGGGTGAAAAATCTTGTTTTAATTCTATTTGAAATTCTGAGTTTCTGAGATTAAAGATTTTTATGTACTTATTGATCATTCCCTACCCCTCTTTTGTATATTCACCTCGCTCCAAAATCTGTGTGACTTTACTCTTGCTGATTGACACAGCACATACATGTAGGGACACGGACACATTGTCAGATGCTCTGCAGTTGATTTTTCAAGGGCAACCCCTGACTTTTTATGTGTGGTTTTATGGTGCCAGAAGTCTTTAATTTTCAAATTTTCATGTGATCATATCCATTATTCTTTTTCCTTATGTATTCCAATGGCTTAAGGTCAAATCTTGTCTATTTTCTCATTCTACAACTTCATTGAAGCTCATCCACGAAAATTAATTTCATTTTATGCAAGGGATCTACCTTTGTCTGATGTCTCAAATGTTATGCCAGTTTTGCCAATAACAATTATTGAGAAATCAATCATTTTTCTTTTTTTTCTGTTCCCACTTTTTTTTAATTTAATTTAATTTTATTATGTTATGTTAGTCACCATACGAAACATCATTGGTTTTTGATGTAGTGTTCCATGATTCATTGTTTTCATATAACACCGAGTGCTCCATGCAGTACGTGCCCTCCTTAATACCCATCACCAGGCTAACCCATCCCCTCACCCCGTCCCCTCTAAAACCCTCAGTTTGTTTCTCGGAGTCCATAGTCTCTCGTGGTTCGTCTCCCTCTCTGATTTCCCACCCTTCGTTTTTCCCTTCTTTCTCCTAATCAATCATTTTTCTAACAAATTTGATATTCTCCTTTATCTAATACTAAATTATTAACAAAATCACATAGTTTTATTTGTAGTATTCTCATTTTACCATTTTCTTAATTGGCTGTTATTTATTCATACAGTGCAGAGTTTATTTATAACCATGTTTTATGTAGAGATTTTTATGAATTTTTGAAAATTATATATCTTAGATTTAAAACAAAAAGATGAATAATTTTTAAATGAGCAAAGGACTTAAATAGACCTTTCTCCAAAGAAGATATACAAATGGTCAGTAAGCACATGAAAAGAGTCTGAACATCATTAGTCATTAGTGAGATGTAAATCAAAACCACAGTGAAATATCATTTCACATCCAACAGGTGGCTAAAATAGATGATAGATGGATAGTTAGATGATAGATAGATAGATAGATAGATAGATAGATAGATAGATAAATAGATGGTAGATTGATAGATGATAGATGATAGGTAGATAGATGATAGACTGATAGATGATAAATAGATGATAGATTGATAGATAGAGGATAGATAGATGATAGATAGATAGACAGATAGATAGATAGATAGAAGATGGGTAGATAGATGATAGATGATTGAGAGATGGTAAGTGAGTAGATAGATAGATAATAGGTAAGTAGATGATAGATAGATGATAGATAGATAGATGATAGATAGATGATAGAAGATTGATAGATAGATGATAGGTGGGTAGATAGATAGGTGATAGATGATAGATAGATAGATAGATAGATAAATAGATAGATAGATAGATAGATAGATGATACATAGATAGAAGATGGATAGATAGATGATAGATTGAGAGATGATAGGTGGGTAGATAGATAATAGGTAGGTAGATAGATGATAGATGATAGATAGATGATAGATAGATAGATAGATAGATGATAGAAGATAGATGATAGGTGGGTAGATAGATAGGTGATAGATGATGATAGATAGATGATAGATAGATAGATAGATAGATAGATAGATAGATAGATAGATAGATAATAGGTAGGTAGATAGGTGATAGATGATAGATAGCTAGATAATAGATAGATGATAGATAGATAGATAGATAGATAGATAGATAGATAGATAGATGATAGATAGATAGAAAACATCAAGTGTTGGTGAGGATATGGAAAACCTTCATGCATTGTGGGTGGAAATGTAAAACGGGTCAGCTGCTATGAATATAACTGTTTGACGGTTCCTCACAGAGTTAAGCATAGAATTATCATATGACCCAGAGATTCTTTTCCTAAGTATCTGCCCAAAAGGACTGAAAAAGGACTCAAACAGGTATCTGCACACAAATATTCATAGAAATATATTCATGATAGCCAAGAGGTAGAAACAACCTCAATGTCCATCAGCTGACAGATGGATAAACACGCAATGGAATACTAGCCAGCCATAAAAAGGAAGGGGTGCTGATATCTCCTATCACATGGCTGAACTTTGAAAATCCTATGTGAAAATTTGAAAATTCTAGGTCAAAGAAGCTGGTCACAAGGGTCACATGTCATATGAGTCCATCTATACAAAATATCCAGAATAGGTACTAGCCTGTAGAGACAGAAAGCAGATGGTGGGTTTGGGGAGCAGGGAAGACTAGGAGTGGCATATGACGAGTTAATGGACACAAGGTGTGCTGGCTGAGAGGTGAGCATGACTTGGAGCCACGTAGAGGTGACGGCTGTGTAACATTGTCAACTCACTAAATGTCGCTGAATTGTCCATTCCTGAATGAGTAATGGTTAATTTTATGTTATGTGAATTTTACTGCAATCAAAGTATAATAATCTCCCATCTCTGCTCCTTACAACAATTACTTAAACATGGCAAAGCAGAGGCTCATTACCAGTCTATTTCTGTCACAACTTTGTCACTCTTGATCTTCATCTTTTCGTGGTTAGCTGGAGCTCATTTCTATCAACATTTTTCAGAAAGAGTGCATATGCGCAGTGTTTTCTAGCTCACACACATTTCAAAAATGCCTTTGTGGGGGCTCCACACACACACAAGCATAACTTGGAAAGATGCCGCGGCTCTGGCCCCTCGCCTCTCCTCCCCTCTTGGCGGGCAGGTGGGACTGTGCTGAAGGTGCCCACATCAGTGTCTGTGGGGAAGTTGGCTGAGGCCAGATGATCTGTGTTCCTTGGCAAGTCACCTGTTTTCCAGCCTGGAAATTTATATAAAATTTCCTTATTTATTATGTAATTCACAAAATTCACGAAGTTTGTCTAGATGTCAGTTTCTTATCATTGCCATTTCCTGGTGCTTGCCAAACCCGTCTAGTTCTCGGGGTTTCTTAGGATCGGAAATTTTCTATTCTATTATTTCTTGGATAACTGTCTCCATTCTATGTCTTTTGGCTTCTCCTGGGGGAGCCAGAGATTTCTACACTTTGTTCTCCACTTTTATCAAATTGCTGTCATAGTTTTTAATTCTTTATTGCTTTGTGGGACTTTCTCAAACTTTGTTCCCACCTCCGGTATGTAGCGCATTACATGTGCCCAATAATATTCTAATTCTCGTAACAGTATTGTAGTTTTCTTCCAGTCTTTGTCACATCTACTTTCCTCTGTAGCATGCAGTAGTGTCTTTTTAACTCAATCATGATTTCTAATGCTTTTCTACTTTGGTGAGATCTTCTTCCATTCTACTAAAGATTCTAGTTTTCCAAAATATTCAAGTTAAGGACTTGAGATTTCTTCCTTTTGTCCTGTCTGATTGTTTTGTTGGATTTACTATCTTTGAAGGGGTATAAACGGTTGCATAATTTAGGTTGGGAGGAAAAGAATCTCCTACTAAGTGACTCATGCCAGTTGATGAGCCCTGGGTCTCTGTAGAGACCATGGCAGCGGGGTGAAACGTCCTCATTCCTTTAATCAAACAGTCCATACTTCGTGATGCAAAACCAAGAAAATGCAATAAATGAAATCTCATGTTCATTTCTTACCACTCTAGCTGTATTTGGACAGTAAATTTCCTCCTAGACCTGGACACTAGGATGTCTATTAGCTTTTAGTTGCGTTGCGATTTTCCAGCTTTTTTTGTGAAGCAATGTTATTTCACAGAGAAAATGAAAGAAATCATAATCAGAATTGACTCTCAAAGCAGTAATTCTACTTTTTACATTGTCCAGTTTACTTGATTTAGTGCAATATATTATAACACAGATAATTTAAAATATTTAAGTAATCATCTCAAAATGAAGAATACTCTGTTGAAGAAGAATTTACTGACACTCTAATTTTACTAATGGTGTTGGTTACATACATAGAGGTTGAACATGATATCAGTGAGGAAGGTCATTTTTCCTTCCATTAGTAGACTTTGGTGAGCTGATTTTCACCCAAAATATCCAATGGAGAAACCGTGTGGAACAGAGCAAGGCTAGCTTGGTCAATGAGCCATGAGCCTGGATGGCCCTGGGCAACTTTCCTAACCTGCAAACCTTTTTTCCTCATCTTAAAACGCAAAGACCTTTAACTGTATGATCGCCAAAGTCCTATTTGGCTAACCTCCCACAATTCTTCCCTACATTTTTACCACTTTATTTCTTCAAATAAATCAAATGTCTATAATGAACAGCATCTGCTGTAAAAATAGAAAGTCGCATTTCTATTCTGTTTTAATTCAAAGCCACACAAGAGAACATTTTTATTTTTCAGGAAACCAGTTTTGGACTGAAACGTTGTGACAGTAGCTTTCAGGTTCATCAAAAGCAATGCTGTTGGGATGTGGCTGGAGCGATTTCAAAGGAAACTCGTTCCTGGCAACAGCTATCCCTCCACGCTCCTTCCCCTGGACAGGGACCTAAAGAGATTCTCCTTGGGGTCCCGGGAGGGTTGGGGCTCCTGCTCACCACACCACAGAGCCTGGACCAAGTGGCTTACCACACAAGAGAGATGATGAAGGTAGAGTGGTATCAATTTTCTCTTATTTTTTGGAAATATATCTAATGCTCAGCCTTCCTCGCATTGCATAATTAGTAAGATGATATTAGTAACATTGCAAGTGGCATTGAATGAGCCCTACGACACTTTAAAGTTTTTGAAAACTTTTTCTCTCAGTTAACTGAGAAAAATTCACATGAGAAATAGCAAAAATTTACCAACCTAATGAGAAAAAATATTTTCAAACACTCCACTTGGAATTATAAAATTTAATTCGAACCTTATGAAAAACCGCCCTTGAGAACCAAAGTAGATTATACAAGAAGCAAATGACCTCATTTCAATCACTTCTTAATAATGTACAGGGAACATCGTAAGATTGTACTAATGCTTCAGGTCCTGGAGCTCCAATTATCTATTTCTCAGATAGAGCTTTGCGTTTGTTTGTTTACGTACCCGTCTCTATCACGAGGGCATAAACCCTGTAGTCTTACTTATCCTCATCTCTTCAGTGAGCATCGCTGCTTCAGGCACATAGAAGTGTCCCCAAAAATTGTTGAATATATAAAGGAACACAAAGTAAGGGAAAGGCTACATACGGAACACCTGGGAGCTTGCACCAGGACTATTTTTCCAGTTTGCAGAAGAACGGGGTTATAGCTGCGGTATTTTCTTGAGTGCACAAGTACACAGAGGAATCCCACAGGCATGACAGCCAAAGAGACATGAGCCAATTTAAGAGGTGCACATTAGGCTGGAATATTCCAATTATGTCAGAGTTACAGCATGTCGAAAAAGTTCAGGTGATTATAGTCATGTTTTTACTCCATTCTGTGTGTTCTTGATGTTTCCTTTTCTAAAACTCCTTAACTACAGGTAGGTCGACCAGAGGAAGGGATACAAATGATTACATACTTGGAGAAAATGGTGAAGTAAGACAAACGCATACAAAATTTAGCTGGAGGAATGCCTGGGTGGCTCAGTTGGTTAAACCTCTGCCTTCAGCTCAGGTCATGATCTCAGGGTCCTGGGATCGAGCCCCGCATTGGGCTCCTTGCTCAGCGGGGAGTCTGCCTCTCCCTCTGCCTGCCGCTCACCCTGCTTGTGATCTTTCTTTCTCTCTCTGACAAATAAATAAAATCATTTAAAAAAAGAAAAATTAGCTGGAAATTCAAACTAATTTATTTTATTTTGTATTTAAATTCAATTAATCAACATTTACTGTATTTTTTAGTTTCAGAGGTAGAGTTCAGTGATTCATCAGTTGCATATAACACCCAGTGCTCATTCCATCACGTGCCCTCCTTCATGCCCATCACCCAGTTACCCCATCCCTCCACTCCTCTCTCCTCCAGCAACCCTTAGTTTGTTTTCTCTAGTTAAGAGTCTCTCATGGTTTGTCTCCCTCTTTGATTTCATCTTATTTTATTTTTCCTTCCCTTGCCCTATGATCCTCTGTTTTGTTTCTTAAATGCCACATATCAGTGAGATTATATGATAATTGTCTTTCTCTGACTGACTTATTTTGCTTAGCATAATACCCTCTAGTTCCATCCATGTCATTGCAAATGGTAAGATTTCATTCTTTTTGAAACCTAAGTAGTTTTTCACTGTGTGAATATATGTATTTATATTTATATTATTTATATATATACCACATCTTCTTTATCCATTCATCTATCGATGGACATCTGGGCTCTTTCCATAGTTTGGCTATTGTGGACATTGCTGCTATAAACATCAGGGTGCACGTGCCCCTTCTGATCACTACATTTGTATCTTTGGGGTAAATACCCAGTAGTGCAATTGCTAGGTTGTAAGGTAGCTCTATTTTCAACCTTTTGAGGAACCTCCATACTGTTTTCCAGAGTGGCTGCACCAGCTTGCAGTCCCACCAACAGTGTAGGAGGGTTCCCATTTCTCCGCATCCCCGCCAACATCTGTTGTTTCCTGACTTGTTAATTTTAGCCATTCTGACTGGGATGAGGTGGTATCTCATTGTGGTTTTGATTTGTATTTCCCTGATGGCAAGGGAAGTGGAGCATTTTTTCATGTGTCTGTTGGCCATTTGAATGTCTTCTTTGGAAAAATGTCTGTTCATGTCTTCTGGCCATTTCTTGACTGGATTATTTGTTCTTTGGGTGTTGAGTTTGATAAGTTCTTTATAGATTTTGGATACTAGGCCTTTATCTCACAAGACATTTGCAAATATCTTCTCCTCATTCTGTCGGTTGTCTTTTGGTTTTGTCGACTGTTTCCTTTGCTGTGCAAAAGTTTTTTTATCTTGATGAAGTCCCAATACTTCATTTTTGCCTTTGTTTCCCTTGCCCTTGGAGATGTGTCTAGCAAGAAATTGCCACAGCCAAGGCTGAAGAGGTTGCTGCCTGTGTTCTTCTCTAGGATTTTGATGGATTCCTGTCTCACATTTAGGTCTTTCATCCATTTTGAGTTTATTTTTGTGTGTGGTGTAAGGAAATGGTCCAGTTTCATTCTTCTGCATGTGGCTATCCAACTTTCCCAACACCATTTGTTGAAGAGACTGTCTTTTTTCCATTGGACATTCTTTCCTGCTTTGTCGAAGGTTAGTTGCCCATAGAGTTGAGGGTCCATTTCTGGGCTCTCTATTCTGTTCCATTGATCTATGTGTCTGTTTTTGTGCCAGTACCATACTGTCTTGATGATGACAGCTTCGTAATAGAACTTAAAGTCCAGAATTGTGATGCCACCAGCTTTGGTTTTCTTTTTCAACATTCCTCTGGCTTTCAGGGTCTTTTCTGGTTCCATATGAATTTTAGGATTATTTGTCCCACTTCTTTGAAAAAAGTTGATGGTATTTTGGTAGGGATTGTAGTGAATGTGTAGAATGCTCTGGGTAGCATTGACATCTTCACAATATTTGTTCTTCCAATCCATGAGCATGGAATTTTTCCATTTCTTTGTGTCTTCCTCAATTTCTTTTATGAGTGTTCTATAGTTTTTGGAGTACAGATCCTATTCAAACTGATTTATAAATGCAAATGTGGGACCCATATGTTGGATGAGGTTTCAACAAAGGAGCTGGGGGAGGGGGCGGGGCATTGTGTGGGTGGAAGTTTGATGTAGAGGAGGGGGATGGAGTCACTGCACTTGTCACACTGACTGGGTGGGCCTGTTTGACATTCTCCTCTTGGTTTAAAGCTCTCATGCAAGGCTCCATTCTCCAAATAGTGTGGGCTGATTACCTATGGCAGACTGGCCACCTAAGCGAGCACTTTAAATTGCAGAGGACCACGAAATGTTTATGAAGTGAATGTTTCGTTACAAACCACTGGTGGTAAATTTGTTAGCAAATAATGTTAGGGCATTTTCAATGTTATTTTAAAAATTATTTTAAAAATTATTAAGTTATATTACTATGTGTCATTATTGAAATAAATTCAAGAATACTAAAATTCTGTACTTAATAATACTGTATTGTATGTCTGAAATTTGTTAGACTTTTAAGGAGTTGTTTTTCTTTTTTAGTAGGCTCCATGCCAGGTGCCCAGCGTGGAACCCAGCAGGGGGCTTGAACTCATGATCCTGAGATCAAAACCTGAGCTGAGATTAAGAGTTAGAAGATCATCTGACTGAGCCACCCACGTGCCCCAAGGAGTGTTTTTTTGAATGCGTTGTAATGAAAGATAATACCAAGTGCCTATTGCAATAGTGCAAGGAAGTGACTCAGGTTACAGAGATAATCCAAACAGCCAGGATTTACTGTTTCCCTACATTATTCCCAGCACCTAGCCCAGTGCCAAACGCACAGGGATCACTCACTGTAGGGACACAGACAAGCAGACACTTCTGAGTAAAAGAAATTTATACAGCTAATGAGAGTTTGTTTTTTTAGGAAATGTGAGCCTTCTAATTAAGATTTGAATAAAAACTCAGATTTTTAAAAATTATCCTTAATAATCTAGCAGTTTGAAAATAGATCCTATTGTCATTGTAAAATTTCAATGCTTTCAAAACTTATTTTAAAATATAATTTTTTCCCTTCAGAGCAATGAAAATCGCCTTTACCAAGGCAGACTTCCACACCTCGGTGTGAGGTGGGAATGAACAGGACAAGTCTCTGCTCAATACTCATCCTGAATCCATTCCCTAAGTTAGTCCTTTCTTAAAAATACTGTTCCTGAAAATAAATACCAGCATGCGGCATAGCTCGTTCTAGACCTTATCACCAGGAACACCAGAATTGTGAAAATCACTGTCTATGACTTTCATGTACCTCCGAGCAGATAAAACGGGAACCAGCAGGAGAATCGCTGAGTTACCGCAAACGCTCTCTTGCAAGCGCCCGTCCACAGCAGAAGAGGCAAGCCGACACTCAGTGCGCGTTCCTGCAACACACCTGAGGAGCAACGAGGAACCGATTTCTGGATGCACATTTTCCAGCTTCGGTAAGAAATCTAGTTGAAGAGACCATGCTGCAATTTTTCATTTAGTGAATACTCTTAGCATCATGGTGAAAAATAACATTGCTCAGGATGATCCAAATGGCTGGAAATATCCCCCTTACATGTACCCCGTCCCCAAAGCTCTGGTTCTCACTTGTGAACCAACCACCCAGACTCCTTGGAAAGGCTGTGAGTGTGCTATCATTTGGAGAACTACAATTTTTTTTGAGGAGCCACACACTTGCAATGCCAAATAAGACAGAGCAGTGATCTCTGTGCCACAGGTCAAAACACGACCCACGAGAGTGTCCAACCTCCATGCATGACCCATGAGAGTGTTCTAACTTCCAGGCATGACCCACAAGTGTCCTAACCTCCAAGCATGACCCACAAGACTGTCCTAACCTCCAAGCATGACCCACGACAGTGTCCTAACCTCCACACGCAACCCACGAGAGTCCTGACCTCCAAGCATGACCCACGAGACTGTCCTAACCTCCAAGCACAACCCACGAGTGTGTCCTAACCTCCATGCATGACCCTCAAGAGTGTCGTAAGTTCCAAACATAACCCACGAGAGTATCTAAACCTGCACAGTAACTGTCTGCCAAGGTTGTGAACAGAAGCTTCAGAAAGGCAAGGGTCAAATGGTCCTTCAAACCTCCCAACATCAGACACAGTGAAAGTCAAGTCTGTGGCCAGAACGAACTGTGTGCAACACAAGTTAGTAAGAGAACCATTGATTTTTAAGCTCCTGGAGCCTGGAGGGGCATCCAGTTGTGATTGCTCCCAGTTGATGAAAATGCATGGATTTTTTCATTTAAAAAATAAGAAAAACATGGCATTGAAAATGTCTTCAAGACAAAAGTCACAAATCCTTGGAAGAACTTATAGTATCAAGTAAATGTATGATACTCAGTGAGCTGAACGCCGGTTTGGAACAAAAGTCTGACTCAATACAATACATGAGAGCATTACTCTTTCCCCAAATAACAGGATGTTGATTGTGGCACCATTTGGTGACAATCATGTATGCCCTATGACTTCCCAGATGTGTATTTCTCACCATTTTAGATATAAAATCAATGACTATTTTAGAAGTCATAGAAGAACTATTTATTATAACCAGTAAAAATGACTCCTTTGAATTAACAAATGTATACTGTATACATACATACACATAAGTACTTACAGCCTCTAAAAATGATCAGAATAAAGATGTTATACAACCTAAGTGCCTAAGACAGAAAACTACTCACAACCACCATCCACCAGGGATACGCTGGGACCTGAAAACTGTGAACGAGGTTGCATCCACCCACGGGTATCAGAGGAGAAAACTCAGGACCAAAAGGGACAGACGGTGCATCGGGGGCAAAGAGCCTGCGTCACTCCACCCACCATAGGTCTGGAGGCATCCGTGGGGCCAGCCGGCGCCCCAGGGAGGAGGGCAGGGGCCAGCAAGGTGGTGCCACCAGGCCAGGGCCCCGGCCGCCCGCCAAGGGAAGGAGTCGGGCTCTTGTGAGAGGTGAAGGGCTGCAGGGGAAGGTCTTGAACTCACCCCAACTCACGCTCACTCAGCACGCAGCGCTCACCATGCAGACCCAGATTGCAGGATCGAAGCCCTGTTTCTAGCACCAGGGCGTATAAACACCGTGATGGTGGTGGCAATAACCAACCCTCGAGCAGCGTTTAACTCTTGGCAAAGCTCCTCGAACCATCTGTTATCTCCTGTGATCCTCGCAACCGTCCAACAGAGAGGTGTCTCTGCTGCATTTTGCAGAATGACGCTCTGTGTGCAGCAAACAGAAACGGAACCACCTCGCACACAGGCCAACATCCACATGAACCCACCCGAAGAGAGGCCTCGCCTCTTCCTCTCCAGCCGTGGTGCAGAATTAAGCATGACCCCGTGTTAGTGTTGGAATGAAGCAAGAGTGGAACCAGACCCTGAGTGTGTGCTCAGCAAATTGGAATTTTGTGTTATGAACCAAATGTACAGGCTTCTGACTTGGTTTGAAATCATTGTTCTCAAAAACAGCTGAAAATATCTGACAGTATTCAGAGAAAGAACAAAACTAAACAAAAAACTAAACAAAAAAATCCATAAATTCTAAGGTCCTTCCTTGTAGACGTTTTCTTAGAAAATTGCATTTTAGGTGCTAATGACCTTCTCAGACAGAAAGATACCTTCACAGAAGCAGGGCTTTTTCTGGGCAGAAACAAGGGTTAAGCTAAGGACTAGGGTCGGCCCCTGGTGAGTTTGGCACTGAGGTTCCCTGCTCACTAATGGAAGGCCATCCACCGCGGAGGCCTTGGCCACTTGGAAAGCGCCGCCCCTTCCTAATCCAATGTTGGGCAACCTCGTGTCAGCTCCCCCCACCACAGTGAGGGCGGTGGGGATGAGGATTCCCACTGGGCAACGTGATCTGATAAACGGGTCAGGGTGCGCCACGGGCAGGTTAGCTCCAGGTCTCCAGAGAGCCCTGCCTTTCCTCCGGTGGTCCATCCCTCTGTCGTCCATCTTCCTACTGCATGTTCTTCTCAGAGGAGCCTTCTGACTCAAGCCTCTGATCCCTGTAGCTCTCCAGGAACACCAGCCCTACCAGCTTGTCTCCCCCACGAAAGGGTGTCCAGTCTGCCATTCCCATGTTCAAAGGCCCTTGATGGCTTGGTTGCTTGTACTTATCCCCAGGCGCCCTGCCCTGCGCCAGACTCGGCCAGCTGCCATGGAAATGCAAACGCAGACTGGTTCATAACGGGTCAGTACCGGGCGAGGAGGACCTACACACCAACCACAGGTGTCCTGGGAAATCACTGCCTTGCACAAACTGAGATTCAGACCTAATCCTGCCACTCATTTCCACTCTGTGAATGAGCATGTTACCTTATCTCTGTGAACATCCATTTCCTTCACCGTAACATGTGAACAGTAGAACTTATTGCATAGATTTATTGTGCTATCAAATAATCAACACAAAGAATCTTGAACAATAATTATCTTGGGTGTTTGTGACGGTTAATTTTATGTGTCTACCCAACTGGGCCACCTGATGCCCAGATATTTGGTTAAACATTATCTGGGCGTGTCTGGGTAGGATTAATGCTCTCATTGGTAGACCGAGTAAAGCAGACGGCCCTCTTATGTGGCTGCACCTCCTCCAATCCACGGAGGGCCTGCGGAGAACCAGAAGGCTAAGTAAGAGATTTCTCTCTGCCTGAATGTCTTTGAGCTGGGACAAGGGACTCTGCCTGGATCCCACACCATGCTCTCCTGACTCTCAGGCCTTTGGACTCAGACTGGAACTGTCACTGGCTCTCCTGAGTCTGGACTTCTCAGCCCCCGTGATCATGTGGGCCAACTCCTGATGATAAATCTCTTCAGGTACACATATAGCTCTGTTTCTCGTGAGAACCCTGGACAATAGTGTGTTTCCAGTGATACGGTGTTCAGTAAATGTGGGTTCTGTGGGCCACAAAGGAATGACCTACACTGTAGAAATTTGACTTCTTTGAATTGCCTTTGAGGGAGTAAAGGAGATACTTCGGGTAAAGGAACTTTAAAATGAGAACATTCAAATCTCACCACAGAGCATTGCGCCCTGGAACCACTCTGTCTTTCCCCGAAAACACTTACGAACTCTCCTGAAACTTCGTCGACTTTCAGATCTCACCTGCCCACAGGGGACGCCCAGCAAACATCCTGACCCAGCCTTGAGTTACTGTTTGGTGTCCCCCCCATTTCAGCCCGAGGAACTCTCTTTACTATTTCTTGTAGGACAGTTCCGTTGGCAACGAACTATCTCAGTTTTTGTTTATCTGAGAATGTCTTAATTTCCACTTCATTTTTAAAGGATAGTATCGCCAGATACAGAGCTCTTGGTTGGCAGTATTTTTAAAATGTCAACACTTTGAATACGGCATCACACTGTCTCCTGACTTTGTTGGTTTTGATGAGAAACTAGCTCCAAACCATACTGAGGATCAGGGGTGTCAGGTAAGTTCCATCTCTCTTGCTGCTTTAAGAGTATCTCTCTGTTTTGACTTTCAACAGTTTGATTCTGAAAAACTTGACTCTGACCATTTTTGGCAGGTGTTGCATTGCTTTTAAGGAGGGGTGGATTTTTGGAGGTCCTGACTCTGCCATTTTCGGTGAGGTCACACACGACATCTGGATGAGATACTGTGGTACACACCCTCTCATTAAGTTAGCCTTCAGAGGGTGGGGAGGCATGCTTATGTCGTAGCATTTTCTCTTCTCACAGTTAGTTCCCAAACACACTCAAATCATTTTACATAATAGTGTAAACAATGGGAAGTTTAAGCTGACTATTGTAAGTCTATACAGTGAGAACTTTAAAATGTAATAATGTACTCCTCGGGGGAGATGTAACCATAGAAAAAGATAACCACCTGCACAAGATTATCTGTGGATATATCTCTGGCCTGGACTTCAAAAGTAGAATTATAATCTTAGAGCTGGAAGTTAAATTTAGCAGGCCTGGGCTCTGGCCTCTTTGCAGGAACAATGTCCTGGACTCACAGGTTCCCAGAGGAGAGAACTCACCTCCCTCAATGCCCTGGGGAAACCCTGGTGTCATGGTTACTAATGGGTTAGGGGCGAAGAGAAGAGAATTAGTGAACTGCATCCATCCAAGATCTACCATTTACATAAAAGAGATCGTAGATGTCAAGGGTGGGAGGTATAGGCAGAGATTCCTGTCTTTCTTGTCTCATCAACACATCCAAGAGGGTCTTGGATGAGCATAGTGATGGTTCTGAATTCACCCGGATGCTGTGCTGGGCTGCAAACATGCGGATGCAGGACAAATGAGCAGGCAAGTTACGTTAAGGAGAGGAATGCAGAACCATGGTAGGTCAGCCCTGACCATCAAGGAGGATGTTATAGACTGAATTTTGTGCCCCTCTGCAAATTAATTTGTTGAAATCTAATCCCCAATGCGATGGTGTTAGCAGGTGGGGCATTGGGAGGTGATTGGGTCGTGAGGGTGGAGCCCCATATACAAGAGGATTAGCATCCTTATACCAGAGGCTCCAGAGAGCTCCTGTGCCCCTTCTGCCACGTGAGGACGCAGCGGGAAGACAGCAGGCTGCCAGCCAGGAAGCGGGTCCTCGGCAGACACCAAACCCACCAGTGACTTGGTCTTGGGCTTCCATCCTCCAGAACTATAAGAAATGAACTTCTTCTGTTCAAGCAGCCATCGAGTCGGTGGTATTTTATTAGAGCCCTAACGGCCTAAGACAGAGAATAACTGACCCCAAGAGCCGTCTAAGTCCTGGCAGACAAGCTGATACTGCTGAGTGGGGTGAAGGGTTGCGATGCCAAAACAACGGAACAGAGAAGATGCCCTGCTGGGACGCGAGCTCACTGGCGGACCACCTGATATGCTCCTGCAACTCCCGTGTCTCATGGGCAAGCGTACCCAGGGCGCAGGATACCATTAGCACTGGAAGTTTTCCCGTTTTTAAAAGATATCCTACTGTGTCACAAAGTCATGCCTACACCTGGGGAGAATGGGAATTGGGACATCCATTTTAAAATGATTTTTATTGAGGACAATTTTCTCTTAATTCCCCAAGACTATTAACTTCTACAATATTTTTCACTTAAAGGAAGCATAAATGACCCACTAACGTTATTGATACCATATATCATAATTACAGTAATTTTTGTGTTTGTTTTTAAAATTATCTTGACCATGGACACAATTCCTAAGAATAAAGCTCTTTCTCTTGTATTGTACAGAAAATCATATCAAATTTGTGTATGTAACCCAAAGGAAAATGTGGAGTGTCCTCTTACTAAATAAAATAATAAACATTTGTCAAGTAGAAAGGAAAATCAAGGTACTGTGCAACCCTCTATAACACCGCAGATTTGGCCATAAGGACTTAGTACAGAGCAAACAATATTAAAAAGCATTATTGGACTAGGATAGATTTCACTTCGTTGTCCCTCAAAATTATAATCATGACAACAAAGTGTAAAGGAAACATGACAGAAAGGGGAGACTAAACTGGACAAATCTGGGGATCAAGCTCGGACATTTAAAAGTCCCTGACCATGGCCAAGACCCTCATTTAAGGAGTACAAACAAATTTCATAATTTGATGTAGGGAGCTCTGAAGTTTCTCCAATGATCAAGTTAAGTCTGAAAGAACATTGTCAGTAAACTGAACAAATTACATCTCACTCCGTGGATTGCTAATGCATGGAATGCATGTAAATTGTGCTGGGATTAATAAAATATAAATCATTTAAATGTGTAACTGATTCGCTGTAGCATTTTTTCATTTTATATTTTGTGTATTTATGATGTAAGCTGTAAGGTTTAATGTAAATATTACTTACCAAGTTGAGGAAGTTCCCCTCTGTTCTTAGTTTGCTGAGAATTTTTAATTATAAATGAGTGCTAGATTTTGTCAAATGCTTCTTCTATGTCAGTTACGATCCTATGATATTTTTTTACTAGCCTGCTAATATGGTAGACTACATTGACTGATTTTTTAATGCTGATCCAGCCTTGCATTTCTGGAATAAACCCCACTTGGTCATGGTGTATAATTCTTTTGAAACATTGCAGGATATTATTTGCCAATATTTAATTGAGGATTTCATGTCTATGTTCATAAGAAATATTAGCTTGTAATTTGTTCTCTTTTTTTTTTTTCATTTTGCCTTTTCTCTATCAATATATATTAAAAGCACAATTAGTCTCATAATAAAAGTCTGGTAGTTGTTTATGTTTCACAAATAATCCTTACACTCCAAAAGGTTGGAAATCACCTGGCTAAGAAAGTATGAATATCCCTTTCACTTTTGTGGAATCATAATTCAATTTGTGAAGAATACTCAGGCATTAGAGAGTAATGAGAGCACCCATGCTGGCGAAAATACCGGCATCCATAGTTTTAAAAAGCAAGTGGGCATCCAAAGGGGAAAAAAAGTTAGTTATCTAAATGGGGAAAATCAGTTTACCTTCCCACTTCTTCTCAATAATATCAAAATTCTGACCTGGGCCTAAAGATACATATGAAAATGAAGTGCAATGAAATAAGTTCTTATTTGACTTTTTTTCCAGGTATGAAGACAACAAATGAATCTTCTACAACATGTAATAACTCAGGAATACAGCGCCTTTGAGAACTTCTGAGGAACAAAATATTACTTGATAAGATGAATCCAAATGAAGAGCTCATAAGAGGATTTAAAAAAAAAAAAAACCCTACTGGTAAACAATATATCAACTGAAATAAAGAATTAATATTTAAAAAAAAATAATTTTCTATGAAAAAGAAAATTAGATACCATCTAAATCTAAATGTCTTTATAGTTACAAACTTGGTTCCAATTCCCATTAATCTTACATAATGTTTGTAAGATCACTTACAGTGATTAACTATTTAAAATTTAACAATCCTTCCTATTTCACTTCATTTTGTATTTTGCCAATTAAATTCAAGCAATTTTAAAGTTAATTTTATTTATAATAGAATGCATATTATGATATAATTTTTCTGAAATTCCTTCTCCATCCTCCATCCCTTCCTTTCATCCTCTATTATTAAGTATACTCATTGAGGGGATATCTACAAGATGTTAATGATGGCTCTTTCCTCTTTATAATTTCTGGTAGTAATCTTATGTCATTTTCACAAACACAATAGACACGTATTTTTTAGAGAAAGGGAAAGAGAAGAAGAGGAAGAAGGAGAGGCAGAAGGAAGAGGCGGGGAAGAGGGAAGAGAACTTTCACCAACATAGTCATCAGTTTTCCACCAACATGATTCTTCCGTGTTTTCCACAATGGCTCCCCATGAGAGGGAAACTAATATAATTCAACAACTTTGTATTGCGTTCCTATTCTTAGCGAAATGCCTGACAAAATGGGGCAATTACGCTGTTCGAAAATAACATACTCGTAAGTACGAATACTTTGAGGAACAAATTTTATTTTCAATTCAAGAAATTGGTTCAAATCACAAATTCCACCTAGACTTCATGCAGAACACAAAGTGATTTGGGATGACTACATCTGGTACTAAGTGGATTAATACAAGCTCAGTTTTTGTTGTTTGGCTTTGTAAGGTTATTGGTATTCATGCTAAACTTATACATTATAGTCATGCTAGATTTATAGACGATAAGACAAATTTTAAAGAAACAAACTTCAGAGAGTATTTGTAACAGCATCTGGTGTAAGAAGATCCATGCTCATCATTATGTATATAGCAGCGTGTAAGCAATCACATTAGTAAAATAAAAAATCAATATATACAGATTTTCTTCCTTATCCACACCACTATGTTATCAGGAGATAATTAACTGAAAAACTTTAAAGACAGAGAAGTTACATTTATCTCTTAGAGATAATAATGTAGTTAAAAATCAGCAGCCGCACAAAAAGACATGCATATATTTAATTTAAACATTGAGTTCAAAAATTCACATGTTAACAACTGAAATGCCATATTCACCCCTCTATATTGGGGGAGAGGGGACAAAATTAATATACAGGTGTTCTTTTCCATCAAGCTATTTTTTGGAAGGGAAAAATATGATAATCTCTGAAATCCCTACATGTAAGGTATCAAACTCCTTCACACTTGGAAAATTTGTAAATTTTTGTAGATAGGCTAATGTAGAACCACGGAAGTTTAGATGTGCAATGGGCCATCTACTCAACTTGAATGGTTCTTAACTCTGGCAGTATGTCATCGGCCTTACAAAGATGCCTGGCCTCCATCTCCAACTCAATCAAATCAGGAACGAGTTCTGAAAATGTGGTCCCTGGACCTGCAGCATCAACATCTCCAAAAAGCTTGTTAGAAATGCACATCTTGGACTCTACCCCAAATGCACCAAATCAGAAGTTCTGGAGGCGAGGCCCAATAATCTGTTGTAATAAGCTCTTCAAGAGATCCTGATACTTGGTAAAGCTTGAGAACCATGGCTGTAAGCTGAGGCCAGAGCATCATGAGTACCTTCCGCAGCACCCCCAGCTCATCCCAGTGTGTTTTTGTTTCGAGACTCACAATCATTCATCCCTTTCAAGTCTTCCCTTATATGTGAGAATACCAAAGACAGCCTTTCCAACAGCAGCTGACCAACAGGGTTAAACTAGACCTCCCTGAAGGGCCCCAACGTCTATGACCTTTTGTACAAGGTACAGCTCTCCTCCTCACTCAGACAGATGCAATTTGAGAAACTAGAAGATTTGCCAACAATGTTCAAGGAAATATTGCATTGCTAACCCTGTGTCAAATCTTCAATCTTTATGAAATATATGGCAATAAAACATGACTCTTAGAAAAATCAATGTATGGAAAATAATATGTATGTATTCATTTCAGGTTGTAAATATTCCTAAATTATAATCTGATTTAATATGAAGAGGATTACTAAATTTAACTCTTTATCCATGTTAGCCCTGTTTTGAAAATATCACACTCGAGGCATCTGCTCACTCACTCAGTAATGTCTTCCCTGTGAGGTTCCCCACGGGACCCTGAGGCTACGAGGATAAATAAACAGGACACGCGTGCCAGAATATCCTACCCATCTCACCGTGCATCGCCCGACCCTGAGCTGCATCACTGAATTCCACTTCATTAGCTACGTCTACACACCAGCAACAGTCTCTTTAGTGGGAAAATGACATGCTTTCCGTTGTCATCAATAGTTTCTCTTCATCAAAGCTGGACAAAATGTGTCACGACTACATGTTTACAATGATTTTTCTTTCTAACAAGATGGGATGGTTTCCGCTTAAAATCAGCATGAACCACTGCCCCTCCCCCCCATGCACTTCTGCTTTCTTGGACTTTGGTCCTTTCTAAAAGGACACTGTTTAACTAGTGATACCCACACGAGCAGGTTAAATGGCAAGACATCCATTTATAATTGGATTCTGATCCTTTCACTTTGGCTGTTCTGTGCCCCAAGGTGCTCAGCTAAATTTCATCTTCAGTTATGGCCAATCAGAAAGAGCTGTAGCCAGCCCAGGGATCACGGAAAGGCCACCCCCCTGCTCAAATCTCTTAGCAGTGAGGACGCAGGGAGGGGCAGAGCAGGGCGGGAAGCCTCATCCTGCACAACCAGACAGAGCGTGCCTGGGAGAGCTGCTGGAGCCAGGTGCCCACCTCCTGACTCCCTGCTCTGTTCTGACGGGAGCTCCGGTGGGTGTGGCGTCCCCAGAATCAGCTCCCCAAAGAGGGCCCTCAGGATGAACGTGCCCATGGGCCTGCTCTACTACCTTCCGATTCTCTGAAGAAAGTGGTCATCTGTGACCCTTACAAAAGTAATTTTCTCTTGAGGCTTGTGTTTCTGACATTCCACTGTTAAAGGGAGAAATATGGATAGAGTAACCAGGAAAAAGGCATGAGTCCAGCCAAAAAAACGAAGATATGAAAAGTGTCGGTTATTCAGGGATCCCTCAAGGATGACAAATTTGGAAGATTGCAAATTGCCTCGGATCAGTTGTTTCTAAGTAGCTGTCAGTGAAATGTGAGGTGCAAATCCAGAGGCAGACTGAGGCAGGTGTGCTCTGGTGGAACCACACAGGAGCCTGGCATCCGCTCCCCCAGCCTCGGCTCTCCCTCCTCGGTGCACGGCCCTGAAAATCTATGGAGCCTGAGGTCCCCAGGAGCACGCTCTGCAACCAACGCTTAGGTGACATACTGCAATTTCTTGAACCTTCAGTGATCCTTTAGGTACTAGCCACGGCCAGTTACATGGTGGAGGCCTCCCATTTCACCTTTGGTACCCCGCTGCATAAGCTCCATAAGTGGGGACTTCACGAATTTTCTGTAGGGGCTGACACCCATCCCGTCACCACAGAATCCCTTACGTCATCTGCTACACCTGCGGTGCTGGTGACAGGTGCGCCTGGCCGCCTAGACACATCCGGTCCCGTGCAAGATGTGCCTTCACTACCTTTCCCGTGCCTGGATGTGTGCCTCACACCGGCTCCGACGCTTACCACACTGTGAAGGGCTCCCACACCATCCATTCCTCACCAGCACCAGCCCCTACGCCATCCCGTTTTCACCCGCCGGATGGCAGGTGACCTTGGCGACCCACAACAAGCTCACCAAAGGGGGAGAAAGAGCTTCATAGGTCCACCGTGGTCTTCAGAACAATGACACAGAAATGGTTCAGTTTTAATAATCAATACACGATCTTTTGAAATAAGGTGCTAGACTGCATGGGGTCCCCTAGGAAACCCACAGTGGCCCCCAAGATTCACCCCAGTTTGTACATTACCGCTGCCTGAGAGTAAGGAATTTGAATGGCGGATCCCAGTTCCAATCTCTTCCAGCAGCTGGAGATCCGACCTCTCTGATGCTGGAAACTTGGACTTGCACAACATCCCCAGAGACATCCAGAAATGTGTTTGCCAGCAGAAAGGATGAGGCTTCCCACCTCAGTAGTGCATCGGAACCTTTAACCGTAGGACCAGTTGTCCATACAATTGTTTAAATATGGGCAACAGCCAACGTTAGAACAGACGGAGGAAGTCCAGCTGAGGTTATTTCCACAATGTAACAAGACCTAAGAGCTCACTCCCCGCCTGCCCGGATGACCCCTCCCGGGGCAGCTGCATCCAGGACAGAACCCGAGCTCTCAGATGCACGTGAACACGGGCTGGAGGAGGGGTGCACTGAGCATGCGCTCAGGAGCAAGCGGCGAGTAGCGTCCAGCACGGCAGGGAAGCAAAGGCCCAGGGCCTGCTGATGTTTCTAAAGGTCTTGCCCAAATCAAGTAGATGTGCCCAGCTCTGGATCCCAGAAGGGCAGCCAAAGTTACAGAGGTGAGAGTGAGTGAATCTGCCATGCTAAGAAAAGTAAGCAAACAAAACATCCTGAGTGATGCATTTCAATACAGAGCACACTGTCCTTAGACAGAGCCCACATCAGAGAGGTTATCAGCGTGTTAAATTGTTCATCAGGCTCAAGTTTTCCACTGCTAAAAGAGAAAAATCAAGATACTTTATAAATTAAAATCAGATATAATTGCATTCTGTAATTTTTTCTTTCCAAGACAATAGGTGACCATCAGCGTTTTAGGCCACCTGCTCTTGCTTTATATGGCTTTTTGACGTAAACAAGTCATTAACATCCACTTGACAAATAACTTAAATGCACAACATTTTTTAATGGCCAAGAAGGACATGATTGACTTATCTAGAAAGCCACTCACAAATTTAAAACCTGGGAGACATCCGCAGTCAGTGTAGATCAAATTTACACGTTTTAGATGACAAGTTTCCAGAGGAAGAAGCCACATTGATATAATTACCCAAATTACATGACTGTTTCGTTTATATACATGTGTTTAATAAGTCCCTTTAAGCAGGAATATGGTGAAGCCATCCATTATTGTATTTAGCGGCTTCAGCACGAGCGTTTTGGGACTCGCAAGCATCTGGGCATCTGGGAAAGGAAATGGATGTCCAGCCAGGTTCCTCTCTCCTGCTCACAAGAAGCCTGACCGCGGCTTTCAGCTAACATGCGGGGACTGTGAGCCGCACTGTCTCCACGCGTCCCAAGGCGCTGGGTCAGACCCGAAGTGACAGTTGACTCACAAGCAGCTTGTAGCCCGAGTGGCTCATGCAGCCCGGCAACCACCTCCCCTCTTCACCGTCGCTCAGCATAATGGGGTCGAAGGAGGGACTCCACTATAGTAAATATCACAGTGACAAACTCGGGATGCACGCAAGTATCAAGAAAAGCACAAGACAGCGTGGATGGAGGAAGAGGAGATGACTGTATGACTCCCAATGTGTGCATAGAACAATTGTATTAAAAGCAAAAATATGTACCTAAAATATCCAGAGAATGGCCTCTGAGCACACACATGGTCAGAGCAGCGGAGAGCATCTCCTGAAGAGATCTCCTGGGGATGCAGGATGGGAAAGACTTTCCAACCACGTCTCTCTTCTCCTCAGTAGGAGACTGAAATCGGGGCGCAGACGTAAGAAGCCGTCAGCATATTTAATATGCCAGAGCCAGTCTCTAAATGTGAAAGCAAATGTCCAGAAAAATAACAGTCACCTTGGGATACTGAGGCAGCCAAATCTAAGGCGGAAAACATCAATTTTCTTTGAAGATCACCAAAAACCTGGTTTTCAAGCAGCCCGACTTCAAAGGCAAATACAGTATTTCTCCTTTAGTCTGGCTGTGGCAAGAAAAAGCATGTCCTTGGGAGGTCTTCTTTATTTAGTGAAGGAAGCAAAGGTGCTTCTGAATTGGTCACATCAATTACGTATTAGAAAAACAACCCCCTAGGAAGCAGACACTCCGACACTTCTCTGGGCAGCTGGAGTCTGTTCCCATCAGACCTTCGCAGGATGCAAGTTATCGTCAGCAGCAAAATCTGTTCTACAAGCGACCACCTGTGCTCTGAAGACAAGGAATGACGATGGGCAGGAAAAATGTCTGCTCTAACTACGAAACGAAGTGATTTGCATCCACACTCAGCAAATTTGAGGTTTCGCGGTCCCTCTAGCTTCTGTCCTGCCGACACCAAATGGCAAGGACCAAGAGAAGCAACGTGGGTCAGTAAGCGCGTCCCGTTGCAGCACATCTTCCACTGTCTACTGACAGAACAGCAGCATTGGGTGCTGCATTGTTTTAATACTCCCGAGTGTGTGTGCAGGAATCGGGAGAGGAAAACCGAGGAACAGCCGCAGTGCAGGAAGCCTTTGTCAACCATGCAAATCCAAAGGCAGCCAGGAGGCTCGTCTCCATACGGCTGTGTGTGTTAACGGGTGTTTGCAACGGCAGCTTCAAGCTCCACAAAGCACGTGAGGTATCATCGTCAGGATGCAACGTTTCTGCTGCTATATTTAATAAAGTGCAAAAAATGTTCCATGCAGAGGACCTACGCTATTCTTTAAAGTATTCACATACACATACACACTTCTTTCCCCAGCCCCCGGACATGAAAGCTCATGATTTCCCATCCTTTCAAAGAATTTTCTCCTCTTCTGGCTAGAGAATCAGCTGTACCATTGTAAGCGTAAATACTGCTTGTTGGAGGAATATAATTAGTGACAACCAATCCATAACCTAGAGAATTTAACATGCAAAGACTTGTATTGAGTTTTTTATCTAAAATTCGCTATTTCACATGTAATCTTGATTTGACACACGTGTACATTATGCTAAATCCTTTTTTTTAAAAAGTCTTGTTGTTTTAGTATTCTCCTAAAATATATCAAAGTCCCATAGTCTGAAAACTAGTCTTCTATGGTAAGATAATTTAATCTTTTCACCCCATTTTTTCACTGTAAACATGAATAAATATGAAATTGTCATGAAAACTACATTTGAAATTCAGCTTGTGATCATTTTAACTTCAATTTAACATTTCCAGACGAAGCAATATTTGGGATAAATGTGCATTTAACATTACTACAAATTTAATGAAAAAAGCGTTTGTTTGCGCAACCTACATCCCTGGGTATGCCCGTTCAGAAGGTTCCTTTTCCTCAAACGTTATCTGAATCAAACATCGAGTGTGCTTTCTGCACGTGGCTTACTGAATTCTGACTTCTCTCTGGCCCCAGAGAAATTATTATCTACACAGCGTCCTCACTGACTTATTTTTTAACTCTCTTTGGCTCCGTTCCATTCGAGATTCGAAGCATAGCTACTGCCCCAGGCAAGTAGATTTATAAAACTCTAACGACCAGGTTCCTTTTCAGATCTCACCTAGAGCTTCCAATCTTAGAATAGTTGCATTTGGCATTTTTCCCTGTTTTTTTTTTTTTTTTTTTTTTTTTTTTTTTTTTTTTAGTTAACTCTACAAAGCATACATCATGGGATATTTTAAGGACAGCACCCACAGCTGCCACCCTGAGTCACCAGGGCACCACTGCACCTGTCTCTGGGGATAGTTAACAGACCTCATGATCACACACGGGTACAGCTCGTCCCCAGAAACCCTGTTCCTTATTTACAGGCGGGAGCAAACGTGGGCTGTGCAAATCCACTTGGCAAAGTCTTACTTCCATTTAACAGACGTATCTCTATACAAACGGCCACAAAAATTAAATTCAGGTAAAACTTTCATCGTGTGTCCGTGATCATATTTTAAAACACATAGCTTACAACATTACCTATTTTCTTAAAATTGAAGAATTAACACATACATTTTTTTTCTAAGTAAATTTGCTTCAAAATGTAGATTGCCGATATTCCTGACCATATTTATCGGTCCTGATTTCTTTCTTCTGTGAAGACTTGAACATATCTATGGAACTTTATTAAACTTTCATTTCTGTAGAGGCATAACACTTGTTGGCATTTTCTTTTGTTTTGGAAATAAAATTTAGAAATAATCTTTCCTAGAGATTTCCTAAATGGACCAAAGCACTTTTTTTTTTAAACCAAGTGGAATTTAATTAAAATGACATGAATTGTTGGGAACGTAAGAAGGTGCAGCCTTGCTGAGCCCCTCCCTGTGGTTTTGCGTCTGGCCCACGCGTGCGGAAACTCCACAAGCGTGTGCTAACACCCCTCTCACACGTGAGTGCAGTTGGTGGATGGCGGGGTGTCTACTCGACTTCTGTTCTCTTTAATATCATTAAGAGGCAATGCATTGCGAATGTGGCACTTGAATACTTGCTTATAGGCCTTCCTAAAATTCTCAGAGAGAAAAGCGTATATGATGGGGTTCACCGAGGAATTACTGTACGCCAGGCAGTGGGCGGCGATTCTGAAGAGGAAGGAGGCGGGGGTCAGTGGGAAATCCCCAAAGCCAGCCCAGAGATTGATGACGTGGTGCGGCAGCCAGGATATCCCAAAAACCACAACCACCACCAGAAGCGTCTGCGCGGTCTAGAAGAAGAGGAAAACAAAGGAAACATGTCAATTAGAACAGGAGAATAATTTGGAGCTTGGAACACGCTCTAAGATCGCTTTATGTATATTACGATGGAATCAGATACTGAATCCGCTTTAAGTGTTGGCCACGACTTCATATCACAGTTTTGTTCCAAAGTTGTCCGGGATGTGGAATAACTTCATCATGTATGTGAGACGCATGTGGATTACGGGAAGCGTATTCTGGATCATGGGAATACAAATGTGCAGAGACTAAACACTGTGACTTTAAAACCACAGAGCTCTGAGCAGGGCACACGCTGAGACAGTGTCCCCCGAGACGCAGCTCAGGTGAGCGCTCAAAACCTCTCCGAACGGTGGCCTCGACGACCGTGTATTTCTTTACTTCTTCTCGTTGAACTCTGCCAAGTGAAAGACCCCAACACACTGATGCATTCCAGAGAGACATCTCAGATTCTGTCAGGGGGCCAACTAGCCCCATTGTTCGGCTTGCATGTAACCCTTCCCTCGCTGCCCCTAAATCGAAAAGAGCTAAAGGCAAAGGCAGGACCCACGTGCTTCCATTGAGATTTGTGCCAAGCAGGGGATGGAAGAAAGCCATACCTGATTAAGGACCTCAGCACAAGATGAGCCTTCCCTCCAGCTCCCTGTCTGCAGCATGCTTTGTGTGCTTGCCCATCACCTCCTCAGTGGGCTGGGCTTGAGCCTGAGAACCACCTTTTCTGTGTTTCATGGCAGCCCGTTGGGTACATGTTTGAAAAGCAACAACTAGATAGTAATGCTGGGATTGGGTGGAAACTATCTATGGCTTCAAACAAAAGATAGTGGGCTCTTAATATATTTTAAACTAAAATACAACACAATTAGCTGGCTCCTTCCTTAAAAGGTTGTCCTTCCTGCAACATGGTGGCTCAGGAACCAAGCAGGGTCCTGACTGCTGATGGCCTCAGCGGCACCGGGGCAGTGGCGGACGACTGGGAATGTCCTGACTGCTGGCCGTGTGCGGGAAGCAGACCCCATCAGGATCACGGGTCTGGGATGAGAACACTGAGATTTAGAAAGGTCAAGACAGGTGCCTGGTGTTCCAGAGCCGAATGCTAAGTTAGAGTGGGAAGCCCGGTAATGTGATCCCAAACCCATGTTCTGAATGCTCAGACACAGGGAAAGAATAGCTTGCAAAATCTGCCTAGTCACCATCAACCCCATCTCCCACTCTGCGCCCCTCCCTGAGCTCCCGGGAAACCAGAGCGTCAGGGCACTTGGGCGGACAATCAAAGCCTCAGAAGACAGCGGTCACCTGGACCTCCAACAGAACCATGCACGGAAATGTCCCCAGCCCCCTGTGCTCGACTGCTCCAGCTCCCAGGTCACCACCGTCAGGAAAGGGGATCTGGAGGATATGAGAGATGCAGGCTCAGAGCCCCTTGCCTGAAGGTTGGAATCTTCTCTCTCAGACTGAGCCCTGGTTGCTAGAGTTTGTGGAGTGGAAACATGGACGTCCGGAGCACCGGTCCCCAGCACCTTTCCCTGACCTCCCCGCCAGAGCTTTCCCTTCTACACAGAGCAAATCCCGACCAACCAGAATGGACAGATAAGGGGAAGGAGGTTTGGGAGGACTGAAGGAGACGGAAGGAAGAAGGCTGAAGAGCACGGGGACGCTCATTATCAGGTCCTCACATGGAGCGAGGGCAGGATGCAGGAGGTGGTTCCATGGCTAGGACATCCCTGGGAACGTACTGCCTCAAGCCCTGCCCTGCGGCCCCCTCCACCAGCCCCGTGAAAATGAGAACCCCACTGAAGTTGCCGCACCCCCAGGAGGGCAGCAGTGAGCCGCCCATGCCCACAGGACCAACGTTGGCAGCAAACCCACACGCAGCACACATCCATCAGAGACATGCGCTGGATGGCATACACTCCGTAACCAGGTGGAGGCAGAGATGCAGGAGGAGGGTGGGATTTCAGGGCAAGGCCAGGACAAATGCATCAGGAGGGGCAGGACATGACAGGACTGCTCACCATCACAAGGTGCTATGGATTGTGCAGAAGCCTGGGACTCACGCTAGCCATAACCTGGATGTGCAGCCTTAGAAAAATGACATAACCTCCCTGGGCCTCGACACCCTGCCCCGGTGAAATGATTCTGACTGTGCCTCATTCATTCAAATACTTAAAACAGCTCAGGTAAAATCCAACAACAGGTTTTTTATAGGGTGGCAGGATTACATATTAAAGCCGCTTACTGCATGACACACAAAGCAAACAAGAAATTTGCTCACATATATTAACAGATTGTCTGCTATCAATCCACTTATCCATTAGTATATGAGAGATTCCATTCCCAGATGATTTAATCAAAAACAATCGAGACATAATTATACCCACAAATAGAACAGAACACATCATCTTTTCTTTCTAAGACAGAGAGGACATCTCTCTACTTCACCAAATGAATACCCTCTGGATATCCCATTTCATTGCATCTTTCAGGAAGTTTCTACTAAGTGCCAAGCTTAGGACAGAAACAGACCCCAGCAGCTTATTGATAAGATCCAGTCCGTGGGGCAAAGGTAATGTGCGTGAATATGGCATATTTTATATGTGTATGTGTTTGCAGTTCATCCCAAATTTACCTCTCAATTTTTAGTGATTCCCCTGATCTTCTCAGAACCATGAACAAGGCTCTTTTCTTGGTCTCCCCAGAGCATTGAATATGAGAGGACTACAATTTACAATAGATGTCGGGAAAGAACACTTGCGTCCTTGATCATCATAAATATGCTGTGCAAAAAGGTGCTGTGCGATGTTATGACTACCATTTGTGGGTGAAAATGTCTGGCTATATCTCCTCCCTAAACATCTTGTCCAATACTCTTATTCTACTTTCTAAAATCAGAGATTCTATAGGTATCATGTAAGAGTTAGATTAATCCTGATTTGTAACATAGTTTTTCTCAAAATGTGAACTGTAATAAATACCAGGGTGTTAGATGCCTTAATATGACTCGCGAGAAGCTTGTTCAGGATTCACAGGACGAGAAAGACAAAAGTGGGTAGAAGTCCCTTCGGGGCCCCTCCCCCATTTCCCCTGAGGACCAGTGTCAGCACAAGTCAAAGAGGAAGAGAGGACAATGCATCTGATCTTGGGGCTTAGGAGAGAGATTAAAGTAACATCTCTGAAAAGACAGTTAAGCCAGAGCCTCCTAGAATCATATCAACGACGATAAATACACAATAAGATGGTTTTGTGCAAATTATGGACGTCAGGAACTCTACCCTCTGTCCCAATCAACCTAGAACACATCTCCTAAAGAGAATCCAAAAATCTACCTGTTTCCTCACCTCTCCAAACCTCCGTCTAAGTTTTCATGCAGCATCTGGTCACCTGTGACGCCCTCAGAAGCTGACTTCCCATCCCCACCCTGTGCCTCACGGGCAGAGGTCCTTTTCAGATGTCTGTACCAAAGAACCTAAATGCCACAGGCAGTGGTGGATATAAGGATAATTAGGAATAAAAACGAACTAAGCTCTGAAATGTGACATATAGAATATATATTTGTGAATATTACCTTTTTCTTCGATGCTTCTGACTTCTTCGACATGTTCTTCAATTTTTTATGCAAATGATTCAGGACCTGGAAAACACAGACTAATAAAACCGTTTGCCTCTTGCTCACAGTTCCTTGTCTGATTTGCACTGACAATTCTTGACACTCTGACCTGGTAATCACATTACTTATAAAATCATTCAAATTGAAATGCACGTAAGGTGCCAAAGTAATAAGGAATATGAACTGCCAACTGCAACTGTTTAACGTTTAGGAGTATCCAGGGACGGTTGTGGTCACAGCATCTATTTGCAGAGAAACTGGGGTGTGTGGCTCTGGAGTTTTGTCCAGAAAGTGTCACACTGCTACCCATTTATGGGTCCTTACTTGTCTACCTTCCACCTCAGTTTCCCCAAGATTCCACATTTTAACAATCACCAGGTCCCTGCTGTATGTAGGGCGTGATGCCAAATCCTAGAAACGTGGAAAAACCAGAGGTCTCCCTCCAGTGCACCGTCCAGTGGGGAAAGCAAGCAAGTGAGCAAATCAAGATGATGTAATCAGAGTTCTCCAGTGCAGCCGAAGTTTGCTTCAACTTATTCCTTCTGTTTTCCTGTTGTGGGCTCCTTACAGCAAATTCCCACCCACCTGCTTTCCTTGAGTTCTTTATTCTAATTCTACCTACTGTTCCATGAGTTTAGACAACTCACATGTGGGGGACTCAGGCTCTCTGGGGATTTATAGACGGTTTAGCAAGGTTTTACAATTCACATCCCTGTCAGAGGATCTCCTGAGGATACTGGCTCTGTTCATTAGCGAAACTATTTCTGCCTTCTCTTGCCAGTGTGATACTCAGGAGAAAGGATGTGAAACATTTGGGTTATATGTAGGAATTTACAACATAAGCTCAGTCTTACACAACAGAGCCCACCCTGCAGACTTGTACTGGGGTTCATTTTTATATACCATCGGAGTGAACACCTAAGGAAAAATTAGCCTCTGGATGACTAAGGGCTTTGGGTTGTCTGCAGTTAGCCAAATGAGGCTCTGAGAGAACTAGAAACCGCTTTCCAGACACTTTTTTGTTTCCCTCTAGCACCTCAGCATGGAAATAATGCAATCAATTTGGACTCACTGCAAAAGTCTACTGCACTCAGCTAGATGCAGGACTTCTGGAGTGATCAGTTATACCCTAATTAAGAAACTATAGGATTTATTTACCAACTTCATGAGCTCTAAGCAAGTTGAGCAGACATCACGGGGGTGTGAATTTCTGACACCAAATTCTCAGCCCTACCGAACTACTTCTCCCTTCGTACAGTGGCTTAGCATCATCTCCAACAAGACGAGTCTTTCACTTGGTACAGTAACATTTAGGATTGCTTTCAATACATTGACGATAGATTAGTTAACTGTTCTGCCAACAGAAATTAGGGTTCCAGGAACTGAATGTAAGAGAATAACAGAAGAGATTTTGCAGGATCTTGTCTAGGGAGGACGGGCCGTGTGAGTTTCCTTGTTGGCAGCCTCCCCAGCAAGAGACCACAGGAGGACACCGGTCATTGAGGACAAGGGACAAGAAGAGAGAAGAGAGGACAGGCCGCACAACAAAATCAGAAAGGGACATCTGGAGAGGAGGCCAAACAGAAAAGTGAAATATTATCTGCTTCATAATGCTGCCCGAGGGTCTATTCACTCCTTCAACAAACTCAATGCATCACATCTCAGGGACTTCAAGCCACCAGTGGAATGTTGAGTGGTCAACAGAGAAAATACCCATGCATAGTGTTCTTCGCTGTTTCCCTTCAATAGCTCAAACTACGAGCACACATTGATATATTATAATGCATATATTGATATATATTTGATAAGATCTTGCCATCAAAGGTATCATGATGGGTTGTAACTGCATTTCTGTAAAGGATGATGATGGCATGATGGTGTCACTCTGTGGTTCTATACACTTAGCAGTGTGTGGGAGGCATACACTCAAACCTGAGCCAAGGTCACCTTGGGCATCAGATGTCTCTGGGGATGTGGGAGAATTTGGCAGGTGGGCACATGAAGAGTTTACCCTCATGTCAGATAGTGGACGGTCCCAAACAAGAAGTCCCTCCAGGGAAAGAGAGCAAGGGGCCAGCCCCGTGCAAAAAGGAGCACGACAAGCACACACCAGCCCGGGCATTCTGCGTGTTTCTCAGGGCCAGTCAGGCACAAACTTTCTACACGAAGCCATAAGGTTTGGGAAGTAGAAGGCAGCACTCGAATGCAATTCCCTTGTTGAGTTTTAAAAAAATGGAAAAAATGGAATCTCAGATGACTTTTCAGCCATTTGTGATTTTTCATCGTGGCCATCAGTCCTGGGCTTGGAGAAAGAGCTAGTCCTGGACCTAACATTCAAGAAGAATCATTAGTTGGACAGTGTTCCTTAATGATGGAGGCAAAGAAAAGCAGCTGGAAAAAAACACTTAAGCTATTCCTCAAGCCCTGGATTGAATCTGCAAATATTAGCTTGAATGTAAAAGAAATTTCCAGTTATGCTTAAAAGCAAACTATTTCCATGTAAAAAGTATCCCAATGAGCATGCATTTGTTGAATTTTTTTAAACTATTTTGAAACTTTGCCCTACGTGTGAATTTCATAAATTCTCAGATGACAGAAATGTAGCCTAATTTTTTCTAAAATTTTGCCTTGTCATTTCCTTCGAGAACACCTGGAGACTTTTGGGAAGTGAAAGAACAGTATGCTTCAGCTCTACTTCAGGTGATTATGAATTCACCACCAAATATTTTGAGAACACTTGGAGTCCTGAGCTTCATGCCCCTAAGGCCCTCCCTCGGTGACTGGAAACTGCCTTAAAACCCTTCCTGAACCATCTACCAGCTTCATAATCTGGGTCAGTTGCTTTGCTCTTCCCAAACCCTTTCCTGGATGCTCCCGCCCACAGGCTTGTGCAGACTGAGCAAGACAGTTGCTGAGGTTGAGCACTGCACTGGTAGAACCACGTTTTGTTTGTTTTTTTTCCTTTTGCATTTGAAGAAGGCTAAGTGAATAAACCAGCCATTTTGCAAAGAGCTAAACTACAGCTATCTTCCAAATGTCCTATCTTGCCCTATCTCTTCCATGTATCTTTATATATAACCCTTCAATGCAGGCCATTCTTTCAGATAATATCCAAAACTATTACCATTCAAACAGACACAACTCTACATAGATGATATGGGGCAGGGGAAAATAGAAACCAGGGGGCTTATAGTAAACACTTTTGCTGGGAAAAATATGAATTGAATGTAAGTAAGTATTGCTCTCTGTAATCTGGTTACTCATGGCCCTAGAGTCATGGCCTTATCAGAAACAGAAGGAGAGACAGAGAAAGACGAAAATAAAATGCTGGGAATTTCAAAAGTTGGCAGCAGAGATGTTTTCCTCACGGTGATGGTACTCCCAGAATATGTTGGGGAGCTGGGGTTTACCCCCAGGAATCACTGTCACGTGATTAAGCATATATTCTTACTCAAGCACAAACAAGTGTATCCAGAAAGCTGAAGACTGATCAGTATGACAGCTTCAAAATCCACTGTTATTAATGAGAGAGGATGTGAGTCTGCTGAGCTCTGCCAAGATATGTGAAGGGAGGATGGGAGCAATTTTCCTGGTAAGGAGGGAGGGGTAGCTGGGCCAGAAGTGTCAATAATGCAACTCTTGATGGGAGTTAGGGATTTAGGCCTGAATCACTTCATGCTGTCTACACAACCATTCTAAACAGAATTGAAACCCATCCATCCAAAGTTCTCTGGAGACTCAGGTCAAGGTACTGTGAAGAAATATTCTTTTAGCTCTCAGGTTTATCAAGCTGAAGCTTCTGGTAAAATACAGTTCGAAGTGCCTTCGCCAGGAGCAGAGGCTTCAGGGAGCAGGAAGGGGACCCGGGCGACCAGCCGGCGCCCCAGGCAGGGGCAGGGGAGGGGGCGAGGGGCGGCGCTCTGGCTTACCGCGCTCCCGGGGCTCTGCAGTCCTGCAGTCTGAGCCCCAGATTGGATCCGCCGTGCTGGGTGTGGGTGGCTAAAGCTGAGGGCGATTCGGCTGCCAAGGGGACAAACTCAGGGTCCAGGGCTGTGGTGGTGGGAGGCCGAGGGGTGGCGGGACCTCTGGGAAGTGACCTGCAAACTTTCCCCAGCGGCTCCCAGACTCCAAGTAACTTTCCCGCGCACCCTCTCGCACACCATCCACCAGGGGAGGACAAAGGGCTGTGGGGATGGTTCTCAACCCAAGCTGCCCAGAAAACTGGAGCGGGTGAGGGCAAAGGGGCTCCGAGAGGGGCGCGGGGACACAGGAGCTACCCCGAGGCCCCGAGCCCGCCGCCCACCTGAGCCCCCGCCCCTGCCTGTGCCCCGGGCGCCCACCTTGGCAGAGCAGAAGCAAATGAGCAGAAGCGGCAGCAGGTAGCCAAAGACGAAGGTGCACACCACGTAGGCCTTCTTGTGGCCCTGGTTGGGCCACTGCTCCCAGCAGAAGGTCTGATTGCTGACTTCCAAGTGGAAGAGGCTGTAGTGGTAGGCCACGGGCAAGGCCATGGCGATGGACAGCGCCCAGATGAAGCCCAGGCCCAGAAGCGTGTTGCGGGACACCCGCAGGGAGGAGGAGCGCCGCAAGTGCACGATGGCCACGTAGCGGTCCACCGACATCGCGGCCAGGGTGAAGATGCTGACCAGCATGGAGACAGTGAAGAAGTAGTGGGTGAACCTGCAGATGAAGGCGCCCAGCACCCAGGTGGGCAGCGCGTACACCGTGGCCTGGAAGGGGATGCAGAAGAGCAGGTAGGCCAGGTCGGCGATGCTCAGGTTGAGGATGAACAGGTTGGTGGTGCTGCGCCGCTTGCCCGGCTTGCTGCGTGCCAGCACGGTGATCACCAGGCTGTTGCCCAGCACGCCGAACGCGAAGATCAGGCCGAAGAGCACCAGAGTGATGAAGTTCTCAACGTCGATGCCCAAGAGCGGTCTGGGCTCCGGGGCGGGGGGCTTGGGCCCGCTAGCGTTCCCCTCGCTGAGGTTCCCGGCTGCCAGCTCCATGGCCCGCGGGCGCGCGGACGCGGTGGCGGGGGTGCCCTGCTGAGGAAGAAAGCTCGGAGGAGCCAGGGGTCCCGACCCCGAGCACGCAGAGGGCGAGTTTCCGATCCTGCAGCTCCGCGATGGGCACGCACCCTGAGGCTGAGCCTACTGGCACCGGCTTTGTGCGAGGCCGCCTGCGAGGAGCCCAGATCGGGACCTGCCCGGGAATGCGTGGCAGTCCCCAGAGCGCGGGCTTCCCTCTGCCCTCTGCGCGGCCGCCCAGACCCGGGAGGAGGGACCCGCCAGGGCAGCTGCAGGGGTGGAGAGACCCCTCTGCGCCTTACCGGTTGCTGGTCCCTGCGGGCCGGGTCCCTCGTTCCCGGGCGTGGCTTCGGGCTGCACCTGTTGCTCTGAGCCGCTCCCTTCCCGCGTCGCTCCCGGAGCCCCGCCGGCGCGCAGCAGCGCCCGCCGCAGTTGTGGAGAGGGCTGCCCGCACCTCCCCGCCGCCGGCGCCTCGTCCCCCTCCCAGTTTTCGCAGGGATTCCAAGTGATCTGCCGGGGGAGCGCTTTCTGGGCGCTCTCCCGAGGGCTGACAGAGGGGGTGCTCCGGGCCTCTGCTGCAACTGAGACGTGGAAAGCACAGCTGGCTGAAATCCGCGCCCCTGGGGGCCCCTCCAGCCCCCGGAAGTCACAGCGCGCAGAGACTGCAGGAGTCCTCAAGGGATGGGTCGCCGCCCACCTCCTCGCAGGAATCGGACGCGCTCGCTCGCCTCTGGAGGTGCGGACCTGCGTGGGTCCCGCGAGGGCGGCAGCTGCGGGGGCAGCAGGGCCCGGGCGCCGAGCAGAGCCGAGCGCTCCAGCGCGCGGGGCGGGCAGGCGGTGCGCTGCGCAGTCTCCGCATCCGCGGGCGCCGCGCATCTTTCTTGGCTCCTGCGGCGGCTGTCCCTGAGAGCGCTCCCGGCCCCAGGGATTAAACCCCCAGAAATCAGTGACCCGCACTGCAACCTGGAGTTTTGTAAAATCCCTAATCCCACCCCCACCCTTCCCACCGCTAGGGAGGAAATAAACAGGAAAAAACATGAAGGGCCTGTTTGAGTTTTCACTGTAAACGTCTAAAATATTAAAGGTGTGTTCACATCATCCAACTTTAGATCAGTTTTGCTTTGTGTTTCTCACCTGAGCGACATAAACAGAAGTACTGACATGACATATTTGTGAGGTGGAAAAAACATGTTTACACCAAGAAATTGAGCTGAGGATAGCGGTGAGTAAGCATCATCCTGGTGTGTAATCTTGCTAGTTCCCAACTAGAGAGCTGAAATGGATTCATTTCTTTGCAGCGTTGATATGATGTGTCTCTATTCACTTCCAAGATCACGGTGTGTTTCCAGCCCTCTCCAAATGATGACTGAGGGTCCAGTATGTGGCAGACACAGGTCGCAGAACGTTGAGCGGGGTGGGGTGCGCCCTGTGGGTGTGACATGGAGATTACTTGGAGAACAGGCCAAGTGCAGGCACAAGGCTGAGCCTTGGGGAGTGGGGGAAGCAGGTGGTGGGGAATCCTGCTCTCATTCTGCCTCACCTGTCCCCTCTGCCTCGTTTCTAGGAAGAGGTTGAAGCAGTTCACTGAGCATCCACCGCAGAGCAAGTACTTCACCTGCACTCATTGTTTCTTCTAATATCCACACACATTTCCCAGAGGACGAAGTTGAGTTTAAGTAACTTATGTAGCAGAGTATCTTGCTAAATCAAGAAGGCTCTTACCTTCCCTGGAAAGTGCCTCCAAACCTTGTCCATCAGTTGCTTTTCTCCCCAAGGGGTTCTCTGACCTACACGTTGATGGGATCCTGCATTGGGCAGCTCCATTATATTGGAAGTCATTTGTAATCAAATTTGGGAAAGGGATGTTCTTAATTATTATGAACTATTTTCAACATGAAACAAATAAGATGAAATTATAGTGAATACCCATGGTGCCCACCATCCAGGTTAGAATAATTAAAAAAAAAAAATCAATGGAGTTGGAACAGCTTTTATCTACTTTGCAAATCACAACCTCCACCCCCCCCCATCTCCAGGTAACCTAAATGTCTTGTCTGTTAGTCATTTCTTTACATATTTATGGCATATGCATAGGTTCTCACATAATATACTATGAGTTTTTAGTTTATTTTAACATTATATGGTTGGTATGATAGTACTGATTTTTCCCTTAAGGTGTAAATTGCCTGATATTGCTCTAGATACACCACCAGTCTTTGCTACTTATTGGTCTGCTATATTTTTTGCAATCTTCCCGTGTCCTGTGATTTAGGGGGTATCTCTTAGAAATAGCACATAACTGGAATATTTTAAAACCCAATTTTGCAATCTCTATTTTTTAACTAGTGAGTTTAGTCTGTTTACTTCTTTTTGTTATTACTGATCTATGTGGTCTTATTTTTTGTTTTCTGTCTCTGTGCTTCTGCTTCTCCCCCATATTTTAACATCTTTTGGATTGCATTTTAACCTGTCTTTTTTTCCCATCTTAAAATGGGGGGGGAAGGAATATGATCCATTTTTATAATTTTGCTGGTTACCCTTGAGTGCCTGCTACCTGCCAGGAACTATTTTAAGTTCTGGAGTTAGAGCAATGAACAAAGCCAAGCCCCTTCTTTTATGGATTTTAAGTCTTACTATGGAGACAGGACATTAAAAAAGAAACAAAACCATAATATGCCGTATGGTAAATACTCTAAAGGAGAAGAAAACAGGACAAGCGAAAGAGAGCGATAGGAGGGTGGAATCATACAGAGGAATCAGGAAATATGTCTTCAAGAAGCTGACATATTGGCGGGAACCGGGAGGAAGTAAAGCAGAAAGCCTGCGTCTCAGTCAGTGCAGGACGCTATAACAAAATTCTCTAGATCAGGTGACTTACAAAGCGCAGACATTCATCTCAGCTGGGGAAGCTGCAGTCCGAACAGAGCAAGCCGCCTGCAGATTGGGTGTCTGGTCAGGGCCCGCCTTCTGGGTCACAGCCAGAACCATCTCGCTGTGCCCTCAGGGCAGAAGGGGCACCGGGGCTCTGGCTCTGCGGGGCCTCTTACAAGGGCCCTCATCCCATTCATGGGGCTCCACTCTCATGAACTAATCACCTCCCAAAGGGCCCACCTCCATCTGCCATCACATTGGGGGTTAGGTTTCAATATGCGAGTTTTGGGGGACACCTGGGCAGAGCCATAGGATGAGTTATGTCCAGTTACATCCAGTTAAGTAGGAAAGGAAGAGACGTGCCATGTCCAGGCCAGCACAGGGAGAAGCCCACGCACGGTGTCCATGTTCTCTCCTCCTGCCTGTGATGGTGGAGGATGGCCTGCTGCCTGGGGCCAGCCCAGAGGGAAGCCGGCTAGATCCCGACGGATAGGAAAAGTCACCCTTTAGGGAACTGAAGTATCTACCCTTCCCGTGTCGAGTCCCTGTAGTTATTGGAATTGGTTTCTTCTATTACTGAGACCTCATTGACATGTAATGTTACGTTCGCCTCAGGTGTACGACACAATTTCCCATTTCATTGAAAGCTTATTTATGGGCTCAAGTTGCTTAAAAAAACAAAACAAAACAAAACAAAGCAAAAAACTAGTAAGGCTTTTCAGTGTAGAGTCCATGATACTGATAGAAAATAATGTCTGAAAACTGATTTTTAAAAGTGAACTTTAGGGGCGCCTGGGTGGCTCAGTTGTTAAGCATCTGCCTTCGGCTCAGGTCGTGATCCCAGGGTCCTGGGATCGAGCCCCTCATCGGACTCCCTGCTCGGCGGGAAGCCTGCTTCTCCCTCTCCCACTCCCCCTGCTTGTGTTCCCTCTCTTGCTGTGTCTCTCTCTGTCAAATAAATAAATAAAATCTTTTTAAAAAAAAAAAGTGAACTTTAATGCTATATGTATAATAAATATATCAGGGGAGGGCGCCTGGGTGGCTCAGTCGTTAAGCGTCTGCCTTCGGCTCAGGTCATGATCCCAGGGTCCTGGGATCGAGTCCCACATCGGGCTCCCTGCTCGGCGGGAAGCCTGCTTCTCCCTCTCCCACTCCCCCTGCTTGTGTTCCTGCTCTCGCTATCTCTCTCTCTGTCAAATAAATAAATAAAATCTTAAAAAAATAAAAATAAAAAATAAAAAAAAAATAAATATATCAGGGGAGAGAACATTAGAAAAATGCCCCTGAGGAAAGACAGTGAAAAGTTTCATGGGAACGTGAAGAAACAAGCCAAAGTTCCCATATCCACATACGTGCTATTATATGTTCCTCTGTCACAGGGGAATGTCTAGAATTGAATATGTATTTTCATGGGTTTTCACTGTTTGTCTTATGTAATCAAGGGCCACCCTGAAAAATATACCGGGGTTAGATTTATGGGCAATGGACAGAATGATCGCTCGGGCTTTGCACAGCAGGACATGAAGGAAGTGTGCGAACGTGGCTCTCGGTTCTGTAGAAGGCAATGGGATTATCTTCCCAGTGGGAGCTCCATCTGCCCTCCCTGCTTGCGAACCTCCACACTGGGTTCCTACCCAGCCGCCAGCCAGGCACGTGCCCCCGTCACCTCTAACTCCTCGCTCCCCAGCATCCTGGCCCTGCCGCTGGTGGGCGGCTCCAGCCCTGTTAGCTGCTTTCCTGCGACGCACCGTGTTTCTCCGTAATTGTGCGCCTTTGTCCATCTGTCTGAATATCATTTCCCCTTTTGTTCCCCGGGGGAAATTCTCGCTCATTGTTCACGCCCTGGCTACCATGCTCCCTCGTTTCTGGAGTCTTTTTGACCTTCTTCCTTAGGGCAGGTCACCCCTCTTGCTACAATCACAGAAACCCTGCCATTTAGCGCTCTCAAATCACTCAGCCAACACGTAGTAATTTTGTGTGTTGAGGGCTTGCATTTCCCAGGCTGAAAACCCCAGAGTCTCCTCTGGGCAAATATTCAGGTCAGTTCCAGATGATTCCCTCTCCCCTCCATGGAGTGACTCTCAGCTTCTGGAAGTTTCTGGTATCAGCTCCACATCCTGCTCCCTCTGCTGAGAGGCAAACATTGTCCCCTGTGGCCACTGTGGAAACCTCTGGAACCACAGTCACTGCCCTCCTATGTCCTGGACACCCACACTCTGGGCTGCAAGAGTCAGCCAGACTTTCCTCTGGGATTTTGAGGTAACAGTGGCAGGTCCCTGTCCTCTCTGCTCCTGAGCCCCAGCCCAGCCACCTGGGGCTCTCAGCCGGACCATTTCCACTCCACAGGTGGTTTTCTTAACCTTCACACTAGTAGCACACGTTTGGGATCTACCTGTGTCAGTATGGGTGCAGGGGGGTAACGTCCTCTAGAGCGAATGTGCTGGGATCCCATCCTGTAGAAATTTTACGATGTGAATACGTGTTTATCTGCCCAGCATCACTGGCATGTGCTGGAAACAATGTCTTGGCCATTCTGCAGTAATCCTGATTGATCCCTCCATGTCCTCACCCTGCTCTAGAACGAGCATCTGCCCATGCTTGGCTAATCAGAAGATTCCAGAGGCTATGCTTCCTGCGGCATTTGGACCGCAGGACCTATATAAGGTGAGAACTGTCTTTCCTGCCTTGTGAAGTGAACCCCTTGAGACCGCAGATAATATAAAGGAACACAAAGCCCAGGGATGGAGAAAGAGGAGCTCGGACCACGTATCTACAGCTGTTGGATCCAGCCATGCCCAAAGACTTCTCAGTCATATGAGATAATATATTCCTTTTTTTTTTTTTTAAGTAAATTTGAATTCAGTTTCTGCAACCAGAAAAGGCTGAATATAGCATGGCTTCAAGAGAAATGTATATAACACCTCTCAACTACTTAGGTATTTATGCTCAGTTTGAGAAATGAGATATATATGGAAGAGAAGAAAATATAAAAGATGATATAAATTAAATGGATAGATACTTGAAACTAGTTATTTTAGTCTGTTCTCCAGATTAAAATTTTCCAGTCTTTAAATTTTTTATCTTTTTCTCTTTATGCACATTTAAGGTAATCGTTATGTTTACCCTTAAGGTCTCTAAGAAATTAAGGTTCAAAGACTAGCAAGGGGTCACATCACATTTCATTTAAGAAATCATCTATCTGTAAAGAATTTTCCTTCCTGTAATGCATTTGCTCATTCCGCTCATTCATTCATCCACTCACTGAAGGAAATCAGTTACATCATCATACTGGTCCTTCCCCTGGAAATTGAAAGTGGAACATTTATGCCAAGAAAGGATTATTCTCTGTGCAGTTTTTTCTAAAGAAACATTTCTTACTGAATTGTAATAAATATACAAAAACACATGCAGATCATTCATCACAGATCAACAGATTCTCGGAAGTCCTTCCGCCCTTCATCAGAGCTGCTTTCCCGCGCCTCCTGTAAGATGCAGGTCACCATACGGGCGCTGAGAAACCGAAGACAGCAGAGGCCTGGCCTGGAGACCGAGTGCTCCTCCTTCTGCGTCCTGTGACAGAGAGAACGTGCTGGGCACAAGACAGGACGGCCGCCAACGCCCCTCACTCACCTCCTCAAAACCGAGCAAGGTGGTGTCCCCATAACTTGCACCACTGGGAGCCCGTGAGCGGGCGGCTCCCAACTTCCATGCGCCGCCCGGCCGCCGCCACTCGGCTCGTCGCCTGCTACAACTCATGGTTTCTGGCTCATCTTCCTACGCACATGATGGATGCTTTATCTTTACAATATTTGACCCTGCTTGTTCTGCACATGGTTGACTTCTTCATTTTCCTTCTTGAAAGTCAGCTTGAATTCCAATATCTAAAAGGTGCCCTTGATGTCATCTATCCGATTTTATTCATACATTTGTTTCCTTATCCCCTCAATTCCATTCTAAGCTTTGCATTAAAACAATTGGGGGGAACGCGGTCTTTCGTATGAGGAAAAGCCTGACAGCCCAGCACTGGGGAGAAGCTTCTTCCCCTGGCCTGGAGACCCCCCACCCCACCTTGTCTCAGCCGCCCCCCTCCCTCTACCACTGCTGACTGGCCCACCCGCGTGCACCAGCAGAGTGTTCCAGACCGGAGGCAGGAGCAGACCACGCGGGGACGAGAGGACAGCTCTGAACCGGGCACAGCTCACCGTACCAGCAGGTGCACAAGCCTGGGGAGAGGGCGTCTCTGTGAGCCTTGACTTCCTCACCCAAGACAAGAATGACGATTTCAGGGTTGAATTTCCTTGAAATTGTCTGTCTCTCATTACGAAACCTAACCCACCAGAATACTTAATGTGTGCATAAAAGGATCTAAATAGTAAAATGTACGGACTGCATACGGAGTTCCAGATCTTCAAATTTGTTTTCCAAGAGGAGAGACAAATGCTATTTACGGAACATAACATGTAATATAGGATTAACAAAATGAAATAAATAGCAAACCTGTGTTTGCGCTTTTAGAACCTTACAGAATAACAGAGCTTTGGAAACTTAATGAACGCCCCCTTCTGTTGTCTGTCTTGCCTCAGTCTCCCCAGCATGCACGTCTGCACACGTGGCCCAGAAAGGTTGTCTTCCACCCATGTCTGCGTGTACAAGGGAGCAGCGGGTCATATAATATCGGCATCAGAATAAAAAGCTCTACCATCCCCCTATTTTCTTATTTTCATCTGAGTTTGAAGCGAACACCGCTGTGCACTTGACCAAGCTTGCTCGAACGGGCTGCAGAGAGCCGGGGTGCTTTTCCGTCTCATACTCGGCACGTGGGGAAACAACTCCAGACTCAGAGTCTCAAAAACCCTTTTCAAAAAGCCTAAGCCCTAAAGTAACAACAACAAAATCACTGAAATTGTGGGTAAGACATAAAGGCTGACTTATCCTCCACACAAGGTCATGGGTGTGGGGCTTTTCCCTCTTTGGTGACTAAGTGGATGAGGAAGAGGGCAGCTCCGTGCATGGTGGGGTCGGGGTCAGGGGTCAGACACTGTCCCCGCCTCCAGAAGCTTCTGTGCCCTGGGAGCCACCAGCCTATTCCGACAGGCTGTGCTCATCTTGAGAAAGTGCTCCTCAGTGCACTGGAATTGAAACAATGTAGCTGCAACATCTAGCAAAGAAGAAACATCCAAGCCGGTGACCACAGTTGGGGATTGATGGTGATGAGCAGCCTCCAAGTTGTCCCCTTTCCTTTTGTCCTAACTTGTGGAACTACAGCCAGTATTCCAGCCCCACCCACCCACACATCCGTATCAAGGCTTCTGAAACTCATGGGTCTTCGAGAGACCCATGACCTGTCCCACAATGTCAGAAATCGTTAGCATCTCCCACCTATTGTGTCGGGAAGTCAAGACTCTGATCTTCAGCACCTTCCTGCACTCAGACCCACCTGTCCAGCTCAGGGCTGACGGTAATTAAAAAGCAGCTCCTTTCATAGCCCCAAGGACAGTTCTGAAACTCCCGCAGTTTGGTTAGGACTGAAAGCCGCCCTGGCTTACCGCCAGCTCCCGGGAGCTGTCATGTCTCCTGCCAGCCACCGATGGGGAGACAGAGCGGTGAGAAGAGGAGAGGCGTCTCTGAGTCCCACCAGTGCCGCGAATGTCCCTGCTACCCTGCTATGGCCCGGAGTGCTCCCTTCCAGCGGCCACCCAGCCGCTCCCCAGCGGCACGCAGTTTGCCAGCTTTGCTTCCAAGGCGTGCGGGTCCTTTAGAGCACGGTTCTGTCAACACTTCTGACCTCGTCCCCAGCCAGCTTTCTGCTGCCACCACACTAACCGCAAAACATCACAACTCAGAGGCTTTCTGAAAGATGCATCTTTCTCAAAAGTCAGCTTGCCCTTGTGGGTCTGGCTCTCCACGCCCTCAATCTAAGGCCCAGCTGAGAACACTCAGGGCCCACTGTCCTCCCTGCGAGGAGGAGAAGACGAGGCCGAGCCTGAGGCACGGTGAACCCGTGCAGATGTGACGCCGAAGCGGTCACATCAAGAGCCCACGGGGACAGGAGCTCTGCACGGAAGGATGCTCCCGCCGTGCAGTGGGTGCTGAGAGAGAGCCCCTGTGGCACAAGAGTGAGGCCCCCCAGGCTCTCCAGTCATGAACTATGGAGGCTGGAAATACAGGCATCTGGATGAGCATCATGTTTTCATGGGTAAACTGTTGATGAATGCGAGAAGCACATTCTAAATCTGTTACTTGACATCATGACTTACCACCCGACTGTTGATTCCTTCTTCCCCTGTTTGGGGGTATCGTTCAGCTCCTGTGGTGCATGTGGTGCCCTGTTAAGGGTGGAGGAGGTGAGAGAGAAGAGGAGAGGGAGGAAGGAAGGGAGAAGGAAGAAGAGGAGATAATTTCTTGAAAATAAGCAGCCATGAGAAAGGACATGGGGGCATGGGAGTGTCAGCCTCCATATGAGGAAAAGGAGAAAGGAAGGAAAAAGGAGGTGGAGAAAACCATCATTAAAGGTAAGCACAAAGGTGAGGAGCTTAAAAGTGAGGGAGGGAATAATTTTGGTGCAAATGATGAGCAAGGAACTCTACACCATATTCACCCACAACGATAATGAATCAGCTGATAAAAAATGGTCAGAATCAACTTTTTCAGAACTCTGGAGTGTAATCAAGAGTTTAAAACAACTAGTGTGTGCTCCGTGATGAAAAGCCACTGAGTCTTGGTGAGAGAGCCATGAGGGCCACGGCCAGTCGCCTGCACAGGTGGCTGGTGCCGGAGAAAGCAGCCCAGACCATACTCTCAAGGACAGTGGTTGTGCATTTCCAAGGTCAGTGGCTCCCTGAGGATCAGCTCAAGGGTTGTCCTTGTCTCATCTGCCTTGGGGCTCCCCACAGCAAATGTGGGTTCCCAGGTAGTATTTGTTGAAAGTATTTAAAGGCAAATGTATTAGTCATTGCCACATGGGGCAAAGGATAATAGTTGAGGCAAGCAAGAGGCAGACCAAGCACCTTAAAAAGGAAGATGCATGGGAGGAATAAGGACTTGGAAAATGTCCACCTATACCAGGACATCAAAGGCCATATGCATGCCTGGTGCTGGGTGGGTGCTCAGGAAAGAACAAAGACGACCCCATGGACCTCAGTCTCCATGCTGCAGAAAAGCAATAGACTGCAGCAGAGTAATAGACACCCTGGCTACACATGGAGGGCTGTCCAACACAGAACCAACCTATAAGGAGTAAGAGAGTGGAATTCTTGTTGTTTGTTTGCTTGCTTGTTTTTGGTGCCAAATGTTTAAGGAAGTCGCTGTCACAACACTAGCTGTCCACTCATTAATAAAACACACACTTCAGTGGCCAAATGCAACAAAGGATACAGAGTTTACTAAGCTAGTTCAGAAACCACTAAACAAACAAGCAACATCAGAAAATGCACAACAAGGGGGGGCTTCTTATTCCCACGGTTGCCTCGTTATAACATTCAAATTGTCCAGTCTTCAACAGAAAATCACAAGACATGCAAAGAAACAAAAAGTATGGTCCATTCACAGGAAAAAAACAATTAATGGAAACTTCCACTGAGGGAGTCAAGACATTGGACTCACTAGAAAATGACTTTAAATCAACTTCTTAATTATACCGAGAGTAAGAGGAAATCACAGGGCAAGCCCTCCCCAAGTAGAGATATTGATAAACACAGAGAATGTATAAAAAGGAACCACACAGAAATTAAGAACCTGAAAATACAATAATTGGAATGAAAAATATACTAAAGGTATACAAAGTTATACAGATTGAAAAGAAAAAATAAAACTGACTTTATTCACAGATGACATGACTGTCTGTGTAGAAAATCCCTTACACACCTAAGGAACCCACAGAAAATCTCCAGAGATAATAAGTGTGTTTAGCCAGATCACAGAATGCAAAACAAATATACAAAAGCCCATCATTTTCCTATATATCAGAAGTAAACAATTAATATTTTAAACTAAAAAAAAATACCATTTACAATAACAATTGAAAACTAAAGAATGTAAGTATAAATATAACAAAATATGTGCAGGATCTGTAATGTGGAAATTATAAAACATGAATGAACAAGTCAAAGAAAATTTAAATAAATGGAAAGATACCCCATGTTCATAAATAGGAAGATACAATATCGTCAAGATATCAGCTCTTACCAAATTGAACTATAGATTCAATGCAATGCTGCTAAAAACCCCAGCAAGCTTTTCTGTAGATATCAACTACCTGATTTTAAAACTGGTAAGGAAAGCACGGCAATAGAACAGCCATCACAGTTTGTGGGGGAAGGGAAGACAACAAATTTGGAGGACCCACAATGCCAAGTTTATGACTTACTCTGAAACTACAGGAACAAGACAGCATGGTGTAGATAAAAGAATAGACACATATGTAAATAGAATAGAATAGAGAGCCCAGAAATAGACCCATACAAATATATACTACCTGTCTTTGACAAGATGCCAAGACAATTTCAAGAAAAGGTGACACAAACATGACTCCTTGCGTGAATATTAACTCAAAATGGACAACAGACCTAAATGTGAGAGAGAAAACTAGGAAACTTCTACAAGACAAGATAGCAGAAAATCTGCATGAGCTGGGATTAGGTCAAAGGGGTGATACAAGAAAGAAAACACTTAGTAAATCAGGCTTCATTAGAATTGAAAACTTTTACTCTGCAAACATATTGTTACATGAATGAGAAACAAGAGAGGACTCCTGGAAGAACACACAGGTGAAAACCAGTAAACTTGGGTGTGGTGATGCCTTTTTAGATACGGCACCAAAGATATGATTCATGAAAGATATAACTGATAAGCTGGAATATATTAAAATTAAAAACTCTTCAGTGAAAGATAATATCAAGAGAATGAGAAGACAAGCCACAGACTGGGAGAAAAATATTTGCGAAAAGCCCATCTGATAAAGAACTATTTATCTAAAATACACAAAGAAATTTTAGAAGTCAATAATAAGAAAGAAACAACTCAATTGAAAAATGGGCCAAAGACCTGAATGGACCCCCACACACACACCAAAGAAGATACACAGATGGGAAATATGCTTATAAAAGATGCCCCTCATCATAGGTCATCAAGGACTGGAAATTAAAGCAACATTCCAAAATCTAGAACATGGGCACCACCACATGCTGGCGAGGACGTGGAGCTGGCGGAAATGCAGAACGGTGCGGTTACCGTGGATGCGAATGTGGACAGTTTCTTATAAAGCTCAACTTTATCCAGCAACAGTGCTCCCAGGTATTTACCCAACAGATGGGAAGACTTACAGTAAATAGATACTTTCTCATCTAAAAGAAAGAAGGAAATTTTCCAAAGCTCTTTCTCAAGAAAGACCAGTTGTTTCATTTTGCAGGACCCAATAAAGTGAAAACTATAGGTAGAAATTCCTCTTTTACAAAAAAAAATAACAATAATAAATCAAAATCACTCAAATGAAAAGTCATGGAAAAAGTCATCAAACCAGAACTTCAGTTTCAGCCTTAAAACAGCAGGGTTTTGCATATGGGCAACGTGTCCTTGGAAGCTTCATGAGCCACTGACTCCCGATCCTCACATCCCTCCTTCACTCCCGGCTCAGGACATAAAGCCGAAACCTTGGGCCCAAGACTGACTCGAGCATAAGGACAGCGGATGCCCGCATCTCCCGTCCACCTCACTTCTAAGTGGGCATCCTGTTCCCTGACAGAGAAGTCAGCAAGCACCCTCCCAAGCTAACCTGATGCCTTGGTGCTGGGAGGCCCTGCATCCAAGGAGCTGATACGTCTCAGTTATGCCAAGGGGTCTCAGAGCTTCCAACCCCTATTTGGCTCCTCTTCCTCAGCCCACAGATATGCCAAGACCAAGTCAACCTAAAAGAAATTTTCCTTTAATTCTGCCTCCCTTCTAGCGGCCCTCCACCCTCCACTTCTCTCCCCGTCTGACTTTCCAGAGCAATGTGAGCGGCACATCTTGGTTTACTCAACCGTCATATATTAGAGCTCTGTGCCCTCCCTCCACAGAAATGAGTGCCTGATCCCTGACGACCCCAAGGAGAACAGGCTCAGAATATTGTGCAAGCAGTAAACAAATCTGTATTTGATAGAGCCGTTGAAATATTAGCCCGCCCTAATTAACACCCTCTGGGACAGGTTAGATCTTGCTATGTGTGTAGGGTGACAAGAAACAATGATTAATGCCAAAACCTTGCAGAATACTGAGATCTAGTGAATAAGAATCCGAGAAACCACAAAAGTGACTTGAGAAGGAAGAGTCATAGATGTAGAAGGAGAACAGGCGGGGGCACAGAGAGAGAGAGACAGAGGCACCACGCGGACACAGAGAGGAGAGAACTTCCACACGCGGACCGTTGGCAATGGCGTGAATATTTTCCACAGGCCAGGAAGAGTGAGGAGTGAAAGTAAGGTTAGGGAAGCAAGCAACTAAGTAACTGTTGATTACATAAAGGTTAGTTCCAGTGGATTTTCTTTGAATAATTACAAATAGAACATCCACAAAATTATGCATCCTCCTTTAATTTATTCAACCTTAAAAGAATTTCTGACGTGCTCAATGTTCCTCTTTAACTATTGTTTTTAATCCGTTGAGTGGACATATAATAACTTACTTAGTCATCCTCCTTTTGTTAAATATTTGGATTTCTAATAATGATGGAATAGTGAAACAAGGTCACAATGAACAATTGTGCTTGTAGAAATCATTTCTTGTGATGTCTTGCTTCCTCAAGAGAGATACCTGGCAGTGTGGTGATTTTATATGTGGTGCTTAGAGCCGCTGACAATTATGCCAACAAAAATTAAACTAGTTCTATTACTTTCTGCTAATTTAATATCTCTACTCTTTTATTTGTTAAGGTAGTTTAACAATTTCATCACAAGCTGTGAAGTGTCTCATGTTTCATGACCTACTGTCCTAATCAGCTTGTTACAATGAATTTCAACTGAATTAATCATCGCATATGTGGTTTAAATAATAACCCCTTTCCATGGTGTGGCCAGTAAACCAGCTAATAAAGGAACAGTATCCTTGGGAATTGTCCAGACATGAGCGTCTTACTGTATTTTGAAAGAAATGGTATATGGATTCATTTTTTGGCCCAGGTATATTCCATTACCTTGTTTTCCAGGAGATCATGTAAAAAAAAAACATGATTTAAAACTGGAAAGCATAAAAAGATTTCTGCAAAGTGAAAACTAGATGAGCCTTTATTTTGATGTTTTATAAAATGATGTGTTTTTACTCCCAATTCTTAGTTTTCATTCTAAATTTCTAGGTGATGCTAATAATATTTTATCTAAATTTTTTTCAGTAGCAGAATATACTGTTATTTGCAATCTATAAAAATACTCTTTGAAGGAAAAAATTAAATAAAACAAGAAAGCATCAGGAGAAAACAAACATGGTCCCTCTCCTTTCACCCTGACAACCCCTGTGGACATTTGGTAGGAAATGAAAGTAACCCAGGGCTAGAAAATTCAAGAAGGAATGAAAGGCATACAATGGAATGCACCCAAGATTGGCAAATCCATAGAGATGAGTCAGCCAGGGCTGACTAACCAGCGTTGGGTGGGTCAGACGCTCAGTCCGGGATGCCGGAACCATTCTGGGAATGGATGCAGTGAGGACCACACGGGGCTGCCAGCGCGCTGTGTACCAGAAATTGTACACTTAACGTGGTTAGAAGGGTAAATTTTCTGTGTACTTAACCAAAATAAAATAAGCTCAAAATATTGGCAACACATAAAAAGAACCAAACAAAGGATATAAAAGCCTCCTTCCCCTTAGCCTGTGCCTGTCCTCCCAAAACAATCACTGAAATGGTTTGGCAAGTATCCTTTGAAGAAAATACTATATGCATATAGACCCTTATATATAAATACATAGTGTAAACATATTTTATTTGCATGAATAAGAAGATGGCACATACAAAGATCTGGATTTTGCTTCTCTTTCACTGAATATTTCTTGAAAATCTTTCGCCGTCAACTAATGAAGATCTACCTTCCTCTTTGGATCGCCTATGTCATTGTTTATTATACGACTTATTTATCATCTTTCATTTAACTGGACCACTCTAGTCTGCAGCTGGTGATGTTCAGATTGGTTTCTTGCCCATATATCAATAGGACCTGGGACAAATGATCGATACTTGGAGAATTTTTAAATAATCATGGTGCCAAGATGGAGGCACCACTTCCTTCTTCCCAGTGTCGACACTCCATTGCTGCTCTTTATGACGGTGAAGACATTCTCTTGGTAAGTGGCCATTTCCTTTCTCATACAGCCTTGCACTGAGAGGCAATTAGATCACATTCGAGGCTCCCTGTGGCTCGGTCAAGAAATACTTACTGGGTGCCCACTATGTATCTGTCTGTGTCCTAATTACTGTAAGATCAGTATTCAAAGTGAAAAAGTTCCCGCCCAGAAGGGGTTCATATTCTAAGGGGAGGAGACAGACCATCACACAGACAGTGATCACAGATGCCGCTGAGTGGGTTTCGAGGAACTTGTCTCAGGTAGGAAGCCAGGAAGTTCTGTCGAAGGGGGTGACAGGTAAGCTGAGCCTGCGTACAGAGAAAACAACAGTCTTACAAAGTCTGGAAAGAACATGTAGAGCAGAAGACAGCAAGAGCGGTGGCCCTGACCCACAGCCGGCAGATCCAAGACACAGAGCATCTATCCTGGAAGGGAACCCAAGTGCAAAGCGGGTAAAGGGAGGTAATGCCTAGGAGGTGAGACCCGGGGTTCCCATGGGGCTATGGAGTCCAGGTGAGCTTCAGACTGTACTCTGGTTGCAGAGAGATGCGTGCCAAGATGACATTTACGGACACCAAGAAGACCAGGGGATGGGCGAGGGCGGCCTGGAGCCACAGGCCACGTCTCCGCCCCAGACCTGCGTACGCTGAGCTGTTCACGGCCACGTGTGGGCAGGGGCTGCAGTTCCGGTTGGCTCACTGCTACCGTCCAGGCTCGGGGCTCTGATCGTCTCTCTCCTATTCCCCATGTCACATTGTACCCCTGAGTAGTGTAAGGAGCAATACACTTCTAAGATACTCTAAGAAGTGGAGGTCATTTCACCGTACATAAATTTAAATCTGTTCGTAGTCTGAACACATGGCCCTGAGTAATCCTTCTTTTTTGTTTCATTGAGTTCCCTTATATTTTTATAAGCTACATCAAGCAAAGCAATTTTTTTAAATGACTGTAACACTAATAGTGGTGAATCTGACATCAATCCTGTGTTGAATTTGACCAATTAAAATACGGGTGTTCTTTATAAAGTGGACAAATCACTGGAAGTAATTAATCGCTCCCCAAATACTGTAAGCAGGGTAAAAGAAATAGCACATAGGAAAAGAGGTGCAATCTCCTTCGAAGGTGACACATAGAGGTCACCTTCTGAGACCTAGGGCTTTACTGGCTGTGCCCGGGAACAAACTTTATTTTTCCAAATACTCAATTGAGAAGACATTGCAAAGATGCTCACATTATTCGGTGTCTGGCAACTTCATTCTTTGATGTGAGTCTTACTCCTGTGGTATAAGATAATACGTTACTAGAAAAAATTAAATTTTCAGTAGATTTTAATGAAAGCCAATAAATTACATCTTGACTCCACCATTAAAATGTTTACCATCATATTTCATATGTGGAGAGCACTGTATTCAGACTTGGGGTTATTGTCTCAAGTTAAACAGAAGTGGCTTATTAATAAATCAAAAATTAAACTTTGCAGTCAAAGCCAAATCCCAGGGATTACAAAGGATTTTTTTAAAAGATTTATTTATTTATTTATTTATTTATTTATTTATTTATTTATTTTAGAGAGAGCGAGCATGGGGGAAGGGGCAGAGAGAGAATCTTAAGCAGACTCCCCACCGAGCATGGAGCCCCTGTGGGGCTCGATCTCACTACTCTGAGATCACGACCCGAGCTGAAACCAAGAGTCAGACGCTCCGCCCACTGAGCCACCGAGGTCCCCAGGGATGACAAAGGATCCGTGTCGTGTCAGGATCTCACCCCTTGGTTTGTCTGTATCTGCCCCTAAGTTTGGCTCCCTCGTTTCTCCTTCATGGATTCTGACAAGGCAGGTCGACGGCAGCAGATCTTTATGTCAGACCAAGCTCTGGTGTAATAACTCAGATGAATAAATCACACGAGGAATCTTGACATACGAGATTCTGTGCTTTGACACAGAGCTAATACGTTCTAAAGTATTAAGGAATAGAAGCCTCATTTTCAGGCTCTAATTAAGTGTCTTGCAAATTGTTACAGAATGTGAAAAGTTTAACAACACTGAAAATGAAGACTGGCAGTCAAATTAATATCAGAATCTTGAGAGAAATGAAAATAAACAAAGATAAAGCTAAATATAACCTGAAATTACCTCAAAACTTTTAAAGTGCCTGAAAAATTAAGTGGCATTGTCTTTATGAATCCCGCACGCGACTCCTGGCCTAAAGAAGCCGAGTTGGGACGAGCTTCCTTGAGCGCGGAGCAATATCTTAAATACTTTACCCCAAATACCTTCCACTCGCCGTGTGTCCACCCCTCAAACGCCATCCTTGTACATTCAGCTACAGAAGATCCCAGACTGTAGAAATCTGGAGAAGAAGTAAGTGAGGAGTGAGGGAGAAAGCAATCGCGTGCAGCGTGTGACAGGTGGGCAGCAGGGGCCCGGGAAGGGAGGACAGCCGGTCAGCAGGAGGCTCTGCGAGGACCTGAGGACCTGCAGACAAGCAGCATGGGGTTTTTATCATCAAAATCTTCACAGAGTATAAAAGACACAGAAATTAGGGTCTGAAAATGGTGCATCTCAGGACATCACAGAGGGCAAAACAAGGATATGTTCAGAACCAGACTGGCAGCCACGGGGACAGACCCCGAAGGAGATGTTCCCACACACAATGATGGGGAACCGGGGTCCAACCTGCTTTCGTGTGCTGGCTGAGCACGTCTCAACTTGCTTGAGTTTGGGTAAAAAAAAAACAGAACATATAATGTGACAGAGATATTGGCACTCCTTGAGAATATCAGAGTGAAACAATCTGGAATAGCCAATCCAGTTTAAATGGGTCATCAAAGATCATCAGACATGGGGGGGGGAAGGGGGTATCCTGGAAGAAAAGATTAATAAACACTGACATAGGGAAAAACTGAGATAACTCAAGGAATAGAAAAAAATTAACTTTAATATTCTAAGAGATTCACTAGGATACCACATTCACAAATGAATATCCTATTAGCTGAAACAACCAGAGGACAAAAAAGCTTTTGGACGTCAAAATACACTTATAACTTTGGTTATTCTTAATTTAAATTCAATTTGGTTAACATATACTGTATTATTAGTTTCAGGGGTAGAATTTAGTGATTCATCAGCTGCAGATAACACCCAGTGCTCATTACATCACGTGCCCTCCTTCATGTCTGTCACCCAATTACCCCGTCCCCCTACCCCCCTACCCTCCAGCAACCCTCAGTTTGCTCCCTGGACTTACAACTTTTTTTAAAAGAAGAGCAGGAGAGAGAGGTATTCCAGAATGAAACAAAGAACAAAAGAATAAGAAGGAAAAGAAGGAAACTAGGAGAGCAAAGACAGACTCTGTGAGCCAGGGTCAAACCAACAACAGACCTCTAAACACAAAATAGAGGTGAAGAACCACAGAGAATTCATGGAAGCGTCTGTCCAGCACGTCTGGAGAAGACCTCAAGTGTTCAGGTGGAAAGGATCCCCTCGGAGACAAGTAAGAGGGATTTTTAAAGACTCATCTTTGGAAACATCCCAGAAAATTTTGACAGAAGCAGAGAAAATGGCAGCTTCCAAAGAAAAGCAAGGCCACCGCGGAGGACCGAAAACTAGCTGGCATTGACCGTCATCAGCGGTTTGAACCCGCCTCACACCCCACAAAATTATCAATCACAGGCAAGGCTAAAATAAAACCACTTACAAATAAGGAATAATTCAGTGGCTTTTTTATAAAACTACTTGAAGATGTTATAAAGGATGTTATTCGGGAATAAAAGATACAGTGTATAAGATCTGTTGCATTTGAGGATATAGGATGTACATTGGAGACACATGTTTGTCTGGTCAGTGAGAAAGAAAAAGGCAACTAAAACCTCACCAGAAAAAATTAAAATTCTACCATGGTACAATTTCAACAACTGATAGGAAAAAGGAAATTCCTGAGGGAGAGAATTCGTGCCATGTCGACACCCTGAATATTGTCTTTTGGGTCACACAGCTAGCCTAACCTTGGCCTGCAAACCCAGGCATGTCATTTCCAGACGGCGTGGCCTGCTGAGAGGCCCCCGCAGGGAAAAACTGGGAATCTGCTTTCCAACCACTTCCACCCAAACCCCAGCTCTGCACTTCACTATTTGAGGGGCTTTGAGAAACTCTTTCTGTTGTTGTTGTTTGACATTCAACATAAAATATTGTTTCGAATATACAGTTTTAATATATTTTAAGGACACTTTGTTGTGAATAAAAATGTGTCCACATGATTTTTTAATTTCATATTGTTGTTTTTAAAAACTAAAGGATTTAATTTTTTCTCTCCTTCTCTTATCATCTTTTATAGTTTCTAGACTTTTGCCCTTTTTCTCAACTGGCTTATATAGGACTAAAATAATTTATGAAATGTTGCACTTAATGATACTTAAATATTAATTTTGAAAGGATATTGAGTAGAAATGCATATGCCATTCTATGTTAAATTAATAAATTAGATAAATGGGCACAGGCCAAAATTACGGAGGAGAAAATGAAATCATCTAGGTCCATATACCACTCAGGCATAAAAGGGATCTGTTGAGATGCCAAGGAATTCCCCTCGTTCTTTAACTCTTTCAGAATAAAGGAAAAAACAAAACTTCCTGAAATATTTCTACTGAAATAAAGTAAGCAATAATGGCATCTGAACAAAAAAACAATCATTAAAATAACATGATTGCCATTGATGGGGTATCCCATTAATGGAATATGGTGAGAAAATAAACATGTAACTAAAAAATATTGGAAAGGACAACAAAACTGTTGGGTTTTTTGCATCTGGGACGATTGTCAAAACACCTAGACAAAACAACTAATAATTTATTAAACCCAGAGTTCAGTAAAGTAGTTCAATATAGGATCAGCATAGAAAAGCAATAATTGTCCCATGAATTAATGAATAAAGAAGATAGATTTCTTTGCATATGCAAAGCATACAGACATGCTGTGTAAATGGACCGCAGACAACAATGAGGAACCAATATTTTAAATACTCTGTAGGAATCCTCCCCAAAGTAATCCATAATTCAATGCACCTTCCATCAAAATTTCATTGCACGTGGAGGACGGTGGTGGGGAGCTTGACAAAACAGTTCTGAACTTCACCTAGATGAGGAAGTTGCAAAAAGGTCACAACATTTTCTGAAATAAATGAATCATCGTGGGGACAGCAAAGTTTGAAGGTGTTTTGCTCCCTTTCAGCAATCTTTCCTGCAGAAATAAATACATTTTAGGGGACTCAAAAGGTGCTCACTGTTGTATCTGACAATAGTAAGAAAATTGGAGATTACCTAACTGCCGATCTAAATTGTGCTGCATAAGTTAATTCTGATTCAACTGTTCTGGCCTCCTGTCCACTCACTGAAATAAATACTGTCTGTGTGGCGTCGTGAGAAATACTGAGATGGCGTGTCTACATCTCGGCTAGTAGGGAAGAACAGCAAGAGACACTTAGAGGCAAAAAAGTTTACAAAACAATATGTACAGCCTGATCACATTTACTGAAAACATTCTTTGCGTGAACATAAATATTTCTCTGGGTCTAGAGTTATGTTTGTCCATGAACAGCAAAATGTGGAAGCATCCACCAAACTCCTGAGGAACGAAAAGATGAAGGAGACCTTCCACTTTGTACTCGATGCATTTTGTGTAGTTTGATTTTATTAATTGAGTGAATGTTTTGTAGTTTTTTTAATGATAAAAGAGGAATTTCCAATTATTTGGTGATTTTTAAAATGTCCCTATACATAACTAGACTCACTCGCTGCTCACTGGAGCGTCTGTAACTTAGTAACTTTTGTCTCTCTGGCAAACAGCGCTAACTTTGCAGGTAAGATGCCCTGCATCTGTAGTTCACAGCAAGAAAGCCAGCAGAGGGTGATGCTGATGTCTCAAGAGCCGCCGGTATTCGGCACACGAGCACACAAACAACACCATCAGGGGCTGTAGAACGTGGTTCTAGAACGCCCCCTTGAGTTCTTTCTAAAGAAATCTCTGGAGACGCAAACACGTTGCTCACCTGGCGGTGAGGATGCTCCTAAAACCTAAAGCCACCAGCAAGAACTGAAAGAACTCGATCTGCCAAAAATACTTACATAATTATATACTTATAATATGTAAGTATATATTACTTATATACTTACAATCAGGAAAGGTTGTTCAAATATTAAGATTACCTAAGTGAGAAGTTTATTTTGTGAAAGAAACAATACTTCTTTGACTGACTTGCTAATAGTAGAAATCAGACCACAGGGTGCCGGTCCACCCACCGAGACATCACAGTTCACTCGCCCTGCCAGGACTGTGGAGACCGTTGCTCCGGATCTGTTCCTGGTGCCTGCCCACCGAGGAAGCAAGCCCCACGGAGCACCGTGCCCCTCCTGAGGCATAAATGCTCAGCGCGAATCAGGGAAAGTCGTTTTACTTCCTCTTTCATGTCCTCCTTGGTCTTTAACTTTTAAAATTCCTCTTGTTCTATTCTTGGGAACTGAAGAAAAAAAAGATTAGCAAACTGCAGAAAGATGTAAAATATGGAATAAATATAAACTGAACAATAATCTAGCATTTTACGAAAATATTTCTTATCAAATATTACAAACTCTTTGACAGTGGGTGATGTATTCATGCCATTGGGTCAGTCACTGTGAAGATACTGAGTTGTGTGCTCACTACTGAAATTGATACCAGACCCCCTGGAATGGTCCTTTCTAATTTTACCGTCCGTGACCTGGTGACCTCGAGCTTGCTTCGACACAGAAGCGTCCTGCTGTGCGGACAGGAGTCACCCTTCTGCCCAGACACCTGTGACAGCTCGATAAGCTTCCCGTGTATTCATCCTCTGAAAATCCATGAGCACCTGCTTTCACCACCGATGCTCGTACCTCGAAACACTCTGGATCCTACCCTTTCCCTGTGGCCCTTTCTCTGGGGGGATGACTGCGGCACCTGTCACCCTGAGATCTCGGGCATCTTCTGCCGGCCACAGAGGACAGTAGGCACAGGGCTCTTCCCGGGAAGCCACCCCGCGCCAGCTCACTCCCTCATGGGTCCAGGGACTGTGGTTGGGAGGCAGCAGAGCAGACTGGACAGGACAGAGCCAATCGAACATCCGCACATCCCGACTCTTCAGACTGCCATCTCAGCAGCGGTTCTCAAAGCGTGGTCCCCGGGCCCGCAGCATCAGCACCGCCTAAGAACTCGGGAGAGATGCAGATTCTCAGGCCTCACCCCAGACCTACTGTGGCAGGAACTCTGGGGAAACACGCGGTTTCACGGTGCCTTCAGGTGACTCTAGAGACCCCCGTTCTGCAACATTCCGGGAGCTCCGGAATTCCGTGCTCACTGACTGTCTCCGCTGGGCCTAGACGGAATCATCAGCCAGACAGCCGCTAACACATTCCCAGCTCTCCAGCCAACAAAATAAACCCACGCCCACGAATGACCCATGTCAGTGAGTCAGGCTCGAGATTTTGCCACTCTGTCGTTTGGGGCTGATCGCACTGGAATCCACTTGGATGCCCGCGTCAGGTTCCTGTCGCTCCAGATTCACGAGGCCCGGCTCGGGAAGCTGAGTGCAGTGCTGCTTCTCCAAGTAAATCACCTCCAGTCTGTGTGGACACTGCTGTCATCATAGCAACCAAGGGTGGGGCCGTCCCATCCTAGCCTGTCGCTCGGGACCAGCACTCCTGCCAGGACATGGCGAGTGATAAGCTGCTGTCAGGACCAGCCACAGCACGAAGCAGTCGTAACACTCCCTGCGGTCAGGCCCCTGCGCGGCCGCCCCAGCCTTGCTTCTCACTGAGACACCTGTGCTCACCTGCCTGCCATTTTGTCCGGCTCTCTCCTCCCCGGGACAACCGGAGAGCCCGGTGCTACATCCGCGCCCACGGGGGGCACCGCTGTGTTTTATAGAGATGCTCATGCTCGCTCAACGGGGTACTCCTGAGCACGCTGCTAAGTGGCGTGTCCTCTGGGTCCCCCCACGAAAAGCAAAAGCCTTGCATCAGTACCTTCACCTGTGAGGTCAGAGCTGTTAGAAGGGCAGGCCCAGGGGACACCTCTGAAACATCTCCCCCAACGTGGGAAAATACGGGAAATCAAAGACGACACAGGAGGTCCTTGCTCTGCATGGCTGGGTGTGCACGTTTCAGGTACACATGGAGCTTGGCCCGCCAGCCCCGGGGTATAATCAGGGTTCTCCAGAGAAACAGAACCAAGAGGATAGAAACATGTGTGTGTGTTTGTGTATGGATATAGAGATAGGAGGATAAAGACAGAGACGGAGATAGAATAAGAGAGAGGAAAGAGATGGAAAGAGATGTGGGCTTTGTTTTAAGATTGGCTCATGAGACGTTGGGACCTGCAAGTGCAGAATCTGCAGGCCAGGCCAGGAGCCAGACGCCTGGGAAGAGCTGAAGCTGCAGCTCCAGTCCCAACACAGCCTGGGGCAAAATTCCTTCTTCTCCAGGAAACCTCAGTCTTTGCTTGTAAGGCCTTCAACTGATTGGTTGAGGCCCACCCTCATTATGGAGAGGAATCTGCTCTACTCAGTCCACTGAATTAAATGTTAATCTCATCTAAAAAATGCCTTCGCAAGGACGTACAGTCTGGTGTTTGAACAAATATCTGGGTACCAAGGCCTAGCCAAGGTGACACGGAAAACTAATCACCAAACCCAACAGCACAGTTCGACTCGGTTATCACAGAATATTCACTGTGAGTAATTGGGGGTGAAGTGCAAGCGTTGTTCCTGGCTCCTCGGCCTGCACATCATGACATAAATAACAGGTGTGCAGTGGGGGCAGGGACCTATCACGTCACTTCTTTCAAACCTTGTTGGTGATTTTTGGGGTGCATCTGCTTTCAGTTCATGCACAGACAGCAAAGTGTGCAGAAAAAGCATCTGACAAAATTCAGCCTCCCTTAATGATTAAAAAAAATTCAACAGACTAGGAAGAGGACTTCCTGAACCTGATAAAGACATCTAGGAAAACGCACAGTTCACATTGTGGGCAATGCTGAGAGACTGAATGCTTTCTCCCTAAGACCAGGAGCAAGATGAGGATCCCAGGCTCACCAGTCCTACTCGACATTGTGCTGGAGGTTCCAGCCAGGGCAATTAGGCAATTAGGAATTAAAATCCTTCATATTGAAAAGGATCTGGAAAGACATTTCTCCACAGAAGAGATGCAAATGCCCACTAAGCACATAGAGAGGCTCAACATCATTTGTCACCAGACACAGTAAATCAAACCACAATGAGACACCACTTCACACCCAGTAGGATGACAAAAATCAAAGGACGTACAGTATTGAATGTTGGCAAGGATGTGGAAGATTCGGAATCCTCACACATTGCTGGTGGAAATGTGGCTGCTTTGGGAAACAGTCAAGCAGTTCCCCGAAAGGTGAAACAGAGTTTCCATATGACCTAATCATTCCACTCCTAAGTGTATCCTATCTAAAATAAAAAAAAACCTACATCCACACAAAACTTATACACAAATGTTTATAACAGTATTGTTCATAACAGCCAAAAAGTGGAAAAACCCAATACCCATCAACAGCAAAGGACAAAGTGTGGTCCGTCCATACAATGGAATATGATTCAGCCATAAAACAATGAAGTGCTCATATGTACTATGAAATCAATGATTCTTACAGCCATTATGCTAAGCGAAAGTAGCCAGACACAAAAAGCCACATATTGTATGATTCCATTTTACATAAAATGTCCAGAATGTGAAAAATCATAAAGACAGAAGTGGATTAGTGGCTGCCTGGGGCTGGGGCAAAGGGCTTGGGAGCAGTGAAGAGTGACTGCCAATGTGTGTAAGGTTATTTTGAGAAGCATGAAAATATTCTCAAGTTAGATTGTGGTGATGGTTGCACATCTCTGTGAATTTGCTAAAAAGCTTGGGACTCTATACTTTAAATTGACAAATCTGTGGTTTGTGAAATATTATCTCAATAAAGCTGTTATTTAAAAAAATATTCAGGGTCCCACTACATCAGTGAAGTCTGCAGTCCAGTAGACTGAGCATCCCAAGACATCTTTGTCCTGTTGCCAGACCCAGCAGGAAGGTAAGATGCACCTGTTCTGGGGTTCATGCAGCTGAGCCTGGCACACAGGGTAGGGAGCAGAGGGGAGCAGGGTGGGGGTCAGACTTGGGAGGGCAGATGGAAGCATCCAGCACAGTAGCCCGTTAGAGGTTTTGAAATCAATTTAGCGCATTTGTGATCAATAACTGTTAAGTGATTGGGGTGCCTGGGTGGCTCAGTCGGTTAAGCGTCTGCCTTTGGCTCAGGTCATGATCCCAGGGTCCTGGGATCGAGCCCCGCATCGGGCTCCTGGCTCAGCGGGAGGCCTGTTTCTCCCTCTCCCTCTGCCTCTCCCCCTGCTCATGCTCTCTCTCCTTTCTGTATCTATGTCTCAAATGAATAAAATCTTCAAAAAATAATAATAATAATTGTTAAGTGATTGACTAGAATTGATTACAATGGAGTAGAATGGAGTAGTAATTAGCTGTAGGGTCTCTATAATGTCATGAAATGCTCGTTGGTTGTGGTGCTGTACACATGTGCATTTGTATTTCAGTATAACATACATTCCTTACTGTGGGTCGTGGTTCGACAACTCTTAGAAACACATTGTTTGAAGATACTTATTTATTCATAGACACAGCTACATCATCTAACTCTCCAAGCACTTAAAAAAGGTCTAATCAATCAGTGACTATCTGCAGAGGACTATTAGTAAGACTACAATTAATAAATCATGTTTTGTTAATTCTAACCATAAACAGTCTGGAATAAAATACAGAATATAAGTACTTTTTAAAGTTTGCAAGTGTCTTCTAAATGACCATTCTAATGTAACTTGTAACACACCAAATATTCCTGGATCGTGTTTTTATTGATCTAACTAAGCTTCCACGAGCTCTTCTGGCCTGTCTTACGGAGACAGCACATCACCGCTTCCTCTCAGGGAATCGTTCTCCAGCAAAATGAAGCTGAGGCAGTGAGCTCAGGTGAACACAAGGTCAAGTGTTGTCTTGAATGCTTTTTCATAAATCATGGCCTTTCTGCAATTCTTCTCCTTATTAAAAACCTAAGGCCCTACTCTGTTGATCAAATTTAACTAACACAGCATCTTTGTGTTAAGTGGCTGACAGTCCACTGTGAAATCATCTAAGACCTTTGGTTGAAAAGTCCTCTGAACGTAATCATTGGCAAGTGGAAGATAAGGCTTACCAAAGGATGTGAAATCACAAAACACGTAGCGTGCTTCTCAAGCCTGAGAACCCCCCCGCGGGCCTGCAGACACACGGTTGACCAGCCCGTGCCCCTGGAGTCCAGATTCGGCAGTGGGGAGGCAGGGCCCGAAATGTGCATTTCTGGCCTGCTTCCAGGCCGGCCACACTGGCCCTGCTGTCCAGAGACCACGCTGATCCGGTGGGCTAGTTATCACATTTCTCTTCTGGGACAGTTCATCTCTTGTCACCCCTTTCTATTCTGCCTGGACACAGCTTACACAATCCGATTGGTTTGTGAAATCCACCTACCACATGGGACACCGGGGTGGCTCAGTCGGTGAAGCATCTGCCTTCGGCTCAGGTCATGACCCCAGGGTCCTGGGATCGAGCCCCACATTGGGCTCCCTGCTCAGCAGGGAGTCTGCTTCTCCCTCTGCCCTTCACCTTGCTTGTGCTCTCTCTCTCTCTCTGGCAAATAAATAAATAAAATCTTAAAAAAAAATCCAACTACCACAAAATATTCTTAAGAAGGAGCACTGACCTATGAATTATTAATTCTAAGTATATAAGGATGACTCCAAGACTCTAAGATTTCCCCAAGTGTCATGTGTTTAAGACAAAATTCCCATTGTTGCGCTGGGATAGGTCAAAGTGTATGACGTAATTAATGTTGCATTTTAAGAACCTCCTGCTTGCTATTTCCAACATCAAACACGCGGGCCCCTAATGCGAGTCCCTCTGGTACCACAGTGCCCTTTGTCCCGCGAGGTTAGGAGTTCTCCGCCAAGTCCAGACATGGCCGTCCCACTACTGAACTGGCACGCGCCCCTGAACCAGAGAACCAGAACTTCCACAAACACGGCCGCTTCCAGAAACACTAACACTCAACAGGAATTCCGTTTTCTCTCTTCTGAGGTGAGCATAGCATAACCTGAAAATAGGTCCACCTTTCACAAATTCTTTCTTCAGGTTTTTCCCTCAATTAATTGTAGTCTAAAATTAACACATTGTGCTGTTGGTCTGGTTAATAACTAATTGCAAGGTACTGCAGAATTCCCAGCCCAGAAGTAGCTCTCAACCGCTGACCATCCCAAGGAGACTGATAATCCAGGGTTTTCCCTCTGGGTCCAGGAAGACCTTCCCATTTGGTTTCATCAAGTGCACAGATGGAAATTTCATCTAAGATTTTGTTATAGATAGTCCATGGTAAATTTTCCCAATTGATGCAAACAGTTTGACTTAGGGGAAAATACGTGAAAATCATTTTCAAAGAAATTCAGTTTCCTTACTTCCAAATATGCCTCTAACCTTCTTCTCTTGCTGCCAATCGTATCCCTTCTCCTATCTAATTGCTCCCCTGAGGTTAGAGTGGTTTTCCTAAAAGAAAAATTTTATAATTAAAATATAATACGCTCTTTTGCATTTAACCCTCCTGCCCTCAGGATGAAGTTCAAATCTCCTTCAGAGGGTCACGAATCGGGACAATCTCCACCTTGTCTCTCAGGCTGGATCCCCAGCATCCCCCACACCGCACACGAGCAACACCCTCAGTTTGACTGTTCCCACCGTCCTGACTTACCACATACCCCCCGAGGCTCAGAGCTTGTGTGGGGCATGCTCATCGACAGTGGGCCTTCAGATCTGAGCTCATGAAACAGGACTCTCCGTGTGTGCTCTCAGCCTGCTACAGGCTAAGTGTCCATGTCCAATTGTCCCCAGCCACCGTAGGGGAGGAAGAAATTTCCCTCAGCCCTCTAGGGCCCCTGGTTGGTCTGAAAAGTCAGCTGACAAAGACAGATTAACAAGAAAGAAGCAGGCACACTTAGTTATTGTAAGTTTTATGTGACACAGGAACTTTCATAAGGAGATGAGGACCAGAAGAGACGGTGAGACTGAGTGTTGTTATGCTGGGTGTGAGGAAGAGTGGGGGGTGTGAGGAATACACAGGTCAGGAGCAGGAGGTGAGTGTTCCAGCCTGGGGGAAACAGCAAGGCCTGCCTCTTAGGATTCTTCTCAGGTCCCTCTAGCTCTGGAGATAAGGAAGCTCCTGCCCTCTGTGTCTAGGGAGGGTGCCCTTCACAGGAGGGTTCTATGAGCTGATTCCGGGAAGAAGAGGGGATGATCTTTCTGCTTCTGCCATTCCTCAAAGTCCTTCAGCTTAAAATACTCAATGCACCAATGTGCCACATTTGGGGTAGTGCATCCTGAACCCCATGACTATCTCTACCTCTTCTATCAAAGCAACTGTCACACTGGATTTCCAGTGTATTTGTTGGAATACTCCTCTGTATTTGGAAGGAATCATTTCTAACTTATTTACCACTGTATTTCTGGGGCCAAAGAGAATGTCTGGCACTCATTAAGTGCATGCTAGGTGAATGAATGAAATCCAAGCACAAGGAGAATCTCTGACTGCTAACAATATCCCACAGAGACCCTGCTAGGCCTGTTATAAATGACTATGGAAAGGCCACATTTGAACCACCATATTGAATTCCAGTGACTAACTTTCTAAAAATTGGTTGCTTATTTGGAAAAACCTAAATTTCCCTTTTCCCCTTTTCCTCTTTCCCCTTTCCCCTGGTCTTATTTTCTTGAGTAAACTCCTCAGCCTCAGAGAAGGGGGAGAGATAAAACTTTCATGCTCTGAGCTGAATTTTGCACATTTTCTGAAATTTCTAAAGTAGCACAATCCCTAATGAGAAGGAACTGAGAATATCTACTTATTCAGTTGGTTTTACCGGAGAAGTTACCAGAAGTTTCTGAGTGGTCACAAATCACCTGGAAACCCATTTCTGTTCCACAGGCAGTCTTCCTAACCTCCCCACTTCTGGCTCACACAACACTGACCACCTTAATAAGACACACAGAAGGAAAGACTGCACTCTTTTGCCTGGAGGACCAAGACGTGGGCCCTGGACAGTTGCTCAGGGGCCAGACTGCCCTCAAGCTGGGGCATGGGCTCTGTGGTTGGGACCTGTGCTCCAGGAGTATGGCTAATGGTTCCTCTGACTTGTACAAATGTAAATAGAGTCAAGTCAATAACCACTGGCTTGAGAAAAAGAAATAACAGGTTTCTCAGGGCCCTCCCAACATCGCTTATTATGCAAAGCCAGTAGCTGGGGAAAAGGTGGGAGGGTTTGTATAGAAGAGAAGAAATCAAGAAATATACCCCTTCCCCTTTTTTATAGTTGTTTCAATTTTTTAAATATCTGGTTTGTTGGGAATAATTACATACAGCAAAATTCACCCTTGTTAATTGCACAGGTCTATGAGATTTGAGAAAGAAATGCAGCTGTGAAGCTGCCCCCACAATTAAGATCCAGACCGTTTCCACCACCCCAAAGTGTTCCCTTCTATCCCAGTATGGTCCATCACTCACACCACATGCAGCTCTAGGCAAGCACTATCTGCCTCCATTGTAAGAGTCGTCCTATAGATGGACTCCTACAATATATAGACTCGAGTCTACCTTCCTCCGCTTGTCACCACGATTCTGAGATCCATCCAGCCAGTGCATGTTCAGAAGTTCACACGTTTTCATTACTGAGCAGCATCCCATTGAGTGAATGACCTATAGGTTCTTTACTCACAGGGTGATGGACAGTCAGGATACTCCAGTTTGGGTCTGTTGTGAATAAAGCTACTGTAGACAATATATAAGTCTTTGTGCAAACATGTTTTCATTTATCTTCGTACCTAAGAGTTGTATTGTCGGTTGGGTGGTAAGCATATGTTTGTAAGAAACTACCACACATGCCCCACGGTGACTGTCCCATTCTGCACCCCCACCAATATGGATGAGGGGGTTCCAGTTGCTCCACATCCTCACCAGCATTTAGTATCATCAGTGTATGTTTTTTAAATGTTTAGTTCATTCTAACCGATGTGCACATTGTCCTATTTTATGCTGTGGCTTGGGCAATATTATTCTTTTTGATGTCTTTATTTCTTTCTGAAAACATTACTACAGAATTCCTACAATTTGTATTCCTAAGAAGAATTTTTTTTAGCTTTCTGTAACCCCTTTAAAAATATTACATTTGACCAGGAGTTACACTGACACTAAGATTTTTAAAATTTACTTCTTTCCCTTTCTAACAGCAAATTGCTAGTGTAGGCTTTAAACCAGTGAACTGAAAATAATAAGTAAGAAGAAGAATAACAGCATCAAGGGCACAGTTAATTCAAAAGCTGTAAAAAGAGCTGACTCTACTTAACTGAACTTAGAAATCTTACTGAGATTCTCTTGCAAATACATTTGAAATGACCTGAATTTTGAACATCTCTGTCAAGAGAAATTAATTTAACTTGCAAAATTATCATAACTTGTGTTTTTAACAGGGGAAAAGGGAAGGTAAGTGCATAAGGTTATATGGTTGTGGAAGAAAAAGATGAGATGGAACAGTGGACGAGGCCAGGCAGTGGGGACCCCGGGGCTGGGAGGATGGAGGAGCATGGAACAGCCACCTGCCCAGGTATTAGAGAACTACATAAAATGTTTGCATTCTGGAATTGGATGAACCAGATCTACCTGTGCACTTTTTCAACACATGCTGAATCTCACCAAGCTTTGGTTTCTTCATCCGTAAACTGGCAGTGAGAATAGCACCAAAGTCATAGCTATGAGAAGTCAGTAAGAAAACCTGTCAAATACTCAGCAGATGGGGACCAGGTAGGGAGATGGTGTTATTAATGATCAGTTGCAAGGTGTGGGCAACAGTGGGGACTCATGGGTGAACAGGTAAACCCTAGAGGAGAATCTGGGAGTTTCAATCTGTCTATACTCCACAAGTTCATTCATGGGAAAATAAAGCAAATTATGTTACTAGAAAAGAACATATTTTAGCCCATAAGAGAAACCCAATGTAAAAAATCAAAAGTAAACTTGGAATTGCACACAGCCTGCCTCCACTATGAGAAAAGTGAACAAGGACAGAAAAAAATCATATTCCCTTTCTGAAAAGACCTCACTTAATTTTAGGATGAGTAAAGAAAAAAAAGTATTCATCTGCTCATTTAGAGACTAATTTATATAATGGCAAATGGGTCCACACCAACTCTCTAGAAAATTCAACAAAATCCATTTTGTTAATTTAGTTGGATAAGCAATTTTACTTACAATAATTTTATCTTACAGATATATAGGCACATCTACACAGTTAGAAAGGTGTATGTATAATCATTTCAGCCATAAGACTGTGAACTATATATTATCAATGAGAAATGGGTCAAGTTAAAATTACATACATTCAGTAAAGTTTGAGTCATGCTCCACAGCAACAGAAAAGAATGAAGAAGCTTTTTATGTCCTGATATATTAACATCTTCAATATATATTGTTGAGTGAAAATGGCATAGGAATAGACAAATAGATCAATGGACTAGAATTGAGAGCTTAGAAATAAACACTTACAAGTATGGTCCCTCGAATTGCAGCAGGGTAGCCAGGATAATTCAGTAAGGGAAGAATGGTCTTTTCAACAAGGAGTGCTATGAGAACTAGAAAAGAATGAAGCTGGTCCCTTACCTCACACCATATCCAAAGGTTAACTCAAAATGGCGCAAAGATCTAACACTAGGAGCTAAAGCTATACAGCTCTCAGAAGGAAAGAGGGACATAAATCTGGATGGCCTTGTATAGCCAATGGTTTCTTAGGTGTGACACCAAAAGCACAAGCAACCAAAGAAAAAACAGGTAAATTAGACTTCTTCAAAATTAAAAATGCTGGTGCTCTAAAAGACAACACCAAGGAAGCTAAAATACAACCATTAGACAACCGTTCTCCCAGGAGAATGGGGGAAAATGTTTGCCAATCGTGTATCTGATGAAGGCTTGTGTCCAGATTATATAAAGGACTCTTACAAGTTAACAGTGAAAAGACAGTTCATTAAAAAGTGGGGAAAGGATCTAAATAGATACTTCCCCAAAGAAAATACAGAAATAGCCAATTAGCTCAAAAAGTTGAACAGTGATTGTTCACATAAGCCAGCAATTCTACTTCTAGGTATATACCCAAAGAATTGAAAATTTATATCCACAAAAAAACTTGTACGTAAATATGCATGCCAGCCTTCTTCAAATTACCAACCCCCCCCCGGCAAAAAAAAAAAAAAAAAAAAAAAAGGGTCAACCGACTAATGGATAAACAAAATGGAATATTATTTGGCCATAAAAGAACAAAGTCCTCATTTGTCCTACCACATGCATAGACCTTGAAAGCATTATGCAGAGACCAGTCGCAAAAGACCATGTACACATGATTCCATTTACATAAAGTGTTTAGAGTAGGCAAATCCATGGAGACAGAAAGCAGACTGATGGCTGCCAGGGGCAGGGTGAGGGGCAGCGTTTCTTTCCGGTATGATGCAGAGACAGTGGTGATGGTTGCACAGTTCTGTGAATAAACCACTGAACTGCAGTCTTCAAGTGGATAAATTTTGTGACATGTCAGTTATATTTCTATGAAGCTGTTACTTTTTTAATGATTGCATAAGAAATAGTAGTTTAAAACTATTTTAAATGTATTTTTAAATATGTTAAAATCTTAATAATGAAGAAATGGAATCAGATATTATGATACCAAGAATGTAAGTGAGCCAAATATCCATCCTTCATATCAGAGTTTATAGATACTGTCTTTTGCTACAAGTAAACACATAGATTTATAAATATGTTCTCTAAAGTAACAGAAGCACCTTCCCAAAGAACTGGAAACAGAAACAGTTCTAAGCTATGGCCTCTGATCACTGCATGTTCAAGGGGAAGCTTTTTATCTTAAGCCTTTTTACACTATTTCACTTGTTAATGAATGAATACTCTATTTTAAGCAAATATTTTTAATTATAATAGATTAGAGTTATAATAACAGCTTGCAAAGTTTTCTAAGAAATATGTTAAGAAACCGAGTTGCAGAAGAGAACACATAATATGACTCCTTAGTCCTTAGGCAGCAGAAATTATTGCTCAAATATTGTGTGCGAGTGGGAGTCTCCAGAAGTAGGCAGAATGACTGACAGGGATTAGCTGGGAACGGCGTGCATGGGCCCGTGAGTCCTGCCAAGGCAGGAGACTCCCACCTCCACCTTTACACTTCCAGAATTTTCTCCACAGTGACTGTGCTCACTTTATGATACTTTACTATTTAAAAGGCAATGGAAACAACTCTCTTTTTAAGTGTTTTTAAAATTTACTCTGGTTTTCTATTGCCTTAATAATACTAATCTTCCAATTCGTTTGAAAATAATTTAAGGGCAAGTAATTAAATCTTTGGGAGGTCAGTTATATGTGAGGAGAGAAAGGAAGGCAGCAGGGTTGATCTTTTAAGACAGAAAAAAACAGAACAACCTCCTTGCCTTTGACCCAAATTAAACTTGAGACTTTGGCAGCTTTCCTCATGGTCCCTCTCTCCTCCACAGAAAAATGTATGAAGAACTTTAATAAAACAAACACTGAAGAACAGGGAACATATCATCCAAGTACAGCAAAATACTTAGCCAGAGGATTAACGAGCTAGGTCCAACCGAACAGCCAGAAGCACAGGAAAATACAGTCCCAGAGGGAAGAAAACACAGACCAGGCAGAGAAGCTATAAAATGAAGTAGAAGGAAGAGTCAACTTTTGCCAGATTCCTATACAGATTTGAAAGGCTTGAAAGAAAGACTTTTTTTTTCTTATTTGATTTCTGATATGTGGAAGATGTAACATACCCAGTTAGGATTCAATTGTTTATTTATTTTTATTTTTTTATTTAAATTCAATTAGCCAACATTAGGGTTCAATTTTTTAAAAGTATGAATTTCTTTTAAAAAAATGAAAGAACTTGGAAATTTATAATGAATATAACTAATTTCTAGTGTCTAGCTCAACTAAATAGTACAGACTGATTAACGGTGTCTTTTTGTCACCACTTGATGGCAACAAAGTTAATCCACAGGGGCAGTTCTGGACCAGGTAACACTGATGCTTACAGGGAGAACGTGGAGGGCACGGCTTTATGGATCAAGACACAGTTCAGCAGAAATTCACAAGAGCAGGAAAGGTATTTCAGACCTTCCAATATGATTGCATATACGGGCTTTTGTTTTCTAAAAAAATCAAGCAATATTCTTTGGCATTCTCGGGAAGGAAGGAAGAAAAGATTGCTGCATTCAGAAAAAAATTTTAATTTGTCTAGCTACGGTAATTGGATTTTTATTCACAAGCAGTATGTAGAGAATCACAATGGAATGCACTTAAATTAGGTTGAAATGATATTCTTGAAATGTGATTTGCAAAATTAGTTTGTAATACACAATATTCCCCTGGCCTAATGTTAAGTGGATTTTGGATGATATGTTTCAGAGCAATTTTCCATTCGAAGTTTTTAACTCTTATCCTCCCCTTATAGTCTGCATTTGGGCATGTTGTGCAGGACATTTCTCTCTTCTTAGTTTTAATATGGAGTCTTCAGCAAAGAATGGAACCCAGAAGGAGGAGCTCTGCCAAGCAAACAGTGATCGCCGACTGCGACCTGCTCTCTGGATGGTCCACCTTTGATGAAGGGTCCTTGACTCCAGGGATGCACCTTCTTTAAAAACCATTATAAAGAGCCTGGGTGGCTCAGTTGTTAAGCATCTGCCTTCAGCTCAGGTCATGATCCCAGGGTCCTGGGATCGAACCCCACGTCGGGCTCCCTGCTTGGCAAGAAGCCTGCTTCTCCCTCTCCCACTCCCCCTGCTTGTGTTCCCTCTCTCGCAGTGTCTCTCTCTGTCAAATAAATAAATAAAATCTTTAAAAAAATTTAAAAATTTAAAAAAACATTGTATTAGGGTTCCCAGAGAAGCAACCAATAGGGGTGTGTGTGTGTGAGTGTGTGTGAGTGTGTGAGTTGATAGAGACATTTATTGTAAGGTATGGCCCACACCATCTTTTACGAAGGCCGAGATCTGCTGTCTGCCATCTGCAGGCTGGATGCCGAGGAAGGCCAGTGGCCACATGAAGTCCTGAGAGCTGGAGGCTGGGGGCAAGAGAAGGTCCATGTCCCAGCTCAATGATCAGGCAGAGCAAATTCAGCCTTCCTCTGCCTTTTGATGTGTTCTGGTTGGGCAGATAGGATGTGACCCGCCACTTGCGGGGAGGGCCGTCAGCTTTACCCTGAGCGCTATCTCACATGCTAACCCCTTCCAGAAACACCCTCACAGACACACCCAGAAATAACGTATGACCAGATGTCTGGGTCCCTGTGGCCAAGCCAAGTTGACATATAAAATTAATCATCCCAACCAGTTTCCACTCCTTAGATAGTGTGACAAAGTTCAAGTACGGAAAACGTACAACTTTGTTCAAAATCACCCAAAAGAGTATCTCTAGGTGTTTTTTGAGGGTTGAGGCTGATGCAGTTTTTAAGTGTGATTTTTTTTTTTTTTAAGATTTTACCTATTCATTTGAGAGAGAAAAAGCATGAGAGAGATCGAGAGTACAAGCAGGGGGAGGGGCAAGGGGAGAAGCAGACTCCCCGCTGAGCAGGGACCCCAATGCGGGACTCGATCCCAGGACCCTGGGATCATGACCTGGGCCAAAGGCAGACGCTTCACCAACTGAGCCACCGAGGCGCCCCTAAGTGTGATTATTAATGTATTGCACTGTAAGTCACACACTACTCTAAATGGAGACCAACTTCCAGTGGATCCACAGGCAGGGATGGATGGCAGCCTGAGCTCAGAGCATCACTCAGAGCATCATTCAGAGCATCACTGGGTTCTGTGTGTACCGCCATCAGGAGTTATGCAGGCCGACCCTAAGGACCGCAGGGTGCAGCATTACAAAGAGATGAAATGGAGAGGCTGCTGGATGATCTCTAATTACCCACTGTTTGTTTGTCTATGTAGCAATCTAGAAAAACAGAGCATACAGTAAATAATTATCAAGAGGCTTATATCTACATGTGCATGATGTATTAGGATGAATTCTCTACTTACGTGTGTGCTTGATAACATCCTAGTATTGACCTTATAGGAAAACTGTCTATTAGTTAGCTTCTTCCCCCAAATACTTGGTGAGCGTCTACTCTGGGCAGGCCCATTGAACCTGACGCCGCATAGACCATCAGAGAGCACACTCCACAGAGGCAAGATTTTCTGGTTCACTGGAGGCTCATCAGAATCTAGACCAATGTCACATAACACAATGTTGTTGTGCAGTGGTAGAAATGCTCTGTCATTCCCCACCACCCACACGGACAGTGAAAACCTGAAATGTGCCTAGAGTGAGTGAGATCTGAATCTTTAGTTTTATTCTATTTTTTTAAATTTAAATAACCATCTATGGCCAGTAGCTTCCCTACTGGACAAGGCAGATGTGCCCTAACACAGCTGCAGCTCGGTATTTGTTGTTGGAACAGAAGAGGTGGTTCCCTGCCCTTCTGGACCTGCCTTTACAACATGGAGAGACCTAAGTGTTAGTCAAATGATGATAAAATAAATCTGCAATTTCAAATTATAATCTGTCCTTTGAAAAGTGCACAGTGATAAGAAGGAATATGACCAAAGGCCTGGAGACCCAGGGCACTGTGTCTGAGGAGTGACCTTGAGTTAAAACCCAGAGCAGAGGGGGCCATGCAGAGGCACAGAGAGAAGGAAGGAGGGAGGGGGAGCTGCTGTAGCTGAGGGCAGGAGGGAGTGGGGCTGACCCCGGAGGAGAGTGACCAGGGAGCGGGGCTGACGGAGGAGAGTGACCAGGTCGTGGTTGGGGTTTACCCTGTACCCCGGCAGCGACGAGAACCAGCTGGATGCTGGGCAGAGGAGGGGCCTATGAGTGGTGCATTCTATAACACTCATCCATCTACATTGTAGAAAATCAATTAGAAGGGGAAAAAGCGTGGGTCGGAGGACACGGGTGGAGTGGAGCACGGATGAGCCGCAGGGCTGCGGATTAGGGCGGTTCATGGAAGGGTCACTCGGGAGAGAAGTAGTCATGTTAGAACAGCATGGAAGGGGCCTGCCCTGCACCGGCCAAGGGGATCAAGAGCACCGCTCCCCTCAGGTCTCTGTGCAGCCTGGCTAGATGGTACTGTACGAGGAACACCCAGACTAGGCCAAGTGTCCGATGGAAAAGTCACTGCCTACTGCACAGACCAGGTGTATGAATTACGTCACTTCCGTCACTCATGTGTTCATTCACCCGCGTTCACCGAGTGGCTGCCCGATGACAAGCACTGCCTCCCCCCGCAGATAGAGCCATGAACAGGGACGACATGGTGCCCTCCCCGGTGCGCACGCATGTGTGATGCTGACGCAGTGCCCTCCCCGGTGTGGTGTGTACGTGTGTGCGTGTGCAGACGCGGCGCCCTCCCTGGTGTGCACATGCGTGCATGAGTTGTGTGAACTAGAAGTGACAGAAAATCTAGTTATATTTTCAGCTCTCATGGTCACATCTTCCTAACTGTTAGTTTACTTTTTTAATCTTAATACAGGTCACAGGTCCTCTTTTGTCTTCAGAAGTATAAATTGCAGTCCCAATACAACAGTGCTTATATTTTCTTAAGGAGTAAAAAAGCACAGGAGTTTCAAAATGCACTTTACACATATCACTTCTTTCCAGCTGGTGTGGTTTATGTCTCGGCGTGGCCGGGCTCTCACACCTTCTCGGGGCAAGCTGTTCAGGGGTGAGAGACATCAGACAGCTGCGATGGCCAATAGAGTTCCATCCCCACCACGTGCACCAACATCTCCCCCTCCCACAAGAATCAACGGGAAAATCACAGATAAGAACATCTGGTTAAAATTTGCTCAGTTGGTAGTTGTCACATTTAATGAAGCCAAGATGTAACAGATGTCACGGTGTGACCTAATATTCCTTCTGCGTGTGCCACTCCTGGTCGTCCGAGCTGGGCCGCAGAATGACAGGTGGGCCGTGTGCACCAGGTGCGCTCCCCACGCAGGTAAGCTCCCAGGCCCCTAGATACGGACAGGGTCTGACCAGGAACGGGATGTGGAACACTTCGTTAGACCCACCCCCTGGACTGCCGCGGGGCCTGGGTGGGTGGCAGCCCTGGGACAGAGGACTGCTCCGGCCAGCTCCGCAGCCACACCTACGGGTGCCTCTCCCCACCTGGGAGACCTCCTCCCTCACCCGCTTCTGAGGGGACGGTCAAGTTTGTCCGAACCCATTGGAGGGCCTGCAAGGCAGGACCCCTGTCTCAATCAGACAGGCTGGGGAAACTCTGGTTTTCACTCGGGAAGGAAGTCTGTGCAGCCTCCCACTCCAGCTCCCCTTTCTGCCCGCCATGCTCACCATGACCATCTTCTCTCTGATGAAGAAGGACTGTCACACCCTCCAAGGCAGGATGTTCCCGGAGGCCTCCCTGGAGGAGGAGGGGACAAGGCAGGTCCAGGGCCAGCTTTTAAGAAGCAGGAGCGAGGACATCTGAGCCTCAGAGCAAAGCCCGGAGGCCGGCGCCTGCGTGCCCCCCGAGTCCCGGCTGGTGGCGCGGCCCTGCTCCACACCGGGGCCCGGCTCGTCTCGCCTGCGGACACGGGTGAAGAACACACCGCGGCCCCTGAACGTTTCTTCCAGACACAGTAAACTCTAACCTGCGATTCTGTGATTGGAACGAAGGGCATTCAGAAACAACATGTACAGGTTTAAGGGTTTCAATAAATGATTTCCATTTGGGAAAGGCACCTGATGAACAAGCAAACAGAAATTAAATTTAACGAGCTAAAAAGAGATTTGCACCGTGAAATCAGAAGATCAGGAACAGGGCCAGGTGGCCGGGCGCTCTGGGCTGTGGTCCCGACCCCCGCCTTTCTCCGCTTCCCCGCGCTCCTCTCTGACCTCATCCGCGCCGGTGGAGCGGACCCCTCCAGTCTTAGTTTGGCCGAATAAACACGTTTCTGCCTTTTCTTTCAGAAATTTGCCCAATATAACAAAAGGAAAATAAACCCAAACTCCACCTCTAAAAGAACTAGAGACTTCTGTTCTCGAAAATCACAAAACACAAAGACAGAAGATGGGAGCAGAAGCAGGCAGAGACTCAGGGGTGGGTTGGGAGGACAGAGAGGCCACAAGCAGGTGACCCAGAAAGCCTTGGAGTTTGGGGTGCAGTTGGTCAGAGGCCCCCCAACTCCCAACACACTCACTAACTGTTCCTCTCCCACTTTCCAAAGGGTAGAAAGCAGATCTCAGGAGAGTCAAACAGAGAAGAAATGCAGCTGTGAGTCACACACACAGTAGGTACGCATTAGGACCTCCATGTGCCATGTTTGGGGTCTTAGGAAACACCTAGTTGGGAAGAGTTAATGATTATTTTTTAGTGTCACACAGCTGGGAAGATCATTTAGACCAGTGGTTCTCAGCTGGGGCTGGGTCTATGCTCCCAGGGGACAGCCAGGGGGACTGTGGCCACGAGCATCCGGTGTGGAGAGGCCAACAGTGCTGCTAGTCATCCTTCCACGCACAGACAGCCCCCTGCCCGACAAAGAATCATGCAGCCCAAAATATCAAAAAAACACCACTGTTGAGATGCTCTGGTTTTCACCTATAAATTTTCGAGCCAATTCTCTGATACACGAGCTACAGAGCAAGAAATGGAAAAGGAACAAAAGGCAAAAGGAAGCATGACTCCCCTGTTCCCATGGACACTACATATTTTTGTCTTTTTCTGAATCATATTAAAGGCAGAAACTAACATGGCATGACTAATCACCACGAACTCTTACTTTTACGCATGAGTAATATCCAAAACCCCGAACAACCTAATAAGCAAAACACATGGTTTTCCCTGCCAACATAGACTTAGAGCTTAAGAATATCCAACTTGGCGGAACATGCAAAGAGGGAGTAAGGATGGGGAATCTGCACTATTGAGATGGCACGTAAGCCAGGAACGCCAGCCTAAGCCACGGATTCTGAGAGACGCTGTCATCCATGCCACGCAGTCCCACTGTCAGCTGGGTCCCCGCACCCCATCCCATCTGCACAAGGCCCGCACCATGTCAGCAAACAGCAGGGAGGAACTCACAGAACCACATGAGGTCAGATCACCAAAGCCTGGAAGCAGCCAAATATCCATGGAGGAACCGGAAATAAAACCACAATACTACTGGTAATTAAATCACAACACTAACTGTTATTATTATTAACAGAACAGAATGATGATCATCCTCCTCACTGTGTGAACTTTTGAGGGTTCCACAAAACGTAGACCGACCTCCGAGGAAAACTGCTAATGGCATCATGCATGTTTATGATATAAATGAGCCAGGATGAGATGTAAAAAAGGAATCATCTAAAATTCATTTCAGTTGACCTCATAAATCCTCATGTGGTCTTGACTGAGGCAATGGAACATTATCTCATTAAAAGACCAAGAGCACTGGGTTTTCATATTGAGCATGAAATGAAAAAACCGAGAGATGCGGAACTTGTTAGTGGTGTTTTAGTAATAATAACAGTTAGTGTTGTGATTTAATTACCAATAGTGTTGTGGTTTTATTTCTATCATTATTATTTTCTAGAACTTTCTGTTTCAGGTTACCCTGAGAATCTCCAAGTTCTCACTCAGCTTGATGATTGTTTTGTGATTGATGAGGCTTGATCATGGCTGCATAATGGTTTTATAGAGTCCTCAAATTCACCTAAAGATGAGTCAGCCCCGGGCCAGACACAACACTATAAAAAGATTTATGTTTTGCAAGTAACTGAAAAAAAAACCCATGATGGCCAATTTTGAGATGGAATGAGGTGAACTAAGAACCACCTTGATGTATTATCCACCTTCTCTGTTATCCAGAAGTTTGACATGGATTTCTGTCCCTACCCATGAGAAGACCTTGGTGGGCCATGCCAAGCAGCTTGGCACGTAAGACGCTCTTCATAGTCTTTTTAACAGGAGCAATGGGTTCTGTGCTGCTAAAGATCATCAAGCACAGTCCACGCCTTGGAGGTAATGATTTCCAGATGGGCTCGTGCACCTGTGCAGGATAAATGGTGGACTTTTATATGCACATAGTTCTTGTTCATTAGTTACAAATGTAATTTGGGGCGGCTAACTCATATGTAGCACTTGAATTCCTCTCTCTTTTTTCTGCTGGCTGCCTTTAGCCACACTAATTATGATATGCCAGCTAGAATCCTGTACAGTTCATTGAACAAGTAAGATACCCAAACATTCTGTAGAGGTCATTCATCATAATTTGGTATCTGTAGTGACAGAGAGTTTGGAGTATTAGGACTTTCATTTTCATGCTGGTGGACAAACAGACATGAATAATGTGCTAAAGATCCTAATTGTATACATAAGAACACCATTAAGTATAGAGAATTTTTGATAGGAAAATATTCCTCCAAAAACCGTATCAGTAGTCTACATGTGGTAAGCTTGTGACCATGGGAGTAGGTGAGGAATATCTAGATTCCTGGAAAATCGGAAGAGATTGCTATTGGCACACATTTTGTTTTCTAGGTGGCATTGTTCCTGTCATTATTACCTGAGTGTCATCTGACATCTTATGATGTGCAGAGCTGGTTTGGTATCTGTCCCATCCTAACAGCTCTCTACAGATGTAAAAGCCAGGAATTTCTGAACATTTGCTACATTGGGCTCTGAATAGACATGAGGTACCTTAACAATTATTGCCTTTTGTGCAAGGAATTAACGATAGACAATAACTAGGCACATAACTAGATTTTTTTAAGTGTTTATCTTGGATTTGTAGTCTTAGCACCTTCCTTGGGATGATTTGAATATCTCTAGGCCCTCACGAGCCTGATTTCACCGTGGCCAAGCCACCAACATGCCTGGTCTGGTTCCTTATAATCACTCCTAGCTGGTCCATCGGCTTCCATACTTCGCTCCCTACAGACAACTCAGGAGTGTGTGACACTGTGAATTTTCATCGGTCAGAGCCCTCCTGCGTGGTGTCTGGCCGATACTGGAACAGGGAGTAGACACTAATCAAGGCCACGGCCTGAGGCCGGCTAGTGAAGAAGGAGAAGCTGAAAGCCTTGTCAGAGGCTTAAATCTTGTTGTTTCTTCCACGTGCCCTTGCTTTCAAGCTGAAATGAAGATTTTTTTTTTTTAAACCACACACATAGAACACTATAATTAAAATAAAAAGGCTAATAAATGATAAGCTGCCTAGATTTAATAGAATTAATTCCCCTTGCTGATCCCTCCTAGCAATGCAACCAGCAGAGAGTTTAAGTGAGCTGAAGTACTTTAGCAATCAAGAGTACAATCACTTAGCGATGGTACTCATGCTAAGTACCCATGGCCCAGGCAGTTGTTACGGCTTCAGAGACATCAGCTGCCACAAGAAGAGATGGTTACAAGAATCTCACATGCTGTCCAGAGACAATGACCTATTGAAAGGCAGCTTAAATGAAAGGTAATCAGATGATTACATCGGAAACCTCACAAGGGCTTCTTCAAAGTGGGCATGGAGCGGGCACCCTCACGCTTCATAGCTGGAGCACTCCGCTGGAAGCCCACATCCCAGGATTCCTACTATGAGGACACAGAAGCCCAGAAGAGAATTAGAGAAGTGCGTTATTTCGATGAGACGAAAAAAGCATTCATAAAAGCATGCAAATATCTTTTTCCCTCACCCCTACATCTATCAGCAAGTCTTATGGATTCCTAAACACATCCAGAGTTATGGAAGAATTCCACTCCAGAGTCAAGTAATTGGGAAAGGCAATTTATTGACAAGTGGAAGATATAAACATTAGAAGAAGTAGAGGGTAAAGGTCTGCTGGTGCAGATTCTGGGTGTCCGAGCCCTGGACAGTGTGGAGTGCTCGGTCCACAGATGCCAGGCTAGCCAGACAAGAATCATGGTGGCGGGGGCAGGGAGGGGACCACAGACCCAGGCCACAGCCTCGGAGGCCCCCGCTCAGCAGTCTGGAGGCGGCCACTGTTTGTGTCTGAGTGTGCCATGGAAAGAACCTTGGGCTCAGAATCAGGAGACATGGGTTCAGGGCCAGACGGCGACCACTCAGGTAGACGTGAGCACAATATTTACTCTGAGCCTCAGTTTCTCCACTGTAGCAAGCACACTTCACACACCCGTGTAATTTACAGGCCACGCCCTTACCGTTATTATTAACCACACCGTATCCGTCACTATGTATTCCCATTATTGATATAAATTTTATTTAAAAGGTGATATTTATTCAGGTCTTGCCATGTGCTTTATCTCATTAAATTCCCCTCACCTCCCTATGAATCAAATATGATCGTGTCCAATTTATAGGCCAAAGAGGTTAAGTGGCCCATGTTTGAGATGATTGGGATGAATTTCCTCTAAATAACAGTGTTGACTCTGAAGATACAGGCCGGCCTGCTTGCTACGATTTTCCCTTCCAGCCATCTCCCTGCCTTGGTTCTGAGTGAACATTCAACACACAACGTCTCCTCTAATTAGAACCAGTCTTCCTCCCGCAACAGCTAGTCCTGGCGAGAGGACGTTGGTCCCTCAAGAGGATGGTTCTCGTTTTCTGTCCAAAGGGCTCTTGAGCAGAATTGCCACAGCGACCACACAGTGTTCCTGCTTGGGGGATCCCGACTCGGGACGTCTGATCTGCATTCCTCAGCCTGCAGCTTCGTCCCCGCGCCTTCTGGGTTCTGCACTTGGCGAAGCCATAAATTGGGCTGCTCGGTAACAGACCCACCACTGCTCACTCATCAGGACTGGGTCACCTCGCCGTTAACCTAGACAACCCCTTGTAGGAAGCTGCCAGACTGAGAGCAGGGCTCCGGGCTCTGCAGGCGGCATCCCCAGGGGCGTCTCAGAAAAGGGTCCTCGACTGGGCGCAGCTTTCCCGCCAGGGGACATTTCGCAACGTCTGCAGACATCGTTGTTGTCGCGACCGGTGTGTGTGCGCTCTGACGTGGAGTGGGCGGGGGCCAGGGGCACGCTAAACACCCCGCAATGTTCAGAACGGCCCTGCAACAGAGAATAATCGGCCCCAAATGTCCGTGGAGCCGGGGTGAGGTGCCCTGTGTCAGGACGGCCCTGCACGTGCCCTCTCCGCAGTCATCCCCCCAAGATGTGACAGGCACCTCAGTGTCCCTTCACGGGGCTCCGGCGGGTGCCTGTGGGGCGGGCATCCTTGCCTTTCTGAAACCCCCTATATTTGCCAGCCCACACTGTTCCAGCACACGGCACACTGCCTTGTCCAGAATAGGTGCTGATAAATAGAAAGTGTTTTAATAAATCCTGTTAGATTAAATGTAACTCTAATGCCCATCAAATGATGAAGAAATTGATTGGAAGATAAGTTCACGTGCTCACTGCAGGCATAAATCCGAAGTAGGCCTAGGATAAAAATGTCAATATTCCCGCCCCGAAGATAGCAGTTTGAACCCCTATGTAAGGCATCTTTTTTTTTTTAACAAAAAAAGTGAACTAAAGGATCACTATTAAGATGATAAAAATGAATCTTAGAAAAGGGAAGCAGTTAACACTGCAGAGAATTGCATCAGCTGAGAGCAGGAGACCCTCAGGATGGCCTCCCGGGAGCGTGGCTGCCGGCTCCTCCCATCCCCCTCCCTGTGTCCCTGTGTCCCTGTGTCCCGCGGTAGCTGCGCGGGAATGTCCGCACACACGCCTGTGGTGTCCACACCGGGCTCCCCCCGAGGCTCTGAACATAAAACACAGTCCCTGCTGCCCGAGGGGCACACACCTTGGAAGAGAGGAGGACACCCCAGGATGATGGGTGCATGTGTGGCAGAGGCGGGGGGGCTGTGGAGAAGCACGAGGTGCCTGAGACACCCGAGCCCTGGTTGGGGGGGGGCAGAAGCAGGGGCACGCAGGGTCTGTTCTGGAGCCACGGTCTCTATCAGTTCAGGTAATCCAGGTACTGAACCCTTGAGAGAGGGGGACTCCTCCCAGCGAGACCCCGTCCTCCTCACAATGGGAGGCCAACCCCCAGCCAGGGACTGTCCCCTCTGGCATCTCAGGGGACAGCCAACGCCTCCTCCTGACTCACAACTTCTTGCCACTCCCCTCCCCAAGGACAGGAAGTGAATGTGACCATCATCAGCCTCCGCTGTGGCCGCGCACCTGCCGTCTGCTCTGGGCTGGGAGGAACAAGCCCAGCCTCGGGGCTCCTGGTCATTAGCGGTGGGAACCCGGGCTGGAGGCTGAGCCTCTGGAGCCCGCGTTTGCTCGCCTGCAAGGCGGGGATCAGACGCTCTGCAGGATATTCTGACAAATAAGCAACATAGCCCTGGGTCTTGTGTGGTAAGTGCTCAAAAACAGTGGCCATTTCTCTTCTCTACTGTTTTTTTTTTTTTTTTTTTTTTTTTAAAGATTTTATTTATTTATTTGAGACAGAGAGAATGAGAGAGAGAGCACATGAGAAGGGGGAGGGTCAGAGGGAGAAGCAGGCTCCCTGCCGAGCAGGGAGCCCGATGCGGGACTCGATCCCGGGACTCCAGGATCATGACCTGAGCCGAAGGCAGTCGCTTAACCAACTGAGCCACCCAGGCGCCCTCTTCTCTACTGTTGACACCACGATAAGAAAACTACAGCTTCAGCAGGAACGGGCAGGCCCAGGGCTCCGCCGCCTGCGGGGCCTTTAACCTGGGGCTCCGGGCCCCGGGAGGGCCGCACACCCCCACGTGCAAACCGTGCCGCCCTCCCACCACAGAATCCGAGGCCTGCACACAGCGCCTGGGGTGTAACAAAGGACTGATGGTGATGCTGATTAGTATCTTGTGGACAGGACAGCGTCCATATACATCCACTCAATCCCCACCCATTTATCACGTCAAGGCAGTGAGGACACCGTGGTGACACAGAGTAAGTAAGAGGGATAAACACAGCCCTTTCGGGGACACACCAAAGGGCAGTTAAAAACTCAGCTCAGATATGAGGCAGATTCTGGAAACACTCTGCCTGGGGCTGTGGCCTTGGGCAACTTTTCTGGCCCCATTCTTCTCATCTGTAAAGCCCGCGTTGAAAATGAAATGAAACCACATTTGTAAATCACCAAGCACCCTGCCTGGCCCCCTGTGAGCCCTCTCTAAATATCAGCCTCCGCTGCAGCCCCTCCCGGCTATCACTATCAGTGGAATTATCATCAGCATTGAGGAAGAAGCAAGCTAATGACCTAGATGGGGTCCCCGCCAGTTGTAAGTGAGGAAAAGGGGCTTTGCGGTAGATTCGGCCACGAAGGAATGTTCCGGCTTCATGTGACCAGTAAGCCCATGACAGGGGAGTGAACTCAGCACAGCTGAATCCCGGCAACAAAACGATGTCTTGGGATCTTGCCTTTGTCTCTTGGTCTCTGCTCGAAGCAATTCTTTTATAGGCAGATATCCAGACACCCTTTTCAAAGGAAACTGGCCTCTAAGAAACTCAGAATTGTATCTTCCAGTTACCACAACACACACACACGCACAAGTGGGCCTCTCCTTCTCCTACCATCCCAGATGGAAGGCCAGTAGTCCGTCGGGTCTGGGAAAGCGCAATGCAGCTGGGCAGGCCTGTGGGCCTGCTGCAGGGCCTCAGGGGACAGAAGCCCGCCGTCAGGAACACCTTTAGAATCACTGCACTATGAGGAAGATGTCCCCAGAGGCAGGGGGTTGCAGTAGTTGGGAAAAGAGCCCCTGTTAGTAAAGGACACAAATAAGCATAGAAATGGACCTTATGCGGTAACAAGGGCCTGACGCAGAGACTGGCAGCAGCTCTGAGGACCTTCTGGAAAAGACGATGAAAACTCACGCACTTACCACCCTCCAGGGCACCTGCCCACCAACACTGAGTTCAATTTGAACAGGAGCTCTGCTACATGGCTAATTCATTCCCAAGAACATTACAAAGCTCCAAAATCAAGCATCTGGACCACCACCTTCTGTGGCCCATCTCCTGCAGGAGACTTCATAAATGCTTGGCCAAAATAAAGTCAAATGAATTCTTCGTATTTGAATTAAAGTAGTTTTCTATTTCTTCTTTTTATGGGATGTAATGAGCACTGGGTGTTATATAAGACTGATGAATCACTGAACTCTACCTCTGAAACTAATAATACCCTATATGTTAATTAATTGAATTTAAATTTAAAATTGTTTTAAAAAATAAAGTATTTTAGTGAATACTAAGCGAACTTGTGAATTGTCTGTAAGTGTTCCCATCCACCAGCTGATCTGACCCTGTAATTAAAACAAACATCCAGCACTTGAGCTTTTTTATCACCCTGGGTCGTTAGATAGGCGGGGAATGGACAGTCCCTTGTCTCTGTCCCTTCCCAGCATGGATTTTAAGGCTTTGCAGAGAAATATGAAACATACTACACCAACTTTCTGCAAAAGGCCAGAAGTCCCCGAAAGTTTAACGATTGCCATAAAACTTTGCATCCTATTCAGTGCATGGTGTTAGCAGCTGAGAATTTTACACTTTGAGCTGGAAATAGGGATTATTTTCAGAATAGAGCTCCTCACTATGCCAGTTACACAGATACTGAATGCGGAAGCTTGCTTTGGTGACAAAGCTCTAGCGACAAAGTTCCAAGTCTCTCATCCAGTTCTGGCTGCCAGCATCCATTGGTGCTGGGCTGTCTCTGTCCCTGGATCCTGGGGATCCCAAACTCCACGTGTCTGAGCACCATCAGTTCGAGGGCACAGGGGAGGGGCTGCCTTTCTTCCTCATCCCTGGGGGAGAACCACACCAACCTGCTTCCCGAGCAGAACTCTGACATGGCCCGACCTCTGGGATGAAGACCTGCACCCACTCCACCTCCAAGGGTCAAAGTCTACTCCCGCCAACACTTTAGCTGAAAACATCACACTTTCCACCCCGATTGCCGTGTTTAATCTCTATCCTTAGGTCTGGTCCCAGGGGTCTCAATCCTGTGAGCAAGGGGACCTTCATACTCCCCTCACACTGACTTAATCTACTGAAAAGCCACTTGCCAGTTGCACAACCCAGGAAATGTCTCTCAAGGACCTAGGAGCCAGCCCTTTGAAACATTACCCGCGAGGAATGCAGCCCCCATCTCCCCATCTCTGCAGGAGGATAGGGGCCTGAATTCCCTGGCCACCTTGCTTCCAGGTGTAAAACTGCCTCGTAACAAAGGAACAAGGAAGTGTACCTTTCCTTCTGGTGAACAAGACATCCTGTGCCCCCACCCTCCCACCCCGGTTCCGGTTCCTCGGAGTTGAGTGCAGCCTGCCTCCCCGCCTCCCTCCCCCATCACAACAGCCTGGAATAAAGTCTTCCTCACCTGCTTCACTCTGTCCAGTAATCGCTGTTCTAACACCGGGATGAACTCGTGAATCCACCGGGGAGCTTTAGACATCGGGGTGCCCAACATACCTTGGAACAACTCAGCTGGACCACCGGGGGCTGGGGCTCCCCTGTTATCACCGGACAGGGAAGGTTGAGAAGCGCACCCTCATCCCCCTGCTCCCCAGTCCGTCCTTGCTTGCCTGACTGTGCACACCTGCGTGAGCAAGGTGCCCCGTGCGTCAGGGACCTGCCCGAGACCCCTCCCCAGGTGAAGAGGGCTGGGCTACCTTTCCATAAATTGTGACCTGTGCCCTCCGGTGGCAGAGTCTTTCCATCCTGCTTAGATACCGCATACAAGGTAGGCTTTCTGTCCTCTTAAATACTGTTGAAAACAAATACCGACAGCTTGGGCAGGGCCAAGAGCCCTGGGATTTTGGAGCCCGTGAAGCTCTCCCCAGCTTCTCTGTTGCGTCTCTGCTCAGGTTCTGTTGCTTTTCAGAAAAGCACCACCACAGCCCTGTTCCCCAGACGGACACACTGGCCTGGGACGGGGTGCGTGGAATCCACACGTGGAGGAGCACCGCCAGCCAGGACTCGAGAACAGCCTCAGGTGTGTGGCCGTCAGTGGCCTGGGGGCGTGTGAACGGTGGCTGAATGTGAACGCGCTGGGACCCTGCACTCCCCACCGGCCAGTGGGTCCCCTCCGGGGTGTGCTGCATCTCATGGGCTGAGTGAGGGGGCTCTGTGCCCCCCCCCTCAAGAGAACAGTGTTTGCATAAAAGCCAGCTCCTTGCGTGTGCTTGACCAGAGGCACCGGGCTCTCGGGGCACAGGTGGTCCAGTGGGGCAGGGAGTGAACAGAGGGACTTCCACAGCAGCTGATGGGCTCATCCAGGGGCAGAGCTGGTGTCCCTCCCTGAGCAGGAAGCCACCTCTGAAGGGACGTCGCATATTCTACTTTCACATGTGGGGACTAGCACTGGTTTAAAAGTATGCCGGGCATGGTACCGTATTCTCTTTGTGCCTTGACTGCCCTGGATGCCAGAGAGGTGGGTCAACCCAAGTAGGACTCAGCCCATCACTCACCTCTGTCTGCACAGCCACTGACCCCCAGACGTTCATTTTCCGTCTGGAACTCTGTAAAGGTGCCCCAATTCATTTTCCTGCCTCATCCCCCTACAATCTACACTGAACGACATTCCCTTTCCTTAAACACAAATCCCTTTGTGTTTCTTCCCTGGGCTCTGTCACCACTGAAGGCTTAGCCGGGCAGAGAATGACCGTGGCCTGGCCCAGCCAGCCTCCACGTCTGCACCAGTTCCCGGAGCCCTCAACCGAGCCCCCCTCCACCTTCGGATAGCTCAAACAGATTTGAATAGCTCACACCAGACCCTGACCGGTGAAACTATCCCCCGATTTGAATGTTCAAGATGCATGTGATTTTTCAAAGCCCTGCTCCGTCTCTGGCCCTTAGGGGCCTTCCCTGATGCCCCAGGTAAACTGCTCGTACCACCTGTACGTGGTTAGGATGGGTGGCCCCATACTGGCACCTCTAACAGCCCACCATTCAGAAATAGAATCCATTCTGACAAGGAAATGGCAGAAAGTAAAGACTTTCTCATTTCTCACTCTCCTGTGGCTAAATTACATGTTTGATTCTATCTGCTTATTGTTAGAACCTTTGGTAATATTACGAATAGAAAGGCATATACGTCATGGTGTGAATAGAAGAGATGGGGCTGGACCAGCAGGGGGACAGGGCCCCGTGCTCCCTGCTTCCTCTGTCCCACATCCAGACAAAAGCCCTCGCCTCTGCCTTATCAAGAACAAAGCTGTCCACGGGCTAACCCCCCAAACCAGTGACTGTGTCACCTTACACAGCAAAAGAGACTGCAGATTGATGAAGGGAAGGATCTTGAGGTGGAGACGTGACCCGGATCATCAGGAAAGGCCCGCCGCCCCCTTCACTCCTGGGTAGTGAGGACAAGCACAGTGAGGACAATGGCATGCCTCTGCCACCAACAAGTTTCCAACATGCATTTTAAAGATTGATTGATTGATTTGAGAGAGAGAGAGCAAGAACAAGCAAGAAGAGGGCAGAGGGAGGGAGAGAGAATCTCAAGCAGACTCCCCGCTGAGCACAGAGCCCGATGCTGGACTGGATCCCACGACCCTGAGATCGCGACCTGAGCCGAAATCAAAAGTCGGAGGCTCATCTGACAGAGCCACTCAGGTGCCCCTCCAACATGCATTTTAAGTGTCCATTGGGTTCTCTCCTGGGCACGCAGGTGAAATATGCACACACCCTGTTCCAGAGACTTCGAACCTAGTAACAACAATCATGCCCACCTCTCTGTAGACTAACTTTTTCTTTTCGTTTTTTCTTGTATTTGATTCTTAGATGAACCCTGGGAGCTTGGACACAGCCAGGATTACCGTCATCCCTAATTTAGACACGAAAATTTGCCGCAGAGCAGTCAGTTGGGCACTGAGCCGTGCCCTCGGATTCCAGGTCCCAGACCATTTCCATGGCTGCTTAACCAGCTCCAAGACAGGCAGTGGGGGTGTCTGATGAGAAGGGTCAGGTCGTGGTGATAATGATGTGGACGTTAGGATAAGATATCCAGTGACCTAGTGGTGAGAATAAGGTTTCTGAGTGACAGTGCTCCCTTTGGCCCGGGGTTTGGGGAGGGCCAGAACGCCACAGGTTTTCAGTGTCTGCACGTCAGGCCACAAGCATGAGTGTGATGTTCTGGAGAAGGCAATACAGAACCCAGCAGAGGTTAACACCATAATCCCACGTGGAAGGCAGGGCCCATCTGAAATGCCTTAAGCATGTAGCAGGCTCATCCGTGTGGTTCCTGACGTCCTCTGGAGATGCAGAACCCCTTGAAACCAAAGTGAAGAGAGGGGACTGGGGTTGTCTAGGGATAGGGCTGGTGGGACAGCAGAGTAGGGGCTCTGGAACAGACATGAGCAGATGTCATTGAACCATCTCACCCTGAGTCCAGACTGGAGGGGAGATGGGCATAGCCCTCCTGGAGGCATCCAAGGAAGCAGAAAGGTGCTACTGAAGGAGGGAGCGATGGTGGGGCAGAGAGCAGAGTCGGGAAGCTTGTAAGGAGACAGTGAAGAGCAACCTTGACCAGAAGCAGAATTGCAGAGTTCGAGGTCCTAGAGACGAGTGTTGTTCTTACTGTGCATGGTTGTAGGAAGACTTAACATGAGATCTACCCTCATAACAAATGTTTAGGAGTACAATCCATACAGAGTAGTACCACGGATCTCCGACCCATTTGTCTTGAGTAAGACTTTATGCCTTTGACCCTCATCTCCCCAGTCCCCCCGCCAGCCCCTGGCAACCACCATGCCACTCTTTGATTCTACAAATATGACTATTTAACATAATGCAATCATGCAGTATTGATCTTCCTGTCTCTGGCTTATTTCACTTCACATAATGTCCTCAAGGTTCATCCATGGTCTTGCATATTGTAGAATTTCCTTCTTTTTTAAAGCTCAGTAGTATTCCATTGTATGTATATACCATATCTTATTTATCCGTTCATCAATTGGCAAACATTTAGATTGTTTCCATGTCTTGGCTACTGTGAACATCACTGCAATGAACATGGGAGTCCTAATATCTCCTCAAGATCCTGGTTTCAATTCTTCTGGGTAAGTGCCCAGAATCGTAAGCAGTTCTGTGTGTGATTTACTGAGGAGCCTCCACACCCTCCTCCACAGAGGCTGCACTGCATTCACACATCAGTGCACAAGGGCTGCCAAGTCTCCACATCCCCCATTAGACCTAAGGTCCAGCTCACAGGGAAGGGGAGATGTAGGGTCGACTACATGGCGAGGAGGTGGCCACAAGACCCGAGACCCAGTCATGAAAATCCCCCGCTCAGCTGTTCACCACACCCAGATTCGAGCAAGCAGAGGCAGTCTCAGCACCTCTTTCTCATTTATAAAATGCTCCCAACAATATCTAGCTCCCAAAGTTGCCCTGAGGGGCCAAGTGAGATGATGTGCCCGGGACCCAGGACAAACTTCACAGTCACAGACTTGGGTTTGCAAAAATTACAGTTTTTTCCTCTGAAATTGAATTTAGGTCTCACAGTTCTTTGAAGCTGAAATGTAACTGTGTGCATCAAAGGAGTGTCGTTCATTCTGCACCCTGAAACCTTTTGGGGGGACTTGGTCAAGTCAAGAGTGTTCCCCCATCTTCCTCATCTCTCCCCCTAAGTTTGAGGGAGACAAGGACCCCCAAGAGAGAACTGTATCTACTCTGTGGTCCGTGGCAACCACCCTGTCAGCCTCACTAATGTGAAGTCACAAGGCTGAGGGAGGGGGCGCTGGCCTCCACCCGCCAGGCTGACTGAGCTCAGCCTAGTGCAGATGCTGGTGCGCCATGTTGCGTAGACCCACATGCTGCGGGGCCTGAAGTGGAAGTGGGGCCTCTCAGTGGAAGAGACAACATTGTGAACACCGAATCAGGTACAGGGCCTGGACAGGGGTTCATAAACAGAAGGACCCTAAAGCTTAAGCTTCGTGGGTTTTTTGGGAAATCCATGTCCACGTGTGTGTTCGGGGCAAAGTCACATGACCCTCAGTGTTTCATGTACACAGTGGGGATGATGACATCTTCTTGACCGGGTGTTGTAGGCGTTGAATGTGGTGCTGCCCAGTGTTGGTACACAGGCAGCATGCACAAGGTGGACGGCGCCATCACAAACACGAAGGACGTGGGAGGCAGGGTACCCCACCTGTCACGGGCTCCCAGGAGAAGAGAGACACAAGACGGGAGCTGGTCAGGTGCCAGAAAAAAGAAAACAATAGCAAAAGAAGAGCATCTCCACACAGAATAAAGGAGCTGGGGAAGCACCATCAGCTGACAATTCTCTGTTGGGTCAGAGATAAGGTGATCACAACATGATTGGTGAGAATGCCAAGAAAGTGGGAAGAGAGTTTATTCCACCATGCATGCCCCCAGTTTCCAGGATCTTACCAGCTGTGGGTGTGATTCCTTTCAGGTCATATTCATTCGCTGACAAAGCAGCCAAACTGAGATGACATCTTTGAAAGGCTGTCAGTACCAACTATGGTTAAGGAAATTTAGAACCAGCTGTGGATTGAGAACCACTTAGGGATTAAGAACCAGCTAGGGATTTAGGACCAGCTGTGGATTGAGAACCAGCTGTGGACTGAGAACCAGCTGTGGATCGAGAACCAGCTGTGGATTGAGAACCAGCTGTGGATCGAGAACAAGCTGTGGACGGAGAACCAATTAGGGATTGAGAACCAGCTGTGGATTGAGAACCAGCTAGGAGGGATTGAGAACCAAGTGTGGATTTAGAACCAGCTAGGGATTGAGAACCAGCTATGGATTGAGAACCAGCTGTGCGTTGAGAACCAGCTAAGGATTGAGAACCAACTGTGGACTGAGAACCAACTATGGATTGAGAACCAGCTGTGCATCGAGAACCAGCTGTGAATTGAGAACAAGCTGTGGATTGAGAACCAGCTGTGAGTAAGGAAGATGGCTGTAAAAGAGCATGTGGGGGAGGCTGCACACCAGTTAGGAAAGTCAAGTTGAGGACAGCACCTGCTGCCAATGGAGAGAACCATGACAGATACTAAACAAATGTTTGGTGGCAACAATGGTGTGAGACAGTCCCAGGGCTTCCCTACCTAAGGGCCGCTCAGGCCCTATAAACTCAGGGACAGACTCTCCTGTATTTCTGTAATAACATCTTATAATCTCCTAGAAAACATCCCCTTTCAGGTGGGGAGACACGCAGGTGGGGAGTGGGGTCCAAACTGGGCCTTTGCATCACTAACATACATCTATAATCAGTAGAACTGGGAAGGACAAGTCTGTGGATCTTCAAAGAAAGGTTGTGGAAGTTATGATAGCTTAGGATACACATGGTGAGGAGGTAAATGCATGAAAAATTCTAATTTCCCATAAAACTGAAAATTTGAACTATGAAATCATGAGAGCTAAAATTATAACTTCCTATTATCATTCCCTTAGCAATATGAAGGTAACACTTTTAATATCTTTTTTCAAATTACTTTTGCATTTAAAACTTGTGTTCACACTCATAGTCCTATAAAAGCTGACTGAACAGTTTAGTAGGAGGGAGCTAAATTTTAACTATCACAATTACTATAAATTCCCAATCACATCATATACCACAAGAAACACCTTGTGTTTCTGGAGAGTGTGTTCATTTGTTCCCTACCATGGATGAACCATACAGATAGACACCATGTTCAATACTGTGTCAGTAGGCCTCAGCTAAATGAAAGTATTGAACATAACTACATATATTTGAGGAAAGGCTTCTACATAAACATGTTGCTTGTTAAGGTCCTTGAATGGCCCGAGAAAATCACAGCCTGTGCCACGATGCACAGAATGAGAAATTGTAGACTAGTATTCATACATAAATGCCCATTTGTGCCTCTACCTCTCCATGTAAAATTGTGTGGAAGCTACTAAGTCAGCGTATTTTAAAAATATTTCCTCTACACATTTACAGGAAAAATCTACATTCTATCTGAGAAAGATTATTATGCAACTCCAGCAATTAGCTCAGAGACAAATGAAGTCCTTAGAAAAGTATTAAATTGTATTAGTTTGTTTTAGAAATGCAAACATTTTTTTACAAATAACAAAACATCATATATTGGCACCAACAACCTTGAAGCAAAATCTACTCATATTCTCTAAACCAGGGCAAAGCAGAGAAAAGGTGACTCATCGTTTTTAAAAATGTTTTATCTTTACTTATTTATATATCTCCTCTCTCAAGAAAAGGTTTTTGAGATGAATCTCAATAAAACAAATATATAATAGGGTAGCAAAATAAAATTTAAAAGCAGAAACAAAGCAGATAAAATAAAAACATCACGTTCCCTCTTCCCTCTGAATTCATTGCCAGTCCTCCAGAGGTGGGATAACATTAAAAAAAAAAAAAAAAAAAAAAAAAAACTTAAAAGAATTATTTTTAAGGTAAATCTAAATTAGGTCAAACATCTCTCCACCAAAACACAGTAAGTTTATTTTGAGATAAATGCCATTTTATGAAAAAAATAAAATTAAATTAATCAGCCAACTGAAAAACTACAATTCAGTTCAATAACCCAGAGACCCATCAACCATAACTATATAAACAAAGGCGGTTCACCCATACAATAGAATCTCTGGGGCAGAACAAGGGAATGAAGTACTGATTCAAGCTACAACACGGACGAACCTCAGAAGCACTATGCTACGTGAAAGAAACCAGTCACAACAGATCACAGATTGTATGCTTCCATTTATGTGAAATATCCAGAACAGGCAGGTCCATAGAGACAAGATGTAGATCAGTGGTTGCCCAGGGCGGGGGCGGGGAGGGGAAATACAGAGTGTCTGCTAATGGGCATGCTTTTATTTCCTAGTGTGATGAAAATGTTCTAAAATTAGATCACTGTGATGGTAAATATACTAAAAATCATTGAACTGGACACTTCAAATGGAAAATTTCACTGCAAGTAAATTTTTATCTCAGCAAAGCTTTTTTTAAATACAGTTAAGCTATAAAGGTAGGTCACAGGGGTATCTGCAAGCGCAGATAGGGTTTTCTTCAGGATCCATCCCAATGTTTGAGCAAATGCTTGTTGAGTCCCCATATGCTAAGTCATATAGAGCGAGACAGGATTCGTTTCAGCTGGAAAGACTTTCAAACCAAATGTCATCCATGTCTCACCCAGAGGAGGGAAAACCTCAGTGGATCCCATGGAACATTCTATCCTAGGCAATGTGATTTCTCCTTGTGCCCACCAAGAAGAGTAATCACCCCCTAGCTAAAGAAGTGAGTTGTCTTAATGAAATTATTTACCATTTACCAGTAGTGACTTTAAGATCTGCAGTGGTTTACATGCATTGCTTTGTCTGCCCAGCACCCCCAGCTCTGGGGGCAGTTCCGCTATCTCCTGGAAACTCTACCCAGTCATATTCTATCCATATGACTCCTGTGGGAGCCACTACTTGATCTTGCTCTCAGGATTGGTTGGGAGGGATGGGGGATGGGCTGGCTCAAGACCAGGTAACGGTAGTGCTCGGCCTGGCCTGTAAATGTGGGCTCCACTCCCTGTGAAGTAGGAAGAGCCCCCTCTCTTTGCTGACTGTAGCTCCACAATAAAAATGGAGGGAGCTCAGAAGCCAGGGAAGATAGCCGGGGGCTGAAGTGGAGCAGAGACCAGTACAGTGGAAAAGAGAGGGAGAGATTCTAACTGTGCTCGAATGCCTGACTCAGGAAAGCCAGAGGCCCATCTGCATTCCTGTCCTTCTTGTAGCTTCACTGGGTTCTGGGACAAAGACCAACCCTTGTATCATTCCATTAAGTTTTATTATTTTATGAAATCTCCTTTTCATTTACCTTGTTCAAGTTGGGTTTCTTCCACTTACTAATAAAAGTCTCAGCAAAAAGACTATCAAAAATGATTATTTTGGTTGTACTCAGTGGGGAGTCTGCTCCAGGATTCTCTCTCTCACTCTGCCCCTCCCCCTGCTCATGCTCGGCTCACACCCTCTTTCTAAAATAAATAAATAAACCTTCAAAAAAAAATCTCTACCACACAAGAGTTTGCAGGGGGAGAAGCAAGATGGCAAAAGATTAGAAGACTCGTTTAATCAGATCCCTTGAATTTAGCTAGATACCTATCAAATCATTCTGAACACCTCTGAATTCAACCAGAGATGTAAGAAAAGAATTCCTGGAATTCTACAAATAGAAAAGTCACCACTTTTTGCAAGGTAGGAGGTGGGGAGAAGTGAATCTGAGGGGATATATCGGAAGATAAATGGCAGGGGGAAGGAGCATCTCTGTAAGCTGGCTACCAGAAAGTGATATAGACCCAGAATGCAAAATCGGAGCCTTTATAAGTCTGCTCTAGTGAGAGATGTCCCTGACTAAAAGGTGCTCAGTTGGTGAAGCGGGCAGAATCCTAGGTGGGACAGTGTGGTCTCTGGATCCCCAGGGTCACGGAAAGAATTGGGGTGCATGAGCCAGCAAAGTTCCCAAGCATTGTAGTGGGGAAACTGGTTACAGTCAGCAACCCTGGGAGGGGGCTCTCAGCTCATTTCACCATAAACCATGAATGGCAACATGATCAGGCAACTGCTCTTGGTGACCCTCCACCTTCCCCTGGGAGGATCAGTGGGGGCGAGCACTGCAGGAATCTACAGAGTTTGGCACATATGGAAGTGAAGACTTCTTGTCCCTGAGGGTTTACTGAAGAGAAGGGGCTGTGATCTTTCAGCTCCAGGGCTGGAGATCGGGGTGCAGCCATTTTTATTTTCATCCTCTAAAGAGGCCCAGAAAGCCTTCAGGGCACAAAAGCCACATAGAACAACCTGAAGCAGCTCACACTGAGCCAAGCCCCCTGGCAAGGAGTGGTGTAACTCTGCCCAGGCAAAGACACCTGAGAATCAGCACAGCAGGCCCCTCCCCCAGAAGACCAGCAGGAACATCAGGCAAATACCAAGTTTACTAAGCACAAAGAACTGCAAAACTCCAGGGCTAGGGGGAAATAGTATACAGAATTCGAGGTTTTTTTTCTCATGATTCATTTATCTTTCAGTTTAATGTTTTCCTTTTCTTTTTTTCTTTTTTCCTTTTCAACTAGTTTCTTATTTTATCAACTCTGTTTTTAAGACTTTTTTAAACTTTCATTTTTACATTTACATTTTATAGATATATTCTTCATTTTTGGCTTCTTTTCACTGTACATATATACATATACATATAAGTTTTGCTTTCTTTACAACATTGGGATTTAGTGTCTTCTAACAGATGAAAATACACCCAGGACCACCGTTTTTATTTTTTTTTTCTTATTTTCTTTTTCCTTTCTCTTTTGGTTTCTGACCTCTTGGGATTTGTCTAGTGTGCATTTTGCTTGGGTCATGGTTGATATTTTGTATTTTGTTCTCTTGTTCATCCATTCTTCTCTGGGCAAAATGACTAGCAGGAGGAATTCACAACAAAAGAAAGAACCAGAGGTAATACTCTCGGTTACAGATCTAATCGATAAGGATATAAGTAAAATCTCAGAACTGGAATTCAGGATAAAGACTATAAAGTTACTATCCGGGCTTGAAAAAAGCATAAAAGACACTAGAGAATCTCTTAGTGCAAATAAAAAAATATCTAATCAGACCAAAATTAAAAATGCTTTAACTGAGATGCAGTCTAAATTGGATGCTCTAACAGCTAGGGTAAATGACGGAGAAGAGAGATTCAGTGACATAGAAGACAAGTTGATGGTAAGGGAATGAAGCTGAGGAAAAGAGAGGAAAACAACTAATGAACCATGAGGGAAAGCTTTGAGAAATCAGCGATACCATAAAGCAAAACAGTATTAGAATTATTGGGGTCCCAGAGGAAGAAGAAAAGAGAGAGGGACAGAGGTATATTTGAGCAAATCATACCTGAGAATTTCCCTAATGTGGGGAAGGGAACAGGTGTTCACGCCCAAGAGTTAGAGAGAATCCCCCTCAAAATCAATAAAAATAGATCAACACACCGACATATAATAGTGAAGTTTGCAAATTTCAGAGATAAAGAGAAAATCCTGAAAGCAGCTTGAGACAAGAGGTTCTTAACCTACATGGGTAGGAACATTAGACTGGCAGCAGACCTATCCCAGGAGACCAGGCAGGCCAGAAAGGGCTGGCATGATATACTCAAACATTTGGAGGTTAAAGAGTATCCTACTAAAGAATGAACAGGTCAACCAGGAAATTAAAGAAGAATTTAAAAAATTCAGGGAAATAAATGAAAATGAAAACACAACTGTTCAAAATGTTTGGGATATAGCAAAGGTGATCCTAAGAGGGAAGTACATAGCAATGCAAGCCTTTCTCAAAAAATTAGAAAAGTCTCAAATATACAAGCTAACCTTACACCTAAAGGAACTGGAGAAAGAACAGCAAATAAAGCCTAAACCAAGCGGGAGAAAATCTAATAAAGATTAGAGCAGAAATCAATGAAATAGAAACCAAAAGAACAGTAGAACAGATCAATGAAACTAGACACTGGTTCTTTGAAAGAATTAATAAGATCAATAAACCCTTAGCCAGACTTACCAAAAAGAAAAAAAGAAAGGACCCAAATTAATAAAATCATGAATGAAAGAGGAGAGATCACAACCAACACCAAGGAAATAAAAACAATTTTAAGAACATATTATGAGCAACTATATGCCAACAAATTAGGCAATCTGGAATAAATGGATTCATTCCTGGAAACTACCAAAACTGAAATAGGAAGAAATAGAAAACCTGAACAGACCCATAACCAGCAAGGAAATTGAAACAGTAATCAAAAATCTCCCAACAAGCAAGAGTCCAGGGCTAGATGGCTTCCCAGGGGAATTCTACCAAACATTTAAAGAAGAATTCTTCTTTAGCTATTCTTCTGAAGCTGTTTCAAAAAATATAAAGGAAAGGAAAACTTCCAAACTCTTTCTATGAGGCCAGCATTATATTGATCCCAAAACCAAAGACCTCACCAAAAAAGAGAATTACAGACCAATATCCCTGATGAACATGGATGCCAAAATTCTTACCAATATACTAACCAAAACGACCCGACATTTCATTAAAAGGATTATTCACCATGACCAAGTGGGATTTATTCCTGGACTGCAAGGGTGGTTCAACATTCACAAATCAATCAACGTGACACATCACATTAATAAAAGAAAGGACAAGAACCATCTGATCCTCTCAACTGATACAGAAAAAGCATTTGACAAAATACAGCATCCTTTCTTGATTAAAACTCTTCACATGTAGGGATAGAGGAAACATACCTCAGTATCATAAAAGCCATCTATGAAAAGCCCACAGCCAATATCAATCTCAATGGGGAAAAATTGAGAGCTTTTCCCCTAAGGTCAGGAACACAACAGGAATGCCCACTCTAACCACTGTTGTTCAACATAGTACTAGAAGTCCTAGCCTCAGAAATTAGGCAACAAAAAGAAATAAAAGGTATTCAAATTGGCAAAGAAGTCAAACTTTCACTCTTCACAGATGACATGATATTTTATGTGGAAAACCCAAAAAACTCCACCCCAAAATTGCTAGAACTCATACGGGAATTCAGCAACATGGCAGGATATAAAATCAATGCACAAAAATCAGTTGCATTTCTATAAACTAAGAGTGAGACAGAAGAAAGAGAAATTAAGGAATTGATTCCATTCACAATTGCACCAAAAACCATAAGATACCTAGGAATAAACCTAACCAAAGATGTAAAGGATCTGTACTCTAAAAACTACAAAACACTCATGAAAGTAATTGAGGAAGACACAAAGAGATGGAAAAACATTCTATGCTCATGGATTGGAAGAATAAATATTGTTAAAATGTCTATGCTACCCAGAGCAATCCACACATTCAATGCAATCCCTATCAAAATACCATCAACTTTTTTCACAGAGCTGGAATAAATAATCCTAAAATTTGTATGGAACCAGAAAAGATCCTGATTAGACAGAGGGAAGCCGAGAAAGAAAGTCAAAGCTGGTGGCCTCACAATTCTGGACTTCAGTCTATATTACAAAGCTGTAATCATCAAGACAGTATGGTACTGGTACAAAAACAAACACATAGATCAGTGGAACTGAATAGAGAACCCAGAAATAGACCCTCAACTCTATGGTGAACTAGTCTTTGACAAAGCAGAAAAGAATATCCAATGGAAAAAGGACAATCTCTTCACAAATGGTGTTGGGAAAACTGGACAGCCACATGTAGAAAAATAAAAATGGACCATTCTTTTACACCATGCACAAAAATAAACTCAAAAAGGATGAAAGACCTAAATGTGAGACAGGAATCCATCAAAATCTTAGAGGAGAACACAGGCAGCAACCTCTTGACCTTGGCAGCAGCAACTTTTTGCTAGACATGTCTCCAAAGGCAAGGGAAACAAAAGCAAGAATTAACTATTGGGATTTCGTTAAGATAAAAAAACTTCTGCACAGCAAAGGAAATAGTCAACAAAACCAAAAGACAACCAACAGGATGGGAGAAGATATTTGCAAATAACATCAGATAAAGGGTTAATAGTCACAATCTATATAGAACTTATCAAACTCAACACCCAAAAAACAAATAATCCAATCAAGAAATGGGCAGAAGACATGAACAGGCATTTCTCCAAAGAAGACATACAAATGGCCAATAGACACATGAAAAAATGCTCCATATCACTTGGGATCAAGGAAATACAAATCAAAACAATAAGATTTCACCTCACACCAGTCAGAATGGCTAAAATTAACAAGACAGGAAACAACAAATGTTGGCAAGGATGCAGAAAAGGGGAACCCTCTTACATTGTTGGTGGGAATGTAAGCTGGTGCAGCCACTCTGGAAAACAGTATGGAGGTTCCTCAAGAATTTAAAAATAGAGCTACCCCACAACAGAGCAACTGCACTACTAGGTATTTACCCCAAAGATACAAATGTAGTGATCAGAAGGGGCACCTGCACCCCAATGTTCATATCAGCAATGTCCACAATAGCCAAACTGTGGAAAGAGCTAAGATATCCATTGACAGATGAATGCATAAAGAAGATATGGTCCATATATACAATGGAATATTACTCAGCCATCAGAAAAGATGAATACTTACCATTTACATCAGTGTGGATGGAACTGGAAGGTATTATGTGGAATGAAATAAGTCAATCAGAGAAAAACAATTATCATATGGTTTCACTCATACGTGGAATATAAGAAACAGTGCAGAGGATCAGAGGGGAAGGGAGGGAAAACTGAATGAGAAGAAATCAGAGAGGGAGACAAACCATAAGAGACTCTTAATCATGGGAAACAAACTGAGGGTTGCTGGAGGGAGGAGGTGGGGGGGAAGGGGTAATTAGGTGATGGGCATTAAGGAGGGCATGCGATGAGATGAGCCCTGGGTGTTATATGCAACTGATGAATTATTGAACACTACATCTGAAACTAATGATGTACTATATGTTGGCTAATTGAATTTAAAAAAAAGAAAGAGTTTGCATATCCATCAGTTAACCACAATTTACAAAAACATAAAATGGTTCAAAGACAATGAACAGGGTTAGGATCTGATAATTCACAAGGGTGTGCTGTAGATGGCACAAATTTTCCAGTGAAATACAAACTATCTCTCTACAGCCTTTTGATCAAAGGAATATCAAAGAAAGATTGTTCTTATTCACAAAATAAGGTTGATCTCAGTAGACTTAGCTTCATTTTCTTTTTTTTACACAGTTAGTATAAGAATGGTAATTTACCTTACAGGCCTTCTTAGGATTGCTTTGCTGGAGGTTTTCATAAAGAATCTCAGACTGGATCACAAAACACTCTTGAGGGTAGGAAGCTAAGCCAAGAACTTGCATCAAATTTCACACGTAATACCTATAGATTTGGGTGAATTCCTCTCTTCTTGAGGTCTCCAAAATATCTTACATTCCTGAGTCTGCCAGCAAGTGACCATCCTTACTCACTTGTAAGGCTTGAAACCTGTAAGCAAAGTACCAGACCAGTTTTGCCAAGAGGACTTTCAAGCATCAGCTCCATAAAGTCAACCTTAGCTCCTCGGAAGTGTCTGGTCCTTTGTGATTCAATGAGCATCCTTCCCAAATATGATATTCCCATCAAAGTCTCAGTGATTCCAATCACGCCCTCTTAACAAGGACACAGTCTTATTGAACCTGTGAAGATAACTATATTGCCATGAAAATAAGGAGACTCAATAAAGTTTCAGAATTCAAGTTGCATCAGGCAGGGAGAACAGGATGTCACTTAAATGATCTTTCCAGATTACAAATCAGAGTCTACCACGTTGTTATAATTTATATAAATCTTAGAGGAAAGAGGAGGAACTTCCTTACCCATTCAGAAAACACACAAAAGCATCAACCATATTCCAAACAAAACCAAAACCCACAGTCATCCCTTACCAGTTCTGCCAGTCCTGTGTAATTAATTAATTCTTATTCTACTTGATCTTAAGTTGACAGTCTCAGGAGCCCATCTGTTCCTCAGCTGGAATCTGGAAGTCTTGACTCAGCTACTGATGGGGCCTCCAAGACTTAAATGACTATAGCTCATTAACTACCAGTAATTTTCATTTTTTTTAAGATTTATTTTTTAGAGAGAGAGAGTGCATTGGGGCAAGGGGCAGAGGGAGAAAGAAGCTCCAGCAGACTCTGTGCTGAGCATGGGGCTCCATCTCCCGACCCTGAGATCATGACCTGAGCTGAAATCAAGAGTCAGACATTCAACCGACTGAGCGACCCAGTAATTTTCAAAAGTGAATGATCTGATGAGTTCACTATAAGAATAATACAACTGACAAGCGTTTTAGTTATTATTGTGGCTTTCAACACAAGTTAAAAAAATTCTAAGTGGGTTTTACACAAAATAGCCATAAACATAATAATGAACACTATTTTCAAAGAAGAAGAAATACTACATCTAATCTATAAAAATGGGTGAACATAATCTTCACAGAGAATGATATCTTCAGACAGAACATATACTAATATTGACATAGCACACCTTAAATATGCTAAAGCTTTATCGAGAATATCAAGTAAAGAGATTCTCCCATCCTAGAGGAGGTCCTAAACACCCAAATATTGAAAAGACTACACAGACTCCTGATAGAAATCTCTAGTTGAAAACCACTGGCTGAGAAAACACTAAATTCAAGTTAAAGTTGTGAGGTATCTAACCTTTTAAATAATAATTGAAACTCTGACTGATAGCACTGTATTGTTGCCATAACAGGGAAGCAGGTGGGAATGCAGACAGAAACATCCCGCCGGTGAGGGCACTCACCCATCTCTAGATGCTGCCCCGTGTAGCAGAGGTTCCTGAGATCCCTGCGTCGGTGACATTTACCCACACAAATTTAACCTAAGGAAGGCTGTCATCTCTCTGCAGTGAATTCAAATAAGAAGTAAAAGTATATAAACTTCAATCATGGCTAATAACATTTCAGTATTCAATTTTACTTATAAATGACCTATGTTATTTAAAGAAGATGTTAACCAACTGAATTTAGTATCAGCCCAAGATTTTTAAGATACCTAAACATCTAGAAAGCTATCTTCAACTTGGAATAATTACTGTTGAAATTGAGTGTGTCCAAATAATGATTAAATTTTAATTAAGTTCAATTTAGCATCTTGTGTAATCTTAAACATTCAGTAAAAGTAAAGCTAGCTTGCTCGCTAAGTAAGCCTGCTTAGGTTTAGGAAGAAAAAGCCCAAGAAGACACAAAATGTACACCTGTATTATACTTAACACTGGAAACTCAGAGAACACATAGTTTGTTTTTATTAAAACCATAGTAAACTAGTCTTGTTTGCCAAAGAGTTGTCTAAATTTCATGAACCTGAATTCTTAAAGCATTTTCAAATTGATTTCTATAAGAATAACTTTTTTCCCATTAAAAGTATTACAGGTTAAACTTCTTGAATTTCTAGGAATTTTAGGAATTGAATTGAATTTATAGAATCACTTATTTATCTATGAACCAATCAGAATAGAGTTCCATTCAGAGACTCTATAATCTAAATTGGTAATACCATCTGAAGACAGGAAAATACCAACACTTTACACAATGAGAAATAAAGGCCTTTCTCAATGTAAGTGAATAGACACAGAGGGAAAGCTGATAGCTTTCATTCTTAAGTGTCAACAGTGGATCAAGCATAAACACAGAAACACAAAACTTACCACTTCCCAATGGGCGTGAAACACTTCACTGATTTGAGCAGGAAAAAGACAAAGAGAAAAGAGCAACAGACCGGATTCCCTGGTTTCATGTAACAGAGACAAGCTCTCTGTAAACCATGAATCCATTCACAGAGATGGCCAAGGGGTCAGATCATGAAACCAAAAGCCTTCAGCACCCCTAATCAGGTGAATACTCCAAAGAAGCACACTCCAATCCACACCAGGCACTGATGGGCAAGGGTTTGGAAAGGAGACCAGGAGTAAAATTCACTAGCAACCAAGAGCAGAGCCCAGGGGGCCGGAGGGCCTCCCTCCCTGCGTGGAGAAACCCAAAATCCCAAGACAAGGTCCAATTCACCCAAGTCAAGGCACCAACTGTGAAAGATAAAGTGCCCCAGACAGAGAAGGAGGTGATTTTCTTCCAGCAATTCTGATAGAAATAGTGCATGAATGCGGGACGATTCTCTCTGAGGCGGGAGAGCTAGGTTCTTATCTCACAGGGTTGAAGAATGAATCTCGAGGACAAAGGAGAGTGAGTAAAGCCATAGAAGTTTATTAAGCAAGGATACAGAAAAAGCTCTCAGGAGTGAGAGGGTCCTGACAGGATTGCCACTGAGGGTTTTTAGGGCTGGTCTTTTATTGAAAACTTGACCAGGGAGCTGGGGGCCTTGAGATTCCTGTGCTGTCTTGGTCTGAGCAAGGACAATTGATAACACCTTTCACGATTTACTTCTTTGAGGTTTGGTCATGTTCTGTGATTTCACTGTAGCCGCCAAAGAAAAATACTCCCTAACATCCAGACCAGGTGGTCTGGTCTATTTCCTTATCTCTTCTTCACTCTTTCAGAGTCAGGGGCCCCCTACCTCTCCCTGCCTAAACCTTAACCCTTTCTTTACTCAAAGCCAGGGGGAGAAAACCTGGAGTTTGCGGAAAGGAGGAATCATGGAGGAAGGTGAAGGCAGGTCTTACGAGAACACAGCGTCAGCCGTTCCCCAGAAGGCCAAAGCTGAGGGGCTTCCTCACCGTCACAGGATCTGGGACAAGAGGGCCCTGGTACGGTCCAGCCCTGTCCAGAAGAGAACAGTGCAGCCCGGGCACAGCACTTCGGTGTGGCCCCTGCCCATGGCGGGCTGGGCAGCTCTGTGCTGGCCCCGCTGCAAGACCCACTTCATGCGGAGCTGGGAACGAGAGCCCCCAAATCAGGAACCGCACATAATGCCTGGTAGCTCAGCTTTCCCTTGAGCCTTTCAAAGTCTGGACATGGGGACCCTACACCCTCCTCATGTATTTCCAATCCTTATGATGCAAAGGAATTTAACAAGTGTTTAACCAATAACCAATCTTTATAAATAAATTTCAAGTTTTTGCCTCATCTCCTGTAAATAAGACTTGGACCTGTGTCATAAGTTTCACAATTTTTCAAGTTCGTCCTATTTATATTCCTCAATTTTTAATCACTGATTCTGGCCAGAATGCTGAGGAACAGCCAACAATTCACACAACACATTATTCTAACATGTTATTTTTTGTCATGTTTGGATGGGACTCGCATTCTATTATTAGTCTATTGTTTCTCGGTGAAGAACATGCTGAAAAGGCACCTAAAAATCCATAATGTGATTCATAATCCTGCTGGTTTCTTACTTTATAAAGAGTCCTAGGATTAAAGAGAAATAACTTGGAACATTTAAATTAGCATTTTTAAAAGCCCTGCCTGAAAAGAGGAAGCATTTTTCTCACATAACCATCATTACACAACAAAAAAAGAAAGTGGTGATCACAACGCCTCGCACTGAAACACTGCCTTCCTCAGAATCGAAAAGTCATGGGAATTCAAGCTGAAAACCTATCATTTAAATGGTGGGGAATTGAGGCCCAGAAAAACAGGAAGTGACTTTTAAAGGGGAGCTTCATGGGCTAATCCTGGGAGCGTCTAACATAAATGAGCTTCTGAAAGTCTTCTCACAAGCACTCGTATAATTATGTTGTGAATGTTATCGGCTGAATGCTGGGTGATGGGGAAGTGAGTCGAGAGCAGGTGGATATGACAGACCCAGGTTAGGCAGAACTCAGAGTCCTGGCCTCTCTTCTCCCAGCGTGGCTGAGCCCGCCTGCCCTACCCAGTGACTTCAATCAGCATCGTGCAAATTTCCCTTTACTCCCAAAGCCATTCTAACAGTCACCTTAGGATGTGGAAATCTGAGAACAGATAGTTTGTATGTCTTTATTGATCGCAATTTGGGGAGTAGGTAAAGAATACAGAATAAAAAGTACTGACAGATATCTCCATGTTGGAGTAACGCATCCTCAAAAAATTCAGAAATCCTCGTGGAGGACCTTAGGAAACCCAGCCACCTACAAATGCTTAAATAGGGGGCAGATACACAGAAGCATCATCCATCAGTCTTCATTTTCAAACTCCTTGTGTTCCCTTATTTCATTTTGAGAGCCCCCAGGGAGCAGATAATAGCTATGTGGGGCATGTTTCCTGGAGGACCACAGCTTCAGTATTTTCAGAAATCAGAAAGAGGGTCAGCCGGAGCTCATCCTGCAGACGTGAAATCGTGGAGGCACCCAGGAGGGAAACTTACAGAAAGAGCTCCAGAGGCCTTGGGTTCTCATGGTACAGGCCTTGTGAGGAGCCTCAGTGAGCCTCAAATGTTACTAAATTTAGGAAGGAAATGGGGAAAAATAGGACAACTGGAAAAGCAGATAAAAGTCCTAAAATACGTCTTGATTGAAGAGTATTTTAATTAAAAAAAAATTATGTCTACCTCCTCTTCCAAGATAATAGAGTAGAAGTTCTCCCTCTCCCCCCAGATAAGTACAACTAAGAATCCCAAATGGAATTCATATACAATAAAAACAGAAAGCCTCTGAACGGTGGAAGAAGAGGCATGCTGGCTGGGGACTTTGGGACCGAGGAACAGCACCGTGGTGAGGTCCCTGGGTTTTCTTGTCACTTCACGGATTCCAGACTTGGAGCAGAAGACCCCACAGCCAAGAACTCTGGTTGGAAGTGTTCAGAAGAAACATACGAAAGCTTTAGGGCAGGAAAGTGACAGCAAGTCAACAAAAAAGATACACCAAGAAAAAGCTGAACAGAAGAAAGCTGGTCAAATATTCATCTGAAATAAAGTGTATTTTATTCTATTTATTTTATTTTTAAAGATTTATTTGTTTATTTGAGAGAGAGAAAACACCCAAGGGGGGAGGGGCAGAGGGAGAGAGAATCCTCAAGCAGACTCCTCGTTGAGTGCGGAGCCCTATGCGGGCTCAATCCCAGGCACCCCTGAAATAAAGTGTATTTTATTTTATTTTTTATTTTTTTTCAAAGATTTTATTTATTTGACAGATAGAGAGAGAGCACAAGTAGGCAGAGTGGCAGGCAGAGGGAGAGGGAGAAGCAGGCTTCCCGCTGAGCAGGGAGCCGGACGTGGGGCTCGATCCCAGGACCCTGAGATCATGACCTGAGCCGAAGGCAGACGCTTAACCGACTGAGTCACCCAGGCGCCCATAAAGTGTATTTTAAATGCCTATCATAGTGTGCACAGGTAGAGGCTCTGGGGCCGAGAGCCCACCGAGTGACCTGGGGTGTGCGGGTTCACTCTGGGTGCCTTAGTTTTCTGATCAGTAAGTGGCTTCTGCCCCCTCTGTGTGTCTATCCCTCCTCACAAAGACACCATGCACTGCGGGAAGGCCCTTAATCCACATGACCTCATCTTAATGGACATAATGATGTCTGCAAAACCCTCCTTCCCGAGAAGGTGACCCGCAGAGACCTGAATCTTTGGAGCACACTGTCGGACCCAGTCCAGGGACATCCTACGAAATAACCACAGTGCTCTTTCAGAACCTCACGGTCATGAAGGAAAAGATGGACTCAGGCCTTCCCTCAAGCTAGAGAAACAGAAAGGAGACGGGGCAGCTAACTCAATGTGACTCCTGGGCCGGATTTTGGCCCCCAAAAGGGACATGAGAGGGACCAGTGGGGACTACGAACAAGGTCTGTAGAGCATGGAGGGGCCTTAGTTTCTCAGGTCGTGATCTCAGGGTCCTGAGACTGAGCCCTGAGTTGGGCTCATGTTCAGCTGGGAGTCAGCCTCTCTCTCTCCCTCTGCCCCGCCCCCAGCCCACTCACGCTGACAAGCACGCGCTCTCTCTAATAAATAAATAAAATCTTAAAAAAAGTTGTCCACGTCCCAGATCACAAAGCAATTCCCAACAAATATGCAAGAATCGGTATCAAACCAACCACACCCACCACAAGGCTCTTGCATCAGAAATCAGTAACGAAAAGGCAGCCACAACCCACCCCACACACATCTGGAAATCAGTCACAGGTAAACACTCGTTTACACACACACACACAAAAGGGCCGGAGAACAAATCATAAACAGAATTTTTAAATATTTCAAATGAGCAGAAATGAAAGCCTTTAGAGATAAGGCTAGGATGGGCAGACACCTATAATCTTCATTGCATACAATACCCAAAATAGACCAAGAAGGAGGACGCTAAGTGTCCAGTCAAGAAAGCTGATAAAGAGCAAAGAAAACCCAATGAGCACAAACATATGTGAGAATCTTTGCTGCAGCAAACTCTTCAGTATTAAAAAGTAGCCACCACCTACCAGCCCTCAGAAGGAAACGAAAGCCTGGGATTGGTTCACGCAAGAGCGTCGACAGCAGCATTAAAATGAGTGAACTACAGCTACGTGTACGTGCAGATAAATCTCAAAAACAAAATGTGAAGTGAAAAAGCAAGGCTCATAAAGATGCCTGCAGTCTAATACTAATGATGTGTTTTAAATACACAAAATACCTGAAAAATGAAAAAATACGATGTATTTACCTACTTGTGTCAGGAAAGTACAGAAGCTGGCCTGGGAGTGATACCCACGACCTCCAGAGAGGAACAAGTGGGAACGAAATGAAGGGTTTAGCTTTAGCTGTGTGGTTATATTTTACAGAAAGAATGGACAGACCTGAAGCAAACACCCCACACTGCTCACATCTGTGTCCTCTTAGTGGGGCACCTGTGGGTCTCTGTTACTCTGCTTCCTCTTCTGTATGTTCAAAATCCTTCATAATTAAAACACAGTCAACTACTGGGTCCATATTTGTGGTTATCATTTTAAATCTTTCAACTATCCAAGCATTATTTTACCGTTCTGAAAATGGAGCATACATCTTTATATGTTGGCCAGGAGTCAAGTTCCCAGAATCAAACAGAACTTCGGGTTGACTTATAGGAGCCAGAGTGAGGCTTTCCAAAGCTCTTTCACCTGGTGTGACATCCTTAGGCTATCTTCGTTGCTATCCAATCCAGCATCACCTCCCATTGAATGCATCTCTTCAAAATAAACGTGAAGTGTGGCCACTGCTGTTGTCCCCAGGTGCACCCTCCCCACGCCAGCCAAGGCTCCCCGAAGAAGGCCCCCTATGGACTCCGCTCCTAGCTCGCCTCCAGCCTGCAACCAGAGAAGCTTTACCAAACACAAGTCCTGATCCCTCTTGGGGTGGACGCGGAAACTTCCTTCTCTTCTAGGGTCTTACTAGTTGCAAGACATTCCCTCTTTCCTGTTTGTGCTTTGTACTGTGTTGTGTTTGCTGGAGCTAGACAGACTCCGTGTTTGATGCTTCGTGCCAATGCGAGCTTCCCGGGCTGTCCTAACGAAGTGCCACAACCTCACAGTCCTGGAGGCCAGAAGTCCAAAATCAAGGTGTGAGCAGGGCAGGTTCCTTCTAGAGGGTTCTGAGGGAGGATGCTCTACCGCCCCCTCCCCAGCTGTCGGTGGCCTCCATGGCTTGTGGCTGCGATCCGTGACCTCGGCCCCCCTCCACAAGACTCCTCTCTCTGTACCCTGGGTCTAGAGTTCCCTTTTACAAGAACACAAGTCATTGGCTTGTGCTCACCGCAAGTCAGCATGACTTCATCTTAAGTGACATCTGCAAAGACCCTATTTCCAAATGTGTTCCCATTCACAGATACCAGAAGATAGGACTTAAACATCCCTTTTATCAACCCCACGATATTGCCAAAATGACCTCAACTAATAAAAAATAAAATGTCGTTCATTTAATCAATAAATAAAATTAAAAACAGATCCCGTAACTCCCGAGTGAAAGTGTCCAGAGGCTTTGCTGCCCTGGGATGGCGCTAACCCTCTCAGGATGGCACGTGGGGCCTTGAACGATGGACCCTCGTTCTTCCCGAGGCCGCCTGGCTGTCCCAGCGCTCACTCCCTCCCCCTGAGAAGCTCGTCCTCCTGCCCACTTCATGGCCTCTAACCTGGACACTCTTGCTCATCTGCTGGGTGACTCTAATTGTTTTTAACAGAAATGATGGCGTTTGTACACTTACGGAAGTGTGTCATCTTCACAATTGTGCCCTTGGGAAGCCATATGCTTAGGATGCTGCTCAAAACATTTTGAAGCCCCTCTTTAGAATTGCCTTCAAAGACGTCTAAAGACAAAGTCGTATCATTTTTAACTCAAAAGACAAAGTTGTATCATTTTTAACTCAAAATAGCATCAACACTTCATCAATCTTACCTGTCCTTCAAGAGACAAAGATTTGTCACTGCCAAGGATTGTCATAAGATTAGATCTCAGAACTAATGAATATTTTCAAAAGTAAAAGCTCCCACAAAGTAAAAAGGCAAAAACAAAAACAAAAAATATTTTTTATCAACTCATATCACATGTAGCTTATTTTCCAGAATTTTTATAAAACACTAAGAAAAAGGCCAATAAACTCATAGAAAAAAAATGGTTAAAGGCCTTGAGCTGATAATTCATATAAAACGAACTAATCGTGTGGAAGGAAACTGAATTCACACACTCACAGTAGCAACTCTGCCAGGGGGCTGGCTCTCTCCTCCCAGGTCCGCACGGGAGAAAGCTCTACTCTGAGGGACGAGTAAGGCAATTTGGCAACATCATCGACATAGCGTACACGCTGCTGGTTTGCAAACTGGCCCCAGACTCGGAGGGCGGGAGAGACCAAAGGATGGGGCAGGGTACCCCAGATGAACAGGTAACAGGTGTAAGGGCCAGGGAACCTACCTACAGGGCTTGTCCTGGGCCCCAAGGCGAGGAGGTCTCCAACTGCCACGTCTTCAGGTTTGCAGAGAAGCCTGGTTCCAAGCAGAGCACATGTTCCAAGGGCAGTGCAGGGCTGGCCGGCCAAGGTCAGCAGGCGGTCACCTTCCCAACGACCCCCCAACATATCCCTGTGACCCAGGAACCACCCCACAGATATATTTACGTGGGCATAAAATGACTTAGGTGCAAGGCACTTCTTTGCAGCTTACTTGTTACAGAAGATTGGGAGTAACCTAATTGGCTCCCTATGGGACTGGCCGATTAAACGACGCTTCATTCATAAAACAAGTTCTATTCAGAAGTTGAGAAATTAGTATACAACTCGAGCACTAATATATCTCTAAGTGTAAAAAGGCAGTGTGTAGAGCAGCTTATCAATTCTGTATTATGTATGTAAACTGTATGTGGTGTAAAGGGGCAGAAAATGTGTAGACATGTAACGCATACAGAAGCAACCCCCTAGCCTGGGCATCCCGGGCTTCAGGAAAGGCTTCCAGAAACTGATGATGTAGCTGCTGCAGGGCGATGCCCCGGGAGAGCTTGGGCCTCAGGCGCTGGGAGCCCAGGAGCACGGAGCCGGCCCCTGCTGCAGCCACTCTCCGCCCCTGTTGTCTTCTGGGGCCTTGGACTCCATGACACAGACCATTTCCAGGCAGGCTTTCCACAGGATGGCTTCCAAAAATGCCCTAAACAACTTCGCAGCTTTCTGATTACTTAAATAATCTCCCTTGGTTACCATAAAGGTGACACAATTTTTACGTTAATTTTTCTAATTACACGTTTTCCTCAAATATTCCCCTGTCTAGATGTAGAAATCATTGGGGAAGAGAAAGTCTTACGTCTTCCATTGCTTATTTGGCTTCCAAGCAGCAATAAAACAAACAACCATGGAAATATCTTTTCAACTATTTCTCAAAATGATGTAATTAAACTCAACAAGATTAAAAAATATATCCGCTAAACAGGACCTTATGCTTTTTGAATTATATCCAAGGATTCAGAAATATTTTATGATATGCTACTTCTGTGTGTGTGTGATTCCAACTTCTCATGATTTTGGGTATATATTCCAAATTCAGTACTGTCGGGCAACACATTCTTATAAATCATTTTCCAAATATAAAATTACCAAAGTTTAACTCAAATATATTCTATTGTTTCATTTACAAATATTTATGAAGGGTTTACAACATGCTACAAAAACAAAAACCCTCTTAGACCTACTCTTAAAATGAAAATGAAGAGAGAGAAATATAAATAAATAAGACTAACCAAAAACAAAATCTCAATAATCATTCAGCCTTATAGTGGTCTAGTTATGGAAAACACTTTCCCACTCTTCCATTTTTTTTAATTGCCCCATTGCATGGGTCTCCAGGCATTTTCCAGCTAATTTACGATGGCCAGGAGGTAAGAGTCAGACAGCTATTCCTCAAAGTAGCTCAGGTAAAACTGGGTTTTCTGAACAGATGCAGAGTACCTAGCAACCAGATCTGTGATGAAGCTGGAGCCCTTCACAAGCGGACATTTCCTGCTGAAAGGTCTCTTCTTGCCACGCCCGCCTGCTCAAGACCTCCGGGCCTGTCGGCTCTTCTCCTCCCCACTCTGCACACTAGCTTTCCCTACCAGCTCCCAATCTCTGCCTTCGAGACCAGAGCCTCACTGTGGTGCTGTCCCTACCAGCCAGAGCCCTTCCTCTGTGACCACAGTCCCCTGAGAGAGACGCAGAGGGCGACAGGCTCCACCTAGCCCAGGATGCAGAAGGCCCCTCCTAGCCCAGGCTCTCCGCAGGGTCAGGAAGCTCGAGTGCCCGGAGTGTTGCAGGTGCAAGATGAGGCAGGTGGGAAGGAAATGGAGGATAGCATGCAAATCAGTCAGTATATCCTCTGCAAAACCCAGGGTATCCAGAAGGATGATTCCAGAAATCGGTGTTTGTTTCAAGAGTGTGTGGACATGTTAAAAGCTATGACATATTTCCGAGCAAATATGATCTTATGTTGCCCTGCTTATGAATTTTTAATGGCTAGCGGTTATCTTCAGTGTAAATCTCAGAGTCCTCGACTTCGGTGATCTTCCTTCTCTTACCTGTAAGTCCAGCCTTGTTTGATGAGACAGCTTGCTCCCTGCCACACTCTCCTTCACTTCCAGAACTTTCTACATCCTGTAGTTGTTCTTTGCATCATTAGCACTTACTGTCGCCTGATGATGCTGAAATACTCACTTTTGTTTCTAGGTTTTCAAAAGCACTTGCAGTCAGGTTTATTCTGGATGAAACAGGGAGGTGGGAACGCAAGGGGGCATGCGGCACCTCGGCGCTCACAGCAAGCCCGCTTCCAACAGGCGTGTGGCCCACGGGCGCCCCTTCCTCCCCACTCGAGGAATCAGATCAGGAAAGATCCGAAACCGGCTCCTGCAAAATGAAAGTAGTTAAGAGCTTCCATGTCATCGGCCCCTCCTGTGGCATTGGCATGGTATCATGAATCAAAGCTTTACAATCAAGTTACAATGTTATAATGTCAGACTTTCCATCATCAGCCAGCAGAAAATTGTGTTTTGGAGGAAGGCAGGAGACGGCCTTTCAGATGCTCCCGGTTCCAACTGTATTCTGCATTCGTGTAAGGCTGCCCTTGGCTGCACTCATGTTGCCATGAGAGTATATATTGCACAGATGAATAAACTGCGTTTTTCATAAAACCGGTGATGATTGCATCTGCCAAGGCAGGACTGCCCAGCTACACATCAACACACATCTCGTATAAATTTCCACAACGAGCCAGAGATGATTCAATAATTTTTGTAGAACAGCATTTGAAATTTTGCTTTTATCTACATTTTTTATAATAGTCGGCAGAGAACTGATTGCATCCCTCCCAGAAGAGAATAATTTGGCATTTTAAAGAAGTTCAGAGGCACGCATTAGCACAAAAAACACATCGCGCTCCAGCATGTCGGGCACACACATCTTCAAGGCCGCTTCCCGGCACTTTGTCTCTCAGCTCTTCCAAACGCTGCTATTTTTTAAAAGCGTCCAGATGTCTATCCTAAAGGCAATTATTTCCTTAAAGCTCATAAAGAGTTGGAGACAAACAAAAAATACATTTTAACATTTGTATGTTTATCCCCCAGCCATAGGAGTTAAATATTAAATTCACCACGACTCTGAAAGTTGTAGGGAAAGGGCCTATGTATAAATTCAGTCTCTGATGGTAGGAAGTCTGCAGAGACTCCCGCGTTCTCTCGGGAAGCAGGGAGGCGCCTCCATGAGTTTCTATGTCTACTTGGCTAGTCTACATCATCTGCTAGATGTCAAATGCTAATCTAGCTGTGTCCACACAGATATTTTATAGACATGATTAATGTCTTCTATCAGTCGCCAGTAAAAAGACTACCCTTCAGGGGCGCCTGGGTGGCTCAGTCATTAAGCGTCTGCCTTCGACTCAGGTCATGATCCCAGGGTCCTGGGATCGAGCCCCACATCGGGCTCCCTGCTCAGTGGGAAGCCTGCTTCTCCCTCTCCCACTCCCCCTGCTTGTGTTCCCTCTCTCGCTGTGTCTCTCTCTGTCAAATAAATAAATAAAATCTTTAAAAAAAAAAAAAAGACTACCCTTGAGAATGTAGGTGGAGCTCATCGTATCGGCTGGAAGCCTTCGGAACAAACATGGAGGTTTCCTGGAGAGGGAATTCCAGCCCAACCTGCGGCATCAGCCTCTGCCCGGGTCCCCAGCCAGTCAGCCTGCCCTGCAGACTCTAGACTGAACGGGTCTCCACGGTTTGTGATCCACTCCCTGAAATGAACTTTGCTGTAGATGGCAGATGGACCGACCCATGCATAGACATCGCCCCTTCATATTGGTTCTGTTTCTCTGGAGAACCCTGACCAATCACCTTCCCATACTGGAATAGTAATTAATTTATAACCTACATCTGACAGTTTTTGCAAGGACAAAAGCCCCGTGTATGTATTTAGATACATTGTCTTAATGAACAAATTCTTTGTGGCATTAGATCAGTTTTTTCCAAGCCATAATCCTAAACAAATTGCCTGAGTGACTAAAGTGGCCAGAAGCAGCAGGACAGCTTGCAAAGGGCTTTTATTATTTCAGGATAACCTGAAAGATGCGATTCCTTGGGACGGGTGCTGTGTGCTCCACCTGGCGCAGTCAGAACTTTCCGATGCCCGCACGGCCCACAGGCGCCGGGTCGATGTGTAGCTGCTTCCCCGGATGCTCCTGAGGTATAATGAGAGTCTGCCCCTAAATACTTAATCAGCTTTAACTGTGCTTTTCTGCCAGTTTGATTATTATATATTTGTTTCATTTCCCAATTTAGATCATGTAGCTAAAGTTAAACGTACCCATGAAAGAGCGTCATTAACTCTTCAGAAGAGCTCCGCCTGACTGTCTCTGGCTAACGCCTATGAACCCTCTAGATGAAAAGTGGAAGTTGAGGGTCATCTCCAAGGGGATCAACCCGCCATTTCCTAGAAAATATTATCACAGGAAGAGAAACTGACACAGGTGACAAGTGGCTTCTCCATCAGCCCTCACTCCTCATGGCCCCACCTTCGTTACGTCATGCAGCGTGGCATTGTTAGAACAAGATGCTGTGAGTTCTGGGTCTAAACCCATGGAATCCATGATTTCATAAAGATGTGTTCGAATTATAAATGGAATTACAAATAATTCACCTAAAGTGAATGAAGGGAGCTTTCAAAAGAATGTTATGTTTTTTATTTTACTGTTTTTAAAGATTTTATTTATTTATTTCAGAGAGAGAGAGAGAGAAAGAGTGCGCGAGTGCAAGCATGAGCAGGGGGAGTGGCAGAGGGAGAAGCAGACTCCCCACAGAGCAGAGAGCCCGATGTGGGGCTCCATCCCAGGACCCTGGGATCATGACCGGAGCCGAAGGCAGATGCTTTACCGACTGAGCCACTCAGGAACCCCTAAAAGAATCTTATGGTTTTTAAATTTTTCTCTGTAGATCTGGACTGCCGTTGGCTTTTCTCAAAGCAGGGGTCAGGTCAGGTCCATATGATGGAGTGAGGACATAGCCTGCTCCTTGAGACCACTGGTACCTAATTCACGTTAACTGATCATTCCAGGAATATCCATCCCGTAATTATTGCCAAGATTGTCACGTGTGCATTTACCTATTTTAGAGTGTTTCACCTGGGACTCTTGAGTAGATTAAGTAATACAAAGTAGAGACTTTTTATTCTTATGTAACAACAAGAACACTGTAGTTCTACTGGTCCTTCAAAGTTGCCCTTGTGTTTCGTACACATTCTCTTGCCATTCACGACCTCCTATAATTTTACTCTGCAGATGAGGGAGCTGTACCTTGCTTGAGGAGAATCCGTGACTCATCCGACAGGATGTGATAGATCGGAGGAGTTGAAACTAGGACCTCACCCCCAGGCCAGCGTCCTTTGCTGTCAGTGCGTGTCATACTCCATATTCTTCCGCCCTGGCGTCTTTCCGAGCTCTGTCCCAGACACCGAGTGGATTCACATCCCACCTTTGGACTTCCACGTCAGGACGCCTCCCCCCCGAGAGCTCTTCCTTCCCCTTGGACAGCAGAAAACAGCTCTGCACACATATGTCTTCGTTCTGTTTGGTTTCGAGGTGTTGCTTTAGCAACCGGCTCTACTCTCATATACTCGGGTAACAGGGAGGAAAAGGATGGATGCGAGACACGAGGGCACCTTTACATCAGACTCGCATACGAGAAACTGGCTCCCAGCAAGGCCATCAGCCCGTCCCCAAGCAGCACACTGAGTAGGGAGGAGCCTGGCATCTCTTCATGGGTGGAAAATAGGGAAAAACCAGCTGATGATATTCTGCTAAGTAGGAAAAGCAGATTACAAAATAATAATTACAACACAATTACAATTTTATTCATACAGAGCGAATGACAACATTTGAAAGTGAAAATGCATGCTATGTCTGAGTAATTATATCTCAGGAGAGTAATAATCTGGAGCTGTTTATTTTTAAAAATGTGTCTCTGCATTTTCTTTTTTTTTAAGATTTTATTTATTTATTTGACAGAGAGAAAGAGAGAGATTGAGAACACAAGCAGGGGGAGCGGCAGAGGGAGAGGGAGAAGCAGACTCCCCATGGAGCAGGGAGCCTGATGAGGGGCTCCATCCCAAGACCAAGACGAAGGCAGACGCTTCACCGACTGAGCCACCCAGGTGCCCCATGTCTATGCATTTTCTAACTTTCAACCATAGGCAGGTAGTGCTTGAGTAACACCGTGTGTAACAGGCGTTGCAAAGTCAATTCCAATCACTCCTTGCTCAATGGTCACTTGTCCAACCAGTGTCCCACTGTCCCTCCCTCTGAGCCCCAGGGGGTCAGCGCAGGGACCAGCAGGGATGGGCAGGGACGGCTCTGGACCCCCACCTAAGCACTTAGAAAGCCGCTCCACGTTTGCAAGAGAAGCATCTTGGAACACCCCAGCACCTGGAGGGCACTGTCCACTCAGCAGGGAGACGACACGCCGCTGGCGCTCAGCGGCCCACAGTGGTGCGGCCACCACCCGAGTTCCCGCCACTGGTTCCCTTCCCGTGGCACAAGCACTCAGCCCGGCTGCTAAGGTGTTATTTGTACAGCTAGATATATATGGAGAGAAGAGGGGCGGGGAGGAGAGAGAGAGAACGGGACCAGAAAATACTTGGAAAGACAGGTTGAGCCTTTAAGAGCCCCCACTAAATGTTAAAAATGTAACTTCTTTTTAACCAGTGAGTGGCCTCGTCCCATGGGAGTTGGACATGCACAGCCTTGGAGCAGGTGTGTGCAGGCGACAGGGACAAGCGGCGCGAGCGCTCCGCCCTATTCCGTGGGCGCTTAGGAGGGACCCACTGTCCTGACGCGGCTCGGGTGCGCGGGGACACAGCTCGCTCAGGGAGGAGTTCGTGCCCCGTGACAGGCTCTCACGGGAGCCAGTCCCCACGCTGTCAAGATGGTGACGCGTCTCTCTCTCTCACTTCACCCTGTGATTTCAAGTCATCAGCCCTGAGTTCCTGTGCGGGCGGTAGGCGACGTTTCAAAGAGCATGTTCACCCCGCTTAAGAGAGTAAGCATCTCGGACACCCTCCAGCGCTCGGTGCTCCCCGGAAACAGGAGGTCGCTGTCCTTACCCCTGTCCAACCTTATCAGGCTCTGGTCTTACGGCCTCGATCCAAGTCTAATCTGTTGGCCTGGTTGTGAACACTCCCTGTGATTATTCCACTAACAGTTTTTATTTCTGGCGTGTATCAAAAATGCACAGCAGACACTCAGTCTTTACAGGGTGCCAGGCCCGGCTGGGGCACCCCACACCCACCGTCTCACGTGACCCTTGGGACGATGGGCGGGATAAGCACAGAACTATTACCACCTTTCACAGGTGCAGAGACTGAGTCCCGTAGAGGCTAAGGAGCTCGCCCCAGGTCCCACAGCTAGTTTTGTTGCGGAGCAGATGGCCCGCCTCCTGCGTCCATGCCCTTCCTGTGCTAAAACTCAGTATGTCCCTGTGACAGAAATCTTCCTTACGTGCGTGTCACATGCAGATGTGAGCTGCCGCTGCTCCTGGTGGGACTGACACTTCTTCCTAAACTCAGGAACTTAATAGAAGGGAAGATGGAGGAGGAGAGGAACGATGATCTTCAAGCCGTTCCCAGGCTGCTGGCTCTCCTTCATTTCTGGTCCTGAAGGTGGAGTCTCAGTGGCCAGCAGGGCCACCCCACGGGGCAAGGAGGAAGCGCCCTCCACCTTCTACCTGAGCAGCCCTGAGGCAAAGCACTTAAATGCCAAGTGGAGTGGAGGGAGGGCCTGTTCTAGGAGCAGAGTTCCCGCCCCAGTGAACTCCAGCTCAGAGGCAGTGACTGAGAAACAGGGCTGCTTGTTACTAAGCAACCAACAGGAAACAAATAGGGCAGAACCCAACTTCTTAAAAAGGTTGTACTGCCAAGAGACTGGAAACCGACAGCCGGGTCTCCTCCCCCCCAGGCACACCCCAGGGCCCTCAGATCTCTCCAGCCAGAAAGTGGCTTCACAGGGTAGTGATGGGAAGGCGTCCCCAGCGCCATCCCCGAGGGACCCATGGGCCCAGGCCTGAGGGATGCTCTCCTGGACACACAGCCACTCGGGGCCCCGGGCTGTTCTGTCCATCCCCAAACGGTCAGTGCAGTGGGTTTTCTGCTCGCCTCCTTTCCACCTGAACTTTCATTACAATTCGTCCTTGTTTCCCTCTCCTGTGGTAATGGGGACAGCCACAGAGCCCCAGGAGCTACCCCCAGATGGGGTGAGAGGGCTTGACCTCACTTGGAGTCCTGAGCTAAGAGCTGGTGTGAGTCTGGGTGAGATCTGGCTTCGCTGCAGGGGAAGGCGAAGGTGAGTGCATGTGCAGAAGCCCTAAGTGAGCCCTGCCCTCTCTTCGCTGCGGACCTCACTGTTCAGAAGCCACGTCCCCTCCTTCAGTAAAGGCACCCAGATACCAGCTCCAGAAGCGCGTGCACTTCCGGAAGCTGCCCCCCATGCCTTGGCTCAAGGAATCCCACTGCCCTGGTTCAGGCCAAGGGTGGTCCCAAGACTTAAAATGGTCCCAGCCCACAGCCGCCCTGGACTCGCAGGGCAAAGCTTGGAGACCTGGAGCTCTGAGGAGCGCCCTGTGGAACAGTGAGGGGAGAAGCTCACCAGGGATGGAGCTGACCGTGAGGAATTCAGAGACCAGGGAGAGAGAAACTGGGCCCTGGTCATGGCATTGGATCTGCCGGGACGCCCACACTTTCACCCACATGGGAGGATACATTTCCCTTCTCCTTTAAACATGCCCTTGGATCCCGGCTCTGCTGGCTGGCCAAGTGACCTGGGAAGGTTGGTGCACATGGAGGTGCAGGGGAGAGTGAGACTGTGGGAACTCGAAGGATCAGGATGCTTCCTAGGCCCGTGTGGGCCCTGGGTGGTCTGTGAGATCCTGCCCAGGTGGACAGGACTCCGGCGTGGGCGGGCGAGGCGCGAGCAGCAGGATGTGTGGATTTCTGTAATTAGTAAGGTCAGATCTGAGGACCCAGGATCTTAGGGAAATGTAACATCTCTTCACATCTGGGATAGAACAGACTGCTTTTCTTTGTATAAACCTGATCGCATCTTAGGCTACCATAGAGATAAAATCACCAATGATCCCATATAATCCATGCTCGTTTACTTTTATTTTAATAGCCTGTGGTACATATTCTCCTACCAAACAGAAGCAAATTCTATTTTCCTCACCAAAACCGACCTCTGAAATTGTTGATTTTGGTTGCCATAAGAACAGTTATATATAAATGTTCGATCCCAGAGACAGAAGTGCAGATATGCAGATTAATTGAACAATGGTTTGGTTTCTTTCAAATCACCAATTAGTATCGAATATTTTAAGATGTAACATAATTAAAAGTCACGAAGAATACTCACTCATTCCAGTAAAAACTCCTGGGTGTCATTTACCTTGCACAATTTAGCCAAAAGCTTCAAATACAAGATCGTATCCCCATAATGGGTGGTGGTGAGCATGTTATAAAACAGATTTGCAAGTGGCAATGTCTCCTGAAAGCTAATGGATTTATAAAGTGTGAAACAACCCTAGTCCCACCTCACTAGGATTGTGAAGAAATGAAGTCACAGTCACAGGAACAGGTGGTCCAAGGGCCTGGGAGAGATGCACCGGGGGCTGGAGCCCTCCTGTTTAATGAGGGCATTCACCTGCCACGACCACAGACCACAGAGGGGCTGCCGGGCGCTCATGCAACTGAAATGGCAGGGTCCCTCCCCAGCCCCCTACCTCGCTGCATTCCTATTCTTCTGTTTCTTAAAAAGGGTTCCCAAATTTTATGAGCATTGGGCCCCACAAAATGTGTGCCCATGAGTGTAAGAAAATGTTAAAAGAGGGACATTTACAGTCCTTGAGAAGCACTTCCAAACAGGAATGTGGGCAGCTGGGGGCCCTTCTCTCCGGAAGGTTCTATCTGTATTCCAACAGACTGTCCTTTCTCACATCCTGAGGCATAGCCGTCTCTCGGCTCCTCCGGCTGCCCCCATCCGCCCCCAGTTGCTCCACCCCTTCAGCGAACTCCCGGAAAGGAGGGTGCGCAGGCGCCGTCTCAGATTGCCCCCAACACTATTTCGGGCCCCTCCAGTCAGGCTGTCACCCCAGTCCTGGTGAAGGTGACCCAAGACCTCCATGCCCCTAAGCCAGGGAGCCCCCACAGCATGTGGCCCCCCTCCCGAGATTCCTTGGCTGGCTCTTCCTCCCACCTGCCCCATCTGTAATGTCAGGCGGAGCTTCTGCAAACACCTCCCCCAAGCTCTCACCCAGATCCCCTCTCTCTATTAAACACACCCACTCAGTCTCCACTCAGACACCGAATAGCTGTGTCCAAAAGGGAGCTCCTGACCGCTCCCTTGTCAGTGGCAAAGTCATTCCTCCAGTGGCTCACACCCTCTGTGGTGTGTCCGCAGGCTCGATCTCCCATCTCTTTTACTAACATGCTCCCTCCACTTCTCTCTCCTCCAGCCACAGTGGGCTCCTAGGATTCCTTGACCACTTAGCTCTGCCCGCCCCAGGACCTTTGCACTTGCTGTCCCCATGTCCTAGAATGCGCTCCTCCACCCCCATCCCCTAGATATCTACATGGCTTGCTTCCATCAGCACTTGCTATCCCCCTTTCCTGTCTTATTTTTCTCCTTGACTCTTCTTTATAAGGGTCAGGTCCTTATCTTCCTCAGGCAGCCTGCTTACATGGCCCTCTGTCTACTCGTGATCTTTCTGTTGGGTGAGCCTCCGTGCACACAGCCGTGGGGTAATGGGGACACCAAAGAGATGCATGCCCACTCTTGCATTGTGGAGGGGGTCCTTGTGCTGGTCACATGGGGGAGGGGCTGTGTGAGAAGGAGCCTGCCCTGCTGAAGTTGTTTATAAGGAAACATCCTACCAGGCTCCAGGCTCCTAATGGAACGTGTTATCTGAGCATCCAGCCTGCCCTTAAAGACCATTATCTCTCCCTCCCTCCAACAGACCACCCGGGCAGAAGCCTGCATATCAGTGAGACCCCTTCCTCTCCCTCAACGTCCCTCCCCGCCCTGCCTGTTCCAAGGGACCCTGCCTTCCGTCCGCCCTCAGCAGAGGGACGGGTGTGGGTCTGCGACTGAATTCTGACTCCGGCCCTTTCGACAAACACAGCGAGTATTTCTCACGGAACTACTAGGCCAGGCGCCGCCCGCATGCTAACAATGCGGTCGTGGCAGAGATGCGGGTCCCTGAGGATGTCTGCTCCGGCTGTGCCCCGGGCCCTGGGGGTGCGGGAAGCAGATCCCATCCCACAGCTGCCTGGAGGACTCGGTGGCTGCACGGGAAGCCCTTAGTGCTGGAACCAGCAAAGGCCCAAGCAGGGTTTGCTAATTCTTATTGCCATATTCTCCCGGGGGCTAATCTCTCCCATTAACCCAACTTCCCCTGAGTGGTGGAGACCACTGTCCCAAAGCTGCCAGGGCCACCAGCCCTTTGCTGGCTCCGGAAGCCCTAGGTGTCCGGGGTGGGGCTGGGGGCGCTCAGCCAGGCTGCTCCCCTGCGGCTGGCTCCGCCTCTCTCCTCTGCACCAGCTGGTTCCACAGACCCTGTGGCTCCTCGGCACGTCGGGCCTCCGAGCTTGCTGGGACTGCTGCCCACCTGCCCCTCCCGCATCTGGCCGCGCACCTGGGGAACACATGCAGGGACCTCAGGTCTTCTCTGGCCACTGGGGGTCCAGGCGCTGTGTGAGCAGGCCCCTGCAGCCCAGCAGTGCGGCCCTGACTGCGCATGGGCTGTGAGAGCTGGGGGGCAGGGGGGCACCCGGGCCAGGAGCTGCGGCGGGCGCTGCGGGGACAGGACAGTTGGGAAAGGAGTCCAGCGTGCTGTGTGGGGGTGCTGTGTGTGTGGCTGTGGTCTAGAGCCCTCAAGTGTTTCCTCATCCACATGGGTTTTTTTCATTGCCCTTTGGAGTTCATGCACCTCATCTGCTCGTGTTTGTGACCTGAGCAGAGTCTATCCACATACTAACTGGAATTTACGGTGAAACGGTCAACCCTCAACCCTATGCAGGTAAATTATCTGCTTTACGAATATCCCCAGCAAATTGTTACTTACAAACCAGGATGAAAATGAAGCTCAGTCCTTGTCTACAAAAAAATATAATTACAAAGGTAAGTCTGTTGACAAGGAAAATAAAGCAAACACAAAATGCATGCAGTCTGATCTACTAGAAATTATTTAGATTGACTTGTTTACTTCCTTAGCTTCAGTAAGCTGAAGTTTAGCTCCACTGAACAAAAATTACGGAGTGTGTATCACGCACAACATATTGTGCAATTTGCTGCCACAGGAAGTGATGAAGGGGCCGCCCTCATCATCTGAAGTGTACGAGGGTCGGAGGGAATTGCAATTACGATTTTCTCAGAAATGTCAAAAAGACAATGAGGCTTGGCTCATTTCTCCCTTACTTGTCAAAAGACCCCTTTCAATTGTATTCGGCAAAATGAACCTCCGTATTTTGTTAAAGGTGTGTGGCTGTCTCTACCAAACGCACGAGGTGCAGGCCCACCTCCGCCTCCAGAGGGAGGGGACGTCCCTAGGACCGGACCTTCTGAATGCCGATCCATTCCTTGTTCTACTGCATAGTCTTCCTCACATACACTTTCCTCGACAAACTCCTGAATATGAATTTGGGGGCACTCTATTCCCACACAAGCATAGTGGAGTTTTAGAAATACTTTAAAAAGAGCTGTAACTGGCAAGGCTGACGTTTGCAGAGAGGACCATTGGCCTGCTCCCAGTGCGGCTCCCCACAGCCCAGCCTTCACTCACGTCTGCAGGGCAGGGCCCAGGCCCGCTGCGGCCCACTCACCCCAGGAAGAAGCAGAGAGACATCTGTGGGGAGGAGAAGCTGTTTGTGATGCCAAAACAGGCATCCAAATGGAGCCCAGTTTCTGGGTTGCCCTGGCCTGACCTCTGAGAAGTTTGGGGTGGGGTGGGGGGTGGGCTGTGATGAGGGGTTTGAGTCAGGGGCCTTGGAGCTTCCCGGGTTTGAGCCACTGCCCTGGGCACCCGTACTGTGTGTGACTCCCTTACTCCCACCCTGTTCATCCATTTCTGAAACAGCGTGAAGGCATGAAGCAGAAAAATTAGGAACTTTGGCACAACCAGCATCCCTTTCCACTGCACCTGCTGACCCCCATTCAAAGTGGGAATATCATGTTCTCTCCTCTCACCGGTCTCTTCTGAGGGAAGGATCAGGCTCAACACTTCTATTACCGTGGACATACTTCTCTTAGAATCATCTGCACTTGAGTGTGGTTGCTAGATCCCTTGGGAATATGAGGGCAGCTGGTTTGGGCAGGGAACCCTGGCACCGCATACAGCTGGCCCAGGGGACAAGGGCTCTTAGCCTCTTGCCAAACCAGACTCCCCCCTAACTCCTAACATATACCAGTGGGTCCCCGAGGGCTCCAGGGAGTGTCAGATTCAGCTCTGCTGACCAGTACTCTGAGGCAGGAAGGACCCCGGCATCTTGGCTCTCCCCCCTCCTCCTACTCTCCCACTGCCAGCAGGAGGCCAAGAACACAGGGAAACGTCCATGGGACCACCAAACCTGTGCGCCCAGGTGACTACTGTCCAGACAGCAGGCTTCCTTCGGATCAAGAGGGTGACGCTGCCGGCTAGTCAACAGAGGCTTGGGTGCGGCAGAACCCAGGGCTTGCCCCCTCCCCGCTGGGCATTTTCTGGTCTGTTTTATGTGTGCCCTTTGCCTGCCCCTGGGGGGGGGGGACGCGCGCTCTCCAGCGGAGCACCTGTTCATGGTGCCGGGATCCGGGCGAAGCTCATCACCTGGGGCTCGCACAGGCCAGGCTTGGGACACGCGGGAGCACCAGCCCCGGCACTGAACCGCGGTCGGGGTGGATTCGGGCCAGCAGCCGCTCTGGACCTAGTCCCCATGCTGTGAAATGAGGCGTGGAGGAGATGTTATTTCAGGTCCCGGAGGCCATGCCGGTGAGGGCAGTTTCAGAGGCTAAGAGCCAGGAAAGGTTCAGAGAGCAGGGGTTCCGCGGCGGCCAAATCCGGCCTCGCCAGGCCGGCGCCGACTCTGCGCCCGGGTCCCCGCGCGTCCGCGGTGCTGCGCGTGGCCAGGCGGTCCCCGAGGAGGTCGGGGCGGCGGGCGGCGCGGGGCGGGGCGGCAGGCGGGCGGGCTCCGATCGGCGGGCGTGTTTACCTGGCTCGCAGGAAGCCCGGGCGGCGGGGGCGGGAGGCGGGGTGCGCGCCGGGCCGGGAGCTGCCGCCGTCAGTCATCGCCGCGAGCCAGCGAGGACGAGCCTCCGGCCCTGGCGGCCCGCGTCTCCCTCTGCGGAAGGCGGCGCCGGCAGCCAGCTCCGGGACCCGGCTGCCCACGAGTGGGGCCCGGGCTGCGGAGAGGCGGCCTGGGACCCCGCGGCGCCCCTCGGGCCTCGGAGCGGCGAGCGCGCGGTGGGTGATCGTGGCGGGGGCGGGCGGGGCGGCCGGGGCTTTGTTTCCGCGCCCCGGAGCGGGGACGGCGGGCACCTGGGCGGGACCCGGGTCGCGGGGCTGTCCTGGGCAGCGGCGCAGGTGGCGGGCAGGTGGCAGCCCGGGGCCTCCCTGCGAGTGGGTGGGCGCGGGCGCTGGAACCCGACGGGCTTCCAGGTGTGGCCCCCGGCCAGGCGCCGAGGCCGGGTCTCGGGAAGAGCGCGCGGCCTAGGGGTGTCGGTGGGGGTGGGGTTTAGGGGTGGGAGGTGACAAGGGTCAAGAGGCGGCTCCGGGCGACATGGAGATGGGTGCTGGGGGCGAGCCGAAGGGCAGGCGGGGGTCCCTGCCAGTTCGCAGTGCTTGCTAATTCCACGCGCTGAGCCCCGCGGAGCCCCCCCCGCCCCACCCCGGAACGAAGCAAGTTTCCCTTTGATCACGGGGGGGGGGGCGGCGACTGGAGACTCGCCTGGCTTCCGCCTTCGCGGGGCCCGTCCCGGCGCCAGCGCGCGCTGCCTGCAGCCCCTTGCGGCCGCCTGGGCCCACCTGCCGCCACCTGCCGCCACCTGCCGCCACCTGCGCGCCTGGCGCCCGTGACCCCTCCCGGGCCCGCCGCCGGGGTGGAGGCCCCCAGGGTGTGTGTGTCCTGCCGTCACTGCGCCAGCCCCCCCCCCCCCCCCCCGCGGTGGCTCTGGGCCCTCGTGGGATGCTGGTGGCAGCTCCAGGTTTCTTTCAGGATCCACTCGCCCTCTGTTTCGGAAGGTAGAGTGGGGTTAACAAAACGTTTAAGTTTCTTCGGGGATCTCAGTAAGACTCTGGCAGGAAGTAGGCGCGTTCTGGTTCCTGTTCTCTGTTTTCCAATTGCGACAACGTGAGAATCAACAACATGTGTGCAGTTGAGCTCTGCACCCGTGGCAGGCGCGTGAGGTGGCTAGGCTGTCTGCTGAGGGCTGTGCGCATGGTTCGGGGGGGCCTCTGGCTGACCCAGCAAGGGACACCCACACTGGGCCAGAAAGAGTTTTTCAGAGGAAGGAGAGTGTAGGGAGCACCCTATGTAACACCTGTGGTTATTTGAGATTTTAACTCACGGGGGTCAGAGGGACATTTTACAGACCATGGCCCACAAGTCGGGGGGTGGCTTGGGACGACAGGCTCCCTGGCGGGTCACTTGTGGGTGGTGGCAGGGCCCCCTCGGACATTACTACCTGGTGCCCGGAGCTGGGGAACCTTGAACAGAGCAGCCCTTCTTGAAGGGTGGCCCAGGTGACCTGCCGGAGGCCGTCAGGCTGATAACATGTTTCTACCAGACAAGGAAAAGGGCCCATCAATAGTTTTAAGTGGAATAAACAAAAAGCTGAAGGGAAGGAATCTAGTTAAAAATTACCATACAATGTTGGTTAGCAAGAACTCTCAAGAATTTAGCTATTCTGAAATGACTACTTTCAGTAATCGGAGTCGAACAAAATCTGTTTGGTTCAGATCCACTTTGAAAATCTTTCTAATGTATCACACTTCTGCCCAAAGATGAGAAAGTTTAAGACAAGATGCTTGCTCTGTGATTTGACATTGGATCGCTGCTCGGTGGTTTGTGAAGGTCGGGTCTTGCTGCCAAGTCCGCGGAGACAGTGACCGCACAGTGGTGGGGGATGTCGTGGGAAGTGGAACCGGCAGCAGCCTGCTCTGTGATTTTCTTGCCACCTGAACTTTTTTAAATGTTAGTCGGATCGTGTGGTCACCAGGAGTCCGGTCAGTCAGTTCCACCTCTGGGTTGTGCATGCTGTCCTTTTCAGCTGCAGCCCACGCCCTCCCTTCTCCCTCCCGAAGCCCTTGGCACCACTCATCTTGTTTCCCAGTTTCTATAATTTCATCATTTCGAGAATGCTGTATAAACAGAATCATGCGATATGCAACCTTTTTTGATCGGCTTTTTTCACTAAGTACAATTCTCTTGAGATCTGCTCAGTTGAGTATATGTTTTTTTTTTATTCCTGAGCAGTGTTTCGTGGTACAGAGGCACCACCATTCTGGGTTTTTGTTTTGTTTTGTTTTAACCGTTCACTCTTTGAAGGGCACATGGATCGTTGCCAGTTTTTGGTTATTGTGAATAAAATTGTGTTGAACATCCACGTATGGGTTTTTGTGTGAGCATAGCTTTCATTTCTTTGGGAAGGAATGCCCTACAGTACAGTAAGGTAAGCACATGTTTAATTTTATAAAAAACTGCCTTCCTCTTTTCTAGAAGGGCTGCACTATTTTGCATCCCACCAGCAAGGTGGGAGTGACCCAGGATGTGCACAACCTTGACAGCGTTTGGCACCATTGCTAGTTTTTATTTTAGCTGTTCTATCATGAGATGTATGGTGACATTGTGATTTTAATTTGCATTTCCCTCATGGAAAATGACGTTGAAGATTTTCATGCATGCATCTGCCATCTGTCCATCCTTACAGTGAGCAGCCGGTTCGTGTCTTTGCCCGTGTTCTAATTGGGCATTTGGTCTCGAAAATTCCTTCTGTGTTCTAGACATTGGTCCCAGTGGTTGGCACTCATCTTATGAATAAAACCTTGTTTTCCTTCTTTTATTTTCCTTCATTTATATGTCTTCCATCTTCTCCTCAGGGTTTTTGGTAGAGAGAAAGTTTTTCATTTTGACAAGATCAGTTTACTAATTTTCCCTTTCATGGATTGTGATGGACCTCTCTGCCTAGCCTGAGGTCCTGGAGATTTTTCTCCGGTTTCTTTTTTTCTATGTATTATAGTGTTGCATCTTAGACCTAAGTCTGTGGTCCATTTTGAGTTAACTTTTGTATAAAGTGTGAGGTGTAGGTTGAGGGCTTTTCATTTTGCTTTGGTTTATTATTGCCTAGGAGTATCCTGTTGTCCTGGGCGGGCTGTTGTTGAACAAAAGATCACTTCTCACTTGAGTTGCTTTGCTCCTTTGTCAGAAATCATTTCCACATATTTGTGTGGGTCTAGTTCTGGGTTCTGCGTTCTGTTCCACCCATCCAGGTATTTGTCCCTCCACCAGTACCACACTGGCTTGATTACCTTAGCGGTACAATAAACCTTGACATTGGGTAGAGTGGGTCCTCTTACTTTGTTTTTCTTATTAAAATCGTCGTGACCCCTCCAAGTCCTGCGCCTTTCCGCACAAGGGTTAGAATGGCCTTGTTTATGTCTACAAAAGTTTCAATGGGATTTTGATTTCCTTTTAAATTAATTCACATTCCTTAAGAGTGAAGGGGTTAACATTTTCCAGAATAAAAGAGGGAAAATGAGGTTTTATTCATAAGTGATATTAACCAAATTGCATGCTTAGTTTTATAGTAGAGACAAATATAAAAGATATACCAAAAGGCAAGTCATAAAGGGGAAAGAACATGGGAAGATGGGCTAAGAGCACAGACGAGGACAGAGGTGGGGAATAGGGTTTCTCAGTGTCTGACGGCCTAGTTCGTACTACACCCCCATACTTGCACACACACACCCCACCTGTTCACACCTGGAGTCCATGTGGGTGATGTTGGGGGCACTGCTCCTGACACCTTTGTCCTCAGGAGGTTAAAGCAGCATTCTGCACAATTAGAACAACCACTCTGTTCCCCAAGTGTTATTTTATTTTTTATTGCTTTATTAAGCAGGCTCCATGCAACGTGGGGCTTGAACTCACGACCCTGAGATCAAGACCTGAGCCGAGATCAAGAGTCAGACCCTTAACCATCTGAGCCATCTAGGTGCACCCCAAATGTTATTTTAAATAAGGTTTAATCTTCTGAATTTCTCAACCCAGGGATTTATTTTTATAGGACACTGTTCTTTCATAATACGTGTATTTTCAGGACATATATAAAATCCATTAAAAGCCCTAGTTACTCTCCCCCTGCCCTTAGACAGATTTGTTTTCTAAAAGGACACAGACAGACAGAGTAATGGTGCCCTTAGGGCCCTGGAGGAAGGCTGCACATCCCGATGGGGAAGCCTGGCCATATGCCTTCTCCGCAACCCCTCAGCTACCCGTTGAGTCCAGCAGTGTCCTGTCCCCGATTTACACGCAAGAAGCCCGAGTTGTCGGGGGGAGCAGGCCTGTCGAGTGACATGTGTAAGGTCTGAGAACACATGTCCCGAATCTCTGGTCCTTTCAGGCCCCCCAGAACTCATCTTCACAAGTCAGAAGCCCCCGGATCAGGGGATAGAGCTGCCCTCACACTTCCCAGCCACCCCTGAGTGGTGCCCCCAGGCCCAGGAGCAGGATCCTCCCTTGTCCCTGGAAGGCCACATGAGCCCCTGGGGAGTGCTCAGGAACCAGGGGCCTTTGCCAAACAGCTCCTCTTGGAAGGAAAGAATTACACAGGAAAACAGTCAGATTTTTCACCTGCAGGAACTTGAGAACATCTCTCTTGATGGTGATATGACACACCACATTAGGACGGACACTGGCTTTGAGAAGGGGTCAGTGGCTAAAGATGGTTAGAAGGACGGTGGCGCCTTCCAGAGCGTGAGGGAGGTTTCTCTGAGGCCTGAAGCTGCAGCCTTCTTACAGGAAATGAGTTTCTGCTCGGAGCCCCTTGGCTGTTTTTCTTGAGGGTGACATGCTTTTCCTTGGTACGTATTGCAAATTCGAAAACAAAAATAGTTGCAAGAGCTGTTTAGTACATTGTATTAAATGCAGTGGTTTTTAACAGCATGCGGATTTTGACTATGTGGTAACGAAGGCTTGGATTTGGTTTATATCTCCCCAGTTTTAAAACCATCTAGTGATGGTTGTGTAGTGATGATGCTTCGTTTGCAAGCAGACGTGACTTGGTTGTACTTGCACGCTGGGTTTTGTTTTGATCGGTGGTCAACATTCAGTGCCAACCCTCTTGACGTTTTGTGCACTCTGGGCGCTCCGCTGCTGGGGCCCACGCTCGCTCATGGAGCCACGTCCCACCCTGCAGCCTGGGGCCCGCGGGGGACAGAGCTGTGGCCCACAGCTGTGCTGCCCACTCGGGGACCTGGCTCCCCGTCTCCAGCACCCCGCGGCTCCCCATGTCTCCAGCACCCCGCGGCTCCCCGTTTCCCCCACCCCGCGGCTCCCCGTGTCTCCACCACCCCGCGGCTCCCTGTGTCTCCACCACCCCGTGTCTCCACCACCCCGCGGCTCCCCGTGTCTCCACCACCCCGTGTCTCCAGCACCCCGCGGCTCCCCGTTTCCCCCACCCCGCGGCTCCCCGTGTCTCCACCACCCCGCGGCTCCACCACCCCACGGCTCCAGCGCCCCGCAGCTCCCGGCTGGAAGCAGCAGGGCAGTGACTTCTGAGAGTGGGGCTCGCTGAGACATGGCCCTACTGGTGTGATGTGCCTTCCTGCAGTGATGTTTTCGGAAATTCAGAGAATGACTCCTCTGTATTGCAGTTAAATCGGGCGAGGGTTTGGTTTTTGTCAGAGGCGGTGGTGAGCACGGTGGCCCCAGTGTTGTAAGTAGGGGGAGGGCCCCCGATGGCCTGGCCCACCGCTGGATAGCGCAGGTGGCGTCCCTGCCTCGTGGGGTCGGGGTCGTGGGACCCCCCCGCCCCAGGGCACCGGCCTGGCCACATCCCGCCCTCCCCTCCAGTTAGGAGTGTCATACAGCACAGCTCCGTCCGCAAAGACCATGCGGACACAGGAGGCCACCTCCCCACCAAGCGCCAGCCTAAAGAGACGGGAAGAAAGACTCACTCGGATGTAACCCTTCCTTCCAGAGTCTGATCTGGAAACCTAGAGGCAAAACGCACACAGACAAACCTCCCTGCATCTGTTTAGGTGGCTAGTGGGGGGCACGAGGGGCGTGGTGGCGGGCTAGCCAGCTCCCCACCAAAGCGTCTGGCACGGCCGGCCAGCCCGACGCCGTGTCTTCTCACGAGGCTGCGGGACAGGACTGGCGCCTGTTTGCCCTGGGGTGGTCTGCCAACCACCTGCATCGTTTCATCTGGAATTCTTATTAAATGCAGAGTCCTAGGCCCCCATTTCTGGCACACGAACCACAGTCTTGGGGATCGGGCACGGGAATATGTATTTTAATGAGCTCCCAAGTAAACTCCGAGGACCCCTGCTCTAAGTGGAAGAGGGGATGGGTGACACCTGCCAGAGTGTGTGTCATGTCTACACAGGGCTATCCTGTGCACGCACGTGCTCACAAACATGCATTTGAATAAGGTCAAAATCTGTGCGTTTCGCTGATAAAATGACTTTATGTTAGAAGGAGTGACTCATGGAAGATAAAATTCTATACTTTTATACTTTTATTTGTATCGTTATGTTTGTTGCTCTTTCCACATTCAGAGAACAGCATCGTCGTTCTGCCTGGTAAGTGAGCATCTTTGACAACGATGCTCGTATCCTTCGTCCATATTCTCCCGTATCGTTGAAACCTAACATTTTTGCTAAACTTGCTACGGAAACAAACAGTACAGAGCAAGGTTGCAGGCTTCCCAAATACGGCAAATGCATGATTAGTTTTTTAAAATCCATTGACTGTGATGTGCGGAATGCTCCGCTCTGGGATTCTAGGTACACCAAGGTAAAGTGGGTGTAGCTCTTGCCTGAAGGGCCCCTCCGTGTTATTAGGGGCCTTAGAAGCGCACAGACAGGTTTCCCTCGGCAAAACGTCTGCTCAAGGCCCCGCGCTGCATGCAGACAACTATGCAGTGGGGGGACCACCCCGCGGGGGGAAGGAGATGAGGTAGTGCTGTGCAGGGAGGTGGGCTCTTCCCTGGACCCGGTGCACTCCCCAGGCCTCCCCCCTCCCCCAGCAGCCCCGCCCGCTCCCTGTGGCCCCCTGTCCTGCTTCCTTACAAGCCTGCTCGTTCCCAGGTTGTCTGTCTCCAAGATGCCCACCTTCCCTGCTCAGCTTTTAGCAATAGTGGCTCTGATCTCTGTTTTGGGAGCATTTTGCTTACAAGGTGCTTAAATGTTCCATCATGCATGTGTGTTCTGGGAAACTTAAAATATGGTTTACGTGCCTTGGTGTCATCGACATAGAGTGTGGGGCTCGTATCTGTTGCATCCACAGATGGATGAGTTCTGCTGAACCTAATCATCATCGTTCAGCTGATGCACAGCAGGGTCTGGACTTTACAGAAGGATACGCCCGAGTCTGTTCTTTATCAGTTCGAAGAATGTGGGACATGATTTATTCGGCTTACTGTGCTGCCGTAGAAGATCAGATAAATTAAAGCAGGAATTTAATAAAATAAATATGATGCTTATATTTTAGGACCTAGGTTTCTGTTTGTGTCTGTGTGTGTGTGCGTGTGCGTGTGTGGGGGGCTGCTGTGGGGGTGCTCTGGTTGTTTTTATTCTGGTTCTTGTGGTGTCTGAAAATGTAATAACCTTGGAATAGAGGAGACCAAGGATTTATGAAGTGTGAACACCAGCCGCACTTGTCTTCCCAGAAATATAAAGAGGATAAATCAAATGTCAGAGGCAGGCAGAATGCATCTGCAGCTTCCATACATCATGTTATATTGCTCTCTGAAAGGTGGTATCGTCCCAAAAGGAAGATGATGATTCTTTTATTCTGTCGTTATTTCTGTATGTCAGGACTTACTTTGGAAGAGAGAGGGATTTAAACCAGATATTGAAAGCTGACCTTATTCATTCCTGACTGGTGGTAGGGAATTGTCTTGTGAAGGGAGACGGAAGTGCGCAGACCTGGCAGAAAACTTCCTGAAAATGCAGGGAAATGTCACGGTTAAAGCACGTTAGGTAACAGCCCTAACGCTAAATGGAAATATAAATATAAATGTACAAATGTACGTTTACAGAGGGTTAGCAACACCTGGGTAAAGTGTGCTGCAGGGAAAGTACATTTTAATGTGAAGGTAGATTAAAACTTGGACAAAATTTCAAACCAGTCCAAAAAAAAAAAACCCAATTAAATTCGCTCGTGCAGATAGAGAAGGTCCCAGGTGGTGGTTTCGTGAGGATTGCTGTGACCCAATGATCTCAGAGCCTAAATCTCTGAGACTGAACTTCACTTGCTTTCATGACATGGGCTCAGACAGGAATTTGAAAAATGTACCCTGGACTCAACCCACAGGGCTCGCCCCTGACCTCCTTCAGTGAGTGACACTTCATGACCATGACACCTGTCATCAGGTGGGAGCCTGGAGGGTGGCTGCTCTGGGCTCCAAATCCCAGTATCTCCCCTTCCTCTTCTTAGTGTCATCTTCCTGGTCACTTGCTCTGGAGTACTCTGCACAGACCAAGCATGGATTTCATGATGAATCACGGGCATTTGGTAGTGTCTGGTGGAGGCCTAGGGAAGGCAGACGTGACAATGTGCAGAGGGAAAAGCAGGTGAAGCCCAGGCCCCACACGGTGCCCGTAGGCTTCAGGAAAGAAGGAAAAACACCAAGCCGAGGTCTTAGTGCAGCTAAGTGCAGTGGGCCTGACTCGTGCATAGATGGTCCCTACTGAGTTTCCAGCCCAGGGAGCCGGGCTGCCCTCCACCTGGAGGCCAGTCAGCTGCGCCAGGGACTGCTTGGATTGACCTGGTCTCAAGTGTTTCTATTTAACAACATTTGGACAAACGTTTATGAAAGTATAATCTCTAAATTAGCACCTTGAACAGGTAATTAATTCAAGTATAACACCCCCCCCCCAAATCTACTAGTGAATTGTTTCTACATGTTGTAACCCAGACCTGTTGTAGCCAGTGATGGGTGAGCTGAGCACAGGTGCATGCTTCCTTGACCCCGGGTCCTCCCCGCCTTCTGAAGGGCAGAGTCCCCGACTCCATGCTGGATCCCCTTGTCGGCCTCATAGGAGTCTGCGTTTGCCCTTGACCACGGCTTCACACAGCGCGTGTGGGGCAGGCGGCTGCCCCTGGGCCCCCGGCCACGGGCTCTGCGTCCAGCACCAGGGCATCCACAGCTTGTCCCCGTGCAACCAAGCATCGCAGGTTTCAGTCTGGAGCTGAGGGCAGGGACCTGGGACAGCCCAGCCATCTACCCACACTTCCTGTCTGCAGGGTCCTCGGTTCCTTCTGAGCAAGGGCTTCCATGTTCAGGGGGGACTCTGCCCCTAGAGGAGCCTTCAGGGCCCCGGGTCTTCAGCTCTCCTCTTGGGGCCCCAGGCTGGACGGACCTCGGCGGCTCCGTCCAGCTCTGCCGGTCCTGCCGGCCACTCCCACCCCTTGGGCTTCCCCGTGGTTCACGTGTGGCTCCCGTTGGGCGTGATGCCACAAACCAAGGACGGGTCTCCAAGCACGGACGTGCTGCTCGTGAGTGTGTGTGTGCGTGGGCAGGTGAGCACATGTGCTTGGTTGGGGTAGAGGGGCTAGCTTCATGGTTACTTCCGTTTGCTCCCAGTCACTTAACGGGAATTTACTGAGCACCTACTATGTACCGGTCACTGCCGTGGTGCTGGGGACAGAGCAGTGCACAAACTAAGGGCCCCACCTTTGTTGTAGGGCCGTTACACCTGCTCCAGCTGAGGACAGAGGTCTGGCACGGGCTTCTCTTTCCTGTGTGTACCCTGTCTCACTCTGTAAGGGGTTTGAGGCAGACGTAGATTAGGTTAGGTCTGAGGACTGCCCCCTCAAAGCGACAGGCTGGAGAACACGTGCAGATGTCGTCCTAGCGTCCTAGAACTCGGAAGAGGGAGAGAGAGAGCATGCACGTGTGCAGGGGCGTGCACACACTTGTGTGGGTGTGATAGAGCCCGGCTCCTTTTGCCCTGCTCCCTCGCTGCTCCTTCTGGTGCCGAGCAGACACTCCAGGAGTGAGTTTTCATAGCACCTCGTCTTGGACTTGGCCTCTGGCTTCAGGAAACCAGCTGTCACAGTCTGACAGGACGTGGGCGGCTTTGCTTAATCCTTGTGGGGAATGCTTGTGTCGTAGAGCTGCTGCGTGTGCAGAGCCGGCACTCTCCGAAGCAGAGTGCTCTCACCGGCTGCTGGGCCCCGAGCCAGCCTCCTCCAGCCCCTCGCTTCCCCAGAAGGACGGCAGGTGGGGCTCCGAGAGGCCAGCTGACCCATCCAAGGCTGCCTCGCGGCCGGAGGCAGATGGGACGGGAATCCAGGTTTGCCGCCCCATGCCCATTTTCTCCCACTCCGTCATGCCCTTTTGCTCTTTTAGGTCGGTTCTACTCTGTCTTTAGATGTTACCACGCCTTGTTTAAATTCTGCAAAGGGGGTCAAATAAGAAATGCTGTGATTTGTAAGGAGTATGAAGGGTTGAGACACGTTATTATAGTATTATAGCGGTGCGTTGGGTAAGCACTGGGTATCCTATAAAAGGGCCATCCTGGACAATCTTGATTTTGATGGAGCAAGAAAATCATAAGGCCTCAGCTTAGTAGTCCTAAATCAGTGCCTTCTGAAAGGATATTGATCTTTTTAAGCCCTAAATATACCATTTAGAAACCAGATGCCCAGCAGAGCCCGCATGGAAAGCTCAAGTTCAGGATGTAAGCTTTCGGCAGTCTCGTGTTCATAATGTGCTTGTTGTACCTTCGGCGTTTGTTATATAATTACTCATTTAAATGCCATTCTCAGTAAGATTTAAAAGGGACTTCATTGCATGACGTATTCCTGCAAGGCTTCGGTCTTTACTGTTGCTCCGCGGTGGTTTTCATGTGGAGGGGTGTGAGGAACTGCCGCTGACGTCTTTTGCACCACGAGAGCAGATGCTGTAAGGCGTGGAGTGGGGGAGAGGTGCCCCCTCTGGCCTTTGGACGGAGCTCTTTTCCTTAATAAATGCAAGATTCAACGCATCGAGAAATCCTTTCTTAGAAGAAATGAAGTGCCTTGTCCGGGTCCCCCGGTCAGTTCAGGGCCGAGTGGAGCTGGAACGCTGGAGATGGTCTTCCGTGAGGTTGCCGCTTGCGACCTGGGGTCCCCCGACCTCTCCCGGCCTCCGAGCTGCATCATCTGTAAGATGAGTCCACAGAGCGAGGAGAGGATGAAGAAGCGATGCTCTGAAATGTGCAGATAGTGCCCAGCTCGTGGTAACCCCGTCGCATGGGCTTCCTGACACCAAACCCACAGCCCCTGCCTACCATGACCTCCCGCTCTGCTGGTACCCGTCCCCCTCCCCTTTCTGTAAATATAATTATCACCCTTTCCCTTGTGTCTCAAGAAGTGCAGACTCACCCCCGGGGGGAGCGGCAGGGCCCACGGGAAGCCTCCGACCGTGTCTCCGGTGGGACCGTGATGGGCTGATGACCACGCGGAGCATTGTTTTCCCTGATTGGAATCTGGAAGGTTCTGTAAAGAAGTCACCCAGTACCATGCTGCGCGCCTGGTGAGACCTGCTGTCTCCCGTGGGGCCACGTGGATAGGGGTTGGGGATTTGAATCTGGACAGTTTAGATCAACAGTTCTGGGATTCAGGTGTTTTCTGTGTTTTCAGAAAGAAACAGGTTTGGTTTAGTTAAGACTCAAATGATACTCTTTGGGCCCCAGGCCACTTAGAAACCTATGGCCGGAGCCGACGCATTTCCTCCCTGCGCGTAACCATCAGGAGCCGTCACGCCCCGTGTCAGGGATTTATGAGTTGTTCTGGAGGTGGGTGGAAATATGCTCTGAGTCGAAGGCACATTGTTTTGTCCTTTGATCACTAGCTCTGGCCCCGAGCCGTGCGCAGAGCCTGTGCGTTTCTTCTCACTGCCACGGACTGTGCGCTGAGTCATGTGGCCCTCGTGGACCTGTGGTCATGGCGTAGGTGAGCCTAATTACCAGAGCTGGTGTTCTGAGCTGAGTGGCGTGCACATACCTACCGGGGAGATGCCATCCGCATGAGTCCCTGCCACGGCTCACGGGGGAGATGCCGTGGAAGACAACCCGTGGGCTGGTCACAGGAGGCCCCTGCTGGGGTTTGTTACCCTCGACCGACGGTTCCTATCTTCAGGTGCTTGTCAAATATTAACCAGCTGTTTCCACAACACCTGCAGGAAGTCACATTTCCCATCCCAGGTTCACGGATACGGAGGAATGCGCGCCCAAACCCTCTGAGCAAGGCAGGAGCGCGTCTACAAGAAAGGGCATGCCCTGGCCACCCCCTGTTACGCTCCAGGTACTTCCGCTCTGAAGCCGCCTGCCCACCTCGTTCCAGCTGCCGGGCCCCTGGCGTGGGCAGCTTGTGCCCGGCCTACCCTTTGGAGCCTCCCGGGGCCGGTGGGACGCAGCATTCCCTCGAGGTGACCGAGTCGGTCACCAGGACCGCCAGGTCTCCAGACCCCCCGCCCGCCGAGGGAAGGGTGTGCCCAGTGCGCCTGAGCGGAGTCTCTCCCCACACATCAGAAAGGCCGGTCTCGACGTGACTTCGGGCCTGGCGGGCCGGGTGCTAGGAGCGAGGCCAGCGTCCTATGACTTGTTGATACTCGGAGAGGTGTTTCTGTCCCTGTAAGGGCTGCAGAATGTTAACATCTTACCCAGTCATAGGATCGTGAATGTGTGAGCAGACAGCTGGGAAGGTGGACGAGCTGCCCTGTCGTCTGCCTCTTCCTCCTCCAGCAGAGCACTCTGTGGCAGGGAGGCCGGCGCCCCAGGCTGCGTCCTCACGCTCACTGCGGCCCTGCTCTGACGGTGCTTCACCTACCAGCCGACCCGGGAGCAGCAACCTCCAGGGACTGCCAGCACATGTCCGCAAGCACGTTTTTCTGCAATTCCATAACTTCCCTTTCAGGTGGTTTCCGACGACGTTGGGGCAGGGCTCTTGCGAGCTGGAGACCACCTTCGGTCTGATAAGCCTGAGGGAACAGGCGTGGCGACGACGAGCGTGGGGGTATAATCTGACGCCTTAAGGCGGAATTGTCCGTACCCCCAGATCCAGCAGCCGGCTCTTCTCAGACGCTCCTGGGGGGTCTGGATGGAGCTGGGTTTTCCGTCGATGTCGTCAGGGCCACGGCTGCTGCCGAGTCCTGGACACCAGGGAGGCCAGCCTGCAGCTACCGCTCCGGACGGCCCTGCTCACCTCCGCCGGGCTGCCTCTTAGGCTCGCAGACCGGGGGCTGAGAAACTGCAGATGTTCATTCTCGAAGGTCTAGACGCCCCAGGCCCAAGATCAAGGTGCTGGCAGATTCGGCGTCTGGGGCGGACCCTCGTGTGGGTTCATGGATGGTGTCTTTTTGCTGTGACGTCCCCTGGAGAAGGGGCTGGGAGCCGGGGGGGGTCTCTCCTGAGGGCACGAGTCCTGCCCTCGTGACCTCCCATAGGCCCCCGTCCTGCTGCCATCACGCAGGGTCAGTGCTTCAACGTAGGAATCGGGGAGGGGGAGGCACAGACACTCGTCTGTTCCCCAGGCTTTCTGGGAACTCAGCCTCTGCGGAGCCTGCTCGTCCCCGACCCGGCCTAGACTCGGTCTAGAAATGGATGAAGGCTCACTCACGTGGCAGCGTCAGTCGTCTCAGCTGAGATGACTCATCTGCTGCAGGATGGTCCTGACCACAGCCGATTCGTGGTGTTCCGTCTCCTTCCTGTCACACTCGGACTCCACTCACAGCCTCCCTTACCTCAGGGCCTTTGCACACGCTGTGCCCGCCGCCCTCCGCCTCCTCCCTTCTAAAAGCTCCTGCTTCGGAGTCTGCGGCAGCTCTGCCCTTTGCCCTGTGTGTTAGTTCCCTGCCGTAGCAGAGGGCCACAGACTGGATGAGTGCCAACAGAAATACATTCACCCCAGTTCTGGGCCCCAAGTCCAAAATCAAGGTGTGGGCAGGGCTATGCACCCTCTGAAGTTTCCAGGGGAGGGTCCTTCTTCGCCTTGCAGCTTCAGGTGGCCGCCACTGTTCCTCGGGGTCCCCTTGCTTGTAGACCTGCTGTGTCTCTGTCCGCACCAGTCATTGGAGTAGGGCCCACCCTAGCCCCCTATGTTCTCCTCTTAACTTCATTGCACCTGCAAATAACTTATTCCTAATCAGGTCACAGGCACTGGGGGTTAGGCTGTGCACAGACGTTTTGGGGGACAAAATACAGCCCCTAACCATGGGAAGGGCCCTTGACCTCCAGGGTCAGGGTCATGCGCCCCTCCCAGCACAGTTATTATGCTCCATTTTACACGTGTGTTCTGGCTGAGCTCCCATACCTGCCTCTAAGTACGTGAAAACGGAGAGCGTATTTATATGGGCAAAGAGTAAGGAGTCAGGAGAGATGTTATGCAGTCTCCGTGGGGGGAAGTCAGGTGGAGAAGCTTTTAAATTGTTACCATTACTGTGTTTTCTAGCTGCTTCTGAGATAGTGAATTTTAAAAACGGTCTTCAAAGCAGCAAAACAGCATGGTGGTATTTGGCTGTCACTGCCCCCAGATCTGAACTTCCATGGGAGACCGCATGTGAGCCCCCTGCGCAGGGGGAGGCGGTGGCTAGGTGTGTGTGTGTGTGTGTGGTCTGCGGACCCCGCGGGCCCAGGAGGGGCTGCTGTCTGAGTGCTTCTCCTGGAGCCAGAGTGAGTCATCAGCTGGGAGAGGAAGTGGAAGGAGGTCTGGAGCACTGGGGAGCTTCCCTCGCATGACATCAAATGGGAGAACACGGCGGGAGGGTGGGGGTGTCACTGGACCGTCCCGAGACCCGCCTGCTGTGGAAACTCAAAGTCAGCCCAGTGAGCCTGCCTCCCGGTCCCCGCCTCCTTCCTCCTTGGGACAGTCTGTCCACGCGCACACCAGCGTCCACCGTTCCTGTTCCGTTCCATCTGTCCACGCACACCAGCGTCCACGCACCTAGTTCCCGTCCCCGTCATGCTACTTCTTGAAGTACTTACAACTGAATTGCTTGAACCTCCGCTTCCCACCTAGGTTCCTGAAAGCTTTCCCCTGGCTAATGAACGCGTTACCTGTTGCTCGCCGCCGGATCCCCGGCACCTGCCGTGAGGTCTGGCCCGCCAGTGGCCTTTTGAATGCTCTTGATTTCCCTCTGTACTTAGTTTTCCACTCTTCCTGAAAAGAAACCACTGAATTCCAAATGCCTTCCCCGGTCAGGGCCCCCTCTTGTGCTGTTCCCGGTATTAATCACCAGGGGAGTCCATTACCTGCCCACTTCCCTCCCCAACCTCTGCCACAACCTCTGGGGGCTGTGGAGTCTCAACATGGGGAGTCGAGGAAAAGGAAGCAAAGTCTGGTTCCTGCCGGCGGGCCGCCAAGCAAGGGGCTGCACGAGCCGGCCGGGGGGCTGACGTCCACACCCGGGGGCACCAGTCTCAGCCAGTTAGGACGGCTTCCAAGCAGTCCGTTCATCTGCATTCCAGGTGTAACTGAATTTGTTGGTAGTCTGTGGGGAGCAGAAGCTCCCCTTGGCTGTGACAAAGCCTGGCCGCGTGCAGCACAGTCCGGAACACCTTGGTCTTCAGGATCGCGGGCGTCCCACGGAGGACGCGGCTGCGCTGAGGAGCAGCTTTGGGGCCGGCGCCGAAGCTTCTCGCCAGAGTTGGTGGGTTGAATCTGAGGGTTGGTCGTGGCGCTGTGTGCAAGGGCAGGACTCGCGGACCCTTCCCAGTGCTGTGTGGGCGCGGCCGGGCGCTGTGGAGACAGTCCACGCTTTCCCACGTCTTACACATCTCACGGTGTGGCTGTCCTGTCACCTGACTCTCCCAGCCCCCTGATCAGGTAGGTCAGGCAGGTGGGAGCCAGGCTGAGTTCAGCTGACTTGCCCAAGGTCAGATGGGCAGGTGTCTGCCCCCCCTCAATGCTGTTGTCCTCCTAAACAGCAAGCTTCTGAACTTAAGAAAGCTCTCCCTTCCTCCCATCCCTTCTTCCGTGAGATGGCTCAAAACCCTTACAACAGGGGCGCCTGGGTGGCTCAGTCGGTTGAGCGTCTGCCTTCAGCTTGGGTCATGATCCCGGGGTCCTGGGATCGAGTCCTGCATTGGGCTCTCTGCTTTGCGGGGAGCCTGCTTCTCCCTTTCCCCCTGCTCTTCTCTCTCTCTCTCTCTCTGTCAAATAAATAAAATCTTTAAAAAAAAAAAAAAAAACCCTTACAACACTCACTCTCCAGACTGCGAAGCCTTCAGACTTTCATTGGGAAACATCAAACCCGACCCTGTTTGCTCTGGGTGGACTTCGGGAAGACTGTGTGGCTTCACCGGGTTGGGTGGGGAGGCCAGCGGCTTTCTCTTCATGTTCCGTGTGCCGTGTTATCGGACACGTGTGTGGCGTGTGCCTGGAGCACCACACAGTTGTCGGGGGGCACGGAGTCCAGGAAGCTGGGGTCTCCAAGGTTAGCGGCCTTCCTGTGCAGGGGAGAGGGAAGGGGGGCTGCTCTCCAGGGAGTACCTTCTGTCTGTGGTTAGAAGTCCCAAAAAGGAAATGAGGCCGCCCCTTTGGAAATGTCACTGCCTCCGGTTTTATTACCTTTATTCAGGTTCCCCGTTCCTGAGCTACCCTGACTACACTCTGTCGGTCTAAGTTCTGCAGTTTTCCCCTCAATGTCCAGCCCACAATTCAGAGATCAGATAAGCCTCTTCTGTGCAAGTGCATAGATCCACAGTCTTTCCCTTGCTTTCCATTCCTCTAGAATCTATAGTTGGACCATCTCTGAAATACGACACACTCATGTGTGCCTGCTGGTTCCTCAGTCAACACGAGCGACTGATCCACTCCATGGCTGGGATCCCTGGGATCCGGATGTCTGGTCGCGCAGCACGTGTCCTCTGAGCATCTCCTGGGTGCCCCTGCTGGACCCCAGTGACCAGGTGCTTCCCTCGGACCCAGGACCCAAGGGAAGTGGGAACGGTAGTGCTGATAACAACCAAGTCTGTTGACCTTTAGAGTCTAGTGAAAAGCAAAAATTCCATGAATGGTTAATGGCATTTTAAAAAGATCAAGAAAGCAAAAGTTACCACCCTGCTGGGATTTTTAAATCCTGCTGCCGTAAGTTATGTTAATAGTCTTCTCTGCTGGGAATGACCCACAGATTCTGGCGGGTAGATTTTAGCAAATTCACTGGGGGCTCAGTGCTCCACCCCTCTGGCCAGAGTAGACCCCAGCCTGTCCTTCTCAGCCCCGCCACCACTGGCCTCCCACGGGGGTTCTTACTGGCCACGCCCACACTTTGGCAGGTGCACAGAGAACAGGGAAAACATTGCTCTGAAATAGCATATGTGGATAATGCACCAGAGACCAATGACAAAGTCAGCCCTCTGGCTCCCTACTGAGCATGAAGCAACTATTTATTTTTAAAAACGTTATTAGAAGAAAGTTGAACGTTTCCAGTTAAGACATGTGGAAGATAAGCTCTTTGAGGTCATAACGAACTCCCTGTTTGTCTCGTCCTTCATCCAGTGCCTTACGTAACATAAAAGCCATTCTGTAGGGACGGGAGGGGGGCGGACGTGGTAGTGAGGTGTGGTCGGGTCTGTGGCTGTTGGGTCCAGCACCTTACTGAATCCTGCAGCTGTTCTGACCTCTGTTTAAGAATGTCCCTCTGTTCTCATTAGTAAACTTGTGTATCCCCGTGCAAGTGTTTATAAGGAACAGATTCTTGTCATCTGTGTTCTTTTTCAAGGCTACTTGCTAGAGTAAGGTCTTATTTCTTTTTATTGTGCTAATTAGTAATACAGAAATGTATGATATCTTAGACCTACTCTAATGACTTTATCCACATAAGATATATTTATAATATGTTAAAAATCCCTATTTCTAACTAAAATATTTTCCTAAAGGCACAATACTCTCAAAGCTGGATTCAGTCTTCTAAATGTTACCTTCTCGGCTGTGAAATGGGAACAAAGCTTACGGGGCTGTTCCTGTAATTACATAACCTAGAAGGTGGGCTGCTGTGAGCCCCAAGGCACAGTGAAGAGCGGAAGTGGATGACCAATTCCCCACGTCACCTCTGACCCTGCACCGCGGCACCCAGCCTCCCCGTCCACTCGGCGCTCCCAGGATCCCCACGTTCTGGGAGGCTTGGGTCTGGGCGATGTCTAGGACCTTCTCTGTCTCACAATAAATTTGCCCTCCTGCCTGTAAAAATGCACTGGGCGAGTATCTGAAGGCTGTTCTGAAGCCAGAAGCGGCTGTGTCTTGCAGCTCCTGTTGGCGGACTTCTGCTTTCTCGCTGCCCCATTCAGCAGTCTTGAGCCAGCCCCAGTTGCCTAACTTCCTGTGTCGGGCTGGTCCCTGGGGGGGCCTGAGCTCTCGCTTCGGGATCCTGGTGTGGCATCACTCCCGGGCTTCTCCAGGGCGGTGGTGTTCTTACCACCTCCTCTTCCCTCGACCTTGTCAGTTTGAGTGAATGCCCATGGCAAGGTCTCTGCATTCCTGCAGCTGCTTACCCCCCACCCTGTCACGTGCACCTGCTGGGAGGGACGGGAGGACAGAAACCAGCAGCACCTAGAGCTCCCCCTTGCTCTAACCAGGGCTGCTTCATTCTCACCAGAGGGCAGCCAAAGAGCTTTCCTTCCTTCCACTTCAAAGGAATCTGAGGCTCAGAGAGGTGGAGCCAGTTGCCCTGCTTCACACAGCACTAGCCTGGATTGGCACCTCGCTCTGACTTGCCATGTTTGCACTTGGAAATGTTAGAATCCCAGCAGGATGCAGTTGGTTAAAATACTTGGAAGCGCCCTGTTTTCACCTCTGCGCCCCCATGCACGTCAGCCCTGCCGCGCGCATGCACTCGCCGCCGCCCGCGGTGGGTGTTGTCTGGGGGGCCCTTCAGGACCTCCACCAAGGGGCCAGGTGGTAGTGTTGGCTACAGGAGGGGTGAATTCTGAACCCTGAGCCTGCGTGGTCAACAGTGGATTGCGACCTGGAACAGCTTATGCTGAATTCTAGCCTCCTAGCTTGCAACAGTATGGTTGTTCATGTACTGTTATGGAAATTTCCAGTAACCCCTGGGGGCTTTTTAGGCATCCCCGCCGGAACTGGACTTCACCCTAAGCAGTGTGTGGCAGCCCCCGCTGCAACCAGAGGTCATTCTGCTTCCAGCTCCAACCCTCCCCCCCCACCCTTCCCCACTTCCCTTTTCTATTATTTCACAAGAAGCTTCTCCAATTACTCAAGATGCTTTAGAGTCAGCTGGCTTCTAAGCAGCATTCCACATGTTCAAAATTCTGCTGTCTCAATTCAATTAATTACAGAAATGAAATGGAACAGGGATGCCTGGCTGGCCTGGTCAGGAGAGCATGGGGCTCTTGATGTCAGGGTCATTGAGTTCCAGCCCCACGTCGGGTGTGGAGATGACTTAAAAAATGCAGTGCAATAAAGACGGGCCGCCAGTGTCCCACTGGCTGGTCTGCAGTTGGTTCTTCTCAGCATGTTTGGGAGGCCTGCGAGCGGTAGTGAGCTCTCCGTCACAGCGCCTCATCCTTCTGTGGCCCTACCCTGCTAGCTCTCAGGTAAGCCAGTGCCCATACTCATGTGCGTGCCATGACTTTGCCCGCAGTCCTACGAGATACCCCCATCCTCGGGTGCCTTGGAAGGCCTCGCCAGGACGAAGGTCCTAGTCAACGATCGTACGTCACTCTTCACCTTGTATTTCTTGTCTTTCTCTTTGGGCCAGAATGCATGTTGTGCATTTAAGGCAAGAATCTGCCTACGCAAAATGATATGTATAAAATAAATTCTCTTGCTATTCATCCCAGAGGCAGTCAGCTCTAACTGCTTCTGTATGCATTCAGAAGTCTGACCTGGAACTTTTTGTTACTTCCATCTATCCTCGGTCTGGTAGTCTTGAGTTTTCTAAATATTGATTAAATATTTCAGGAACAACCCTCCCAAGTGCAGCCTCATGTTTTGCTTTGAAGTGTGAGGAAGTTTGGGTCAGGACCAACCAGCTTGGAAGAAACATTACCTTTCTCCAAGCGGGGGGGTGGGGGGAGGGGTGTCTGTCATTGGATTTCAGCCTCAAATGTCCTTTTGTCCAAAAATAGCTCCGCTTTTGTCCACAAGCCCCTAAATATTTACACACCCCACACTATTCTGATTTAGGTTTAGAGATTTGTTTTCTGGAAGGAGGGAACATCACTCTGGGGAGACGGGGAGGGGACGCTGGTTGGAGGAAGTAGGGGTGGGGAGCAGGGAACGCTGGGTTGGACTGCTGCCCAGGGGAGTACAGGGTCGGTAATGTGAGGTTCTTTACGCTCAGACGGAAGGAAACCCGAAAGTCCAAGTTGTCGGCTTTAAAAGAAGTTAACTCTTTTTGCCTATGTTTCATTTTTCTCCTTTCCCCTGTTTAACCCCTCCCCTAACCCCCTCCTCTCTGGCGACCATCAACATGTTCTTTGGAGTTAAGTGTTTCTTGGTTTGTCTTCTCTCTTTTTTCCTTTGTTCACCTGTTTTGTTTCTACGATTCCACAGATCAGTGAGATCATATAATTGTCTTTCTCTGACTGACTTATTTCACTTAGCATAACACCCTCTAGTTCCATCCATGTCTTTGCAAATGGCAAGATTTCATTCTTTTTGATGGCTGAGTAATATTCCATTGTGTATATATACCACATCTTTATCCATTCATGTGTCAATGGACACGTGGGCAGCTTCCATAATTTGGTTATTGTAGGTAATGCTACTATAAACATCAGGGTGCATGTGCCCCTTTCAATTAGTGTTTTGCATTTTTTGGGTAAATACCTAGTAGTACAATTACTGGATCATAGGGTAGTTCTATTTTTAATTTTTTGAGGAACATCCATACTGTTTCCAGAATGGCTGCACCAGCTTGCATTCCCACCAACAGGGCACAACGGTTCCCCTTTCTCCGCATCCTCGCCAACACCTGTCGTTTCCTGAGTTGTTAAGTTTAGCCATTCTGACAGGTGTGAGGTGATCTCTCATTGTGGTTTTGATTTGTATTTCCCATGATGAGTGATGTTGAGCATCTTTTCATGTGTCTCTTGGCCGTTTATTTGTATGTCTTCCTCGGAAAAATGTCTATTCATATCTTCTGCCCATTTTCTAATTAGAGTATTTGTTTTGTTTTGTTTTTATGTTAAGTTGTATCAGTTCTTTATATATTTTGGATACTGACCCTTTATTGGGTATGTCATTTGCAAATATCTCCACCCATTCCATAGATTGCCTTTTAGTTTTTTTGATTGTTTCCTTTGCTGTGCAGAAGCTTTTTATTTTGATGTAGTTCTAATAGTTTATTTTTGCTTTTATTTCCCTTCCCTCAGGAGACATATCTAGAAAAATGTTGCTGCACCTGCATCCTAGTCAATGATCGTACGTCACTCTTCACCTTGTATTTCTTGTCTTTCTGTGCTCTCTTGCCTGTGCTCTCTTCCAGGATTTTTATGGTTCTGCCTGTGCTCTCTTCCAGGATTTTTATGGTTCGGGTCTCAGATTTAGGTCTTTAATCCATTTCATTTTTGTATATGGTGTAAGAAAGTTCATTCTTTTGCCTGGAGCTGTCCAGTGTTCCCAAAGCCATTTATTGAAGAGACTGTCTTTTTCCCATTACATATTCTTGCTTCCATTGTCAAAATTAATTGATCATATAATCATGGTTTTATTTCTGGGTTTTCTGTTCCATTCCATTGATCTATGTGTCTGTTTTTGTGCCAGTAACATACTGTTTTGATTACTGCAGATACTACTCTACTCTACAGTGGTGTATCTCAAAATCTGGGACTCTGATGCCTCCAGTTTTGTTTTTCTAAGATGGCTTTGGCTATTCAGAGTCTTTCGTGGTTCCACACAAATTTTCAGATTGTTTGTTCTAGTTCTGTGAAAAAGGTTGTTGATATTTTGATAAGGATTGCATTAAATCTGTAGATTGCTCTGGGTAGTATAGATATTTAACAATACTTGTTATTGCATGCATTTAGTTTTGTATAACCAATGCTTATTTCTAAGATGGGGGGGGAGATCCACAGATGTTTAGTGCATTGTTATTCTGTGTATTCTATACATCTTGCAAGTTCCCAATATTTAGTTAAAACCCTACAAGGAATCAAAGAGAGGCCAGACTTGAGCAGAACAGCTGCTACCTGCATTCAGACCCATGTCTCCTGGGGAGAACACCCACTCACATCCTGTGACTACTGTGTAGACCCCAAGAGGACAAAAACAAGTTCTCTCTTTCCCTTTTTGTGCCCATCAAGTAAAGTACCATGTGTGTCCAAACCTCCCATTTTTCCTTTGAGGGTTTTTGTGATGGTCCAATTTAAATAATTTCATAGATAGATGATAGAATCACACTGGAGGCTGAAATTATCTGCAAAGGTAGATTTGCATCTTTAAAAGCATACATTTTTAAACACTGGGTTTTTTTTCACTCTCGTGCATGAAACATGCGGAATTCACCTGATTGTTCTAAGTTAGTGATGTTATATTGCTGCTAGAGCTATGTCTTTGATTTACTGGAACTCATTATTGCCACTTCACTAAATCTTTCTCTTCCCAGGCTCTCACTGGACATACGATCGCCCGGCCCAATTTCCATTTACAACGTACGAGGTGGGAAGGGTGTTCTCTCCACAGGTGGTTGGCTGTTGGTGGTGTCCACCCAATAACTGCTCACGTGCTCACACACAGCCTGGGAGCGACACTCAAAAACGTCATCGCTCCCTTTCTCGCCCATCCCGCCGACGGCCGGGGTCCTCATGGAGAGGGGCAAAGGCACCCGTCATGGTCACTCAGAGGCACCCAGGACTAGGAGAGACTTTGGAAAAATTCAGATCTTAAGCAGTTTCCCTTTCCCCTCTTGGGGAGCCAGACTTGACTTTTATGCAGGCATATGTAATGTTTTAGAAATTCTTCCCTTTTTTACCCTTCAAGAAAAACTGTTTCACGTTTAGCAGGGAGTTGGTTTTCACGTGTTCTTTAAAAAGAATTCCGCGTGGACAATGACACTTTACAACCGTCCCTAAAGACCAGCACGTGCGCCAGGCACAGGTGACCGAGCGAATGGTCCCGGTGGTCAGCACAGGTCCAAGGATGAGGGTGGATAAGCGAATGGTATAGAATGAGTTTGGCTAAACTCTCCAGTTTTGTGCCTTTTGAGAAGACACAAAACTGCTAAAGTTTGTTAGAAAAACCAGATGAGGAACAGATGCTTTTTGAATCCAACTTTATCTTCCTTGCAAATTCTGCAGATTCTTGGGATACTTACTGTCTGATAAGCAGACCTCAGTCTGACCTTGCAGTTTCTGTTGCCCCGTGATTCCCTAAACAGGGAGCCTGAACGGTCGTTCGTTTTCAGGAGTGTCGCCCTGTCTGCCTCTCAGCGCGGCTCACCACACCTGGGGAGGAGGTGGGACCCCCCGTGTGTGTATGCCGCGGAGTGGACACCGTGCACGAGAGGTCTGGACTGGGGTTCCTTGTCTAGGATGAGGAAACACGCTGAGGGGTCTTTGTTACTGAACAGAGCGTGGGGATCAGCAGGGGTCCCGCGTGCAAACGTTCTGATTCTGATCAGAAACCAACAAAGGCACGTGCTAGTAAGGCTTCTGGTGTGTCTCAAGTCTGGGGGTTTTAGTTTTCTCGTCTCAGAAACAGGCAAGGGGTGCCTCAGGGGACTGTTGCTCTGACTGAAAACAAGGGAGAACACTCTGAGAGGACCAGCTTTAAGGCCAATGCCTTCTGTTTGTCTTGTAGCTTCTGACGAGCTCATCGGTTCAGGATGGGAAACCACGCGGGAAAGCGGGAGTCAAGCGCGGAGAAGGGCAACAAGGTAAGAAGTGAGCCGGTTTTGTCATTGAAATAATCCTCCCGATACGGACTGTGGCTGCAGGGTTTCCCGCTAAAACTGTTGGGGTGTTATCCCCCTGCCTTAGAAACGTCTGTGTGGTCCTTAGCACACAGACCAAGACCCGCACGCCTCAGCCTAGACCCCAGCCCACGACAGTCTTACTGGGCTGGTCTTTCGGGTGGCACCTGCCCCCCATCCCTGTCCACTCCGTCACTGTACCGCACTTGGAAGGTACACATAAGCAAAAGGGGAAAATGCACGTAAAAATGGTCCGAATCCTTCCAGGTCATCAGAAGTAATCTTCTTTGTGTTTCCCGCACGGTGTCCACCTCATTTTACAGGCATCGAGTGTCATTTCAGAGGATGAGAAAACATGGCTGACCTTGTGTTCGGGACATTGAATCCGCCCTGATTGTGGGGACAGGGGAGGGAAATTGCGCCGTGTCTTTGGTACTTCATGTCGACGTAACCTTATGCGTGTTACAGTCAAGACACATGGCGGCTCATGGACCGTCCTGGCGCCACTTGCCAAGGGACGGGATTGGGCGGCAGCCCCAACACCCTCTCAAGAGTTCTGTAGTGGGGTTTGTGATGAATAACAGTGACCTGAGCAGCAGGGGGTCCTTCTCTGCTCTTGCCTGGACTCCTTTCCTCTATCAGCCAGGGGGGGTCATTGTCCATAATTTGCTTTGAGTCCTCCCTGTAAAGTAAAGGAGTGAGTACACTCTGTTCTCGCTCCTGTGTTACCTTCATTAGTTAAGAGCAGTGTTATCTAGCATCTTGACTAATCATTTCAGGCCCAAGATGAACCGGAAGGGACTTACCTGTGTATAATGTCATTATTGGTTTGGAATCCTCCGTTTGCTGCTGAAAGGGGGACTGATTTTATAAATACATACATGATTCTAGTCAATATTGAATGGGGGTTGACTTGTTCATTTCTAAACCCCAAACCGTGCGACTGATCACCTCGCCGTTCTAACGGGCAGCAGTGTTGATCTGTGTGTCCAGTCGGGCGGGGTCTGCACCTGGAGCAGAGTCTCCGGAGGTGAGAGTGGAGAGCAGCTGCCGCGGGACCGGCCACCTCTTAGCCCCGAGGGAGCACAGTCTCGTGGTGACGGATTTGGGGCCCCAGTTCTAAAATCCGCTTTGTGGCTCGAGGTTCTTTCCTGTCGTTTGACGTTGTGAGTCACTGAAACATCCTCTTAATTTGTTTAATTCTACCAAAATAAGATTGTTGAGCAGAAGGAAGGCCTGTCCTTGCACTCTTGTTTTCTGAAAGCTAATGTTTAACATTTGGATGATTTAAAAAATTGGGAATTTAAGAACACTGGTTCCTGTGGGTGATTGTGACATGTTAAAGCTCTTTAAAAAAAAAATTTGTAAGTGGAGAGCAAGCCTTTGACAGCTTTCAGAGTGAGCGTCTGAGATGCTACACGGCGTTCAGATTTGCACCAGAATAGAGTAAGATGACGTGAGCCCCCGCCCTACCGTGGACCATTCTGTATGCTTCTGCAGGTGATTCCGTGAGGCCTGTTTGACCTGGGGGAGAGTCGGAGCTGTGTCTGTGTCGGGGGCCGATTGACCTGTTAATCGGAGGGTCTGTGCAGGGCAGCGTCACCTCCATCCCTCGCCACCCGGCCTCTTGCGGGAGCTGCTCTCCCCGCCCACCCTCACTCCCGCATCCTGCCGAGGACCTGCTGCGCGATGGGCTTAGGGCGACTTCCTGCTCCGGCCCAGCCCTCTGTCCAGTGCCGGGGAAGGAGACCCTTCCCAGCAGGACCCTACAGCGTCAGGTGTCTCCCCGTGACTCAGCACCTCACAGTCTCCTGTTTCTCCCTCCCCATGAAGAAGACACGTCAGGTGCAGGAGAAGTGGTGTTCGAGAAGGGGTAGAGAGAAGGCGCCCATGCCAGCCTTGCATGTTAGTAACAGGTGGATCCGGACGCAGGGCCAGGTGGCAAGGCGGCTGAGAGCCCTGTTCCTGTGGCCCCAGCACAGAGCAGAATATCCGGTGGTGAGCATTAGGGAGAAAGACCCCAGCCACGGGAGGAGCCACGGGGACGTTTCCGTGGATCATTCCCAGTCTTCAGAAATGAAGAAAGCCCTATGTTGCCTTTGGTTCCCTGTGTTTTTAAGAGTCCAGATAGTGCTGGCTCACTCGTTTATCAGCTCGTTATCACTCGGTCCGTGTTTACGATGGTGATTTGGCAGAACCAGGAAGGATGCGCCCCCCTGCCCTGGCGGCTCCAGAGGACACCCACGCTTGCTGCCTGAGCCCCTGGGTCTGGGCCGAGACTCACAGCCTTCTCAGCAGACTCCACCCACAGAGGCTCCAGGAAGAAAACTGGTTCCACAGGCTAAAAATAGACTCCCTGCCTTTGGGGAGGCTGTGTGGCGGATGGCCCTTGGGAGCCAGGTAAGGCAATGGGAGAGAAGACATTTGGCTCACCTGGCTACTGCGGAGACTCATTACCTTTTGTCAGCTTGAATAAAAGGAGTTCGACCAACTGTCCCTTTGGAGAAACTGTCCATTTGCAACAGGCCCTCAGTGTATGGTCCACCCGTGATGGGCCCTCAGCATAGGGTCCCTAAGCAACAGGTACTCAGGACAGAGACCATATGTGTTACTTAGGCTGCCCTGGGTTCTGATTTTATTCAGTGTGGGACTCTGCATTTCCCTGCCCCCCAGTTTCCTACCTCACTGAAGGAAGTAGGATTTCCAGTGCCCTGAACTATCTCTTAACATCTGAATTCTCAGCTTTGTTTGTTTTTTTTGTTTAAACACTGACATCAGTTCACTTTGGATGAACTTAAAATCTCATGATTTTTTTTTCTCCTCTGAAAGTAGAGGGTGTCTCTGGTTAGAATCATTCCTGCCAGAAAGGGGAAAATAAAGACCACCAGTGGTTTGTCTCGACATACTTGCACATTTTCCAAAATGAGTGATGTCAAGCGATGATGCCCTTAAAATGTTTAAAACCTAGCAAACTGCAATAATCTTGAAAACCTGCTTTTCATCTGTAGGTGGCCTGGGAAAAGCTCCTCTCTGGACTTCTCCTGGTACTCGTATCTGGCTCATAAAGTCCCCACAGGTGCCAGCCATGGTTCTGGATGTTGCTATTTAATCAGCTTAAGGAAAAATATACCACAGTGAAAAACAAAATCTGAGAGCTTGCAAAATGTAGGTTCACGTCTAAATTTTACAGTGGGGAGTAACTTACTAGTCTGGTATTTCAGATTACACTGGTAAGTTATTTAGGCTGTTTTTCGGAGCCAGACGTGAACAATACCCACCAGCACGTTGCCTCTCCAGGGGTGACCACATCCCCGAAAAAGTCATCCGCGTCTTTAGTCGTTATTAAAACCCACTTGCTTGATGAGACCCTCCAGACAATATCCGAAAGACATTCTGAGAAACGAGACGAACAGACACAAAGGCCCTGACTCGGCTCTTCTCGTCACCATGTAGACCGTCTTTCACTTTGATGGGAGCATCGTTTCCTTTGAAAGTCCTGACACCCCAGCTGTGACGGGGGCTGCCCTTGTCCACCCACGGGGTAATTCCTCAAGGCCAGTCCTCTACGGAGTGCTTCGTCCTACAACTTCTCATCCCAGCCATGGGATGCTGCCGGGTCCTCTTGCCCATTTAGAAAGCTCTGTTCTGGACGTAGCAGCCTCAAGAACGGGAACTAATCCTGTTTGAAACCATCAGCTGACACGGCTCCTTACAGTCATCTCTCCTCCCCACACGGAAATTAGGTCCACTGAGGGCCCGACCTGTGCGAGTTCTCCTTGGGGACGTGTCCTCAGTGTCCCCTCCCCACGTATCTGTGGGGGAGTGTGCCCAGGGCACCCCTCCCACCACCAGCCCCAGGCCGGGTGACGGCTGGTGAGCTCTCCAGGGAACTCCAGCACATGAGCCCGGGGCAGGGGGCTGTCCGTGCGTCGAGCCCGGGGCAGGGGGCTGACCGTGCGTCGAGCCTGGGGTGGGGGGCTGTCCATGCCTCTGGGAGAAGGGCACGGTGGGACTGAGACCGGGCCCTTCAGATCTCCAGACCCAGAGGCGCCGTTTCCTCCCGAAGCCACACGTCCTCCCACACTTCCTTGTGCAAAGTGACGCTGTCACCGTGGCTGTTTCACAGAATGCGAAGTGAACTTACTCAGAAAGCCACTTCGTGCAGTCACCCCGACCCCAGCCTGCATGCGATGGCAACGGGGCTGTGGGGTCGCTGGGCGCTGAAGAGTCACCCAGAAGTAGTTACCTTCCTGATGGGCTGGTGGCGCCTCGGCAGTTGTCAGACCCAATGGGTGTAAGATCTGTTTTCTTGGGCAAGTCGCATAAGAAGCCTTATTGAGAACTCCAGTCATTCTTAAGTGAATCATACACGTTTAAAAGCTCAGGGATCTGAAGAGTGGAAGGTGCTTCCTCGCAGGCGTGCACCAAGTCGCCTGGTAGCTGGAAACCCCTCGACAGTGTGTAGTAAATCCTTAGACGGCGAGAAACAGGCCGACGCCCGTCGTAGCTTGTCTCCTGCCGTGTTGCAGAGCTCGTTCTTCTCTGTACGTCTAGCTCACACACACCGCCGTGTGGAAGTCCCACCGACCTCGACTGGGGAGCGCGGAACTACTTCCAGACACACACGGCTGGGAAGCACGCGATACGTGGCTAGCGCCACTGCAGAACCAAGTTTTAAATGTTATTTAATTTTAAATACTTTAGACGCCAACGGCCACGTGTGTGGGGGGGCAGCGTGGCCTCCTGGGTCCTCCGTCCATGTCACCTTGGTTCTCAGAGCACCTAAAACCCTGCCGAGCAAGTGTCAGCACGGTTTTGTCAGTGAAAAGAATTCTGGTCTCTCTCAGAGTCATGGAGTTTCGTGCAAAAGCTAATACTGGACGTGGAAGGTAAGATCCTCTGAGAAGCACAAACACATGTACGAATACCAGAAACTGCAAAGGGGGGCGCGGCCGTGCTGTGGGCCCCCTCCGCTCAGCACGCGGCTCCGTGTCCACCGCGCCCCGCCCGGGACGACATCAGACAGCTGCACTTACGCCAGCGTGCATTCACACGGATGCTTCGGGCTCTGATGCACACGGGAGTCCACCGTCCTGACTTGCTTCCGAAAGAACTTCAGCGAGCTCCTAAAAAAGAGAAATAAAATAATGTGGAAGACATGCCTTCCAAAATCTGTGAATAGTCAATCACCTTCTTATTACACTTCTGGAAAACTCTGAGCGGGTCTGTATCTGACTTGAGAACGAGCCACAGAAGGTACTTGAAGTGTCTTCTTGCAGTTGGGCTGTCGAGTCGTGTTTGCCTTGAGACCCAGAGCCGCCCCTGAAGGGGGAGCAGGCTTCCAACCCGCCGGGCGGGCTCGTGCCCCTCGTGGGAAGGTGCCGCTGCAGGTGCTGCTGACCATTGGGCTCGAGGTGCAGAATTTTTTTTTGAAGATTTTATTTATTTATTTTTCAGAGAGAGAGCGCTTAAGCAGGGGAGAGGCAGAGGGAGAGGGAGAAGCAGGCTTCCCGCCGAGCAGGGAGCCCGATGCGGGGCTGGATCCCAGGACCCCGGGATCATGACCTGAGCCGAAGGCAGACGCTCAGTGACTGAGCCCCCCAGGCGCCCCGAGATGCAGAGTGTTTTACTGAGGTCAGAGAGCAGTCTTACTACCTTATAGCCGACTCTAGAACGTGCTGAGTCAGCAGCACTGCTGCTCTCTGGACCCAGAGGAAGTCCCTCATTGCGACCCTAAGGTGGGCTCTGATGCTTAAGGAATAGAAGTGGGTATTTTGTTTCATCTGATACACAGAGAACGCGCACACCTTTGTCAGTCGGGGCGGCAGCAAGTCTACAAACACACATGTAATTATTAAATACATAAGTGTAATTAGTAACAAAGCCACCCCTCAACAACCCTTAATAAAAATAACGTCAGGCTGATTATGAAGCGGTGCCCCAGGCCCCATAAACCTGTGTGCAGTCAGCCGGCCGGGCTGGGGCTTGTGCCCTCGGCCTGGCGGCCCCCACCCTGCCCCGCCCGGCTCCCCCCTCGGCCCCCACCCTGCCCCCACCCGGCTTCCCCCTCAGCCACCACCCTGCCCCCGCCCGGCTCCCCCCTCGGCCCCCACCCTGCCCCCACCCGGCTTCCCCCTCGGCCACTACCCTGCCCCCGCCCGGCTCCCCCCTCGGCCCCCACCCTGCCCCCGCTCGGCTCCCCCCTCGGCCCCCACCCTGCCCCCTGCCCAGCTCCCCCTTAGCTGGAACATGGCCACGCACCACGCTGTGGGGGACCCCTTCCCTTGGCCAAGTTGGGGCCTCGGGATCCGGCCTCAGGACCCCGAGGGCTCCAACTTCTGGTTCTGGGCTTGAACGCCCAGCAGCTCTGACTCCCGCGAGATGCTCATGTTCTGTGTTCTTTCAGGCTACCATAGGCTTGTTTGCAAAGTTCGTTTTTATCAGAAACTGTGACCCAGTTTGCAAGCCGCTAACTTTGGATCATAGCAGTTGTTAGATATGTGATAGACTAACACAGGTTATTAAATAGAAATGATGTGACAATAAAATGATTCTTTGTGTAAAACTATGGGAAGAGCAGAACATGCACCAGATGCCACCCGGCCCACCCACCTGCCTTCTCTCTGTCGTCACGGGTCACGTTCTTGGGCCTCGAGGCGGCTGATGGCAGGAGCCCGGTGCTCCCGTGAGACAGGCCTGTGGATCAGCTTGTTGTTAGCTGGACGCACAGAGCTTTCTCTGCCCGTTTCTTACTTCAGTGTGTGATGTTCCCTAATTACTCCGTCCCTGTGTGTGTGATGCTCAGTTCTTGTGAGAGAGCCGAGGGGCCGGCAGGGGAGTCCGAGATCTTGCCCTCGTATCCAAATGCAGCACCGAGGGCGCAGAAGAGGGGGCTCGTTTCATTCAGTGGGTTTTTAAGTTGAGAAGGCATCTGAGCTTGTGACGGTTGTGCTTTATGTGAAATGGTTTTCAAGTTCAATTTTGGATTTACGTCTGGCTGAGAACGTGATCTCGGGTATGGCCGAGCAGAGGGTCGTTCACGCACCGTCAGCGACGTCGGTGGGTGTTAGACGGGGCGGCCCCTCTGGGAGGGGCGCTGGGCCCAGTCTGCGGGAGTGGAGGCTGGAGAGGCCCTCCCGTAGCCAGCCCCCATCGCCGGCACCGACCCAGCTGCTTGCTGATGTGGTGGCTTGCGCCAGGCTGGTTGAACTCCGTTTGTCAGCCCACGCCGGGGCTCCAAAACACCACCGCGCCACGTCATCCTTCGGAGACAGGTTCGTTTCAGATGCTGTCAGCCAAGAGCATGTCCTTTCATAGGAAAACTCTGCACCTGCTTATTAATAAGGAAGAACTTCTTGATATTTAATACAATCCTCTTACAGTATTTTTAATGACATGAGACCTAAAACTCCGATTTTCAAAATGTTATTTCCTGTCTTTTGTCACTTGTTACTTGGGCAGTGTGGTTTTCAAAGTTTAAATTTGGAAGCAAGAGATTCTATACGCTGGAATATGTTTGTGCAAAATTACCTTTCCGAGTGCGCGTGTGTGCTGTTTCGAGCCCGCCAGCCCGAAGCACCGTAGGATGCGGATCGGCAGCTGCCGCACAGCTTCTCCCGCTCTGCCGCGGGTGACTGTAACGTGTCGTTCTCCTAGTGGGCAGCTTGCTGCCTGCATTAACTTAATTATCATATCTTTAAACAAAAGCCTAGATAAGATTCATTTTCATGTTTCTGCGGCTTTTGGTGCTTGCAAAACAGACTCTTAGTTAATGCATCCTTAATTACACTTTAGCACAAGGTCTGTGTAACCAAACTCAAGTTGTAAGTAGATCAGTAGGGCGAGCTGGTAATGGCATTAATTGCACGAGGCCCTGTAGGATTACGGCGACGCAGACTGTTCATAGAGGTGTGTGCTCTCTCGTTACTGCATGAAGACACTTCAGAAAGTGCCAGCGTCTACAAGTTTAGAAGCAAAGCTACCTCCGGTGTTGTTTTCGGGTGTGTTCGAGCGAAGGTCCTGCTAGCACGGCGCGCACGCTCTCTCCCTGCAGCCAGGCTGTCCTCTCCTGCCCCCTGGCCCGGCGGGGCCACCTTGCACCTGCTGCCCTTGCCCGGCAGGCAGCTCCCGCTCCCCTCTGCCCTCGCTGGCCCCGGCCTTCTCCCAGACGCCCTCTTGCAGCTACTGTGTCTCAATGCCCTTGTGCAGCTCCCCACCCCCAAGGCGGGTTCCTTTTGTTTCTCTCTGGGGTTTTGCCTGAGCCCCCAGCGTCCGCTCTGAGCCGGTTTCCTCGCCCATGAGGGGTGCTGTGGGCGAACAGTTGGCCCTGAGCACTGAGCGACCGTGCGAATCTGGGCTTCTTCGTCTGCTCTCTGTGTGCTTGTTGGGCCCTGCTGTCCCCCAGTCTCTGGGCTAGGATTTAGGGAAGCCATTTTGTACTCAGAACATGCAATTTAAAGAGGGCACTCTGAATCCCTGAACCCTGCATGCGCGTGGCCCCAGGGGAGGGCTCGGAGCCCCTGCTGGCGTGTGGGTGGCTCGGCTGGGCCTTATTCCACAGCAGCCCCTCTGGGGAGCCCAGTGCTGCCGGCCGGAGGGACCGCAGGCAGAGGTTGGCGGGTCCCCTCCTCTGCCTCCGCACCCCTGCTCCCTTTCTTGTGCGGGGGCCCCAGCTGGCTCTGCAGCCTCACCCAGACCTCCCCCTCCGGGTGCTTGAGGAGCATGGAAAGAGGCTAGACTGGAGGCGGACACGGTGAGGGAGGGGTGCAGCTGGCCGCCCTGCTCAGGGCCTTCCCAAAGAGAGCGGTGGAACCCCCAACCAGGGGCGCCCTCGAATGCCGCCAGCTCTTGGGAGCCCTTGGCCTGAGGGGGTGCAGTGGCCCAGCCCAGGCTCATCTCAGCGAAGAAGCAGTGGAAGGAAATGGCAGGAGCAAATACACATGTCCTTGTCTTTGCAAAGCAAGGCCGCCATGAACGCGCATCTAAGGCACGCCCCGTGAATGCTGGGGTCCCCGAGTGTGTTGTCCTGGCTCACTGTTCCCAGGACTCGGAGAGTGCTGGGGTTTGTGTAGCTGTTTTAGTCTGGTTTTCATGGGCAACAGCTGTGGTTCTGGGTGCGCTTTGCCTCCAGAATCATGGGTCTTAGGGGGTTGTTTTTGTATTGAATTAATAAAAGGGCTACAGTGACAGCCACTCACCCACCAAATAAAATAAATTGAACGCAAAATCTTTTTCCGCCCTTCTATTCTACTTTGTGACCATTTTAGTTTTTTTAAAAAGTAGTTTATTGCAACACATTTCAAAGTGGAATGTGGCAAGAGATTTGTACAATATTCCAAGAGCATGTAATACTTCCTTCTGATGAGTCATTTTTAATACACAGACTCTTCTCATTTCATTGTTGGAATACAGAATATTTAGTTACTCTGTTTAGGAACATTATATTTCATGCCTTTCTTGTCAACTCTTCAGTGTTTAAAAGAAAACCAATCTTTGATTTTATGTTTTTGTTCCTGAGCATATAACCGTGCTCTAAACACAGGGAGACAGAGTATGATTTTTTAAGGCACAATTCCTGCAGTGCTCAGAACCAAAGTATTGCTTCATGCACAACACGGAGAAACCCATCTGATCTGCGTCTGTCCTGGGCCACTCGGCCACCACGTGACCTGTTAGGATGAGTTGCACGCTCCATGAAGAGGTTTTTCAGAATATTTTTGTAACTCATATCTTCATCTAACTACACTCTGACTTAATTTTATCTTCAATTATGAAAAAAGAGAAGGTCTGTGGCCTGAAAAACAAAATTTCTCCTGAATGTGTCTTTGCCGAGGACTCTTGATGAAATGAAGAAACAGTCCTTTTGCTCCTGGTGACTGAACCTATCTCCACTTGTATGTATGAAATTTTCGAAATGTGTTTAATCGCATGATGGAGTCCAGGTGACTCATTTTGGTGCTGGATGGGGAGAAACAGGAGGTAGCCTGCTTTGTTTCTCCAGCTCTGAGAGCACGTTGGGGCAGGTTTGCGGCTCTGATCCCAGGGGCAGCAGAATCCGGCTTTGAAGAAGAGCGTCTGCAGAGACAAGTGATAATTCCATTTGCAGTACCAGTTGGTTCCCTTAGAGCAAGGGCGCCAAAATGCGGGGTACAGATCCAGTTCTGGGGAAAATGCCTCTCCTTTTTTCCCGCATTAACGTGCTCATTCAAACCTGCTTTTTACTTAGAATAATTTTATTCCACCTTTTCTAAAGTATGGAAAACAGGAAATAAAGATTTGTAAAATAAATAATGATGGACTCTGCCAGCCGAGGGCCAGACCCGGGGGCAGGCTTCGCAGGCGGGGCTGTGGATGCCCACGGCAGCCCTGTGAGGTGGACAGTACCTCACTGCCCTTCTGCCCTATCTGCATTATAGCAAGCACTTACAGAAACACGTGCAGGCTATATAGGGTCCTACGTTTAGGGGAATTCTAGAGGACCCTTAGGTTTTTATGACATAACACTAAAGGAAATGTATTCGGCTTCAAATTAAGAAGACCTGAGTTTTCCATCACCTTATTCTCTTTTCAGGAATGTAGATTATCCTTTTGAACTGAATGAATGTCCTTACCTGACCTCTAAGTGCATTTTAATTGAACTTGCAATTCACTACCAAACTCTAAGAGCTACAGTGAACAGCCAGTCTCTCTCCCTGTCCCCGTCTGTCCCTCCCCCTCACACCCTTCCTTCTGTGACCATCCTTCCTATTTAAGACTGGACCAGCTGATAGAGCAGTAGCTTCCAGAAATAAATGGCAAGATATTTGTGTTCCTAAAATAGAAGTTAGTATGTCCGGTTACGCAACGGGCCTCGATAAACACTTTTACCGTGACGCGAGTTAATACTTGTTTTGCTGTGACTTCTAAAAGTCAACGCTTAAATAAAACTCTGAGCTCATTTCTTTGCCTTCATTATTTGAAGAACACCAATTCTAATTACACTACAGAATGGTCTTGGCAGAGACGGTGGTGTTAACACGGAGTCGTTAACAGAGCCACTTCCGAAGCTAACAGCTCCATAATCTACCTCAAATTCGGAGTCCAGACTCCCTTGCCGTGATGCTGGGACCTTTCACTGGGAACCACCTGCACGCTGAGCTCTGGGCACTTCTCAAACACACCTTTCTGGAGATGTAACTCACATGCCATACAATTCACCCATTTAAAGGTTCGGGTCAGTGGTTTTTAGTAGATTCGCAGACCCGCAGGACAATCAGAACAATTTTAGAATGTTGACCTCACCCCAGAAGGAGCGTGTGCGTTTCCACGCCTCAGCCTCCATGCCCCGGCCCTCGGCCACCACGAATCTCTTCCTGTCCCTGGGTTTCCCTGTTTTGGACCTTTCACGTGAATGGAATCATATGATGTGTGGTCTTTCTATCTGGCTGCCTCCGTGGAGCTGATGGTGTCCTGTGTCCATCCGTGTCCTTCCGTCTTATGGCTGAATGATAGTCCCTCCGTGCATGGACCGCATTCATCCACTGAGGGGGGCGGGGTTGCTGCCACATTTTGGCGCTTAGAAATACCCCTGCTGTGAGCAAGTTTTTGTGTGGACATAGGTTTTCATGTCTCTTTACATAGATTCTCGATTTAAAAACAAAACCTGGATTTTCATATACTCTTGTCATCAGAAAGGCTTGCTGTGTTTCCTTGGATGCCATTCCAGCAGACAGGTCTAGGAGAGGGGCCCTGGCTTTGACATCTCACCTCATGGAGGTCTGTGACATCATTGTTCTGTTCTTCCGGGGTCCGCAGGATTGAACCGGAAGGCTTTTCTGTTTCTTTATTCATAAATTCATCCAAGTTAGTCACCGTCACCAGATGGAGAATTAACCAGCCTAGGAATTAGAGAGAAAAAAGTCTTCTAAAATTTTAATTCCCTGCATTTCAAAAAACCAGTCTGGGATCTTGGTGCTGAATCCCATGCGGTCCCCACAGAGGATGAGCCAGCTACTGTGAGGAAGGGTTCCTCACCCTTAATGTCACAGCCCGGCTACACAGGGTCTTGGCTATTGAGGGCGTGGTGTTCTCCTTTTAATAAATAGCTTTATTGAGATAAATTCACATACCATAAAATTCATTCATCTAAAATGCACAATTCAGTACTTTCTAGTTTATTCACGGGACTGTGTAGCCTGCACCGCAGTCTGCTTTTATAACCTATCTGTCGCCTCCAAAAGGGATCTGGCCCCACTAGCAGTCCCTGCCCGTCCCCTCCACCCTACCCCCCAGCCCCCGGCGCCCACTAGCGTCCTTCCAGTCCCTCTAGAGTTGGCTGCTCTGAACATTTCATGTATGTGTGTGTGTCATCATGCAGTGTGGTGTTTGGCCACCAGCTTCTTTCATAAGACAGTGTTCCAAGGTTCATCCCTGTGGCAGGTGTCCATTATTAACAAATACTATTCCACTGCAGGAAGATGCTGCATTCTCTTTACCCGTTCATTTGCTGGGGGACATTTGGGTTGTTTCCACCGTGTGGTGTTACGGACATGCTGCTGTGAACACTCTTAGGCAAGTTTCGTGTGGACGTACGTTTTCATTTGTCGTGGGCATATACCCAGGAGTGGATTTGACAAATCGTACGGTAACTCTATGGTTAACTGTTTGGGGACCCATCAAACTGTCTTGCACAGCGACTGCACCATTTTACGAGCCATGTCTGGGGGTTTCAACTTCTGCATACCCTGATCAGCAATGACTGTTGTCCATCTTTTTGGTTGTATCCATCCTAGTGGATAATGTGTTGTGTCTTTTTATGTGTTTTTGGCCGTTTGTTGTCTTTGGAGAAGTTACTCAAATTCTTTGCCCATTTTTTTTTAAATTTGGGTGTTTTGTCTTTTTGTTGTTGAATTGTAGGAGCTCTTTACATATTCTGGACACTAGTTCCTTATCAGATAGATGATTTGAAAGTATTTTGTCTCCTCTAGGTTGTTGTTTTACTTTCTTGATGGCATCAGTTGCAGCACAGTTTTAAATTTTGATGAAGTCTACTTTGTTACGTCTTTTGGGGCTGTGCTCTGGTCTCCTGTCTAAGAGCCGTTGACAGTGGGGCACTTGTTCTAAATTAAATCTGATTCTCACCTTCTATCTCTAATCTGGTCATGTTGTCCCAAAAAAGAGTTTTGATGACTTAAAATGTATTTTTATGAAGAACTGACTGCCAGCAAACACACTAGTGAATGGATTTATAGTTATTTCTCCCTCTCAAATACTTTTCTTTGTCTAGACCAGTATCTCTCAACTAGCAGTGACTTCCCTCTCCCACCCTCAGGGGCATTTGCCAATGTCTGGGGACATTCCTTATTGTCACAGCAGCAGGGTACCATGAGCATCTCGTGGGTAGAGACCAGAGATGTTGCGAAGCGTCCCACGGTGCCCAGGAAAGCCTACACCCCACAACACTTACCCAGCCCATAGCGTCAGGAATGCCACATCGAGGAACCCTTGTTAGACTGTCGCAGGCCTGCCCTTTTGCATTAATATCCCCATTCTCTTCTGCTTCTGCATAAGAAGGGACATGCCTTTGAGATGAACCGTGATTCTGGTTTTCATTTTTCTTCATGTTCTTTACTTGGATCCTAAAAGCTTGCAATGGTTTGCTAGTGTCTTTTGTTACTTATCCAAACCCAGCCTAGAGCAGGAGTGAGGACGATCCTTTTATTTTTAAGAAACAACCCAAAAATGCTAAGTAATTACTGCAAGGTTTATAAGAACTATTTATATCCCCCCATACACACACAGGCATGCATACACACACATACACACACGCTCACACTCAGGAATTTTTTCCTGTGCTGATACTTTAGTACTTTGGTGCTTTCAAACACAGTTTATGACCACCTCTGAATAACAAGAACCAGGGGGATTTCTGCACCCACATCAGACAGCAGTGATCTGGTCCTCACGCCGTGCGCACCGGTCCTGACGAGCTGCTCACCCCCGGACTGCGTGGCCGGGCAGGACCTCTTCAGTTGCTTCTCGTGCCCTATGTTGTGGCGGTTGCATCTTTGAGATGTACTTGAAGGGCTGGAACCGAACGTGTACGCCGCCGGCCACACAGGGCTTGGGTTGGTACTGAGCACCGGAACAACGTTTTGCCTCTTAAAGAAAATGAAGGAGAGCGAGGGAGCGAGTTCCCCTGAGAGGGAGCCCACCCTTCTCCCTGCAGACACGCTGTGTCGCCCACAGCCTGGAGCTGGCCTGCTCGCCGCCTGGTCTCCGCATCCAGGGCTCGCGCGCTAAGCCACGGACCAGGAATTGTCACGCTCCCCGCACCCGCCCAGGCCCTGTGCGCGGCGGCCCTCCCTTCCTGGAGGCTCGGTCACCCGCCCAGCAGCAGCACGAGTCCCGTGGGGCAGGGGCAGGGGTGGCTACTGTCCCCGGTTGCTCCTCTCACCTGCTTGTCCTACACCCTGGGACCTTCGTCCATGGATCCTTTTCACCGACTCTGAGCGCGTGGGAACTGTGTGACATCTTTCTGCCGACTCGGAAGCCCGGAGCGGGCAAGCACGGGGGTCCTACGCTGAGGCTCACCCAGGCAGAGACGCCGGCCACCGCTCTGCGACACTCCGCTCCTCGCATCTCTAGCTCTGGCAGGCTTGGTCCACGGGGCCGACTCCTCTCCCAGCTCACAGAGCCGCCTTCCCGGCAAGGTGCTGAGCCAGGCGGGTCCTGGGCAGGACCCAGGAAGCCCCAGGCGGGGCCGGGAGCAGAGGGGCTACTGCCTTCCCCACATCGGGGTGCACAGGGTCTGGGCATTCTGGGTGGCAGAGCCATCCCCACCCCAGGTGTGGTCCCCGGCCCTGGGAGGCTCTCTGGGCCGATGGAGGGGAACCGCATCGGCCGAAGGGGCTGCGTTCCAGCTCCGTGAACTCGAGCTGTAACCCACGCATCGGGAATGCTCTGCCGCCCCCGATGCCTTCCCTGCGCCCTGTCCAGACCAGAACCCCTTTTCTGCACATCCGCCTCGAGGCTTCCGTCTGGGCTCTAAGGAGCGTGGTTAGTGGGCACAGGACCCACACTGGCCCCCAAAGAACACTTTGCCGCTTAAAGTTTAGAAGTCAAGGCCAGGTGAAGTCATTTCCTTTTTTTTTTTTTTTTTTTTTTCATGTTTTATCCACAGAATAAATGAGAGTGTTCACTGGTTTGTTGTAGGTTAGGGGACTAGAAATTCCTTAATACCAAAAAATGCATTTTTTCCCTCCTCTCTCTTTCACTGTTCAAGTTAACATCCAGAGCTATTTGTGCTACATCTGGGGGGACATGTGTTCGTTTCCTGTGGCTTCTGCAGTAAAGTTCCACAAACTGGTGCTAAAAACATCAAGAATTTGTTCTCTCTCACTCCTGCCATGAAACCAGAAGGTTTCATTTTGCTCAATTAAAAGAACATTGCAGAGCAAAGTATTTGTCACGTATTTTAAGAATGGATGGTGCCCAATGACGGTCAAAAACCACCCCCGACACACTCATGCGTCAGTTTGAAGGTCAGCATTGCTTTTCCTCAACTTGTCAATGCAAGATAGTCAGGGAACCTCAAATCCACAACAGCGAGAATTTCAAGTGATACACAGGAATTTACAGCAATTTTGCTTTGTTTTTATTGATGCTTTCCAACTACTGCAGTTTTCGGAGTATTTATAATAAGCCAAACTCTCCCCACTGTGGCAAGAAGATGACCAAGATCCTCCGACCCCACCCCACCACTTGTTTGGGGCAGACTTTTCATGTCTTTCGGTCATGAACTACCTCGTGCATCAGCAGTGGGAGAACCACAGGGCTGGCCTCTCAGCCACCTGCTGCGCCTTTGACCCCTCTCTGGCCTTGCTGCCTTTTGGCCAGTTGCTTCTGGAATGCTAAGGGAAAAGGGAGTGAACAAAATGTGCCAAGGGCCTGGTGTGGACCAGGCGCGGTGCTCAGCCCCGATGATCAAAGACCAGCTAGCTGCAGGGAAGGGCTCAGAGTGGACACGGGCACGCGGACCCTATGACAGGCCACGCCAAAGGAGGTGACCTGACCTTCTGTCTCCCGGGTGGGGGGCCCTGGACTCCCCGGACCTTCTTAGTGACACCTCGTGGCCCACAGACAGTGGGAAACAGTTGAACTCCACTCTCTCTGAGGCTGGTTCAGGTCCAGTTTGGGAGTCTTTGGTTTGACCTAATTAGATTTCTCTTGAGTCTTGTGAAGCCAGCTCCTCGTGGAGAGCAGATGCGTCGCCTGACTTGGATGGGCTTCCCCCTCAGCAGTGACTGGACACGCTGCGCCCTGTTCGAGGGGCTCCGGGAACCTCTTTGCCCTGCAGGGAACATATGTGACACCTGATCTCCCTCATTTGAAAGTCAGTGTTTCTTTAGGAAATGCAGTATCCATACTTATAGTTATTTATTTTTGAAGATTTAATTATTTGAGAGAGAGAGGGAGAGAAAGAGGGAACACACATGCACAAGCAGGGGGTGAAGGCAGAGGGAGAAGGAGAGAGGATCCCAAGCAGACTCCCCGCTGAGCACAGAGAACGATGCGGGGCTTGATCTTATGACCCTGAGCTCATGACCTGAGCCAAAATTAAGAGTTGGACAGCTAACCGACTGAGCCACCCAGGTGCCCCCACACTTATATTTAAAGAGAAATTAAAAACACTTCCAACACTAAAGTCCGTTCCATCCCAGGGTTTCCTGTTCAGGACGGCAGCCCAGAACCTGAAAAGACAAGCAAATGCTGTCTGCTCAGCTTGCCCCTGAGAGCAGTACGGACGAGAGACCAAGGCCCCCGAGGAGAAGGGTGGATCGAGCGGAACAGGGCCCTCTTCATTCTGCAGGAGGACAGGAGGGACCAGACGCTTGGGGGGCATCCCCCAGGGAGCAGAGGACCTGTTGGCTAAAAGGAAGGTTTTAATCACACAGGAATGAAGCCTGTTGAGTGACAAGATTAAGCACTTAATCTAAGGATGCAGCAAATTGCTTTATTTATAATGAGTATTGTATTGATGTTGTTGAATAATAAATCTCACCTGTATTTAGAAGTATTTTTAAATCGACATTTTTAAGAGTTTTGTTGTGTTTTCCCTGAAATTAATAGGGAAAAGTAAGTGGATTCTTACATAGGCCGGCTCTCGCATATTTAGGCTGATGGAAATGAACATTGGCACAAATATTATGAAGAAAACAAAATTGCTTGAAACACGTTTAGACACCGGGAGTCACAGACATGATTTCAGAATCAGGACACATTGGGGCAATGACACTCTGGGTCCCAGGTCACGGGGACGGACCCTCTTTGCATATCTGAGTGTTCTGTGTTTTGTCATTTACAGGAAGCTCTTATTTCTTTACCATGCAAATTCCATTACGTTTGACACACATCATCTTGATTGTGTTTGTTTTGCTTGTGGACATTTTGCTCATTGAAAATGTGTTATTCATAAGGATATATTTTATATTCGTGGAAGAGCAACTGCATCGGGTCTTAGAAAAATCTTTTTATTTGGACAGAAATTAGTGGATTTCCCAGGGCGACGTGTACTTTCTGCACGCTCGTGGGCTCGTTACTCAGGAGAGGGGAGCAGGTGGGGTGAGGCTGGAGGTCCTGTCTTCATGCCTCCCCCCGGCCCCCGGGGCCCCTTCAAGGAGTAGACAGTGGACGCACCGGGCGCGGGCCGAGGGTGCCGACCGTCGCGTCGCCACGATGCGTCGCCAACCCGTCATCGACCTCCAGTCACTGAGGACAGAGGGATTCGCTTTAAATATCAAGCTTTCGCTCTCATCTCTGAGCCTCGGCGGGATTTTACACCAGGAAGGATTTACACTGGCGGGAAGGTGTCGCCAGTTCTTCCTGGAAGACACGGGAGCCGTACGGGGCATCCTGATTTTAAATGTTGACGCATGAAAAAACGCACCCGCGATGAATAAAAATGGCAGCTAAATTGTATTAATTCCTTCTCCAGTAATCCTTATTTTGTACTAAGTGAAGGATACGACATTGAGGTCAGGCTCAAAACGAGGTGTGAAACCGGGACACGTGACACGAATCTCCAGCTGACGGAACAATCTATCCAGAAGTGTTCTCTGTCCCAGGTTTTACTCTCCTCCAGAATTAAATAAGGAGATACAGAAAAACGCATTGTAAGCCAACTTTGGCTTCCTCCGTTGAAACAGAAGTTACCCATTTTAAACATAACAATGGAACGGTTTTCTCTCCAGCACCTGCTGGGCGCCAGGCCCTGGGAGGCCTGGGGACAGAAAGGGTTATAAGGCAAGGTCCCTGTCCTCAGGCACTTTGCAGTGCGGTGGGGAGAGAGGAGTGAGTCCGTGGGGAGTCTGCACTGGGGAGGAGCTCAGGCCCGCCCTGGGGAGGAGGAGGACCAGGGCCGGGAAGCCTCTCTGCCGTGGGGAGGAGCTCAGACCCTCCTGGACCGCGAGGGCAGGAGGCTGGAAGGGGTGTTCCAGGCACAGGGAGAGCTTGGTTTCGGTTGTCGTCTGTCCCACAGAGGAAGCTGTGAATGTTTACTCCAGTTCCTGGAGACTTCCTGTTTTGCTGACTCCCCAACAACCCCGGAGATTGTTTTATCCTCCATGTTGTCAACATGCTAGAAAACAGCATCTTTGCCCTGTTTTGCTGTGTAGCTCTTCGATCACTGGTGACTGGAGCGAACACACTCTTCACTGTCGACAGGTACTTGATGAGCCTGTCGGATCTCAGTGCGGAAACACCAGGTCAGTTCATTGACCCGCTGGTGACAGTAGCTTCCACTGGCAAAGGTGGAGACAAACCTCTCCCCTCCTCCATGTTACGGGTGTTAATTTTATCAACGCCTCTTATATGTATAACGTTGGCTCTCAGGTACTTGAGGAACAAGACTACAAGTGTTGCTTAGGGGGATCGCACCCATTCCCCTGCTCCTGCCTGCCCAGTGGTGGACTGGAGACCCACACTTGTTTGGGGTAGAGGCTTCCGGAGGGGCCTGGGGGATGGGGATGGGGAGCAGGGCACCTGCTGCTGTGGGTCTGGAGGGCCGGCCTCTGCCTCCCCAAGGCCACCGAGGGCCCCGCCGCCTGGGCCTCGCCTTCTCTCCCACCTGCAGGCTGCCTGCACGTGCTTGTCCCTACCTGGGAACCCGTCTCGGTCTGAGTCAGACCTTCCATTGATGGGATAATACTTTATGGCTTCCTCGCGAGAAGACTCCTATTAGTCAAGATGGTTTTTGTTGCAAGTGGCAAACCCCACCCAAAGCCCCAAGACCTGGCAGGAAGGGGGCGAGTACAGAGACCGGACGTCCTGGCTCAGGGGGATGCCCACTGGTTTCACAAAGGGCCTCTCTCTCCCTGCACCCCCGCCCTGCAGGCGTGCTGGCCCCCCTGGCCCAGGGGGAGCATAGTGCTGGTCCCCAAGAGCTTCTGCACAGATGGTACTGGACCTTGGGGCCATGTGCCCACTCTCGAGCCTCCCAGAGACCTCCCAGAGCAAGGGAGGGGAGTCCCTCGAGGAGGGGAGCAGGGAAGCGGGGCAGGTCGAACACGCCCGCTGTAAGACAAGGCTCAGGGACAAAGCCGGGGGAGAATCTCGGCAGCTGGGTGCCAACGCCAAGGCAGCAGAAGGGAGGATGGTCACCTTTGTTCCCAGAGTTTCCATTTTCATTTAACAGACACTCCTAGAACAGTTCCTATGTGCCAAGTATGTTCAGAGCACTTATAGATACTAACTTTCTTAACCCTTGTTACAACCACAACATGCAACCATGCGGTATCAGTATTTCCTCTCTTTTATAGAAAAAGAAACTGAAGCACAGCGAGGTTAAGTGACTTGACCTTAACCAAGGTCACACAGCTAATAAATAAGAGCCAAGCCAGAGCATACTCCCAACCGGTCTGCCCCAGAACGCACAGCTTTAGCAACGGCCTGCCCTGCTCTTCAGAAGAAGAGTGCGCGGCGGGAAGAATACCTACCGCTTGGTCCTAGCTGGAGACTCAGGGGACGAGGGAGGCCTGGAAGAAGTGCTGCAGAGAAGGATGCAGGCCAGAGAGAGGCTGCGGGGAGCGGCAGGCCTCCCGGGGCAGCGTCTGGGAATGTCCCCTTGTGCGTGTGGCCCGGGAGCTCTCACGGTGCTGGTCATAATGGAGGAAAACACAAACCAGGTCGATGGTCAGGGACAGGAGCCTGGTGGCGCTCGTGGGAGTAACTGAGGTGCGGGGCGCGCGCTCTGGCCGTGACGGCACGTCGGATGGCGCTGTGTGGGCCGCGTGAAGCCACCGCCAGGGCTCCTGGTTACCAGACCAAAGCAAGACGCAGCGCAGTGTGCGGAGCGAGGCCTCACGGGGGTGCTGGGCCGGTGCGGACACGCTGAGGGGCGCGGGGATGCCGAGGGAGGGCTGCAGGCAGGCCTTTACGCTTTCGGGTGGGCCTTTTGCAGTTGCATTCCCCGTCACGCTAATGAGATAAAATTGATTAAACAAATAGGAAGAAACTAAACCATATCTACTCTATGCCCTTAAAATTTAAACTTAAAAGGAATGTGCACCCTGGTGCCGCTGGTAGGGCTCCATCAGAGAGCAGGGGGAGGCCAGGGGGCAGCCCAGCCCAGCACATGGCACCCAACCCCTCCTCTGTGGAGTTGGGGCACCGCGTGGACATCGGCATCGATTTCTGCCCCCGAAAGGGCCCGTTCTCGTACCAGGGCTGCCCTGCCTGGCTTCCAGGCGGCCAAGGTTGGAATTCAAGGAGGGCAGGTTCGGTGTCAGCTCCTTCCCGTGCATCCATCCACCTGCAGCCCAAACAGGGACAGGGCGGGCGGGCATGCTCCCGGAACACATGCATGATGATTAGCTGACGTGTTTTATCCCAGGTGCTACTCAGTTTCTTTTGAATGAAAATATATCCACTGGCACAAGAGAATGCTTTCGAGCCCAGGCAGAAAAAAGAGGCGGGAATTCAAAATCCTCTGCAGAAAACCCACCCTGAACCCAGAGACTCTCACAGCTGGACGATGAGCAGGGGAATGTGATTATTTGCTGCAAAATTTATAAGAAGAAAAACGTATTACAACCATCTCGTTGATAAAGCAAGCACTGCATGTTAAGAGGGGGTCTTGTTCTGTTTTGTTTCCAGGACGGAGAAGCCAGCGCGGGAGAGCCTGACAAGAAGAGGGACGTCCGCCGGCTCTCCCGGGAGGCCTCGGAGGACAGCGAGGTGTTCGGTATGTGACCGGGAAACTAGAGGACGGGGCCCCACGTGCGCAGATACACGCATTTGGGGAAGGTTTTAAGTTTTTAATCACATGAGTAATCTATGAATCTGTTCTCAGTACTGAAAATGCAGAGGCGGTAGGAATGTGGGCTGAGTCCCCTTGGTCAGCCTCCCGCCGTCCGTCCTCCCCGACATGACCACACAGGTGGCCGGCGGCAGCTGCCCCGTCTCGTTCTTGTTCTTGTGCTCTGTGCCGTCCTGCGTGCGGGCTCCAGAGACTTGCCAGGCGCAGCCCTGCCGTGCGACAGTTCTCTGCTTACGTATTTGACCATTGTGGGGGGAAAACCTAATGACGCCTCTGAAACAGAACTAACAGGGAAGTGGGACTGTCCCAAAGCCCAGATATTTCAACCACAAAGAATGACTCAGGAGGTGTTCAAAAATAACCGTTTTCTATAAAAGTTTACTTTTTTGTGGAGCCCGCTGACATACACGACTTCCCTGCGTTTCTGCGCCCCCCCCAAGAGAATGAATGAACGAGTTCTCATTTGATTTTAACATTAAAAAGATCACCTTTCCCATGTGACCCGATGCTCTGTGACTTGCCCACGATGACTTGCCATCACGATGTGATGTGACTTGCCCACGATGACTTGCCATCACGCGGCTGAGCAAGACGCGACGAAGATCTGTCCGCGTGCCCTGCTCTGTTCTCTCCTCCAAGAATTCCCAGAGACGCGGGAACGATGGGGTAGCATGAAGCGTGCCCAGACCCTGAGGGCTCACTGGCATGTCAGAGGGAAAGGGAGCAGTTTTCTGGCTACTGAAGTGACTGTCCCTTGGACGGTGTCGTGTGCCTGCAGGTTATGATGCTCACGGCAGACAGGCCTCCTCACCGCGCTCCCGGGCCCGGCCGCGGCTTACTTACAGAACGGGTTTCTTAGTACTTTCGCTTCTCCGGCAGGAAAAGCCACCCCAATGTCTTGTTCCTGATTTGCTTGCTCTTTTTCAAAACTCCCTTCTGTTTCTGTGATTCCGTCCTGAGTAAACACCCGTAATGACAGAAGTACTGCTGCCCACTGTCTCAGTATCTTAAACTGTCATGAAAATCAGCATAACCCAGAGGTGCAGAGACTGAAAACAATGCAGATCAGTTTAATGGAAACCAGTGGGGTCAGTGCGAGTAGGAATCGGCACTCGCCGGGTTACACCTGCTGCAGGCTGATTTTCCTGGGAACTGGGTGGGGAGGGGTTTGCCGGAGCATCGTCTGCTGCCTCCCCGTAGCGGGGCCCCCATTCCTCAGGGGCAGAGGTACCAGAGGGGAGAAGAGACCAGCACCGAGGGTAGGCGCTGCCGCAGGCGTTCTGAATGCAGAGGGAAGGCACTCTGCAGATTTGAATTGAGCGACGCATCTGAGCGTCGATGATTTCGAGAATAAATCCGTCTGCGAACCTCTAAAATAAAGGTTTCTCTGGACTACCTCTCTGCTCCCATATTCCAACTCCATATGTATATTAAACACATAAAAGAAAACGACAGAATAAAAATGTCCGATTTTCGGTTTCCTATATGACAAGAGTACCTTTTAGAAGGATTTTGGCTAAGCTTACTTATTTTTTAAAGCAAATATCATCTTTCTCATTATTCCCCTGGTTACGTGCTTTCAGGATAGTTCACAACAGTATCCGTCATCCTGTTCCTTTTGGACGCGCACACATCACACGTGTGCATACGCACTTGTGACGTAGATACGTGTAACTCGGGAGAAGTCTACGACCCGTGTTTCCTTCAGTCGGCAGAAGCGTGGTGTGGCTTCTGAAGCTCTTTCGAAGGCAGCCTCGCCAGCTCTCGCTCGTAGATGCTCAGCCTGGATGGAGACTGAGCTTGTACAGTTGGCATGCACCAAATCCATCCTGGCACAAACTTAGATTTGTCTTCTGGTGGGAAGAATAGTGGCGCAGCAGGTGCTGCCTGGGTAGTTTACCGCGACTTCCCCGGGCTGGAGCACTGGGCACGCTCACACGGTGCTGGGGCGCACAGCCCTCACGTGGTCGGGAAACAAGCCCTAATCATCGCCTTCACGACACGGGCAGCTGGCCCCGGGTCCAGGCTGAGTCACAGCAGAGGGGAGGTGTGAGGAGCATGCCATCTGACGGCATCTGACCTTGAGTGAGGGCGGCCCGGGGGGCCTCACAGCTCCCGTGGTTCTGGCCTCAGCAGGCCTGACTAATACAGACCGGGAGTTCCTGCAGAGCTGCCGCGCATCTGCTTTTGAATTTACGATAATCTCCCACCCCTGATGCTTTCCTGGAATCCAGAGAAACCCCGGTCTAAAGGGGCAGAGTGACGAGGGAAAAAGAAGCTAAGCAGATCTTGGCTGTCAATCTTGACTGCATAATCTTGGAAAGTATATCTGAGCATTCTTTTTAAATTATGGAATGTTGTACAAATGTCACTCCAAATGAAATCAGCAGCTGCCTCCCACTTTTCCTGACTAGACAGAAGTTCCCTGAGTACCATAAAAAAACCCCATGCTTTCTTGATGTTCTATGAACCCTGAGTCATCGGCACCCATGTAGCGATAATCTTCAAGCTCCTGGTAATCATGTTGTCCGCGTGTCAGACGAATGGCCCTTGTCCTCTACCTGACACATTTCTGCAGGATCTAGTCCTCAAGGTCTCTGTGAATGTCAGGAAAGACCGTTGTCCTTCAGCTGGTTGGAGTCCTGGCTTAGGGACAGAATTAGAGGGGCTCAGAGAGGTCACAGCCAGGGGCAGACTATGGCAGGTGCCCCGAGCTGCTGGCTCACACGCTTCTTGCTCAGAATCACAGAGCGCACAGCTACCACCAACCAGGGTCCCCCATACCTCCGTGAAGGCTGGAACCGATCATGTACTTAGCAGCGCACTGAGGACTTGTATTTACTTTTTCATTTCATGGGAAAATCCCAGTGAAGGATTGTTCTTGATCTAAGCGAATCACTCATTAGAAATGCACAGTTCTAAATCTCTTCCTGTCATGCTTTTTCTGACAGTGTGTGGTTGTACTTAGGACTGTTTGCCTGGTTACCCAAAGAGGAAGAAAACACGGTAGCCTAGAGAACCACATGTTGTCTGAGCTTTGGGGAACCAGGTTATTTTGTGGTCGGCTAGTTATTGAGCTTTTTTTTTTTTTTTTTGCACCGTGCATCCACACATATGTTGTACACGATCTTCGTCATTTGAAAAGCAGTCAGCAAGGAATGCAGAACAGTCATCCCCACCCCTCCCTCCAGAGTCCACTAGCCATAAAACCAGGGCAGGTGAGGCAGCCGAGGTGAGCAGAAGCCTGGGGTCTGCCTAAATTATAGTGACAAAGCAGTGAAATCCCCCAAAAGAGGGCACCCCTGCTCTTTCCAGACAAGTGTGGCTCCTTCCAGACCAGACCCACATCTCCAAAGTCAGAGCAAAAGGGATGAGTACCCAGCACATCAGGTGAGCTCGAGCACAGCTTTGCAGGATCCCAGGGTCGTGAGAACATTGTCTCCCTGCCTCGGTGCGTAACGGCGCCCATGGCTAAGCGAGGGACGCACTGCACGTAGGGACAGACTCCTATGGAGCATCACGGGGAAAACCTTCACCAGCTCAGTGCTCAAATAATGGAGATAGAATTATCTATGTTTAGTGTTCAGCAAGAAAATACTCATATTGGAAACACTGAAGTTTATACAAGGATGATCTATTAAGTATAAATACGTGTGTATATGTGTGTCTTTATTTCACAAAGTTTGAGTTAGCTCACAGTAAGAAAACACACAAACAATAAAATATAGAAAACATAAAGTCAAGGTCGAGTCAAGTAAGAGCACGCATGTGAACCATATGGCACCTGCTAGTAGTTGAACACCGCATTGAACCTGCCGCAGGAAGACGAGACCCAGTCCATTTATTTCTCATTTTACGTGGGAGGTAATGCAGCCGCACCACGTTAGCTGTCATTTCTGCCCGTGCACGCATCTTCTTGTGTCTTGGTTCCCTCCCAGGTAAGCAGGGGAGATAAGAGAACCCCCAGAGTGAACGAGCAAGCTCACAAACGTGCACCTGTAGGGCGCCCCTGTCCCCCACGGGGACCGACAGAAGGGGGCCTGCGTGCGTTCCTCAAAGGAAGCCCAGCTGTGTTTAGCCAGTTGTGAGAACTTTTCTCCTGTTTCAGTTTGTATCACAGATGATCGCGTGGTAGTCAACAACTACAGGGTACTTTCGTGGTAGCTGTGCTGATGAGTTTCATAGGCGAAGTGTAATAACTGGATAATGAGTTTCCTCACACCTCGGCGCTCTGTTTGAGGCACGTGTCCCGCTTTTGGCCTCGCCTTGGCGGTGTCCTGCGTGGCTCGTGCACTCCCCTCCTCCAGGGACTATGGGGGACGCCCCTCTGGATGGGGAGGACCTATCAGAACGTGTGCAGCTGGGGGTCATGCTCTACCACATCTGGAAAATACTCTCTCCCACAGACAGATATATCCCCTGAGAAGTTTCACACAGCATTGAAAAAAAATCATTCCTTTTTTTGTTTCCAAGACCCTTCCATGAGAAGATCTTTTTAGTAATATTTGTATTTGATCAACCCTGATTACTGGACTAAGCTACAAAACTAGTAAGAAACCGTCATGATGATACAAAATTCTATCTCAACTCAGTAATAACTGAAGGCCAGGAATCCACCCTGTGCTTTCCTGTGGACCCCTCGTTAACTGTCCCTCCAAGCGCCCTCCAAGAATGGTTATCGGCAGCCTGTGTTGAGAATCGTGGAGGCTGGCTTTAATTTATTGCTAATGATGGTTGATTGCTGCCTGAGCCTGTTACCCGTATCTAGGCGAGCGACAGAACCAATCTTGAGCGTGTCTTTGGGGCAGATACAAATCATAGAGTCACAGCCACCCGCTGAGAACTTGAAGGAACGCTCGACGTCATCTGGTCTGACTCCCATCGTAGAGATGAGCGTCTGCAGGCCAGGAGAGGCCCACAGGCCACAGGGACAAGCTCCTGCTCTTGGCCCTGCCCTGAGCGCCCCAGGACACATCCGCTTATCCCCGGGGGCCCTTGGAGAACAGAAGCAGCTTTCGTTTCTGTGGTTGACAGATGTTAAAACAGCGACACAACAGGAGACATGTTATTCCGTGCATTTGCCGGACTATGAATGGTACTTTGTATCTTTCAAACCCACACACACCTGCGAGGGTTTGCGTGGCCTCGTTGTAGTTCCCAGGCAGCCCCTGGGGGGCGCCCCTCTCCGCATTCTGGGAGCTTGCTTATGTCTAGCCGACAGCTGCTCCCGGTGGGTGGGGGCCCGTGCCTGAGGGCCCCTGCGGTGAGCGTGGCTGCCCGGGGCCGTGGGACGTCTGGTTCTGTGTGACTGTGTGGCAGCCTCCGCTACGAGCTGCTGGACGAACGTCCCGGCCTCTAGTTACAGCGAGTAACTCGGCGTATGGACTCCAGACCTCTGGCAAGACATGCAGCCTCCGGTGTCCCGTGCCCGTGGGGTCCTAACAGCTGACCTCGGCCGTTGTGAGGAATGCACGGCTTCAGGAGAAGTTGCCCCGGGCGGAGCTTATCAGGGAGGCGGCAGGGGCCGCGTGCACGGCCACCCACGGTCTGCACCGGGGGGCGCCTGTCCCCGAATGTCTGGCCTCCCCAGCGACACCCATCCCGCCTCGAATAGTCTGCACACGTACATGATATTTAATTGTATGTGTAGTATTTGAATGTTAGACGTGCGGATGTCACGTGCTGTTTTCCCCGAATCTTCGGCTCTGAGGCCCGTTTTGCAGACACACCATCTGAGGAGGGTAATGGGAGAGACGATAATGGCTGGTGCCCAGGGACAACTGACACGTTCGGCAGGACCCGGAGCCTCTGTCCTCTGCCGCGTGGGCAGCAGGGAGGGGTGTTGGTGCTCCTCTGCGAGCAGCGCTGGTCTCTAACGTCGCGGGACCCTCGCAAGCTTGTCTAGCTCCTGGAATAGGCACTCACCCACCGACCTACGGCCACCGTGGTCCACCATCGGCACTCACCTGGATGATTCCAGGAGCCCCACCTGGCCCCTGCTTCCGTCCGGACCCCCGCCCTCACGCCTGCCTCCTCGAAGAGCACGCACCCCTCCCTGCCCAGAGCCCCGCCGCCCTTGCCACAGTCTGTGGGCCCCTGGGGGCTCCGGGGGCCTCCGACTGCACCTCCTACACTCCCCTTCCTCCCTCACCCACCCCTGGACCACGGGGCCTTTGCACGGGCTGTGCCCTCCCTCTGGAACACTCTTCCCCAGACATCTGGGCGGCAAGCCCCCACCCCTTCCCATCTGGGCCCAAATGTCTCCTTCTCAGGGATGTCTCCTCTGACCGGCTACTTAGCAGAGAGCTGCATTAGGACGGGTGGGCTTGCCAGCCTACCAAACAAACACCAGAATCTCAGAGCTCGATGTGGGGCTCTACCCATGTCAGAGCCCAGCAGGGTCGGGCAGCTGAGCCCCAGCAGTGACCCGGAGACCCAGGCCGCTGCCGCTGGGGTGGCAGGGGGCAGCCAGAGGGGGCATATCTTGCAGGGAGACAGCGTCCATCACTAACACTTAGGCTCCCTAGGCCAGAAGTGGTCCCGCGACCCCAGCACACAGGCCTATCTCACGGCCCTGTCTGGCCAAGAGGAGGGGAGCCAGGATGGGGAGACGCTGCCTCCCGCGGCCAGGGGTTTGGCTCACCGCACACTGCGTGTTGTCTGTCTCCCTGGCGCCCGTGGAAGGGGAGCTCCACGTGGCCGACTGTCTCCTTGTGGAGCATTTGGTGACAATGCAGTGATCCGAGGGACCCACTCACCCTGCTGCCCTGCCCGCTCCTCTCTCTAAGGCAGACTTGCAAACCGCTGTATTCTGAGAACAGTGCCACCCAGACTACTCGTCCTAAACCTGAGCTGTTTACTGCTGAGGAGCTCAGCCTCGGGGCCGCTGCCGAGCGAGGGATGTGCATGAGCATCGTGCATCAGAACCTGTGTGTGCGTGTGCTCACGCGTGCCCATGGGTGCGTGTGCATGTGTGTACACAGGCCCGTGTGGGTAAGTGTTCTTCCCACCGGCAAAATATCTCTGAAACTGCAGGTTGCTTTTGTTCTTTGAAATTAGGAATTGCTAAGACTACCTTCATTCCAGCGTTTTCATAAAAACGGTCTGTCCGTAGATAGGGTTTGTAGTTTTTCCATATAAATTCCCCATAACGGGGAAACCCTGGGCCACGCAACCCCGGTGGGGAGTGGCGGCTCCGGGAGAAGGAGCTCGGTCCCCCCTCTGGTGCGTCGTGCGGAGACGGGCGCCCCCACTGACTGCGAGGAGGGCGGGGCCGCAGCGACAGGGGTGCGGGGCGCCGCGCTGGGCACGTCCTTGCCCTCACGGCAGGCCCTGCCGGCCTCTCCGCTCCCCGAGGCCTCGCCGGCCCGTCACCGCAGGGCCAGTTGGCGGCTTCTTAACAGCCTTCTACCTTCAGGAGCGGAGGGTGCCGTCGTGCACATCCTAGAGCTGAGGGAGGCGCACACCGTTCCCAGCACCTCCCCGCGCGGTCTGCAGGGGAGGTCAGGTGGGGGCACGTGCTGCGCCGGGAGGGGGGCCGGGGGCCGGGGGGCGCAGGCACGTGCGGTGGCTGAGCGTGTGCCGGAAGGCGGCTCCGGGTCCGGCGGAGGCTCGCCCCCCGAGGGAACTCGCTGGGCGTCCGGAGGCTCAGAGGCCAGACGGTGGGCCCCCGGCGCTCTTAGCCCACTGGGCCTGGCCTGCACCATAAAATGGGCGGCTAGGAGTCACTTGAGGCCATCCAGGCCACAATAGGACAACTGATGGACTTCCAGAACAAAGGGGGAACACAGACCTTACAAATAGCAGCTGTGATGGGTTTCGGCCAGTGGCCGGCAATGGGCCCCAGCTTGAGGCCCGGGGACGCATGACCCTCCCGGCCCCTCTCCGCGGACCGCTTCCTCTGACCTGCGGCTGTGCGCCTGATGAACGAGCATGCTTGGCTCCCGTCAGTAAAAGTTACCGTTTCCCACTAGGCCTCACCCGCAGCCTGAACTTGCAGAGTGAACCCCGGAGCTGCAGGGCGGCGGTGGACCGTCCCCTCCCGAAGCCTCCACCCCTGCAAACACGTCCAGGGGCCTGGGGCCCGAGGACGGGACCCGCCGGCGGGCAGAGCGGCGCGCATGCACACCTCTCCATCACCCTCTCGTCCGCCTCTCCCGCTGAGGGAAGGGCTGCGTGTCTCTGCCATGAGTCCGTATGGGGTGAGCCTCCCCACTTCCTCACCTCCACCAAGGGCGTTACTGTCCATATTTTTTAAACTGAAGAAATGACGTGTTTAGAAAGGAAAATAAAACAGCACACTATGCTCTGGGTTTAGCAGCGCTGCCGGCCAAATCCTGCCAGACCCACAGCTGTCCCTACCCGTCACGCCGACCGACCCTGCTCCTGTCCACACCACGGCCGTGACTGAGTCCCACTTTGCAGTTGCGTTCTGCCCGGTTTTCTCCTTGGAGCTGCGATGTGTGATGTGCCAGGAGGGCTGTTAGTGGTCCTCAGTCCTCGCTGCCCGTCCCGCAGCTCCCTGGCTCGCAGCCACTAAAGGGTCACGTGAAAGGAGGTCCTTGTTCAGCCCAGGCTTCCTGCTCCGAGTGGAGTGTCACTGCTGGGCCCCCCAAGCCTCCTGGACACTCCCAGATCCAGAGAAGCCGTCCTCCGTCTGTCTGGCAGGTGACCTCCTGTACCAGTGATGCTGGTGGCAGGCGGGCCGCTCCTCGAGGTGATGAACGCGGCGGGGTGCCGGGAGGTCGGAGGCCGTTAGAGTGGGCGTGTTCTTCGCCAGCAAGTGAAGTCCAGGTAATTTAGGCACATCCTGACTGGAAGGTATTGTTAGACGGACCTGGTGCATTCAGACCATCTCATTTCAGGACTTTCCGAAGTATATAAAGTGTACATAGGAAGACGCTCCGCCTTTCTCCCTGTCTCTCCAACACCAAGGGGTCTTACCCATGCCTCTAGCTGAAAGTTTTTTTAACTTAAATTACTTCAAAAAATCACATCTTAATGTTCAATTTCTTTTTCCCGGGAGCTGTGAGAGCCGAAGACGTGAGCAGGTGTTACACCGCTGTGTCAGAGCACGGCCGCCGCAGGTGGAGAGGCGGCTACGGGACGCCGGCGTGAGCTGAACGCAGCAGGGATCCCCGAATGCTGTGTGACCTCGGGGGGATCTCAGGACAAGCTTTGTCCTTCTTTCTGGAAGCGGATGCAGCCCCAACCACAGTGGCGTGGAATTTGATGCGCACCCTCCTTCCCACGTGCACGACACACTCACACGTGCCCACACTCACGCACGGAGGGAGGGGGGCAGGGCTGCCCCGAGCCACCCCCAGCTGGTTCAGAGGCCGTGGGCGGAGGTCGGTCGGTCTGTGTGCGGGCACGGCGGGCAGGCCGGGGGACCTGGCGGCTCCGTACGCGAAGAGCGAGCCCCGCTCGGCCGCGTGCTGGAGCGTGTGGGTGGAGGTCTTCTGAGCTTTGCTGCCGGCCCCCGTGGGCCCGGACGGAAGACTGAAGCGCTTCCGTATTTCAGTGCGATCCGGATGCCGGGGCCCTGAGGGCCTGCGGAGCGGAGCGCGGTATTATTGTCCTGGCACCGCGGGCTGGGAAAGGAGAGCAGGACGTTCACCCCGCAGGACGTGGGCGCCCCCGCCCCCCCGCCCCGCGTTTCTCTCCTGCACGGCAGGTTCTGGTCTCAGCTTCTCCCCTACGTAGGAATGTGCTTCATTGTGCAGGGGTGCTGCTCGGTCCCCCAAGTCATTCTTCCTCATTTTCATCAAAATTGAACGAAAGAAATGAATATCTGTGATCATGTGGGGGTGAGGAGCCGGCCGGGGTGATGGGGGGAAGCGTGAGAACAAAGAGAAAATCGGGGAACCATAGACTGCCCTGTAGGTCGGGGGGCAGATGCCAAGGGCTCAGACGTTAGGAACACAGTCATGTCTTATGCACACGCTCCTTGGCTTCCAGTAAATGGTCCTTAAAGTTTAGATGCCTGGGACGATCAGCGGCACTTCGACTCACTCAAGGAGCTATCTCTCTGAAATACTGTACAAACGCGGCATAAGTTCTTCAAAGGTGGGAATTTCTAAGCCACCCACACAGACCCTTCACTGAGCAGTGGGTTCAGCTGGGGTCCAGTCATGGAGTGTGCGGGGAAGGGCCCAGTAGCTGGCTGTCGGCTCCGGCAAAGCTTATAAAGGGGAAAGTACGTACGTTGACATTCAAAATATAAGTAGAATGCTATTTTTGTGCTTCAGAACCCTAGTTTATTTTCAAAAATGTGAGTTTTCGAGTCTTTATTTTTGCCACTGCTTCTCTCTTCAGCAAGGTTCTCGAGCCAGGAGAGAAGTGTTCTTTGCCAGCTGTCCCCCGATGAAGCAGCCGTTCACAAGCCTGGAAACGCTGCTTCCGTGGGGCAGTAGGGCTCTGGGAGATGTAGCTTCTCCAAGGCAAGAGAGGACAAGAATGTGGGTAGAATTGCTCAATGAGAACACGTGGGTTTTGTCGTTGCTGCAGTTACCCTGTTTAGGACATCAGCAGTGACAACATCCACACTCAGCAAAACCCAAAACAGTACTTGTTTCTGTGGCTACGGGAGTGGGCATCCCCCGGGGAGGCGAAGGTGGTCGGGCATTCCGCAGTGACATCTGCATGGGACCAGAAGTAACGGGGTGCAGAGGCGGGACTGGACAACAGCAGTGATCGTTTCCTGAAGGCGAACAAATCTGAGCTCCGACATCCTCAAACGGGCAAAATACTCCTTCCAAACCATCTGGCATAATTTCCAGGCCCCACTGGAGCTACCTCCCATACTCGGAGCCTGCACTTGCAGGAACTTCAAAGACAGAAAATAGACCAGTGTTTTCTTCCTTCGGGTTTGAACGGGGACCAGACTAGGACGCTCTCCATTCTGCATCTTGTGTGAGTGCAGGGGGACAGCCGTGGACCAAACAGTGGACACTCCTGGACATTGCTTTTCAACCAGCTTCAAATCCTTAATAAGGATAACACCCGCTTAATAAGTGGGTGTTTTCCGCCTTGACCTCCTTGGGCCTCACTACGGGCACCTGTAAGATGCAGACTGTCATACCTGCGGGGCAGCGATTTGGGGGGAAGGAAGTCAGTAACACGGTGGTCTCGGCATGAGGACACTGGCTTGTCCTGCCTCCCCGCCTCCTCCGGTCATCGGGCCCCTTTTTGTTCCACTGCAGCCCCCTCAGCTGGAGGTCATAAACACGTTCGCTGCAACATGCTGCTGCCTTTTCCCCACCAGCAGGTCATCCCCGGAATGCTCCGGAGGCAGGAGCACACAGCACTCTAACAGCTGGAAGACCAACCCCACCTAACGGGGGAGCCTAGAGGGCCACTTCTCACCCGCTGCTTGTTGAGTGCGCCAGTCCCTGCAAAGGGGATTTTCAGTGGAAGGAGCGTGTTTCCAAGTGGAGACAGAGGAGTTCAAAGCAGAGAAGCCAGAAGAGACGCCTGCTACACTTAGATCTTTAATTCTCAAACCGACAGCATCCTTCTTGCCGGCACTGTTTGGTGGTCGCATTTTAGAAAATTAATTATTAGAGTTCTAGCTTTTTAGTTGTTTTCAGTAGTCCTGTGATTATAATTTTTGCACAGAATCTTCTGACAAATAATAGATCTAATTATTTCATTGCATGACACCCGAGATGTTCTGGTAGATACGTAATCACCAGCTAATTTGCTGGCATTCGGAATTAAATACTCAACATGTTTTAACTTCTTTCAATTGCCTCGAAAATCTGAGCATATGCCCTTTTGTCTTCTGATTTCTTTGCTGTTTGTTGAAAAGTTATATTGAAGCGATACCACCGTAAAATGGAGACCTCCTTAATTGCTTTCATTTTCAGCAGATTTATGGAGATATAATTTATATACCGTAAAGTTCACCGGCTTTAATCGGGCAAATTAATGCTTTTAGTATATTCATGGAGTTGTGCCAGGTCCACTCTAATCTAATTTAGAACCTTGTTGTCACCCCAGGGAAAGCAACTGCCGCGGGCAGCTCCCCGTCCTCCCTGCCGCGTCCAGCCCCCGAAACCACAAATCCTCTGTCTGTGGCTTTGCTGACGTGATACTTGTGGCCTTTGTCACCGGTTCCTCTCACTTAGCACGGTGCCTTTAAGGTCTGTCCAAGTGGGGGCGAGGGGCCGCGCTCCGCGCCTTCTTGTGGACGGCCCCTGGTGTGTTGGTCCGCTCCCGGCTGGTGCGGGTGTGGGCCGCCCGCTCGCCCAGCTGCCGTGAACCCTGCTGAGGCGGCTCCACTCTGCACGGTCTCCGCGGGTGCAGGTGCCCTGCTCTTCGGGCGGACGCCCACCGGCCGCGGCTTTATTTTGTTCGTATGTTGAGCTCCAGGGGGCAGGGCTGTCTGTGTACACAATCATTTTTATTCTACCATTTGCGTGTGGGTGTTTATCAAACCCCATTCCACCACCCAGGGGAAAAGTGCATTTAGTGTCTGATTCCCTTAATCGCTGGAGATGTCAGGCTCACAGGCAGCTGAGGAATGGAGGGACCTCCGATATTTTGTGGCATCAGAGATTTCTTCTCCCACCTCCAGGAATTGTGGTCATCATTGGATGATTACCTTCAAGTTCAGCTTCTCTAAGCCGATGCTTACCGACGCTGAAAACCTCTCCCCACATCCTCCAGAGCCGCCCCTCTCTGCACCCAAGGAACAAGACGGTCATTCAAAATCTCTGGGGACCGTGATCTGTCGCATGCCCCCGGGCACCCCCCCCGGCACGTCGAGAGGGGCTGCCCACCCCAGACTCTCGGTTCAGCGGGGACGGCTGGTGTTGGGAGAGCTCAGAGGCAGTGGATTGCCACGGGATCCTCACAGGCTCTGAACTCTGCGCCTCTGGGCCCGTTCTGAGTCTTGCCCTCACCTCGAGTAAACTGTCCTGCTCTGTTTCGTGGGGGAGAGTGGGCCAGGGGTCTGAGGCACTCCGGCGAAATTGGGTATTTTGCTCCTACAGCAGTAAGTTCCCATGTCTGTGAATGTCCCAAAATAGGATGACAGCCTTGGCAGGAAACACCTCCGACGCTCCTGGGATGGAAGTGGCTACAGGTCTTCACGTCGCCACTAGGAACGTGGTGAAATATTTAACAGATCAACACAGACAAAAATGAGTATCCATAGCTAACTTGCAGTTTGGCCCAGCCATTTGAATGTGTGGATTATTTAGTATTTTGTACTGTAGCTAATAGTTTGCATTAACGAAATGCTCCCCTCCGGGTGTTTTCACAACACACACGTCCAGTCCGCTCACAGGCTTGCCCCCGAGCTGTGCTTCCGCTGTCGGCTGAATTTTCAAGCAGCACTTTAACCCTGGCGTGCTGTTAGCACCCGTCCTGAGACACGGGCCTGCTTCTGGCCTGTTAGAGCCCGGCGACGGCTTCCTTCTCCTTCGTCCTGTGTGTGGCCGTCTCGCTGACCAGTTAAGCAATTTCACTATCAATTGGTGCTTTTTCTAATAGAAAAAAAAAGAGATGAAATGAATTCATGATAGTAATTTCAACTCTGAAAATGCCTTGGCTACAGAAGGTAGAAATACTGAGCACTGCAGGACTCTGTCATTGTCCACGTACGTTGGTGACCCCAGCCCTCCTGACTCCCACGAGAACTCAGGTGCTTTTCAGAACGTACGTCCCAGGCCAGTGGAGCTGCAGGTGTTTCTGTGAGGTCATTGGCCACACACACGTCTCTGCTGGGGGCTGCCTCACGCATCGATGACACGCTCAGTCCAGCACTGACCAGGTCAGCAATCGGTTGTCTCATCGGTAGGCTGTCACGTTTTCACGGAGGCTGGGCCGTGGCCTGTCCGTTTGCTGTGCTCAGGCCGCTTTGGGTCCCCTTGTCATCAGTGTTCCCCAGGATGTAATGTTCCTTTTCCAATGGGAAAGAAGAAGCGGATTGACTCTGGGCATGTGAGCTGATTACTTAGAAGAGAAAGCCTCAATCACGATACGTATGAAGATCAGAGACACCCATTTATCAATGTGTCTGGATGTATCTCGTATGAAGGGCAGTCTTCCATCACACACACACCGTACACACTCGTGTGCACACAATACAACAACACAGAAATCTACCACCATCCTAAGAACTGTCGTTAGGGAGACAGACATGTCCATTTCCTAGAAGTAAATTTATTTGAACAGAAAAAACATATAGCTGTTGTTTAACAAATGCCTTTTTCCCGTTATGAGTTGAATTTAATTTGATTTCCAACCTGTCAGATGTGATTTTGTCTGTTCCCAGAGCAGATAATTTCTAGGTGCCTTAGAGGTAATGTGGAGCTCCTCCACTGGGAGGCGAGTGCAGGGGGCGGGCACCAGTGTGGCGAGGCGCTCTCCGGGACGGTTCGAGCCCCAGGGCCAGCCTCCGAGAGAAGGATCCGTAAGGCCGGGGGCAGGGGTGGCTTCTGAACTGAGCTTGCGGGCCTCAGCAGGGAGCGGGGAGACGAGGGCAGAGTTGGGCAAGACAGGGTCGCTCTGCCCCTTGCAGAACCATCGCAAGAGGATTTTGCAGGCCGAGCTAGGAGTGCGGTCTTGGCATGTTGGTGGGTGAGCGCCGAGGGTCCCGAGCACGGCGGGGACTGAGAGATCATGCCATGGGGGAATGGGTATGGTGGTGGCACATCCGGGCTGAGGCTGCAGGGGTGCTGCTGAAGTGGGGGCTGCAGGCCTGCAGAGGGGAGGCGGGAGGGCTGTGACGGCAGGATCGGTTCTCAGCTCTGCAGATTTGCCTTTCCAAACATCTCCCTGCGTTGTCCTCAGGCCACACGTTGTCAGCCTGGCGGCCTTCCCTGTCCTCTGTGCTGCATTCACCAGGCGCCCCGGTCAGTCTGCGTGGCCCTGGGTCCTGCGGCAGAACAGGCTTCCTGCCCTGAGCATCGAGAGCAGGTAATCAGGGTAGCACACTGAACCCTCTGTCGCTTGGACATGACCCCAGTGGCATACCAAGCCCAGCCGCCGCGGGCAGATCAGCCCAGGCCACCAGCATCCAGAGCGGGGATGCACGTCCTGGTGAGGGTGGTTTGCACAGCCAAGAGGGAGAGCGGAGGGGACCAGAGACAGAGGCTGAGGCCAGGGCCGCACGTGACGCAGCTGGGGCAGAGCCTGTGGTGGGAGTCCGGGTCAGCAAAGGTCAAGCGGAGTGGCTGAGGCGACAGGGAGGCCTTGAGAGCTGAGCAGGGCGCTGTGGTGTGAACGCCTGGGGGTATGAGTGGCATCCGCTAAGACGGCGCTTGAGGCAGGTGTGAAGAGAGCGGCTTCGATGCGTTTCACATCCATCCTCCCTCGGCGCTGGGCCCACGTGGCACGCAGAGGGGAAGGTAACATGCTCCCATCACGACACTGTGAAATCGTCGGTCCATGACAAGGCACCGAGTATTCGGGGAGATTAAAAGCTTTGTCTCCGATAAACCACTTTCTAAGGACGACGCCGAATGTGCCATGTTTGGGCTTGCGGGGACGTAGAGACAGAGGGGACTTCACAGCCCACCCCCGACCTCCTGTGAGTGACGCCGGCCTTGGGTGGTCAGCACCTGGCGGTGACAGCGCCTGGCAGATTGCATCTCACAACCGGGGACCAGTTAGATGCTCTTAGATGCTCAGGGACCAGTAACCGGGACCCCTGAGATTACCCAGGACTGGTGGGAAATGTCACCACGTTGGCTCTGTGATGAAGATTTAAAACGTTATGTTAGATTCAAAGGGACTGATTTCCCTTGGAGAACTTTGTAAAACACATCCACATATGAATATAGACGTGAGCTTATTTCCTTGATGTGGAAATGCTGACTTCCTACTTACGATAATTTCCTTATGAAATTATCAATTTGTTCAAGGTTCATGTAACAAAACAGAAAAATAGATGATCACAAGTACCCATTGTGGTTGATTTAAAATTTTCATAAATCAATCTTTAAAAGTATCTACTTCCACTGGATGAGTAGACAGGATATTTTCGGTTTCTTCGGTTGGATACCCTATGAAATTAAATGGTTATCTGACTATAGGATCGTGATAAATGGTCTTGAAATGATTTTCAAAAAAGAAAATAACCCCCCCAAAACTATATTAGTATGCACTTTACTCAAATAGCACGTATCTAAGAACAGTTAAAGCAGCAGGTGAGTTGACGAGAGTTCACCTGAGGCTGTTTTTATAAATCTCTTAGAATGTCTTTTTTCTCCCTATTTATCTAGTGTCACATCACCTTTTCTTGCTCTGAATAATCATGTTTTATTGCCTGAGTTTTTTAGAGCATTTCACTGCATATTTCTTAACCTGGAGAGTTTTCAAGTTCTTTTTATCCCGAAAGCCGAGCAGCAGGTGGCACGCGCTGGTACGAGGTCGGCACGGTGTAAGCACTCTGTGGCCGCCGGGGGCCGGCGGTGAAAAGCACACATTGTGCGCAGAGCCCCCATCTCTGCCGCGCCAGACATTTGACACCATTGTTCCTTGGCTTCCAGGGACAGAAAGTGCTGCAGAACAGATCTGCAACTGTCCCCAAGAAAAGACCTAAAAATAACTCTCTCATTCACCAAACTATAAATGTATCGATTATTCGTTACACCGTAAACCAGGGATTATGCCTGTCCTGCAAAACAGAGTAAATATTAAAAGGTAAGGAATGATACAAGTATTCTCTGAATACTTACAAAATAGCATTACTGTTTCTGGGGGGGGGGGAGTTAAACTGGAAATAATGTTTCAGCTAAGAGAAGGGATGCCAATCGAAGCAGTTAAATCCTGGACTCTTGCTTCCTCTTCATCTGATCACAGCAAACCCCACAACAAGGCGGTCTGATGCCAAGTGTCTGATCTTTTCAGAAGACCAAGGACATGCGTTCTGGAACGTGTCTTTGGCTGAAAGGACGAGAAAGCAGGCCACATTCTGTGCATCTACTCCCTCCTTCCTTTAATTTGGAATAGCCGCGGGTAAAATGTTAGATATTTATGCATTCAACAAGCAAAGTTTCCAATAAGATCACGGAAACTGATAGTTATTTCCATTTTATTGCAAATGGGTGTTTCTTCATCTACACATCAGATGACTCCAGTTTTGACCTTTTTTTAAATAGTGCTGTGATTAGTAGAAACTTCACATCTTTATACTGGTTTCACATAGAGAATGTAAGTTCTGCTGTTTACTCTCTGGCTTTCTGCAGGCCTTTTGTCGGTAATGCTTCCAAAACAAGCAATCTCGTATCAGCTGACAGTTAACAAACAACTTTCAGAATTGAAAGGGAAGAAAAAAAGGAGGATAAGAAAATTATAACATTAAGTTCTTTAAAAAAAAAAGATTTTATTTATTTATTTAGAGAGTGCATGAGCCCAAGGGGGGTCAAAGGGAGAGAGAAGTCAAAGCAGACTCCGTACTGAGCACAGAGCCCAATGTGGGGCTCGATCTCATGACCCTGAGATCAGGACCTGAGCCGAAAGCACGAGTGGGACGCTCCACCACTGCACCACCCAGGCGCCCCTGACATTCGGTTCTTAAAGATGAACAGCACGCACGTGAACGGCGTGCTAGATGCACACTCACACGTCGCTAGAATTTTATCATTTATATGTGATTTTGTACAGAAAGCTCCTCAGTGACCAGAGAAGATTCGCGGTGCTGAGAACGGGGCAGGGATGTGCAGGCGCAGATAACGTGAGGCGCAGATGCCACGAGCGTCCCCCTAACTCCGAAGTTCTGCTTGGGAACGTGTCACACGCGAGACTTTGATTCCTCGGCAGAAGTGCTGAGACTCAGCCGCGTGTCCCCTTCCCCTCCTCTGCTCCTTTGCCCTCAGGTGATACGCCATCACCACCCTTTTCCTCTCGCCCACTGTTGGCCCACAGCTCCTACCTGATGGGCCGTTTCTTGGTCTAAGAATCAGCTTTTGTCTGACACCCAGGCCAGTCAGGTCAGGTCTTGCTTTCTTTACCTTCCGCTTCTGAGTTTGGGTTACTGGTCTCTGTCCCTGGGGTCCCTGCGGACGTTCCCGAGTGGCCCTGGGGTACGAATTAAAAACAGATGATTCCAGAGAGCTGACGTCCTTTTGGCAAGCATACCCATTCATCTTCTTGTTTGAAGATAACTGTCATTAATTTCATTCATTAAAACCAACTACATTTTTAAAACTGCCTTATATGTCAAAAGCCACAAAAGCTTCAAGCTCAAAGCAAACGATACCTTGCCGTACCTTCTTACCTCTGGGGGCACAGGAAGAGTTAAGTAAACTCTTACGCTCTGGGCTCACAGCACACTGACCTCTCCTAAAGTTATGTGATGTTCAGCCATCAGTTTTGTATCCTCTGAAGGCCCCACAACTCATTGTGCCTGTTTTTAGAGCTGAAAATTAGATGAGAGCTCACAGAGGTCAACAGACCCTCTGCAAAGGGGGCCGGTAGTAAATATTTCAGGCTCTGAGGGCCGTATGGTCTCTTTGGTGCTTACTCAACTCTATCTTTGGAGCCTGGAAGCAGCCACAGATGATTTTGTGAGTAAATGAGCATGGCTGTGTTCCGTTAAAGCTTTATTTATGGACACCGAAATTTGAATTTTGTATCCTTTCCATGTGTCATGAAATGCTATTTTTTTCTTTTCAAACTATTTAAGAACATCACAAACATTCTTAGCTTGCAGGCTGTACAAAAACAGGCGATGGGCGAGCTTGGGTCGTGGGCAAAGTTTGCCAACACCTTTTGCATCACTGATGATGTGAATGCTTTGCTAACTCAGTGAAGCCATGTTGATTTCTGCTCGGTACAGAATAGAAGCGAAAAATTCTGCCTATGAGCCAGTCATAAGATTTCTTGTACCTTAAAAATATTACGTGAAAAGCTAGCAGCAGCACCCATGCCGTGAATTAACTGGTGAATAATTCCTCCATGAAGCGAGTAGCATACATACACGTGCTTGTGTGCCCGCGTGTCCGTGCCTTCATTAGCGTGGATGCCCGCCTGCACGCGTGCGTCCTTACCTAGCAGCTGCCCCCTTCCACGCCCTGGGGAAGCGAGACGATAAGGCAGAGTGGAACCGACACAGTCACAGATCTGGGACCTTGCGTTTGCCTAATTCCCAGGCCTAGTTATGAAGTGGTAGGAAAAAAATACACATATGGTATCAGGCCCCTGGTGTTGGCGTTTCTACTCGCCGCGTGCTGTGGCGTAAGCCTGTCCGGGCCTGACTGCCTCACCTGTCCGATTGGGGTAGAGATGCGCGCTCCTTTGATCCCGGCACCTCAGCGTGGCATTAACTTTCCAACCGGGCAGAAGTCCTTTAGTACTAAGCGTGGAAGCATAAACAGGACGTGGAACATCCACTCTTCCCTCCTGCCCTGTCGCCCAGCACCCACGTGCCTGCAAACGCACACATGGACACACTTACACGTGCACACGTGTGCATGCACACACACACACACACACAGGAGGACCAGAGAGAGTCCAGGAGTCAGGAGCAGCAGAAAGGCGCCATCACCAAACTGCACCCAGTGCCCACATTGCCCCAGGAGTCCCTTGTCCCTCCGCACCCAGGTCTCCCGGCAGGTGACTGTCTTTCCCACAATCCCACAGCGAGGCAGTCGAGGTGGCGCGTGATGGTACCGTGCTCCGAAGGCTCCTCACGGTGGGACGCCACCTTCCCGCCCCCCTCCCGTGACGGCTGCCCGCAGCCCTGGGGGCCTCCACCAGCAGACGGCCACCTCGGCTGCAGGGCCCCCCGCTGCCCGTCCGCAGCCGTCCTGCGGCATCGCCTCCGAGGAAGGACATCTCCTTTGCTTCCGCCCTATATTCGTCCCTTCTTAACTTACGGTGGCTGGGGCCCCGCGCAGGCTCGGCCTTGCTCCCGGTGCTCGTTTGCGAACGGCTCAGCGAAGGCTGTGGCGGGGCTTTGCGGCTCCGGCCTGATGCGCGCCCACTCGCCCCTACCTCTGTCCCCGCAGGTGCCCCTCGGACACGTTTGCTCGAATGAGCGAGTGTGCATCCCGCGCGGGGTGAAGTTGTCGGGGGCGTGTGTTCGAGCTTTCCTCCGTGGCACTTCTTCTACCCACAGAGGAAGCCAGAGGCTGTGGGTTTCTCCTGGGTCCCCAGGGAGGACGGGGAGCAGGGTGCCCGGGGTGGGGTTCTGAGACCGCCCGGAGCCAGGGCAGGGGCTCCTCACCCCGGGAGACCCTGAGCGGCGCCTGGAACGCAGCCTGTGCCGGGCTGCCCGCTGCGAGCGCGTGCGGGGGGCTGGCGGGCAAGGGGGCAGCCTGAGCCCGCGGCCCCGGACCCTCCCCACACCGTCTGCAGCGCGGCCGTCTGTGAAGTCTCGGTGTGAAAACACACGTCGGATGAGCTTGTGATTTTCACACAAGTCAGAAATGAGGTCACAGCTGCTTCGTCTCATATAGTAAAAACTGCTGCAGGTCACAGCTCACGGCTGGAGGGTCTCAGACCGGGTCAGAGTCGCAGCAGGGACAAAGGGCTGAAATGAGTCAAAGCGAAGGGAGTGACCGGGACACGGGGTTGGCGCCAGTGGGTGGGCTCGGGAGGTGGGCTGCTTCTCTGTGGCTGCGGACACTCAGGATCCAGGAGCCAGACAGCGTCTCTCGGGAAAAGGTTATCATCCCTCCGACGGGGGCCGCACAGAGCTTGAAGCTCTGGAAAGCTGGTGTCCACGTTGTGGTTTGGGTTAAGATAAACCAAGACAGGCTTAAAGGGGACACTCAAGGTGCATTGCACTGCTTTTGTATTCTGAGGCACTTTCCACTTTTCTTTAATTTTTGCTAGAGTGATTGTAGCTCTCAATACCTTGCACCTTCTTACCTTCCTGTTTATTTTGGGTGTCAAACTCTGGGGGAGAAGGGGACCTACAGAAAGCTTGAAGGGATTGGCCCAGCACTTCCTCCCGCGGTTCCTGTTGATGTATTATAGACGTGACACATGAAAATCACTGCAGGAATCTGAGCGTGATGCCCGGGCCCCACTTCAGCGTCAGCCCGGCTGGAGTCTGGGCTTCAGCACAGGCTGGTTCTGATGTTCCCTGGGGTAGAGGACAGCCCAGGCGTTCCTTCAGTGAGACCCATCTCCTCCCTGAAGGCAGTGGATCAGGAATGACACAGAGATCCTGAGCCTGTCAGGGAAACCGTGGGGAACGTGACCCCTTGGTGGCCCTGGAGACCAGTGGGATACCTCTCAAGGCACCCTCACCCCGCCCTGAGATTTGTGTGGACTCGGTCTGCGGGGCAGGGCACCCAGAGGCTGGAAAGTGCCCTGATTATCATGGGGTACAGCTTGGACCGAGAGCCCCTGTTCCAGCCTCGGAAGGGCTTTTTTTATTTGGCAGACATTTGTCCGCATGCTAGAGCGGTGCTTCCCTGGGCTTGTTAACACAGAGGCGGCTGGGCCCACCCCAGTTTCTAGTCAGCAGGTCCATCACAGGGCCGGAGAATTTGCACTTCTGGCAAGTTCCCAGGTAATGCTGATGCTGTGGAAGCTGGTCATGACCCCTCTCTCCTCCTCCATCCCCAGAGCTTTGCCAAAACCAGTCCGGATTTGTATCCCCTAAACCTCCGGATCTGCACTTTGCTCCAGCTCCAAAACCCTGACCCCTGCCCGGGCCACCATCGTCCCTTGCTCGGTGGGCCCCCCACCTCTCTGTTGGTCCCTGGCCCTGGCTTCTTTCCTCAGTGGAACCAGGGAGACTTTCTGAGAACATACATTTGATTATGTTGCTTCCTGGTTTAAAAAGCCTTCCTGGGGCTTCTCATGCATTTAGAATAAAGAACAAAGCACAGATTGCATGATTTTCAACACCCAGCATGCTCACGTTCTGCCTGCTGGGACCACGTTCCCCTCCGTGTCCAGGCCCCCTCCCACCTCCAGCTTTGGTGGCTCCTGTCTTCTGTGCCCAGGACCCCAGCCCCCTGGCATCTGGCAAACCCTTGCTCACCCACAGCCACAGGGAAGCTTCTCTGACCCCGAGGCCCTCCCACTAACGAGATTCTTTCCTTCCTGTAAAGTGTGTAGTTATCTGTGAGACTGATTAATTCCTGTCTCCTAACTCGAAAGCCCAAGAGGGCAGGAACTCTGTTTTGTTCACCTCCAACTGCTTCCCTGGACCCACAGTAGCCATGTCTCCATTTTCTGTTGCTGCGTCCCCAGTTACCACACACTTAGCAGCTGAAAACCACCCCTTGGAGCTCCTGGCTCTGTGGCGAGAAGTCCAGGCTGGCTGTAGCGCGTCCTGTGCTCAGCGTCACACAAGGCTGACGTCAAGGTGACTGCCAGGTCGGGCGCTTCTCTGGAGGCTAAGGGGGCCATCTACTTCCTGGCTCATGCAGGTTGTTGGTGGAGTTCAATTCCGTGTAGTTGTTGGGATCAGGTCCCCATTTCTTTGCTGGCTGTCATCCAGGATCACCCTTAGCAACTAGAGCCCCATCTCTGGACTCTGCACATAGACCCTCCATCTCTGAAGCCTGCAGTGGGGCTTCCCATCTTTTAATGCTTGCATGAGTGTCTCTCTGACCTCTGCTTCTGGTACCCACTAGAGAAACTCTCTGCCTTCAAAAGGCTACTGTGGTTGGACTGAACAGTCCCAGATAATCTTCTGTTTTCTATGTGATATAACATAATCACAAGGGATACCTTATCACTTTTACAGTTTTTTTAGGATTATGCAAGGGTGAGAATTATTGGGGGCCATTCTTAAGATTCTGCCTAACATAAGAATGAAATGAGTATTGGGTGGGTAGGTGGATGCATGGGTGGATGGGTGGGTGGGTGGATGGGTGGATGGATGAGTGGATAGGTGAGTGGGTAGATAGATGGGTGGATGGGGGGATGCATGGGTGAGTGGGTAGGTGGATGGATGGATGGATGAATGGATGGGTAGGTGAATGGGTGGATGCATGGATGGGTAAATGGGTGGTTGGGTAGGTGGTTGGATGCATGGATGGGTGAGTGGATGGGTAGGTGGATGGGTGAATGGATGGGTGGATGAGTAGATAGATGGGTGGATGGATGGGTGGATGGACTGGGTAGATGGGTGAATGGGTGGATGGGTGAATGCGTGGGTGGGTGGATGCATGGGTGGGTGGATGTGTGAGTGGATGGGTAGATGGATGGGTGGGTGGGTGGAAACTGTATAGAATCTTACTCTGTGCACAAGGTATTCCCAGAGTCATTTTTTTAAAATACTATAACAGCTAGAGTAACAAAAGCCCTAACTGATGGCTGGTCACCATGCACCAGTGCTAAGATACTTTATTACGTGCACCTCAAGGACTTGTCAGAGCAATACTGTGAGTGAGCTCCAATAATTCACCCCATTCTGCAGCTGAGGCACTCAGGACTTGAAGAGATGAACTCACGTGCTCAAGGCCACAGAGTAGGTGGTAGGACCAAGAACCAAAGTCAGCTGGATTTGACTTCAGCCAACCTTTGGTCTCACAGTCCAAATTCAGTTTAATTCTACCAGCGTTTACTGAGCCCCACTGGATAAAATGGACATAGAGGCAGGAATACTTTTGTTTTAGCTTATTTACTCCCCACGGAAAAGCAACTCAGTGTCCCTGTGAGGTCACTTCCTTGGGGGAAATCTCGTAGCCTCTCTGGGCCTGTTCATGGCAGGTGCAGAGTTACGGTGAGAACTGACAGAGGCTGCTCATGGCACAGAACCTATGTGTATATTGGGCTTTTTTTCTTAATCTCACATCTTGACACCAGCTGTGTTTGGGAAGCTAGCACCCACATTGTCAGATGAAGAAACTCAGGCCCTACAAGGCACGGACTCAGAGTGGAGCCCGGCCCGGCCCTCATGGGCTGCCTCCCCCGTGACCCCATTCCTGCCGTGGGAGGGCTCGAGGGCTGAGCTATTTAGAGCAAATAAAAACTATATGTTCTGGGTACACAAAGGAGGCATTCGTGTTGAGATGGGTGGGTTGATAAGATTCATTTGTGGAAAAGTTTTAAAGAAATCTCTGCGGGTAGCCTGGAGGGCGGCTGCATGCCTCTCATAGATGCAGAATTTCTGCCATAGCAGATCCACGGGCCACAACCATGGGCCTTTTTGTTTCCTTCCCCCTCCCTGGTGACCCCAAGCACAGCGAGCCAGGGACAGAAGTATTCCACAAACAAGGAGGGTCCTCTTCAGCTCTGGCCTACACTCGAAAATGCCATGGCTCCGCCCGCCCCGGCCCCCCCTCCCCCCGGCTCCTCTGCAGAGAGGGGCCCGGCTGGCCAGGTCAGGGGCACACAGGTACTCCCAGTGCCCCTTCTCCTTAAACCGATGGTCCGCCAAAGCATGGTCATGCGCACTTAGCATGGGCTCCAGGCTTGCCCTTTACTCCACTGGACAGCATGCTTGTCTCTGTCTCTTTATTTTTTTTTAAGATTTTATGTATTTATTCTAGAATAAATGAGCATGAGCATGAGCAGGGGGGAGGGGCAGAGGGAGAAGCAGGCTCTCCACTGAGCAGGGAGCCCGACACGGGACTCGATCCCAGGACCCCGGGATCATGACCTGAGCCGAAGGCAGATGCTTCACCGACTGAGCCACCCAGGAGCCCCAAGTCACTGTCTTTTTAGAGTGAGGTTCGGTCCAAGCCTGGCGTGTGGCAGGTCGATAGAAGGCAGCCCCTCACAGGAAAGGGCCCCCCGCCGTCTCCATCTCCCGGACAGGAGCTGGGCCTTGGGCAGAGACGCTGGTTCCCAGGTGGCTTTCCCTACTACAGAGCCCACAGGCCGCTTCCTGCTGCTGGCCCCTGGCTTTTCCATGGGGGCGCTCGACTCGAGTTGAATCGGAGCCCGCGGAACCACACGTTTGGTGTCCAGCACGGCGCCTCCAGCCCCCTCCATGGTGGGCAGTGGCTGATGGTCCACACACAGACCTGGCAAGATGCTTCTTCTGGGGCTTATCATACCAGTGGGATATGTCAGAGAACCCGTCTGCATGGCCAGTGTTAAAAACCTCACTTAGAAAGAGGGGTACTTCTGCCCAGAGATGGAGGCCGGGTCTTTGCCTCCACCTCAGAGTCCCCCCCAACACCCACATCTCATGGTTTCAGGCCTTCGGTGAGGAAGCTGGGGCCCCCCAGTGGCAATGTTCCCAGGAAGGCCACGTGGTCCTGCTTGGAGGTGGTCAGGGCGAGGCGGGGTGGGCCAGGTCCGCAGCTGTTATTCCCAGTGTCGGCTGTGAAGCACACCCCACCATGAAGAATCGCACTCCCTTTGCACACTGGCTGGTTTTTATTTTTGCACTTGGTTATAGCAGGTTTGAGGAACTTTAATTATGCTTCTCCTCTGTCAGGATGCTTTTATCTTAATCAATCCTCATGAAGACTCCAAGGAGAGTCTGTAATCTAGACTCTGGTGGTGGGACCCTCTGGGGTCCCGGCCCCCACCGCGGAGATCCCGCACCTTCAGGCCCAGAGTGACAAGGCAAAAAAGTTAAAAACAAGCAACAACAGAAAACACCTCCTTTACGGAAAAGCAAGCTGGAAATTTTGTTCCGATAGTAGATGACTAATTTCATACTTTCAGTGAAAATGAGAATCTGGCCCAGCCTCAGGTCTAAACAAAGGTAACAATCTCTGCCTCCCGTTTCTTCAGCTCTCCTGGAATCTCTGCTTGGGGGGATTGGAGCATGTTTGTGCCGAAGGAGCTGGTGTTCTGAGCGGCGATTGATGGGCAGGCTCGGGGAGGACCGGCTCCCCAGGCTGGAGGTGCCGGAAGGCGGGCAGGCGTGCTCTGGGAGGGTTATGTGCTCACCTGCAAAGCTGCCTTCCATAAAAATCCTGAAACAGTAGATCCACACCATCTGCCCGCCGACAGAAATGAACAGAATTTAGAAAGACCTCTGGAGGAGAGTTAATGTTGTCTTATTTCAGTGTAGAATCCTGGGCTTCTAGGTGGTTCTCCCTGGGCTGCAAGAGGCAGTACCCCTTCTGTCGGTTATTTGGAAGTGGGAGCTCTTCTGCAAAGGTCTGAAGTATTAGGTAACTTTTCTTTAGCTCTGTGCAGCCATCTCTATCTCAAGATCTTCTTGACTATAAAGAATGGCATGTGACTTCAGCTCGCCCACTCTGAAGGACGTGAACTTGGGTGTGCACGCCCTTGCTTGGCCCTGTCAACTTGTCCCCGTAACAGAGACCTGAATTAAGGTCAGTTGTGGTATTCCAGATTATACAATGGCTTCAGTCGTCTCAGTAATCTTTAAGATACCACGAGATGAAAAAATATGGGGAAAAAAAGTAAAAGTTAAAGCGTGAGTTTAAAAACAACAAATCAAAGACCAGATAATTGAAGATTTCCACCATTTTGTGGATTCGTTCCATAATGATAGTCCCTTTACTCTATGCCATGGTGCTGCTTTGAGTTAGAAACTAAGGATTAATCTGAGCAGTTATGAAAAATAAGACATGCTGGTGCATTTGGATCTATGGACGTATTTTTGGATAATGCTTCCTGAAAGGACTGGCAGCTAGGAATACAGACTGCAGATCACTCAGGAGAAAACTGTTGAGTGTAGCAGGACAACAGCTCATGCAGTTCCTCTGAGTTCTGCCATTGTGTATTTAGATGAAAGTCACCGAGTGTCCCAGCACCAGCGTCCCCGTCACTGAGTGAATGCCCTCTCCAGCCCAGGAGGGGGCCTGGCAGCCCCATTTAGAACTTTCTCCATGCAGGCTCCCCGCGATCTCGGGGTCCCTTCTCCAGGGGTACCACAGGACATCGCGAGCAGGGCGAGGTGCACGATCCGGGGAGGAGACAAGAAGGTGCCACGAGCCGGTCATGAGCCTGGGCATCTAGGAACGCTTGTTTCTAGCTGCTCGTTTTAGCTTTAGGAGTCCTACCGTTTCCTTAGGCAGTCGTCTGTCCTGTGAGCCCTAGACGAGATCCAGAAGCAGTGATTCTGGGCAGGCTCCTGTGGGGCCTCGGAGGCCGTGGTCCACCATATCTGAGGCCCGCCACAGGGAGGTGGCTTGGACAGTAATAAGCTGGGGACCCGTGTTTTTGAACCAGGAAGAATCCTAGCTCCTTGGGTGAAAAATCTCCAGAGTGGTGATACCGGATTCCTGAACTCAGCTTGTTTGGGTGTTGAACACTCATGAACATATTCTGGCAATGAGAGCCCACGGCTGGTGCGGGTGAGCAGGGGCGTGTGCAGGGAGACAGCCCCTCCCGCGCCTGCAAAGCCCGCTGGGAGCATCTGGGCCTCCTGTTCGCAGGTGGGGGCCCTGGCTGAGCTCTGCGCTCAGGGCAGGTGGCTTTCCGCAAAGGCCCTCCGCCTCTCCTCGTCAGTCCCTCTCTGTGAAGCGGCTGTGACCCACACATGGCGTAGCCGCCAATTATCTGCAGTGACATTTTCCCGTTTGGGGCAAACACCTCGTTGCAGGTAAAGCCACTCAGGGCAGGAGAAGCGCGGGTGCGAGGCCCCCAGAGCTGCAGCGTGCCGATCGCAGACCTGGGTTAACATCACCTCCCCCATCGGTTCCTATTTTCACTTTCCTGTGTTCTCAGTTTCCTCATAGGAAGGAAACTACCTGCTTCTAGGGCTGTCGACAATGCATCTGGAACGCCGTGCACAGGTGGCCAAGGCCTCCTTTCCCGGGGCTCTCGGTGGCCAACTGCGTGTGTGGGAGCTGGGGCTCTGGGCGGAAGCTGGGCACGTGCTGCTGACACGGGCCTTCAGGTATTTAGGCAAGAACGGCGCTGGGTCTCCCCATTCCGTAAGCACACACTCTGTTCAGTGACCTGCCCGAGGCCGTCAGCTAGTTAGAGGGGCTGAAGCTAGTCTCCCGGGCCCTTCTCTGCTGCCCTGCAGACCTCTGCCCTCCTTGGCCCTGACTCTGGACACTGCTGTCCACGGCTTTGCAGTGTTGGGCGTTTCTCCACCCCCCACGCGGTCAGGTGCTGCCCGCGGTCGGGCGCCCCCCACGCGGTCAGGTGCTCTCCAGCGGACTGCAGAGCAAAGTGGACGAAATGGCTTGTCAGGTCAGTCCCCCTCAACGTGTCATGGTCATTACGGGCACCCAGGCCTAACTGCAGGAACTCGGATTTGGAGTTTATGAGAGAATAGAGCAGGGGGACTAAATTCTTTATTCTGCTACCTCAGAGCCAAGCCGACTGATTAAATTTAGAATATTACAAAACCTCTGCATGGCCAGAAAGAATTAGATTATACAACTGAAATTCATTTCTAAGCCAGAGCTCCTTAGACTGGTGTAGAACCCTTTCAGGACCGAAGGGAAATCTTCACTTAAAAATAAGAATACAGAAAGCAATTTAACAGCTGCAGGGGCAACAGCTAAGTCTTCTAGCAAAGAAGGGGGTGGTATTTGGCTTCTGTTCTGTCCTTTTGGAGGAATGGCCCCGCACACATCAGCGTGTCTGATCGGACAGTCTTGCTGGGCACCTGGTGCGAACGTAGCTCCCCGCGGGATGAGATGGAGGCCGAACTCGGCAGGGCCCCTGGGACACGCCGCCGGCTGGAGGGGAGCTGGCAAACCCACACGCTTCTCAGGATCGGGGGGCGGCCGCCCTCAGCTGCTGTGCGGCCCTGACCAGTGCAGCTGCTTTCCCGGCCAGGTGCCCAGCGCAGGCCTCCGGGCGCTCAGGACGTGGCGCAGGGAGGCAGGAGAGCAGAGGCCTGAGCGCATGAGTCGGGCACCCGTGCGGGGACATGTTGGGGCGCGAGCGGAAGAACAGGCGGGCGAGCCTGTCCTTGGTGCCGGTGGCGCTGGGGAGGCCCTGGGGGCTGCACGAGGACCGTGGCCTGTGAGGCCCTGGGCAGGTGCTTCCAGCCGCTGGGGGTGGATGGAATCCCAGGGGAGGCTGAAGCCTGCGGACCAGTGATGACGATGTAGCGAAACCCCTGCATAACGTGGCAGAAAAGAAAAGAAAAGAACAGAACAAGAAAGCAGGTGGTTGTAGTCAGTCAAGTAAGAAATAATCCGGGGGGGAAGCCGCAGGATTTGGGACAGCTGCCTGCCGGGGCTCCATGGGCAGAAGGAGCCAGACTCACAGGCAGCGGTAGGACCACGGTGACCTGCGGCGGGAGCCTCGCTCGGGTTCCGGCCTCTGCGAGTCTCTAGCCGTGCGCACGCTGCCCCAGTGTCAGCCGCCCGCGGGGTGGGTGTCCCTGCTGCAGAAGCCCCTCTCGAGTGAGTGACGGCTCTGTTCCTCAGGGGTGTTCTGGGAAGCCCTCCTGGGACTTTAACAGCATTACTTGCAGAAGTCCAGTGCATTTCCCACCAAAGTTCTGGAGGTCATTCTAGCGATTGGATTGAGGTGGGCTTTTTTTTTTTTTTTTAATTGCAAATTCCTGTAGAATTTGAACAACACTAGAGCATTCTAAGTGTGTCTTCTGGCAGAATCCGACCCATGCCTCACAAATCGTGCACTAAACGCTATGCTCCATAGTTACCGTCTAAATAAAAACTCTGCATCGGGCTTTAATTTGATGAAAGCTGATATTATTTGACAAATTAAAACTGCACTCGTCCCGACCAAAAATGCTGCCCATCCACAGATTTCGGCCGCTGCCCATGCCCTTGTGCTCAGAGAAGCTACATTCAGGACACGATGCCCTTCTCTGTGCCTCACAAACAGCCCTATTCAGGGACACAAAGCCTAACTGTTGTACAAATACTAGTATTCAGATGCGTTTGTGTTTTGTTAATGCGTTTAATCACGTACAATATAGCTTTTGTTTCTCTTCCACATTTGCATTAATTTATATCAGCCACAGAATATAAAGCACAGCTAGAAATTCAGACCCCATTTCTGTGGCAACCAATAAATTATCTGTGCGTCCCTGCAAAAACCTACAGCTTGATGCCAGCCGCGGTGTTTTCCTGTCACTACAGGGCAGGGAGGCCTTACGTGGATGCATCATAATAATTGTGTTCTTATGGATTTGAATTTCATCAGTGGTCGGAGAAGATGGGCCATGCTCTAAGTGACGTATCTCTAAGGCACCTCACAACTGCGTGCTGTCTCGTAGGGGCTGGAATGAGGTCACGGTGATCCCGGGTACCAGGTGTCCGCCTTGAACTTTGTCCCTGGCAAACACTGAGGACATATGTTGGGGGGACGTACTCTTCTTTGGAGATACAGGTGAAGACAGTGTCTGCCTGTCATAGTGTCATTCATGGGACCATCTGACCAATGTGATTTTGTTGAAAGGGCGTGGAATCATCTGCCTTTTCTGACTGATGTGTTAGTGAAAGTGTGTGTTGTAGATGCACACACTTCTGAGAAGACGTGTAACGGAAGGAAGAGGCGCTGCCTCCACTGGGTCCCTCCCGGTCCCCGCAGGGGCCCTCCGTGGCCTCCCCTTCGTCTCTCCCGTGGCCAGCAGTCCCACCCACTTGTGCCCACCTGCAGGCCCAGCCACCTTCTGCCTGGAAGTCTGGTCCCGTCCACATCCCACAGCGGTCTCTGGTCCCTCTTGGGAGCCTTTCCTGGCCCCTGAGGCCTGTGCAGTCTTGACCAGGCACCTGGGCCTCCCACCCAGCTGCTCCTCTCACCAGTCCCTCCGGCTCCAGGCCTTTCTGCTGGGCGTCCGGCCCCTGCAGAGGCACCCCCACTCCGCCCCAGTGCGCCCCTGGACCACTCCCTCCATCCCTCAAGGGGCCTCCCTGAAGCCCCGTACCCTGCCCTGCTCTGCTGTCTTAACTAGCATAGGCTGGTAGGAAACTACACATGGTGTTTGTGTCCTGTGGCTGCAGCAACAAATAACCACAAACCGGGTGATTTACGACGACCAGAAGTTCCTCTCTCACATTCTGGAGGCCGGGAAGCTGGAACCAGGGTGTCAGCCGGCTCTCAGGGACGATCCATGTCTCTTACCTTCTGGTGTCCCCGCATCTCTCCAGTCCCTGCTGCCATCACGCGGCCTCTGCCCTGTGTGTCTCTGTCTCTGTCCAAAGCCCCCTCTTTTTATAAGGACACCAGTCACTTGGTTAGGCCCACCCTCTTCCAGTACAACCTCATCTTACCTTGCTTATTTTTTTTTATTATTATGTTATGTTAATCACCATACATTACATCATTAGTTTTTGATGTAGTGTGCCATGATTCATTGTTTGCGTGTAACACCCAGTGCTCCATGCAGTATGTGCCCTCTCTAATACCCATCACCAGGCTAACCCATCCCCCCACCCCCCTCCCCTCTAGAACCCTCAGTTCATTTCTCAGAGTATCTACAAAACACCCTATTTCCAAATAAGTTCACATTCACAGGGACTGGGGTTTAGGATGGGGACCTGCCACTTTGGGGGACACTTCATTTCAGAACATTCATTTCAATCAATGTTCATGAGACAAGGACCACATCTTGTTCATTACTGCAGCACAAACATCTAGCTCAGTACATTACACTTATTAGGTGCTCAGTCAGTAATGGATGAGTGGCTGGGTGGGTGGATGGATGGTTGGGTGGGTGGATGTTTGGGTGGGTGGCTGGGTGGTTGGGTGGCTGGGTGGTTGGGTGGCTGGCTGGGTGGGTAGCTGGCTGGGTGGGTGGATGGATGGTTGGGTGGATGGAATTTTGGGGGTGTGGCTGGGTGGTTGGGTGGCTGAGTGGCTGGGTGTTTGGGTGGTTGGGTGGGTGGGTGGGTGGAGGAATGCATGGGTGACTGGGTGGAGGGATAGCTGGGTAGACAGATCTGTGGGTGGTTAGGTAGGTAGGTGGCTAAGCAGATTAATGGATAGGTGGGTGCTGCTGTTGGGTAAATGTCAGTGAACAGATTGTGGGTAGTTGGGTGGATAAATGGATGGATGGATGGTGTTACAGGTAAGTGTGAGTAAATCCACATTTTCTCTAAATAAGTAACTAAGGGTGAAGTGAGTGGACATGCACTTAAACCTAACTTGCAACTTGAGAGCAAAATGGGTGTATTGCCGTTCTGGAAGGAAATGCTTTATTTTTGTATGTATGTAAGAGGTATAGGATGGTGCTAGAGCACATAGAACATTCCCACTTCAAACTTTATCACTGTGGCTGCTTACAGAAGAAGAGCCACATGAAAATGTCCTGAATAAGCAGTTCTCTAGTGCAAGAGCCTCTTGTGGATTCTGGAAACTAAAGAATTCTAAATGTCCTGTTTCTTTAGGGCATATATTACAAAAAGACGTGGGAAGTTCCACTTTCATCAAGAACACTAAAAATACCTTTGGTCAAATCAGTGCTCCCAGCACGTTTAGCTTATGCACCAGTGAAGTTTTAGAGATTGAATGTCCCGCAGTCCTGGCCTGTCCACGCACAACCATGGCAGCACCCAGGGGTGACTGCCGCGTCCGTGCCGGCCGCTTCAGCGGGAAGCCGGGGTGCGCTTGGCCTAGGGGGCCAGACCTCGAGTAGGGGCCCTGAGACAAGACCTGCAAGTAGGACACTCAGGGCAGATCGGGTCCTGCCAGAAGCCGTCTGGGGCTGCCACGTAGCTTGCCGGCCCCGCGCACATTCTGTGGCTTTGGTAGGAGACAAGCAGGTCCCTCGCCCTGGAAGAAAGCGGCATTGTCCCTCGCTCTGCTTTGCACGGCCCGTGTTCATGTCTCACTGTTGTTTGCAGGGGAGGCAGATGTGGAGCAGAACAATGGGACCCCCTCTCAGGACACAGCGGTGACAGACTCCAAGCGCACAGCGGACCCAAAGAATGCCTGGCAGGACGCCAACCCAGCTGACCCCGGGGGCCGCCCCCACTTGATCCGCCTCTTTTCCCGAGATGCCCCGGGGAGAGAGGACAACACCTTCAAAGACAGGCCCTCGGAGTCAGACGAGCTCCAGACCATCCAAGAGGACAGTGCAGTCAGTCCTGAGGGCCTGGATGTGATGGCGTCACAGAAAAGACCCTCCCAGAGGCACGGATCCAAGTACCTGGCCTCAGCAAGCGCCATGGATCACGCCAGGCATGGCTTCCTCCCGAGGCACAGAGACACGGGCATCCTTGACTCCCTCGGGCGCTTCTTTGGCGGTGACAGGGGTGTGCCCAAGCGGGGCTCAGGCAAGGTGAGCTCTGAGGAGTAACTAGGGGCACACGGAACGTGTGTCCACTTTAGTTGACAAGGAAAAGGAAGGAAAGTCAGCAGGTGAGCTAAGCCCTGGCAGAGATCCTGGCGCAGCCCCTCCGCCGTCTAGCTGCTGTCCTTGCTGGCCATGCTCGCGGCCGCGGGCAGGGGGCGGCAGGGGGGCTGGGTTGCTGCTTTTGCTGCATTTCCACACAACTCAGCCTCCTTCCCCTCCTCGCAGGGGATGCAGTGGGGATGTGGCTCAGGAATGCAAGAACATTCTGAATTCTGCATCCCTGGGGGGCATGGCGTGGGCGTCGTGGGCACTGTCCGGGGTCTCACGCTCGGGGTTTTGTGGCTGATTCCGCTTCTGTGCCCACGCTTTTGGGGTCGACACTGGGTTGTGCTCATTTTCCTTGGCATCCGTGCTGCTAGCTTCGCGTGGTCTTGCAACAATCGTGCGATTGAGGACTTTTGAACAAACTCGAAATTTAAATTCGCCTTGAGCAAATTGTGTCTTTTATCTGAGTTATTTAGGGGAAAGGGGTGGAGGGATCCTTGCGTGTGCCTATGAATCAGAACTGTATTATTTTGTTATTCCATTAATTCGAATAGAGAATCTGTGAGGTTTCACTATGTAAGTGTTCTGTAGATACAAATTGTACCAGGAGGGAAAAAGCTCCCATCGTGTCCGTTCCCAGCCTCGGCTCCTGGAGTGGATGGTGGCTGGGTCATCTATGGTGGTGGTCCATCAGAGAGCTGAGTCCCAAGTGGCTTTGCTATAGCAAACACATAGCATGTCCTGTGCCTCTTTCGGGTGCTGTCTTAGCTGGGTCCTTTGGGAAGGAGAGGGTCTTCTCAAGAAAGCCCGGGTTTATTGCTGTGCTCACAAAACACACACGATGTAGCTTTTCCCCTGGCCGTGCGTCCTGCTGATCCTGAAAGTCCTGGGAATGTAAAGATTCTTTTGAGTGAAGTGTGGAGCAGGGGCCCTGACTTGCAATTTTAAAGGAGTTTCTAAAATTTACTTTAGTGTCTGGCTACAATTTTTTAAATTCCTGAGGATTGTGAAATCGTTGAACGGTGAACGGGAAGGCAGTTTGGCCGCGCGGGAATTAGGGCGCCGGCAGGCTCAGTGCGGCTAATGTGTCTCTCGCATCTGCCCCCGGGTGCCGACATCTCCCACGTGACACTTGTCGTGACTTGTGGTGACTAACACTTGCCATGTCTTCAGTGCTAACAGGGTCCACCTTCTGCTTGCTTCTTTTAGTGTCCGTCTTTGCAGACGGTTGCTTTAACTTTGGGGCAGTCTTGCGTCACCCTAAAACGGTGGTCGTCTGACTTATTTCCAATGCTGATTTCAGTCTGAGGTGCTTTTGGAGCACAGCTATGAAACCACGCCAGACTGGCTGCCGAGTTGAGTCTTGCGGTTATTCTCAGCCCCCAGTAGGCATGCAGCATCGCCAGTTTGAAAGCTTAAGCTATTCTGCTTCACTCAAGGTACAGGAAAAAATATATTTACACTGTGCAGAAAAGATTAAATCGCTGTATAGCATATATTATAAAACAAGCTTCATTTCAGTGGTAATGGTCTAAATTAAAATTGTGAATGCATTGATATCAATCATTGTGACTTTATTTCAGAATGGATATATACATATGTGTGTACGTGCATCCGTGTTTGTTCTCCTCTATGTAGAAGTACAACCGTTGTTGCTTTAATACTTTCAAAGAAAAGATTCATCTCAGAAGTAGGCATCAACTTTGCAAAATAGTGTTGCCCGATTATCAAGGATCCAGAGAAATCAGAATATTTTCACAGGATTTTTAAAAATGAAAATCATGTTTAAACAATTGTTTCAGAATTTTTGAAGTATCAATTCTGTTCACTACTGAATGTTGAATAAAGAGGATTTAAAAATGAACAGCCTTGCCTTTTGCTGCCAGAGAAGTCCGTTAGAGTTTGCACGCGTCGTCGCATAGCGGCTTCCCACGGACGCAGGCCCGGGATGCCTTCCCGTGTAGCGTCTGCTGAAACCAGTATCTGTTCGGCACCCCTGTTTTACTGTGGACTCTTTGTTTGCTCTTAAACACTGGAGATGTGAGCTTAAGACCTCTCCGCCCAGGCACACGCCCACGAGGGCCTTAGGATTCTGGGGCATTTACCGGTGCGGACCGCGAGGGGTGATTCTGTGGCTTTGTTTCTGTTCTTGCTTTGCTCTGTGCGTTGTAAATCAGCAGAGCCCTCATCTTATAGAAAGGTCTTTGGATTGAGGCTTGAGAGAAGAGAAGCAAAAGGCCTGATTATTGTCCCTAAAAGCCCATTTCATGTTTCCACCATTTGTCATTCCCGAGACAGTTGTCTCAGGTACATGGGATCCTAAAGAGCACCCCCAGGCCTGAGAGTCGGCTTCCCCACCTGGGGTGTAAAGTTGGGGGGAAGCAATTATTCTGCTTGTCTGTCTGCAGTGGTTTTTCCTGGTAGAATCGTGCAAGGCTGAAGGCAAGGCCCCTGGGAAGGAGGGTGTTGGTCCGGGGACCCCTCCGCGGCCCCCCACTCCCCCGAGGCCACGTGGCGCTTCCAGCCCTGGGTTGGTGCTGCCCCCCCATCCTCAGAATGCATTGACAACACCCACCCTTGTGTGGCCTGGCCTTGACATTCAAGGAAAGTGCATTATAAATTCCTGGAGGAGGCATATTCTTTTGCGAGCCCTAAAGGAAGAGCATATTTATGGAGAACGTGCTCTTTTGTTGCAGGAGGAAAGAAGGGTTGTGTTGTTGCCACCCAAAGAACAGCTCTCCCAGCTCCCTGGAGTGTGGGGCCTCAGGCAATGGGCAGGCCTTTAGGAAAACAAAGGAGAAAATGCATGGGGTCTTTGTGGAAGGTGCCCTCCAGAGCGGCCACCCCCCACTTGCTGCTCCCCTTGTCAGACCTCACCCCCTCCACGGGGTACAGTGGCCAAAGCCTTGAGCCAAGGAATCGCTTTGGAAACTGCCTTTGTTCCTTTTTATCTGCAAGGGGGGAGGTTTTAGGAAGTAACTAAGCTGGACACAGTGATATGCCCCCTGGGCCTTCCCCAAGTAAGAACATGCCCCTCTCAGATTTCTCCAGACCAGGGTATTTTAAAGAGTTTTTTAAAGTTAGTCCCACACTGATGATTGTACCTTTCTGTCCTGAGTAACCTGCTCTGCTCAGCATCCTGTCATTCAGCACTGTTATTTCCGTGCCTCTAATTTTGATTGTATGGGATGAAAATCATTTGTCGTTTACCGCTATGGGGTATGATCAATCTTGTAAATCAATCACCATGTTCTGTTTCCCGTTTTTTTTCCCCACTTCAACTTCGTTTAACATTTAGTTCTACCATCACTTAATGCTTCATCGTTAACATAATATCCCAATTTTGTAGCTATATTCTGTAATCCTGTGGGGAGTGTAGTGTGCAGAGGCTGAGGAGGGACATGGTAGGAAGCGTGTGGAGGGCCCCCCCTGCCATGTGGCACCTGACCCCCGAGTCCAGGGCCTGGGGACCTGCATGCTCCCTCTCAGCAGAGAGTTTCTGCTCCCAGGAGTGCAGCCCCGCACACGAAACCAAGTTGAATGTCTGTGCGAGGCTGTGTGTCCGTGATCTGGCCGTCAGTCCGGTGCTTCAGTTTGCCCGGAGATTTGGCCACAGCTCTTCCTAGAGAACAGACAATGTGGCAGGTGTATTTCAAACAAAGACTTTCTGAGATGTCCCCCAGGAATATCTTTATGAAGTGTTACTACTCTGATCAATTCTGGATCAGCGGCTTCCCCAGCTCGGCTGCGGGCAGTTTACTGTGGACCCCGTTGTCCATGGACCCTCAGTGTCCAGTGTCCCGTGGCTTCAGTGGGCGAGATCTGCATTCGGGCGGGTGGCCCCACTCCGGGGGGGTCCTGCCACGTCTTCCGTGTGAGCCACGCGTCTGCGTGTCATGTTGATGTGTCTAATGGTGATCGCCTTCTGGTGAGTGTTATGTATGCCTGTTTGATTTTGTGATGAACTTTTGCTTCATATATATTTCTTCTTTTTTATGCACTCATTAAACTTTGTAACAGACCAAGGGTGTTGTGCTAACTGCACGTGAATTTTTCACGTTGTCTTCTTTGGGGTCCCCCCCACGAAGTGCATTTAACACAGGTATTCTCGCGGGCTCCTGACAGGACAGCCAGCAGGTGAGGGTGAGGGCCCAGCGCCCGCCCCCTCGGCACGCGGAGGTCGGTTTCTCACTCTGTGCTTTTGCACAAAGACTTTATTCTCTTCTCTCCGTGGACGGCTCCGTGTCCTGGTCTGTCATGGCTGTTCTCGTTCCCCTGGATGTGTCCATGTCTGTGTGCGAGCGCCGTCCCTGCTGAGGGGAAAGTGTGGGCACGGGGTAGACTCTGCCCTCCCTCTGTGTGTGTGGGGGGGACACAGCCCACTCAGCGGCGTTTCCCGAGCCACTGGGCACATGGGAGACCCATCCCGCCTGTGCGTCCAAGATGTCCCGGAAACCCCGGGGAGTCTGGACGTGGCAGTGCGCCGGCTCCTCCCAAGGATGCCAGTGAGCCTGGAGGTCATGGATAAGGTTGGGTCTTGGATGAACTAGAAATAAAAGCAACACACGATTCATTTGGATGCGTTCACCTGCGCAGCTTGCCCTCACTCCCCTCCCGCTACGTGCATTCACAGCAAGTACAGGGACAAATGTCACTGGTTTTCCTTTTGGTTGAAGGGTTAGATGTTTGGTGACAGGCTTGGCTGACTGGCTGATGGAGAGCTGGGCCTGACCTCGGAGGGAACGTATCCCAAGAGGGAAGAGCCCCTCCCCAGAGCTCCCGTAGCTGTAGGAAATGCAGAACCCGTAGAAATGGTAAGAGTCTCTCTGCAGGTCTCTCCCACCCCACTCTTAACTGCCCCGAAGCTGTCCTGCTTCAGAGGAAATAGTATAAAGTGGGGAGAGTTCCAGAAACAGGAATTGTTCCGAGGAAGCCCCTCGAACGAGGGCTCCTCTGAGGGGCACTTCCCGCCAGCCCCGTGGGGCGCACCCAGTGATGCACCAGCCCCTCCCGCACCTGTATGGGAGGTCAGGTGAGCTCGGCCACTGGGGTACCTCGTCCCCCTGCCGTCGCCCGTGAAGAGGATGCCCGTCTTCCCCCTCCTGCCCGTGCTGGGGGGGCTGCGTTCTCAGCCGCCCAGCCGCCTCGCCCCGAGCTGCGTGGCCAGCAGCCCACGGAGCCCTGCGTGCCTGGGGGGGGGGGGGTAGCTTGACACGGGTCCCCGGCGCGACCTGGAAACAGCTCAAGGAGCTGGTCTCCCTCGTTAACAAGGGGCATTGCTCTCAACGGGGAAACAAACTAGAAAATTCTTCTTTGCCTTTTGGCCAAGGGTGTCCGTGCCCGTCTGCCACCTGTCTGCCACCCTGGGGGGGGGCCTCACATCTTGTGGGGACGACCAGGCCCGATCGAGGCAGAAGCCGCGGCAGGCTCATCCACCGAGGCATTAACATAAACAATTGCCTCACTCTGGTAGGACTCCGTGCCTGGATTAAGGTCACCAGGGCTTCTCGCTCGAGTAGAAATCACCGCTCTCGCGTGGGGAGAATCAAGGGTGGGATGTACAGCTAAGCAGACTCACCCTAGATCTGCCTCGGGAAGCCCTGTGTGTTCACTTTGCAATAATATTTCTAGAACACACTAACATTCTCCTGTGTCATAACCACAGCTCATTCCTCACGTAACCCACCAGTGACCTGTTATTTTAAAAATCCATGTAATCTACAGCCAACTTGAGACATCTCTTAAAATCATTTACATCGATTTTATCTTTTGACCAATGTAAGGTACCTTCTCTCCCCGCCCATGAGCCCACCATTCTGCCGCATACAGTCAAACAAGGGGAACTCTCTGCAGGCCATTTACCTGGGCCCCACAGTCATGCTCTCTCAGCCACACCACTCAAAACTGGGTGATAATGCAGGTGCTCTCCTACAGCGAATAGAATCGGGGAGACACACAGGAGGAACAGACACTACTTAGGAAGATTTATCGCAACCGAGCTTAGAGTTAGGGTTAATGCACAGCTCACGTCCAGGCATGCTAAGTTAATATTACGGCTTCTAAATCTCACCAAGAGCAAGGAAGAATGTGAGACCGTGTAACCCCGAGTGGCCGCCTGGCATGACTTTGGCCACTCTGTTGCTCATAGAACTAATTCGTGGCGCTCTGTAGGAAGCGGGGAGGGCCGGCAGAGAGGGCACAGTGACCCCCGCAGAACGGATGTGGTTTCTCCTGTGAATCCCATGCCGAAGCTGTCACTCCTGTTGCAAAAGAAACAAACCTGTACAGTAAAGCTGCGAACCTTCTCTATCCCAGTGTAGACTTGAAAAGCCCTCTAGACGTCGCATCGGGCTGGAAGGCGCTTCCTCCCCTTCCTCGGTCCAAAATCTTACGGGCTGGTGCCCGCTACAATGTTAAGAAAATGTGGTCACATAATTGGGCTCAGGGCTCCAGAACTTTCCCCTAAATCTTTCTTCTTGTTCCTTTTTCTGACATCCTTCCCCCGGAGTGCTGGGGGCTCCCACTGCCGTCTCTGCCTTCCTCTGTCCCCTCGGTGGTCGCCATCCATCCTCCGCACGCCCTCACCCTCGGACCTCCGTCCCCCACTTACCCTCCTCCAAGCCCAGTCAGGAGGGGACGCTTGCTGGAGGACTTGGGGGCTCCGCCGGTGGTACCACATGGACTCAACCGCCACTCTGTGTCCCCTGGCAGGTGCCCTGGCTCAAGCAGAGACGGAGCCCTGTGCCCTCTCATGCCCACAGCCAGCCCGGGCTGTGCACCATGTACCAGGTAAGACGTGTGCTGACCCCCCAGGCCCCTCCTGTCCTCCTCGGTCAGCGGGGGCCGCATCCGGGCACGCTCCAGCCCGTGGGCTGCAGCAGGTGCAGCAGGTCTGGAGTGCCTGGGGGAGTCACGTTTGCAAAGCGAGGGGGCCAGGTCCTCAGGGGAAGCAAGCAAGGGTCAAGGTGAGAAGACCAAAAACTCTTGTTCAAGAGGCCTTTGAATTCCCAGGCGGGATCCTGCACAGATGACCCGCAAAGGGCCAGCTGTGGGGTCAGGGCAGTGGACGGGCCCCTGGGACCAGCGGGGCCTCAGCGGTTCCGCGGGCACCAGGGCACGGGGAGTCGGCTGCCACCGTGACATTGACCTGCCCTTGAAAACCAGGGCCTGATGTACACTGAGCGATTGCTAGTTGAATTGTCACATGACGTGTGTCCTTGGGAAGGTCGAAGGCGGGTGCTGTCCCCACATGGGCTCGGCGGGGCCTGCGCTGGGATGGAGGACGAGCCGTCACCTGTCCTCATCTGCTGCTCAGAGCACGGAGGGCCCACAGGTGAGTCCGGACGGCAGGGGGCATCAGGGAAGGCAGCATCACCCCAGAGGAGGTCCTGAGTCCACCAGGAGTCACCCTCCTACTTACGCACGGTGGCGGCCACCACACGGGTTTGCAGCCACGGGCCTACGCTTTCAGGTGACAGTGGGCGCCCGAGCCAGACACCTGAGTGTGTCACCTGGGGAGATGCAGAAGGTTGGGATCCCGTGCCTGAAGAGGATGGACGGCGTGGTGAGCGTACTGTCCCGACACGCTTGTGGACCATCCCCTCCCAGGAGCATCAGCGGGACAGCCTGTTGTCCAGCCCCTGTGGCCACTCGCTCCGTAAACGCCTCTCTCCGCAGCTCGTCGGTCAAAGCAACGCCCTCCCCGGGAGGCCAGTGCCCCCGGATGCTCCCTGAAGCCACCAGAGCGCGAAAGCCCCTGCCACAGCGGCCCCTGGTGCGCGTGACTGGGTAACAGTGGGCCCCACACCTGGGTGTGAAGCCCCCACATAGGGCCAGCTTGCCCCTTTCCCCCAAAACCGCTCCACGCCTCCCTGCCCCAGGCTCTCCTCCGCCGACCGAGACCGCTTCTGTCAGAAGCCGAGCTCTCCACGGACGGAGACGGGCTGTGCTCTTCGGGTGACACCAAGAATGTTGATTGTTCTCTTTTAAAAAACTACTTGGCAGAGAAAAAGCAACACCCCTCTCCTCCGCCTCTTCACCCCAGACCAGCTTCTGTGCGTGCATTAAAACAACCAGGCCTGAAAGAAAGAGTCTGCGCGACCCCATCTCTGGCCACCAGTGGGCACACTAAGGTTCAGAGGACACACTGCGGGGTTCCGGTCCTGGGTTCTTTGTATTTATTATTTGTTCATTTATGGATTCCCCCTAAATACTGGGCACCCCAAATGCGATTTGGATTGGCTTGCAAGAACACACGCGAGAATACTGAAACACGCACAGCACTGGCTAGCGGCGTGTATGTGTGCATGGTGCTCGCCTGTCTGCTGAGTGACCCGAAGTCGAAGACGGACCCCGAGTGGAAACCAAGGGCGAAGCTGCCACACGGACCAAGCCAGTGGGCTCCCCAAAGTCGTTACTGACAGTGCAGACCCTCCGAGGGCCTCGTCCACCCCCAGGGCCTCAGTGATCCCCGTGGCAGGTCCCCACCATGCGAAATGCTTTCCAGGAGGCGCCCGTGTGTCGGGTACACAGAGGACAGGCGGGCCGGGTCTGGGAGCCCCGGAACCTCCCTTCCGCAGGGAGAGACACTGCCATGCTGTTCTCACACTGAGGAGAGCAGTGCACCCGGGTCTTCTCTCCTCTCTGAGCAAGAGCTTCTGATGATTGGAAATGTCTCCCTCCAGCAATTTGGGATCCATTATTGTTTCAAGAAGATGGTCGTGTGTACCAGAGGGTAGATCTAATGGCACCTGACACAGGCCGGCTGCGGTAAATGGCTTCAGAATGCACCTGTCTGAGATTCTGTGGCAGAGGGCACTAGACACAGGCTTGCAGAGGGAATAAAGGCCGCTGGATAGAGCCGGGAGCTGAAGCTCGGACTCTCAGCACTTAGCCGAAACCGTCTTCCCTCCCCTGTGGCTCGGAAACTCCAAAGCTACCAATAAGCAATGCCCAGCAGACATTCTGTACCCTGACCTTCCAGAACACTCCTCCTTCTCCCTGTGTCCTCGTGAGTCTCTCTGCAAATCCACCAGGAAGGCTAGGAAAGAGCCAGCCACCATGACATCAGGGTGACCAGCAAAGGACACATGGGTTCCACGAGCCAACCCCCACCAGGAATTCTTTGATTCCAGGGGATCCAACACATGTCCTAGAACTACCGGAGCTCAACCTGCAGGGATGGAACGTGACCACCGCATGTGGGGAGAGAGTAGCCCACGCAGACGGGTGGCATCCTATTCGGGAACCCAGACGCAAGTTGGAGAGGCCGGAATTGCAAGGGAGAGACGGGGAGCAGCTTGGTGGAGGGCAGTCCCCTAGGGAAATATCAAACCCTTTTTCCTTGTATGTCCTGCTCTGCCCAGCCGGCCACCTCTCCCTGCATGGGGCCCCCATCTCGGGGGGATGCGTGAAGCACGGGCACTGTGGGTGTGCCAAGCCTCATGCAGGACCCCTGGTGCCACAGCCACCCCCCCTGGGGGCGAGCGAGGACCAGCAACGGGACGGCGTCCACCCTTGATTCCCCCCAGCTCCGAGTCCCTTGGAGGCCGCAGGCCACTTCACGGGCCTCCCTGGCTGGAGAAGGCCCAGGCAGCTACCACGCACCCCAGAGTTCAAGGAGCCAGTGACACTCGTGCTGCAGACAAGTGCCGAGTAAGACTCAGAAACGCGGGCTGTGGCCCTCTCTTCGCCTGAAAAGCACCAACAGCAGCGGAAGTAGCCATCAGTGCTGCCCACTCCGTGGGGGTCCCGTGCCACTGGAGAGAAATACGAGAGGCGCACGTGCTGCCCCAGCCCTGGGCACCCCTAGGTCTGTCACGCCTGCCTCTCGGCCACGCGACGCCTGAGCCACGCTGGAAGGACACCCAGGGGCCCCGGGAGCCACGGGCTCCCCTCCGCCTCTCACCGGCTCTGGCCTTGGGGCCCCTGCGTTTCTGCTCAGACCTCAGCTTCTCGACCATAAAGTAAGTGTCAGATGAAGGACTGGGAGTATTTCTCTGAAGACTGGGGTGCAGCGTGTCCCCAGGACATCCCCGCAAGTGCTCGCGGTGACCCAGGTCTCGCCAGCCCCGCAGCAATCGGGATGCCGTCCTGTGCACTCGGCCTGTGAGGGCTCAGTCTGCGCAGGAGACAGGAATCCCCGTCTCCCGGCCTCCGACACTCCCCGCACGCTCCCAGGGCCCAGCTTTTCCCCGGGGGGGCGGGGGTCTGCTTCCCACCACAGCTGAACTGGGGGCCCACGACCCTCACTTGCTGGAAAACCTGCTGCAACTTGTCTTTTCCTTCCAAAGAGAATGTTCCAGACCCCACGCCCCTGAACCTGCTTGCTCATGGTCTGCGCAGAGACCATTGGATCCCAAGAAGGGACAGCGGGGCTCATCGTTTGGGTTTATAGCTCGGTTGTGACGTCCGCTTGACGTTTATGCTAAAAGAGCTTCTGTGCACGTCGGACTCATCGAGGTCTTTGTACACTGAGCGCCTGGAAGTAGGGAGACAGACCGGAGCGGGGCGCGCCGACATCCCGTCCTGCTTCTCGCCGTTCTGGGGACAGCGGGGAAGCCACAGGAAGGCCGCACTCCAGAACAGCCGGCGCCAGACGCCCTGACTCCGGGGAGCAGACCTGCCCTGCGGGGCAGACCTTGCCTCTGCCGGGAGCTCTGCGGCATCCCCGGGGCGAGGGGCCGAGACACTGCCGTTTCTGCCGAGCACGGGGCACGCTGGTGGCCCTCCCGTCACCACGGGGACGCCTCGGGCGCGCTGGTGGCCCTCCCATCACCGGGGGGATGCCTCGGCAGAAGGGCCCCTTAGAGCTGGTGCGCACCAGGTGGCCAGTGCAAGACCGAGAGAGGGGGGGCCCGGCGCCGGAAACCCACCACCATCTTACGGCTTGCGCAGCATCTGAGAGCTGCTTCCAGCCCGACAGGTGCCCCCGACCCCTCCGGCCCCCTCCGTTGTCCTCCCCTCCACGCGCCCACCTCCCGGGATGACAGAGCCTGACCGCGGGCATCAGGCGGGGACACGGGGCTTGCTGTGTCTTTCTGTGCCCAGGGGCACAGCCTCTTGTCATTCCGACCCCTGCACGCCCACCGAGGTCCAGCCGTCCCTGCAGGGAGGGGGTGGTTCGTCTCCCGATTTCCCAGGAGAAGTCAGAGCCGCACTTCCCCCACCCCGCCTGCCGCCCCCCGACAGCAGCCTGCAGCCCCGCCCTCACCGTCCGCTAACCGCAAAGCCCTGCACCCTGGTCACGGGGCAAAGCGCCGGTCCCTCCCGAGCCGACCGCCGGGAACAACAGCAGGCCCACGAGGCCGAGCCCGCGGACCGCACAGCCCACCCACGGGCTCCCTTCCCGGGGTCTGAGAAGCAATCTACGTCAGGACAGGCGCCACGCAACCTAAAACCGCCCTCTAAATCAAAGGTGTGCCTGAAAACTGCGCCAGAAATAAAGACCACTGTTGACCCCGCACAGCTTTCCCTGAAGAAAGAAGCTCGGCTTTAATTAAACTCGCTCGAGTCAACAATTCAGGAACAAACATATTCTTAAGCTTGCAAAGGACAAAAGCACAGGGCACACTGCACGTATCGTTCAGACTGAGAAGAATTCTCCCTGTATACGAAATCTAGGATGTCTTGACTTTACTCCAAAACGACACTAACGCTGTCCCCTGAGGCACATTAGAAGTCTGAACAAAACCGGCGTCACGGCTTCCCCTGAGGAACAGGCATGAACGAAAGGAGGAGCGGGGCCCAAGGCCACGGGAGAGCCTCGTCTGGCCCACCTGTGGTTTCTGGGGACGTGGGAGTCACAGGGTCTGGGGCTGCGGATGGGAGCACCCCCCCCCCCGGGCTCTCTCCCCGACACACCTGGACCTACTCCGAAAGGGACTAAGGTCACAGGTCAAACACCTCACAGTCAGACCCGTCCTTTTATCCCCAAACTTGGGACCCTTGGTGCACTTGCTGGATTTGGTAATACTTACTCGGGGGGCCCCTCGTTCAGCACCTGGAGCAGACGGGGCGGTTCTATGGTGGAAACCAGGTATGGCCGGCAAGGGGTAAGGAGGAGTCTTGGATGGAGAGAAGGAAGCTGTTCCTGCCACGGACTCTTCAGGAAGTCCTCAAGGAGGATAAGCCACTGAAACAAGATTGCTCGCGGCCGTGAAGGGTCCTTACCAGCCGTGGAAGGAGCGTGAAGCCGGAGAGAGGGGGCAGGAAAGGTATCTGGGTTTCATAGTGAACTGTGTTCGTGGTTTGTAAACATAGAGAACATCACATCACACACATGAGCATATTGGGGCTTGTTACCACTTTCAGGACAAAAACATTTTAGGGATCCCAAGTCTTGCTCAGGCGCTCTGCCTTGTGGTCCATGGCTCCAAACAGGTTACGTAGATTAACTGTGTGGCTCCCTGGATCGGAGTCTCTCCAGAATGCCCCCAAATCAAAGATTTCTCTGGGACAAAAAAGCAAAATGCAAATTCCCTTACTCAGTCGTTCTCAAGACCCCTGGTGAAACCCTCTGCGTGAACGGCGAGGGTCCCGATTGTAATGTGCAGTCTTCTGGGGCGTCAGCCTGTCCCTTACAGGAGTGAGCACCCAGCATGTGTCTGTGCGGTGCGTGGCTGGGGGGTAGGCCGGTTTCAGGCCCCTGGACAGAACGGGTGGTGCAGCCCTTACGGTGGTCTGCTTGTGTGGGGCTGGGGCTTCTCTGCGCAGCGGGGGCTGGCTGGCCCCCAGCTTTAGTTACACAGAACTGAGTCCTTCAAAATGATAACCAAACCGGAAAATCTCTCCTCACTAACTGCTCTTGCATTCGCTGCACCTAATTATCAGTGTTTACCAACGTGAGTAGGAACTAATTTTCTAGGGAAGAGCGGCACCCACAAGTCCCCAGCCCTCCGGACATTAACAGACACCTCTAACTGACTCCATCAACAGACGCTGATTTTTCCTTATATGCAGGAACATTTTTATTTCTAGCTCATCATGCCTTCACAAGGTAACGTAAGGTAAGTCGACAAATTTTTTAAAAATAAAATAAACCTACACTGTTTAAAAAATCCATTCTTCCTTCTTACCTTTTCCTTCTGTCGTATGGCTAGCCCGTGATTTATCCATTTGGCACCAAGTGTTAGGTTTGGAACACCAGCCTGTGTCCCACGTGGAACCCACAAGAATCTGGCTTGGGGTGGTGGCCCTCAGCACCGGGTCCTGGACAGGAAGTCAGGAGACCGGCGAGCACACCCCCATCCCCCTCGAGTACCGGTTGTTGCACCTGTTAAATGAAGCCGTTGATTCCGAGCGTGCTGAGCAACATTTCTTGCTCTACAAACGGTGAGGGTGAGCATGAGAATCATACACCCCGTATTTTAAAAGCGAGTAGAATCACTTTATTCCCTTTTTAGATGGAATCCTTTGGGGACACAGGGAGGAATTCCTAGAACTCGGGTGGCTTAGCCACGTAGGACAGGGTCAGTAGGAAAACCGTCAGTGTGCCCAGCACTGGACGCGCGTGTGCGGACCCACCTGACTCAGGGCGACAGGCGAGCCCTGGGCGTGTTGGGGCCGCGGCACGGACTGGGTCCGAAAGGTGCCCGCGTGTGGCCGCCAGCGGGCTCAGAGTTCTCTCACGGGATCGGATGCTTGCTGAGAACCAGTGCCCGGGCTGAGGGTCGGCGGGAGCGCAGCCTGGCGTGAGGAGCACCTGCCTTGGTGAGCCTCGATTTCGAGCATAAGAAAGGGCGGGGCTTCTCACACAGCAGCTGCACCCCGAGCTCCCTTCTTTCTCCATCACGTAGAAAAGATGGGGCAGGCATCAACACACACATTGGATTGGGAGGACCAATGTCCCCCGAACTAGCGCCCCGTACAGGAAAGGTGGAGGGACAGACGTACTTGTGGTTCCTACGTGTGATCTGAAGGAAGCCGGGGCGTACTTCATGATATTTAAAGGACGTTCTAATATTGTAACATACCCCAAGTCATCACACCATTGTGAGGACTCTTAGCCATTAGGGACAGGGGTCTGGATGCACACGATTTTGAAGTTTGGGTTGGTCCTAACACAGCCTCTAGTCTATTATGTCACCTCTCTCAGCTCTTGGTCTGCGCTTGGCCACTCTTCTAGCTGCCTTCCTTTGAGCTGTGTGTGTAGTGATCTCTTACTACTCTCTCCACTCCTCGTCTGCACTCATGCCACACCATCCATCCAGAAGAGAAAAGCAAGCAAACTGGGGCCTGGGCCGGGGGAGGGGAGGGACCCCGAGTCTCGCTGGGTTGTGCCTCGTGCAACGGGGAGCACACAGGTGCATCTCGGGGCTCAGCCCCTGGAGTGGGAGCACACAGAGGCAGGGGGACACATCCAAGAGCCAGGGATTCACTAAGATTTCATCCACTGACATTGTGGTGGTTGATTCTGGAAAGATAAGAAATAAAGTAGGCGCTCGAACTTTTTTTTCCCGTAACCACAAAACCCCAGGCACAGTGAATATTAATTTTTTCAAGATACAGCATTTTTTTCTGAGAGGGAATGAGTCCATCAATTTGTCTCTAATCAAATCCAGATGCAAATGTGTTGCAGAGTTCTCCCTATTTTCATAAAACAGCCACTGTATTCAAGGGAGCGAATCTTTACCCGATCTGATGACCATTGATCTTCACATGTGTCAGGTGAAAACTAACCTCCTGTTATTACTTGCAAGTTTAAGAACTCCCAGCTCTCTGGCAAATTGGAAAAGTGTTAAAACCCCTTCCTGAGGTCTGGATGGGGAGCGCGGCCCTGGCCTGGAAGCCGGTGCACGGGCGCCCCCTGATGGTGGCGGGCATTATCGCAAGAGGAGGGAAAAGAACCAGCATTTTTCAAAAGTATTACAATGACACAGGTTAATGGAAAAAGCAATTTCCCCTAAAAACTAATGGAAAGGTTGCCCTTTGTGCTATGGTTTCTCTCCCATGGTGGTTAGGACTTCTCAGCATAATGTTATTTGCCATCAGGAGTTGTTGTCTGATTCATCATGATGCCAAAGAGGACCAGGTGGTGCCGCACGAGGTCGTGCAAACTGAGGTCACGTTTCAAGGCGCCGGCCCACTTCTCCGTTTGTGCAAGCACAGAGCCAGGTCTGAACAGCGTCTCACCAAACTGAGACGCGAGAGCCATCCTTCAGTGGTAGAACTTCTTCGGCAACCTTTCAAATTTTGACTTCTTTATATAATGAGTTTGTGTTGTTTTTCTCATCAGTCCGAAATAAGTATTCATTAAGAAATAAGTATTTTTTTCAAATCTCACTTGTGCAAGATGTTCAGCTGCACGTATTTTGGAGACGCTGTGTTGAGACGGCCTAGCCTCGGGTGTAGACCGGGGGTCATGGGCGGGGGCGGGGAGTCCAGCATCCCCGCCTCCCCAGCTCTGAGTGCTCTCGGCCCCACGGGAAGCTGCTGCCCTGCCCCCTTGTCCCAGTTCATCCCAGATGACCTGACAACTCCCCCTTACCTCTTAACCTCCTGCGGAAGAAATGAGCTGCCAGGAATGGGGCAGGACTCACCAATTTGACAAATAATGGTAAAATGTTAACCATTTTGCCTCTTTTTCAACCTTAATGAACACAAAAGTGCTTCATCAGAGAATTACTAACTGTGTGTCTTAAAAACTAACTAAGCCTTGGGGTGCCTGGGTGGCTCAGGCAGGTAAGCATCTGACTCTCGACCTCAGCTCAGGCCTTGATCTCAGGGTCATGGGATCGAGCCCTGTGTTGGGCTCTGCGCTGGGTGTGGAGCCTAAAAATACAAAAACAAAAAACTAACGAAGTGAGAAAAATCCTTCCTCTGTTGGGGAGCCCCAGCTCAGTGGGCTCCATAGCAGGGGACTCCATCCATCACAAGTACTTGCGGGGCAGAGGCTGAGGACCAAGTAGGGACTGACAGAGGAAACCCCACAAGTGACTGGCCTGTGCCCCTCGCACCCCTGCGCCTGGCCTGGCCCCAGCTGGTCTGCAGAGCGGACAGGTCCCCCTCGTGCCCCGCGATCTGCCCCTCGTTCCTCCTGCCAACGCTTCCTCCAGACGCAGCGTTCTCCCCGTCTCTCCTATGCTAAGTACCCACATCCCATAAACTGTAAAATATAACGAATAACCAAAACCCCAGTATTTTTAAAGAGCCTCCCCAGGCCTGCCAGGGGCTCCCCAGCCCTGCTCTGACCTGACCCAGCTGTCAGCCCCCAAGACTTCCCTAGAGGAGGGCCCAGCTGCCCCTCCAGCCCCCCTTCCAGTGGCCGCCCCTTCCAGCAGAGCAGACTGGCCTTCATGGGGCGCCAGCATCGTGTTGTGCACCGTATTCGTTCTCACTGCCCTACAACTTCCCTTCGAGCTGCTGAGGGAGGGCAAGTGGGGGTCCGGGCATCCCTTCTGCCAGTTTAACAGATCGGGGCAGACCAGGGGCTCAGCACAGAAGCCAAAAGGTGGGAGCACCCAGGTGTCCCTCGACAGTGAACAGATAAACAGAAGGGGTGTGTCCATGCAACAGAATGTTTCCAGCCTGAAAAATTTAGGAAGGAAATTCTGGCATCTGCTACCACATGGATGACCCTCGAGGGCCTGATGCTGGTTGCAAGGGGCCAGACATAGCAGGACCAATCCTGTATCACTCCGCTCCTGCCAGGTGCCCAGAGCAGTCACATCCGTGGAGACAGAAAGTCGATGGTGGGCGCCGAGGGGCTGGGGAGAGGGAACGAGGGCTTGGGGTTTAGCGAGTGCAGATCTCAGTTTGGGCAGTCCGATGCCACATGAGGTGTTACAGCCTAAAGGGGCCACATTGTTCAGAAAGCGGACACATTAGGAAGGTGAAGACGTTCCAAGCAAGGGTGCCCACGCGAGCAAGAGCTCAGACGGAGACGAGATGCTGCATCTGGAGGGACGGCCGGACTCATGGACACAGGTGTCCCACTAGACAGCGTCCTCATCAACAGTCGGCTTCGTAAAGACAGACCCTGCTAACGGCCGTGCTCTAGTTTAGATATTAACCTACAGAGACACGGACTCAGTTTCCGTGCATGGTTCTGTGAAGCCTAAGGCATGTGGCCTTCTGCGTAGCCACCCCCACAGTGAGGACCCTTCACCCCAGAGCCGTCCCCCTGCTTTCCCATCGTGCCCACACCACAGCCTCCCCTCGCCCATCCCTGTGCCCTGGCGACTGATGCCCTGCTCGCCCTCACTGCAGTTTAATCATTAGAAGAACATCACATAAATGAGTCCACACGGCAGGAACTCTCCTGGGAGTGGTTGCTTCTGCTCAGCCTGACACCTTGGAGAGGCCTTGAGTTCCCGGGGGTATCAAACGTCCGTCCGGTCTTGCTGCTGCGTGGTCCTCCCCTGTGCGGACATGCCACTTCGTCTACCTTTCCTCTCACTGATGAGCATTTGGGTTGTTTGCCGATTTCGTGATCAGGAATTGAGCTGCTAATAAACATTCATGGACAGGTTTTTTTAATGAACATAAGTTTTCATTTAAGATTGAAATTACTTTTTCCCTCAAAAAATTGGTGACCAATATATTCATTACAAACAAAAAAAATCACTTCCAGAAATATTTTTTTCCTTTTACCATTCAAAGCAGGAAGCAGGATTGCTGGGTCCTACGGGAAGTAGATGGTTAACTTTATAAGAAGCTGCCAAATTGTTTGACAGAGGGACTGTGCCATTTTGCATTCTTACCAGCAATGCAAGAGAGCTCCCGGTGCCCCACATCCTCGCCAACACTTAGTATTGTCGGTACTTTTAATTTTGTCCACCGTGATGCATGTGTCTCCCCGGGGCTTTGAGGTTCATTTTCCTAGTGGCTGGGACAATGTCGAGCAGCTTTTCACATGCCCGTCCTGTCTCGTGCCGCATTGATTCCGTGTTTGGTCCATCATTTTAAACTGGGTTGTTTTTTTAACCATTGAGTTTTGAGAGCTCTTTACAATTCTGGTTTCAAGTGTTTTGTCAGTTGTGTGTTTTGCACATATTTTCTCTAGTCTGTAGTTTGACTTTTCATTCTTTTAACAGTGTCTTTTGCAAAACCAAAGTTTTAAATTTTATGGGCCATTCCTTGGGTGTCATGTCTCAGGAATATGCTTTCTTCTAAAATCGTATAGTTTTACGTTGTACATAAAGATCTATAGTCCATTTTGAGTTCATTTTTGGATAAAGTGCGACACTGGGTTGAGGCCCATTTTTTTGGATATTCAGACGCAGTTGTTCCAATACCATTTGTTGAAAATATTATTGAATGGTCTTCGCACCTTTCTCAAGAATCAGCAGGTCACATTTGGGTGGGCCTATTTCTGGACATGATGGTGTCTGCCCATCTATGTGTCTGTCTCCCCTCCAACACCACACTCCCTTGGTTACTTTCACTCTATAGAAATCTGAAATTCAAAGATATGCTACCTCGAGCTTTATTCTTCTTTTCCACCATTGCTGGGCTATTTCAGTCCCTTTGCATTTCCGGATAGTCTTAGAAACAGCTTGTCTGCATCTGAACAAAACCCTGTTGGGACTTTGATAGGATGTGCATTAAATCTGTAGAGCTATTTGGGGAGAGTCGACACCTTTACCACGCTGAGCCATCCCATCCATGAACACAGAACGCCTCTCCGCTCGCTCTTTGCTTTCTTCCCTCAGCATTTCCTGGGGTTTAGCATAGAAATCCTATACATATTTTCCTAGATTTATGCCTGGTGCTCTTATACATGGTAGTGTTTTCAAATTTTGCTTTTTCTAACTGTTCATTGCTTAGTGTATAGAAATGTGATTGGCTACATGTCATTTTACTACCAGGCCATTCCCAATATAACAATACAGTTGTAACCAGGTGACTACCTCAGATCACCTGTGCAGTGGACAATTTACAACCAAGAGTCCAGGTCAAGTCCATACTCAGCGGGCTTCGCTGCACATGTAACAAAGGAAGTGTGTGGCTCCACCAAGGGCCTTCTGTCTACTTAAGGTCAACGCTGCGTGTGAGGCTCTCTATTCAAAATGATCCGCACAGTCTGCATGTTAACCCAACACACAGTGAATGCATATTGTTTGCTAAGTTCTGTGCTGAGGGCTATAAATACACCAACCACCTTCTCCATGAATGGCTCTGACCCCTGATGTTGTAGCTCCCAGAGCCAAAATGCAATTTACCAACTTCATGTGCTCCTTTAAATCACTTTTCCCTCAAAAGATTGGTGACCGATATATTTATTATAAAAATCACAAAATACATAATTTGTCTTATAGCATTCAAAGCAGGTGTGCATAATTCACATGAGAAACATTACTACCTATGTAAACCTCATTATCTATCTCACAACATAAATAAGTTTTAATAATGTGAGATCTGCATAATATTACCTAACACTCACTTCTGTAAAAACCTCTTGTGTAGTTTAAGATATTTTTCTAGTTTAATCACAGGCTGTATGAGTTACAGGTGCCCGATGCCTCTATGACTCAATATCCAATACAGAGCATGCAGAAAAACGGTGTATGAACACCAAGAGGAGAGCAAGGTGGACTGGATTTCGAGCTGATTTCATTATTTCAGACCATTTGGATGGTGTCTCATAAATAACCACCTGCAGGACATATCAGACACTTAAAAGATACTTGTCTTAAAGTAAGTAATTTAAATCATTTCCTGGCTCATCCGTTTTGCTTTTTAATTCTTAATTTTGCGCTCACTCTTTCATTGGAGAAGAATATGCAGCGTCAGCGTGCTGATGGAGTGTGATCGGCCAGGGAAGTGAGGCAGCTGGAAATCAGGTGGAAGACAAGGATGCGGGGAGGGGAAGTAGATCATTCGGGTCCCAGCAGCATCAGCAGAGCGTGAGTTAGAATAAGCAGGCTCAGGGGTTTTGGCGGGAACAGAACCCCTCTGGCTCTGTCCCTGCTATGCCCACATCTCCAGGCTCAGTGCCCATGGCCACCCGGCTCCCTGTGCCCTCCTGCAGGCGTGTGCGGGGAGTCCTGAGCGGCGGGGCTCCCAGCCGGCCGCTGGGGCCGCACACTCGGGGTGCTCATGGATGAGCAGCGCGGGAGGCCGATGACCCACCGGGTCTGTGGGGTGAGCTGGAGCCGGCTCCCCGCAGGAGACCCCTGCAGAGCGGCCAGGGCGCGGGCGGAGGAAGGGCATTGCGGGGAGCTAGGAGCCTCTCCGGAGGCAGGGCCTGGGCGCAGGGAGGGTGCCTGCTGGACCCAGGTGAGGGAGGGCAGAGGCCCGGCCAACAGGCCGGCGGGTGCTGGGGTCTAAAGGACCGGGGCCTGCCGGGGCTGGGGCGGCACGGGGGGCAGAGAAGTCCGTCAGGGGCGCCTGAGCTTAGCACCGGGAGTGGGCAGGTCGTGGCGCTTGAAGGGTGAGCCGGGCACGGAACGTCCCAGGGAACTGGCGGCGCACGGGTGACTTGTCCACAGCCCAGTGAGGTGGTGGGCCATCAGAGCAAAGAGCAGCGCTCAGGAGGTAGCCCACACCCGCACGCCGAGGGGAGTGGGTTCGCAGCGGCCCTCCAGCCAGAGAGAAGGTGCTCTGTTTGGTGGAGCCGAAGCGGGGGGTGGTCGGGAGGGAAGGGGGGAGAGGACCGGCGGGTTTGCCGATGTGTCTGGGCTGGCAAGGGAAGGATCAGAGGAGCTCCGCCAGCTTTTGTTTTATCGTCCGTCAGTAGTGGGGAGGGGAACGGATGCCAGGATGCGTTCGAGAAAGACCAGATGCGCTCCTGGAGGCCAGGGTGACCGCTGGGTTTCAGACCCCGGGGTTCTGAGGCAGGAACGCGGGCATCTGGGACAGCCCGACATGTCCCCAGCCGGTGGGTGCCGGACGCAGTGCACCTGTCACTGCAACCAAGCCCCGTCGGGGTACTGCGGCCACCGGTTAGATGAGGCCCACCAAAGGCCTTAAATTCTGGAGACGCACGCTTTGGACTCCGTGGAGGCCAAGTGTCTCCTGAAGAAGGGCTTCATCTCACACAGCAAGCACAAAGCTGATGAGGGAAGGGAGCGCCTCCAGGGACCTCAGCGCGTGTAACGGAAATGCCCCTGGGAACGCCCCCCTCATGTTCTTCCCCGTGCATGTCACTGGGTGAGCAGGAGAGCCCCGGGGTCAGCTCTGCAGGCTCGCCTCCCCGAGCGCTGTGCGCAGGCAGCACTCAGCCCATGGTGGAGGGGTGCGTGGGGGCTGCTGAGCTGTGGACGTCGCTCCCCCCGCACTTTCCCTGTCCTCTCTGAAGCACTTCCTGAGCTGGGAAGAGCTGGCCACTGTTCCCCACAGCCTTCCCGCTGCTCAAGATCTGGAAGAGGTCTTCCCAAACTGGGCCCGTGCCTGTGCTGTGACCTGGGATGCTGATTTTAAGAAATGGAGCTTCGTTCACGTGATGCAACCCCTTCAAAGCTCATGGTGGGGTTTTTTTGCCGTTAATTCCCGAGTATTCTCCTTTATCCACAGCAGAAGCTCAGGGAAGTGGTAGCTTTCTCGTACAGCTTACTTACCCTGCGCCCGTCTCCGGCAGACTCCCCCTTACATTCCCCTCCCTTGCCCTGTGCTGTGACTTTGGGGGCCCCAACGTTGGGTCCATGGTGGAGATGCTTCGGGCACATCCAGACATGCTGCCTGAGGTCCCCTGCCAGCCCCAGGAGTGTCCTGGGTCATGGCAGCTGCGCCGCAGTATAAGGTCCTGATCCCAGAGATGCATCCCCAGGAGAGAAGAGAGGCAGCTCTTCCAGGGGGGCAGAGCAGAGGGTGGGACCCAACCTGAGCTCAGCGCGCCCTCTCTTTCAGGATGGACATCACGCAGCGAGAACTACCCACTACGGCTCCCTGCCCCAGAAGTCGCAGCACGGCCGGACCCAAGATGAAAACCCTGTAGTGCACTTCTTCAAGAACATTGTAAGTGTTCCCATCCCACTGTGAGCGGCAGGCTGCCGGGAGAATCGAGATTGCAGGGGGCAGCAGGTGCCTGGCCATGGCCTCATCCACAGGGGACCTGAGTCTGCCCCAGATGACCCTGAGCTCTAATCATGAGGGGTTTGAGTATATTCCCAGATGACACTGATTCTAATCATGAGGGGACCTGGGTCTATCCCCAGATGACCCTGACTCTAATCCACAGAGGACCTGAGTCTATCCCCAGATGATCCTGAGCTCTAATCATGAGAGGTTTGAGTATATCCCCAGATGACCCTGAACTCTAATCCATGGGGCGCCTAAGTATATCCCCAGATGATCCTGAGCTCTAATCATGAGGGGTTTGTGTATATCCCCAAATGATCCTGAGCTCTAATCGTGAGAGGTTGAGATATCCCCAGATGACCCTGAGCTCTAATCCATGGGGCACCTAAGTATATCCCCAGATAATCCTGAGCTCTAATCATGAGGGGTTTGTGTATATCTCCAGATGACCCTGAGCTCTAATCCACAGGGGACCTGAGTCTATCCCCAGATGACCCTGAGCTCTAATCCATGGGGATCTCAGTACATCCCTAGATGACCCTGAACTTTAATCCATGGGGGGCTTGAGTCTATCTCTAGATGACCCTGAACTCTAATCCATGGGGGGCCTGAGTATACGCCCAGATGACCCTGAGCTCTAATCCAAAGCATCCTGAGTCTATCCCTAGATGACCCTGAGCTCTAATCCATGAGGGGCCTGACTCTATCCCCAGGTGACCCTGAGCTCTAATCCATGGGGGGCCTGAGTCTATCCCCAGATGACCCTGAGCTCTAATCCGTGGGGTGCCTGAGTCTATCCCCAGATGACCCTGAACTCTAATCCATGGGGGGTCTGAGTCTATCCCTAGATGACCCTGAGCTCTAATCCATGGGGGGTCTGAGTCTATCCCTAGATGATCCTGAGCTCTAATCCATGAGGGGCCTGAGTCTATCCCCACGTGACCCTGAGCTCTAATCCATGGGGGATCTGAGTCTATCCCTAGATGACCCTGAGCTCTAATCCATGAGGGGCCTGACTCTATCCCCAGGTGACCCTGAGCTCTAATCCATGGGGGGCCTGAGTCTATCCCTAGATGATCCTGAGCTCTAATCCATGAGGGGCCTGACTCTATCCCCAGGTGACCCTGAGCTCTAATCCATGAGGGGCCTGAGTCTATCCCCAGGCGACCCTGAGCTCTAATCCATGAGGGGCCTGAGTCTATCCCCAGGCGACCCTGAGCTCTAATCCATGAGGGGCCTGACTCTATCCCCAGGCGACCCTGAGCTCTAATCCATGGGGGGGTCTGAGTCTATCCCCAGATGACCCTGAGCTCTAATCCATGGGGGGCCTGAGTCTATCCCCACGTGACCCTGAGCTCTAATCCATGGGGGGCCTGAGTCTATCTCCAGGTGACCCTGAGCTCTAATCCATGAGGGGTCTGAGTCTATCCCCAGGTGACCCTGAGCTCTAATCCATGAGGGGCCTGACTCTATCCCCAGGTGACCCTGAGCTCTAATCCATGGGGGGGGTCTGAGTCTATCCCCAGGTGACCCTGAGCTCTAATCCATGGGGTGCCTGAGTCTATCCCCAGGTGACCCTGAGCTCTAATCCATGAGGGGTCTGAGTCTATCCCCAGGTGACCCTGAGCTCTAATCCATGAGGGGCCTGACTCTATCCCCAGGTGACCCTGAGCTCTAATCCATGGGGGGGCCTGAGTCTATCCCCAGGTGACCCTGAGCTCTAATCCATGGGGGGGTCTGAGTCTATCCCCAGATGACCCTGAGCTCTAATCCATGGGGGGCCTGAGTCTATCCCCAGATGACCCTGAGCTCTAATCCATGGGGGGCCTGAGTCTATCCCCAGGTGACCCTGAGCTCTAATCCATGAGGGGTCTGAGTCTATCCCCAGATGACCCTGAGCTCTAATCCATGAGGGGCCTGACTCTATCCCCAGGTGACCCTGAGCTCTAATCCATGAGGGGCCTGACTCTATCCCCAGGTGACCCTGAGCTCTAATCCATGAGGGGCCTGACTCTATCCCCAGGTGACCCTGAGCTCTAATCCACAAGGGACGTGAGTCTATCCCCGATGATGCCTCCCTCCTCCTCAGGGTGAGTTTGGCCATGGGAGCTCAGCCCTAGAACCTGGTCACAAGGTCCAAACTGCATCTGCCACTTACTGAATCTTACGTTCTAACAAAGAACTCACTCCTTTTGAGACTAAAGGACTATGAGACTCTTAGTTTAAAAACACAGGCTTTGCAAAACTATGGAGACAAAAAGATTAAAGAGATGCCAAGAGGAGTGGTTATCAGAGTTTGTGGGCAGGGAGGGGAACGGGGGAGCACAGAGGGCTTGGGGGCCGTGGGCCTACTGTGTGATACGGAGCTGGTGGACGCCTGACATCGCACATTTGTGCAAACCCACAGAACGTACACCATGAGCGTGACCTTACCATGTGCTACGATTCCCTGAAGAGAAGTGCGTCGGCCTTGGTTCCCGGCTCATAACACACGAGCCACGTGCATGCGAGGCCGTAATAAATGGGGAAACAGTGAGCAGGACAAGAGGGCGGACGTGGCAACTCTCTAATTTCTATGCATTCTTTCTAGAAACTTAAGACTGCTCTCAAAAATAAAGATTGAAAAACAAAAGCAAAGCCACAAGCTTCTAATCCTAAACTTTCTGTGTAGCGGGCGTTTTAAGAGGGTCTTCTGCATGTTGACAAGTGAGTGTTGGGAGCCCCAGGCCCAAGAACACTCCTCTCGAAGCTCTGAGTACAGGGGACGCTTCACCTCCACCCCGAGAAGCAAGGCCCTTAGCAAAGCGAGCTTCGCCCTCACAGCCCGTGCACCCAGGAACCACAGCGGGACGAATCGTTCTGCTTGTGGGGCCTGCGGGTGCCCCCCTTCCCTGAGGGCTCTCTGAGTGTTCTGGAAACTCTGCCTGGCCTTGGCGTCTCAGGCCCCGTAGTCTCTGAGAACCAGGACAGGAACCGGGAGGCAGAGAGGGGTGACTTCGGAGGCGCCGGGCTGCCCGCCCAACGGAGGCTGGTCAGGAGCAGGAAGGTGAGGGCAGGAGGCTCCCCGGGGAGAGAGGCGCCCGCCCCCGCTCACAGGCCTCTGCGTGTCTTTGCAGGTGACACCACGCACACCTCCTCCGTCGCAAGGAAAGGTAAGACCTCTGAACGTTGTCCTTAGTTCTCACGCCGTCTGTAGACCTTCCCTGAAATCCCCAAATGGACCAAAGAGAGGGCGGGCCTCACAGCTACCTGACGTCACCCCAAATGTGTGCCCCGTGGCTCCCAAGCAGCACAGGCTGAGGAAGGAACACGCCCAGCAGAGACTGCTGCCGGCTCCCAGCTCGCTCCCCCCAACCCTGTCCCAAATCCTTCCCAAATCCACCCTGAGCCGCCCCTGGGATCCCGCAGGGGTCAACACCACTCACCAGCTCAGCACGGCCCTGATTTGTGTTTCTTGTTTATTAAAAGACTTTTCATTCCTGCCTGGATCACAATGTCATTGTTTCTCTCTCTCCCACACAGGGGCGAGGACTGTCCCTCAGCAGATTTAGCTGGGTAGGTGACACCCGCGTGTCCCCGCACCTCCCTCTCCCTTCTGCTCCTCACAGCTGCCCACGCCTGCACTCTGCTCCGCGAAGCTGCCTCACGGGCCCCCTTCTTCCCTGGCAGGCCCGTTGCCCACGCCGTCGGGGGGCCGCCTTCTCCCCTGGGGGGAACCCAGGGCCCCCACCGCCGACCCCGGGGGGCCCTGCTTCCTCGCCCGACCGGGCGCCTCCCGGGAAGGAGCAGCTCCGCGCCTGAGAAAGTTCCTGACTTCCTTCCAGCCCGAGGGGTGGGACACCAGTCCCCTCGGGGCAGGCCCAGGGAGGCCGGGGCCGGCGGGCCATCCAGATAGCCAGCCCTGCCGCCCGACTGACAGGAGGCTGAGGAAACGCGATGCCGCCTCCGGCCACGCGGTCCAATGAAGCCACCAGACCTGGGGTCTGATCGCAGCGTAGCTTAGCCGTCAGCCATCCAGGGACGTCCTCTGAGGAAGGCCGAGAACAAGGTGCCCATCCCGATTGTAAATGGCCAACTTGCTCACTTTCTAGACACTGGTGAAATGTGGTGTCTGAGCCAGCCTAAAATGCCTATCAGTGTTTTCTAACCAAACCTATAGACTTCGGTTAGTAGTAAAGGCCAGAGTTCTTACTTTACCAAAGCTGCCATCTGCAGAATAAACGGAAGAGTAACCACTCACCTATAGGCCAGGGATCCCGTCTGGCCTGGAAACACGGCCCGAGGCCCTAGTGCAGAGCGTGCATATATTTGGTGCTCAGTTAATAAGCATCACACACGTGGACGACTAGAGTTTACAAAAAAGACAGAGAAGGAAGGAGGGAAGCGAGAACAGTGAGGGGGAGAGGCGCGAGGAGGGGAGGCCCATGGAGAAGCTAGAGGGTTCCATAAGGTTCCTGGATTGCCCCAGCACGTTCTTACATGGAATTTGCTGGAACACTTTATACAAATATATCTGAGCCTTTTCCAAAGCTGATGACTTTGCATAAAGGGGCCAAGAGGGTAGGAAACACGGGGGCTGGGCCTCGCAGCCAGTTAATTTCTGACTTTCTGTGCCAGCAGGAGACCCAGATGACACTGCAGAAGGAACTCTTGTTTTGGTAACCCCTTGGTCTGCCTCCTGACTTTCTAGGCATGGACTCTCGGGCACGATGCGGAGTCACCGGGGGACGTGCGGGGCGGGGGAGGAGGCCCTTCCTCCCTCCGGGCATTTAGAGCCCGCTTCACCCAGCAGCTAACCAGAAAGACCTTGCCTTCCCTCCGCGCCTCCATTTTGGGGCTACTAATCTTTACTCAGTTTCTCTTTCTTTTCCAAAGCAAAATCCCCCTCCGTATTTCATTTGCTTGTGTGTCCATTTCCTCGAGCTACAGGACTGCCTTCCTGCTTGGAGTTTATGAAAGTCGCCCATTCTTCTTCTAAACTCTGTTGAACACTTCTTGGTAAATTCCAGGTTGTCCAAAGATAGAAGTGACCAAGGAAAAGTCAAGCAGATTATTTAATCTGAAAACCTACCCTTGAGTTTTGTTCTCAGAAGCTCCTAGTTCTGGAGAAAAGCAAGAGACAGGAGGGTTTAGCACTGGTCTGTGAGGCTCCGTGGGGCACCTGCGCGCTGAGCCGTGACCTGTCCCTCCGTGGGATGTCCCGGAGCGAGCGCAGCCATGGAGACCTCTGGACCCCAGGGCTGCCCACCCTCTACCTGCTGCACCTGCCCCCCAGCCCCTCCCTGACACCGCTAGGATGGGGGATTCCCTGCATGGGTTCCGCGCCCTCCAGCCCATGCGTGTGCACACTGCGAGGCCTGTGGGCGGAGGCAGAGGGACCTGGGGCTCCACCAGAGGGCAGGTCATTTCCTTGACTAGATTGTTAGGAGCAGACCATAGAGAGTCTCCCCGTCCTGCTGGCAGAATCTGAAAGCTCAGACCCTGTCCGCTGAAGACAGACCCGCAGGCCAGACAGCGACCTTACCTGAGTCCCCCCGGCCTGCTTGGCGCCCGCGTGACGTGGTGCCCGAGGCTGGAGGGCCCCGTACCGCAAACGCTAACCTCCCTGTGTCTGCCCGAGCCCCCCGACTCCTTCCTCGTGTCCATGGGGGATGTTGCCATTTGAAAGTAAAGCATCTTCAAAAACAGACTAGTCCTAGGACGCGGATGTCCTCACCCGTCAGCAGTCAGCCGCCATTGCTCTGTGCCTCGCAGGGAAGGTCCTCCCTCCAGCGCGAGGGGGGCCCTGGCGCCGGGAGCCGGGCTTGGCCTCTCCTGGGACGACCGCGAGCACGTGCCAGGAGCCCACAGGCTCTGTTCACAGAGCAGCGCATCCGTGAACTCCCAGAAGGAGGGGCCGCTTTATCTGCGTTTTATAGAAGAGGAAACTGAGGGTCCAAGTGGCCCTGACGCTTGCCCGAGGTCACACAGCTAGGGAGTGGAGAGCTAGGGCTCCGTGCAGGCCGCTGGGTGCCCGGGGCTGTGCCCTGGTGCGCGGCGGCAGGGACACGGCTTGCTGGCCGGACCTGCCCCCTCCCTCCTTCATGACCAGCCGAGATCCCGGGACCCCCAGCAGGGGCCACACACCCGTTGTCAGGGCACCCAAGCCGTGGCCAGGGGAGCTGGTTTCTGGTCATCCTGGCGAGAGCCTCATCCAGGCCAGAGAATTTGAAGCTTGTCTTTCTGCTTTAGAAAAGTATGGGCCTCAAAATTTTGCTAAGTGCCAAGCTCCATATCCTCCAGACATCCAGCAGAAGGGGGCAGATGTGAGGAGTCTGCACAGAGAAGCAGACAGGGACCCCCCAGCCCAGGAGGGGAGTGCCTCCTGGGGCTAAGAGCGGCCCCTGTGCTCCCTTCCTGCACACAGGTGGGCAAAGGCGGGTCACCTGGTTTTGCTGGACCTTGCCACTCTTGTCTTGAAAGCCACACGGTGGAGTGGGTCAGGAGTCTGATCTTTCCGTGAGAGCATTTGGGTGCACGTCTGCCCACGCATGGCAGCCTGGGCTGGGCCCCCACTGCGGCGTGGAGCACGGCCCTGGCTCCGCTGGCGGCCCCCCCCCCAGGGCCCCTCCCTGCCCCGCGGGCCCCCTGAGAGCTGTCTGGTCTCTTGCAGGGAGCCGAGGGGCAGAAGCCGGGACTTGGCTACGGAGGCAGAGCTCCAGCTCACAAGGGACTCAAGGGGGCCCATGACGCCCAGGGCACGCTTTCCAAAATCTTCAAACTGGTAAGGTGACCCTTCTCAATGCCAGGGATGCGCTGGGGGGTGTGGCAGGGGTGTTCCAGGCTTTCCACACTGTCCCTCTGGGGTTCACCTGCCAGGCTGGCTGGCTCAGGGGCCAGGACGTATCTGCAGGGGCCAGTCCAGGCTCCCTCGGGGACCTCGAGGACATGTGAGGGGTCCCACACGAGGCTCCCCCATGCTCTGGGGAGGCTGGGGTGGCGTGGGCGCCGACCTCATCTGGAAGCTCCCAGTGCCGAGGCCGCAGACTCCTGAGAAAAGGAACAGGAGCTGAGTGACCAAAAGGGGGAGATCGCTGGTCAGGCAGGCAGAGATCCCAGGGACCACACGGGGGTTGCCTGATACGCACACTGGAGTCACTGGTCCTGGGGCCTCTGTTAGGGCAGCTGGAAGGGGCGTGAGAAGATGCCGAGGGGCCTGGATGCTGCCCAGTCTCAGAGAGCCCCACCGCGGCCCATTCTTGGCTCTGATCAATCCCAAGCTCAGTTTCCCAGCATGGGGAGGGGCCTGTTTGGCCTCCGTTCATTCCCGGACCCTCTCGTGGGCCCCGGAGCTCACAGTAATTCCAGGGCTCACCCACAGCTCGGGGTAGGTGCCGTCCGCAGCCTGTAACTGCCTGGACGCAGGACGCCCGAGAGCCTCGGGCACAGGGCCGACCCATAAGCAGCTGCTGTCCCCGTGGGCAGAGGTCTCCAAAGAACACAGTGACAGGTCCGCTCCCCCGCGGCTGTGAGCCAGGCTGGCCGTGCCCACGGCCAGGGGCCAGAGGCTTCCCAGGAGCCCTGTCCATCTGCCATCATACTCGTTACCCTGGCAGGTGCTTGCTGAGCATCAGTGCATGCTCTTCGGGGAGGGGAGCGTGTCAAGAGCATGTTCTCGCGGTGGGGGACAGACATGGTTGAAATGAGTGCCACCAGCAAGAGAGGCTCCCCACACAGAGGGCCCCTGTGACCCTCCTGAGGGCTTTGTCACCCAGGTCCCATGACACCCAACAACTTAGGTGTTCACGCTGAAAGGCCAGCCGTGCGTCAAAATGGGGCTGGGCTTTCTCAGCCCCCCATCCAGGGCTTGGCGGCAGAGCCGAGGTCCCAGCAACAGCCCGCACTTGAGGGCTCACGGCCGGAAGGGGATCAGGGACAGGGATGCGCCCACCCCAGCGGGGCACGTGGCACCTCTGCGCAGCCCAGGACAGTCCCCAGGCTGACTTACAGCTCGAGGGATCACAGTTCATCGCTGCACAGGTGCTCGCACAGGCACACGGCCAGGGAGCACCATTGTCTGGGTCCACGTTCCCATGGACTTTCTCGTTAGAGTAACAGCCGAGCGAGCAGCTGTTCTTGTGACTCTGAATCCGCCCGAGGCCATCCGCTTCTTGGCTTCTTGGTGTGAGAGCCGATTCTAAGCCAGAGCCACGATGATTTGCAAGGTGCGCCAGTCAGCTCCCGTTCCAACCTAACGAACCATAATCGGGAAGACGGATGCCAGCCTGTAAAAGGCAGGGTTTGTGGGTTACGGCAGGAAAGGCATCAGAAAAGGCAAAAAGCCCCAGGATGCTCGCAGCACCCTGTCGAGAGAAAAATAACTCCTGAAGGATTTCATGTTTATCCTTCTTGGGTGAGGGATTGGCATCGCCATAGACAAAGGAAGATGAGGTGCCCAAGTAAGAGGGGACGTTAGTCTGGGCTTAGTTCCCAGATGGCACGCCGTGCACCCTGCCCCGCCGTGTCCATCGGCAGGTGTCCGGGCGCCACAGACAAACACATCGTGGATTCTTACTCCACGCGAAAGCTTCGTCATCTTGTGTCTTCAGGCCGGCGGGCACATTTTGGGGGAGGCATGCATTTCCATGGAAACTGAATGTTCTAGGGGTTTCTGGTCATGGATGAGAACAGGAGTGTCCGCTTCGCTCCACCTGCCCTCAGACCACCGGTTGGGGTCACAGTAGGCAACTTGATTTAACACTAAAAGGCTCTGCTGTGCGTGGCTTGGTGGTATCGCCCCAGAGATCGGGCAGCTGAAAGGCAGGACCCGGGCCTCCGGCGGGCTCCAGGTCACCCGGGCTCGGGCTCAGCCTTGGCCAGCCCTGCACGAGGCTCCACCCCAATCACCTTGATAGGAGGTCTTTAACCTGGGTGAGTGTGCTTTCTAACTGGCTTACTAACACATCAAGGTTTCACAGTTTATGGTGGAATAATTTGGTCTGTAACCCAAATAGTCATCATGGGGTCGTGTGTGTGGTGTGTCCCATGGTCGGGTTACTGGCAGGGTCGGCTCAGTGAGCACATGTGTGTGGAGGCCCCTGCCACGAGCCCAGATTCAGTGGTTGCTGGGCCCACATAGAGGTGAGGGGAGGCAGGACTGTGCTTTTGAGGAAGGTCAGTCCTATCCAGGAAAGGGCTTAAATCTGTGAAGTGAATGGTAATCAACAGGCGTGCTGACTCGTTTCATGTCTGGTCAAAAGCAGGCGTGATCCTCTCCTCAGTGGAAATTCTAAAGCAAATCTGAGTAAGGGGTATCAAATTCTACCCGCACATTCAAGTAACCGAGGTCATCATGATGTGTCTGCCCGATTCTGCACCGTGGCAATGAGACGGTGAGGATGAGGAACCTGTAGGAGCTCTGGGTCCAAACCCAGCAGTGCATTCAGAATAGTGATGTTTCCACGAGTGGCCCAGAACCTGGCCAGGCGGGCACCCGCATCTGACCCACCTGCGATGTCCCAGACCGTTTCTGGGCTCCCCCCGAGTCTTCATGCCCCCGAGCGTCCCAGGTGGGAACCCAGAGGTGTGCGGTGGTAAGGATTTCCTGCTGACGGGGTGACTCTGGGGACCGTGTCTCTGTGCCTGGGTCGCACATGCAAGCCTGGCCCCAGCCAGGGTGAGATGCTTGCAGGTCGGGCTGGCCAGCCCCGTCCCTGTGCAGCACGTTCATCGTGTGGGACGAACACAAGTGTGTGAGCACCATTTGTTTGTAATGGGTTCAATGTTTTCCTGCATTTCTGTTTGTACAAAGTGGTTTAGAAATTTTAAAGCTTCTATAGAGTTCAAGGGAAGCTCCGATTTATCAAATTTCAATTAATATGGCTTTCATTAGATTTTACTACATGAAATGTTCACGAACTGGCCGACCACGGGCATAGGGCTGAATGAGTCCGCAGGTGTGGTTACCATCATTGGAGAACAATCCCTGCAGAGGCGAGAAGGGTTCCAAGGAGGTGGGTGGGGACGGTGGGTCTCCCGGGATTTAAGGGGGCGCCATTACCCCGGACTGTCCGTCCCTGTGGGCTGGAAACTGGGTGAAGAGCCCTGCATTTCTCCCAGTCATTAGGGAACTGCATCGAGCTATTATCAGAGTTTCTCATTTCCAGATGCACAGCTGAGACAGTTTCCCAGCCGGGTGCGGAACTGGGGACGGAATGCAGGACTTCCCCGCAGGTCCCATTCCTCCCCTCCCCCAGACACGGCTTCAGGCCGACCTACTCCTAGTGAGGCCAGCTCGTCCGCGCGGCCAGAGAGGACTGTCCCCAGGGACAGCGTTGTGCAGCTCGGCTCTTGCCCGGGGGACATGGCGGCGGCCGTGCTCCCCCGCACCACCATCTCCCCAAAGATGAAGCTGTCCCTGTCGTCGTGTGTAGACGGTTTCCCTCTGTGACCCTGGAATCTCTAGAAACAAAGTACCCATTCACAGCAGCTGGGCGTTCCGCCCCCAGAAGGGCAGCGCGAGACGTGGGTCCTGGGAATGAGGGTCCGCGAGCCTCCCCGAGGGTCCCTGAAAACTGGATCAGCACTTGCTCGTGTTGTGAGAAATGGAATCAGAGCCTCAGCAGACCCAGATGAGGGGGTTCGCACCAGCAGCCCCACAGGCGGGACCCTGGCGCGAGGTCGGATGCCGCGGATGCCAAGGCTGCCCGTGCACGTCGCCTAACTCTGTGTTTCCTTTCCTCAGGGAGGAAGAGATAGTCGTTCTGGATCACCCATGGCGAGACGCTGAAGCCCTACCTTGTGGTCCCAGAAACCTGTCCTCAGCTTCTTAATATAACTGCCTTAAGATTTTAATACCGTCCACATCCACTCCCTACTTGTAGCAAACACCCTCCCGCCTAATGCCCATTGAGTTGTGCACATGGTGGGGTCAGGCCCACCGCACCTGCTGCAGCTTCTGGCCATCAGCTAAATGGAGGGAACACAGACAAAATATTAAGCAGTTACTTGGTGTCTGAAGCGAGTGCGTCCTCGGAGCTCCCTCCACCGCGGCGCGGCCCCAGGCTCGGGGCGCCGGTGCGCGGACACACCTCCGAGTTCACCCTCCTCCCTCCTTGGACTTGCTTTGCTGACCCGGCATCCCTCGGCTTCGTGGCGCTGCCGTGGACGCTGCCGTGGACACAGGGACATGTGCAGGGCGGTGAGGACTGTTGATCCGAGCTTCCTTTGGTTGCTTTCCCCGCCCCTTGCTCACCTCCTAACACACACTTACTCTCCCTCCAGGATGAGGCAGTCGGGAGCGGCGCGGGGGGCTTTCGGTACGTGAAGTGCGGGCGGGCAGCGGTGAAGAGTCCCGTGGGGTGGGCGCGGAGGGGGCGCCTGCCCTCTGCAGGCGGCGGCCCACCCCACGCGGTTAGCGGAATTCGGGCGCGGCAGAGAGGGGACCGGGAGGCAAGGCTGGGCTGGGCCACGGCCCCAACAGGAAACAGGATCTTCTTGGAAATGAGGTGAGGTACGCGGGAGCCAGAGCGGCTTCTGCCAACAGCCTGTTCCCCCAGAGCCCAGCAGAGGTCCGGGGAGACGCTCGTCTCAGAGCGGGACTGGAGGAGTGTTCTGGGTGGCCTCACGGCGTCACCCTGGTCGCTGCGGGAGGTGACCAGCGGTGCGCTTCCCACGGCAGTGCACACTGCAATACTAACCCTCGGTGGACAGATAACCTTCCGTCCGCTTGCATCCTAGACGCGGACGCGCATAGCGAATAGGCTTCGGAGGGCCCGCTTCCCGAATCACTGAGCTGGACGTCGTGGGGGCCGGGCCTGGCCGGCCCTGGGAGCAGAGACGGGCTCCTCTGAATCATGTCTTTTCTAATGAGCTGACCTTTCCTGTGCCCCCCTTGTAACATACTGATCCTGCCTTTTGGTTTTAGCGTATGTCTTAGAGGCCCTCCAAGGAGCCCCCACCAGCATCGTCCTCCCTTAGAAGGCACACAGGAATAGTCAACGTGTCAACATAATCCCGTCCTAATTCCGATGTCCGGTGGGGGTTTAATATAATGTCTATTAATCTATAGCCTCAAGGATGAGAGGGTTACAGGGGAACAAGGAACAAAATTTCAGAAACAAAACCTCCAAACTGCGTGACACACACACACACTCTACATCTCTGAGCCGACCGCTGGCCGAGTGATCTCCACGCGGGGCTACGCCCAGACAGCATGCGCTGAGATGGGCGCTCGTGGGAAGTACACACTGTCCTTGAATATTGAAATAAAATAATAAACTTTTAATGATACTTGCATGGTGTCTTCTTTTATCTTTGCTCTGGGCTGCAGAATGTGAGCCCCAGCAGAGCGAAGGTGAAAGGCCATGTCTTGGGGGTGACGCGGTGTGGGCTGTGCTGCGCGGCCTGGGCCGCCAGCACGTGCCGGCTGAGCAGGTGCATTACCCCCGGGGGCCTCCGCATTAGTAAGAGAGGATGGAACACAGGTCACGGCTAGGGCACGGATTCGCTAACTCACAGGAGAATTTTCAACTTATCTTTCAACAATCTATTACCTTAACCAAACACCTGTTAACGTGAGCTGAAGAAACTCTGGGAAACTACCTTTTGCCACACTAAGGCATCGACAATAATGGGGGATTTGGGAAATTCTGTGTGTGTCGTTGTTCGCGGTTACAAGAATTCTGTTTCAAAAAGATAAGCCGAAATCTTTGTTTTGTCTTGCTTTTAACTAAAGTCCTGGTTCCCTTCCGTCTCGGCAGCAGCCGTGAGAGACTGTCTGCCCTTGTGAGCGTAAGGAGGGCAGCCCCCGTGCTGGGACGGTCCTGGGATGACACGAGCCTATTGTCTGGGGCCCCCAGACCTGTGTTGTGTGCATCCACCCCAATGCCAACGCCAGGGGAGCCTGCCCTGCTCGCCGGGCACCAGCCCCTCCCCTGCTCTTTGCCCCCCAAACCCTTCAACCAATGAATCTGGAAAATCATGCACAGAGAGTCACATTTTTTTTTAAAGATTTTCTTTCTTCTTTTTCTTTTCTTTTCTTCCTTTCTTTCTTTCTTTCTTTCTTTCTTTTTCTTTCTTTCTTCCTTCCTTCCTTTCCTTTCTTTTTCTCTTTCTTTCTTCCTTCCTTCCTTTCCTTTCTTTCTTTCTTTTTCTCTTTCTTTCTTTCTGTCCTTTCTTCTTGTCAGAGGGAGAGCGAGCACAAGCAGGGGGAGAGGCAGAGGGAGAAGCAGGCTCCCCGCTGAGCAGAGAGCCCAATGTGGGGCTCGATCCCGGGACCCTGAGATCACCACCTGAGCCGAAGGCAGACACTTCACTGACTGAGCCACCCAGGGGCCCCGAGAGTCACATTTTTAAAATAGTCTTTTAGTTGGCAGGTCTCTTTTAATGTTACGTGTACAGGACGCACATGAAACGGTAAACCAAGGGTAAACCTAGAGTAACACAGCAACTCTCATGGTAACTCAACACTCGGATACATATTTCAAAGTAAAACAAGACAGAACAGGAGCTGAACCTCGGAACGCGCGTTCTCGCCGAACACACACCTAGGAGGTCGGGCACCACGCTCGAGAAGGGGCTTCGGGAACCCCAGCCCCAAGCAGAGCCGAGATGTCACGAGGGGCAAGGGAGGCACAGCAGGGACTCCCCATCACAGCAGAGAGCCACGCGGCCACAGTCTCCGGCCCCCACGCCATTCAGTGTAGACGGGGACCCGGGGATCGTGGGTCACCGCCGTCGGGGCTCTAGGCCCATGTGGCTGGTGGCGGAGCGTGAGCCCCCAGATGGGTGGACGCCGCGGGCAGAGCAGACAGGTTGGAGGACAGAGGCTCTATTGGAGGGCGCAGACCCGGGGCCGGGTTAGCGGGGCGTGGAGAGGACACGGCGTCGGGAGACGAGGTGCCACAGGGCACGCCAGCTCTGTAAGTTGGGGTGGGGCTCCCCCTGGACTGGGTTTGTGGAAAGAGAGCACGGGGACCATGGGGACAGTTCTCGGGTGGAATGAAGGACAGGAGCTCAGCTGCCGACTCATGGTGAGGTGGTGCTGTTGGGGGGCCCGGAAGGCCGTGCCGGGGGCGAGGAGCTCCGATTCCGGGCACGCAGCCCCCTGCCGGGCCGCCAGGTCCGAGGCCGGGGCGCAGCTCCTCGGCTCGTCGCGTGCCCTCATGCACCCTTCCCTCCGTGTGCCACATGCCTGTCACCTCCTCTCCTGAGGACCTCACCCCGCAGCCTCGTGTGCGGCGGGATTGCTCCCCAGTGTCCTGCCTCCAGATACAGCCCGGTGGGGAGTGAGGGCCTGGGCGCGGGGCCATGCAGGGCGGGCGCGCCTCCCAGGACAGAGCTGTGTATCCTTCTCACGCGGGAACGCTACGTCCTGCGCCCCCGTCTGGCCCGATGCTGGACCTAAGCCCAGGCCTGCGCAGGAAGCCACTCTTCTCCCCTTTCCCAGAGCGCTGATAGCCCATTTCCTCTCGTCATTTCTCTGCTGTAAGTAGTCACCGCGGTCCGCAGCAAGGGGACACGGAGGCAGTTGGCCACGCGCAGTCCGTGAAGTCCGTGTCGCAGGTGAGCCATCGGGCGCCAGCGTAAGCCACGGAACAGCCATCCTTGAAGTGGGAGTGGAACCACGGGAGGTCGTCCATGGCCTACTCTCCGAGAAACATGTGGGTTCCATGAGCAGGCTCTGAGGCCACTCGTATGTTGGTGGCAGAGTGAGGGCTTCTCACCTCCGCTTCCCACCCTGTGGGACGACGTGAGGTTAGCACCCGATTCCCATGGCACCTGGAATGCATTAATGGGCAAGACCCAAGCGTGCCAGTAAGATGGCGGACCACGTCCAGTGCTGGCCAGGGGGCTCCCAGCCCAGTCCAGTGCCAGCCTCTGACTTAAGTCAATGAGGGCAGATCCAGACCCAAGTGTAGACACAGGGACAGGCCACGGGCTCCCGTGGCTGCCGAGGGCAGACAGACACCAGGGGTCTGGTGGGACAGGGATGCCTCTTCCCACGCCAGCCGGGCCTGGGTCTGTGCACCCCTGGGAATGGTTAGCCAGCCGTCCTGGGCCCCCGCCCACACCTCCTGGATCAGAATCTGCTTTCTGAAAAGGCACCCGGGGGTGTTTGCCCCTTGAGGACGCGCCCCAGCCTCCAGCGGCGAGCCACCTGCCTGCCTGCCTGACCACGAACGCGGCAGAAGCAACTCAGATAATGAAAGCCACGGCCACAGAGTTGGGCCCGGAGCATCCTCATCTCCTCGGGGACATAACTTGGCAAGCAGACGGCAGAGAGAGGAGCAAGTCCAGGCTATGGCGAGGGCAGCGGACGAAGCAGGGGCCCCGCGATGCTCCGTGGTGACCGTGGCTATTCTAACAGGCAGCTCTGTCCTTTCCTGCGCCGGGAGGGCAGGTGCGGCCGGGGCCGGTCTTCGACGAGGGCAGACCCCGGCTGGGGCCGGAGCAGCGGGGACGCGGGAGGGCCGGAGCGTGGGTGAGGGGCCCCGGCCAGCAGGCGTGAGCGCGCCCTCCCCCCGCACGTCCCCGCTCTGACTCCCGCGTGGGTCTTGGCTTCTGGGCGCTGCTCTCCACGAAGGGGAACCAGGTCCTTGGGAAAACGGCTGGCTCCGGGGCGGAGACACAGAAAGAGCGCGATCTGCCGCACCAGCAGCGAGAACGGGCTCCAAGAACAACGTGGCCGCACCACAAGGGCTCGCAGCTGCCTCAAGGGGCCTGTACTGGTCAGATCTGGGGGTATCTGGGCATCAGGGTGGAGCCCAACAGACTGCAGCCCGTGCAACAGGACAGGAACCCACAAGTCCGCACCAACACGAACACAGGGATGAGCCAAGGAGGGAGTTCCTCACAGAGGAAGGCCGGCAGTAAATGTGGAAGAAACAGCGACCAGAAACCCGGGGCCAGGCCGGGGCTGCACGTGGCCGGACCCCATGGCCGCACGCTTCCTGGTCCCGCACAAACGCCCACTGCCTCGAGGAGAAGTGACTACACTGAGGAAAGCCCGCATCGGCGCCGCCGACAACGGGACAATCGCACACGACGCGTCCCCTTGCTTGAGACGCACCCGGAACATAGCGTCACGTCTGCGAGATGCTGACCGAAGACGCATCACGAAGAAACCCTGGAGGAAAAACTGCGGGACTTTCTGCTGCACGACTGGCCCGTGGTTTTCCGGAACGTCCCAGGAACGGGGCCACGGGCCACGAGGGCGTCCGTTAGAGCGGAGCGGGGACTGTGCCCGCCCCGGGCAGTGCCTGAACGGGGTCCGGTGGAGCGTACACAAAGCCTTCTGCGCCCTCTGCCTGCACTTGATGTGAACCTGAAGCTGCCTCAGAAACACAGGGTTACACGGAAAGGAGAAGGACGCTGGGTTGTTGAACTCGAGGAGGACAATTCAGAGAGCATCAGGAATGTTCCGAGCAGAGGGTCTTGGTGCAGACGGCCAGCTGCCGTCCCTCTTCATCCGCAACGATGACGAAGTTGGCTGACGTCAATCAAGATGAGCTGCGTCGCGCTAATTGTCGGCATCCCTTCCCACACAGCTTGGTTCCCAGGGTAACCGAGGATCACTTTGCTCTGATAGCGAAGGGCTGTGGGACCACCTCCCCCGACTGATCCAGAATCGTGGGATCGGGGAGACACATTTTTCATTTTTCACTGTTTCCTTAGGGACTGGAAAGCTTTGAGGCTTTATAACAAGAGCTCCCCTGCGATGGGAACAGCAGTGCGGAGGGTGTGGAGGAAATCAGCCCCTGACATCCGTGACCAAGTTCCCACCCGCAGAGTAAGCTGAGCCGGGGCATTTCGAGGCCTCAAAGGGAACTGACCGCGGATTGCCGGCAGCCCGAGGCCGCTGAGCTTCTCGCCGACCCGCCGGCTCCCAAGAAGCCCGTTTCCTGGGCCCTGGCAGAGGGTCCTGACAAAGGGGATTATTAGTCACCGCACTGGGATATTCCCAATCCTGAGTCCCACAGGGCGAGCCAGAGCGGGCCAGGCGATGCCCACGGCACAGGGTCGGGTTGCAGGAGACGAACCAGAGCTTAGGGACGCCTGCGGCTTTTATAAAAGGCAGCAAGCTGAGCTGGCCTCAGAGGGAGACGCACTGTGATTATGCTGGTCAGTGAACAAGCCTCGCTTTGCTCTGGAGGAAGATGCTGTCTCCCGAGGCCGGGTCCTGTACACACAGCCTTGAAGAGACCCCGGATCAAAGGCAGACAGCGCTCTGCTCGCAAGCCATGCAGACGCGAGACACGGATGGAGGGCCGCGTCCCAGCATCCCAGCTCAGTGGCTGAGAATACGAGCGGAAGGGAGGGATTTAATCGACTCATTTCATAGACAAGGGGACAGGCCCAGAGAAGTTAACTGAGTGGCCCACCGACAGCCAGCCCGCGGCGCCAGGGCTGGCCTGTCCTGAGGTCCCAAGTCACCCCACCCCTCGGCTTTGCTGGTGCACAGGATGCTTTGCAAACTCATGCCTTTGCGTTTATATATGAATACTCTTCCATCATCAGAGAGCCAAGCAGGCCAGAAAAGCCCATCTGGAGAAGCACTGTAAATAGTTGAGGCAATCCTCTGTAAAGAAAGTGTTTCCATAATCTGATCATTGTGTTTGAAAACCCACCCACCATATTTTAAAAGTTATTAGAGCAATGTTCCTCCTACAAACAAGCAACAGACATAGTGAAACAATTTCTTACCATTCCCTCCGAGCAAAGTGCAGGAAAAAAAAAAAAAAAAAATCATTTGAACTAGTTCAGTCCAAAATTGTATGGCGTCCCTTCTTCTGTGCTAGGAATAAGGTGGACAAAGGACAAAAGATACCCTTCACTTGTTATTTCAACAGGATAACATTCCATATATTTTGAACTTCTGAAAGTTTGGAAATATGTCTCTAAAGAGGATTAGATGCTATAATATAAACGAACTCCAATGGTATTTCTGGGGAAGTCCAATGTCCCACATGTCTCATGAACAGACACACTGATACTGGGATCGATTTTCATTTCATTGCAAGTCATTCTCAAATAACTTATAAGTAAGAGGAAATGGACAATTATCCCCAAGAATAGAAAATAAGACATTCTCACACTCTTCAAACCCAACGGATCTCAATTTATTGCAAATTCAGCATCGTTGCTTTGGGTTAAGCTTTGCTGAAAATATTACCTACAGAAAACATCCATCTTTAAACAGTTATAACTCACCCCAAGCCCAAATAAGTAAATATACAGGACTTTTAAAATAATACAAGAACTATTTTTATTATTCTTAAAGCCAGCTCGGTGGCTTTTGGCATAACTATCCATTTCTAATACAAAATTGGATTAAAGAAATATCATCCAATGTATAAATAGACCATGAAACGATTTTGAAGATAAAAAAAGAATTCTTTTGTAAATTAAAAAAAATGATTTTAAAAGTTCTCTTTAGTGGTGAATCGAGAATGAATCACTATGTCACTGTAGAATCTGTCAAATAGATTAGAAATCTTGATTTAATGCAAAAGTCTTCATGCCGTAAAGCATTACGCATAAAAAAGATTAAATAGCAAAATCATTTATGATTATTGCCTATTGCTCCTGCCACTTAATCTTTATTTTCAGTACTTTAAATACTTTACTCACCATCTGTATGAGAAACTACCATGGCGCAGGTCTGTGAAGGGCGGGCGCCTGAGACCGCGAGCCCGCGCTCATCTGTGGGTGTGCGTGCCCGAGGGAGGAGGCCGGTTCACCCCGGGTCAACGCTGACAAGGAGGACAGTTGGCTTACAAACCTTATCCAGGCAAAGAGAACATCTTAACTGGAGATACGCAGGGCTTCTAACCTTACAAAAGTGCTGCCTGCCCCCACTTTTTAATCAGTAAAGATGCAACTAGGTTTTAAAAATGCTAATTTTGGAGGCACCTGGGTGGCTCAGTCGTTAGGCGTCTGCCTTCGGCTCAGGTCATGGTCCCAGGGTCCTGGGATAGAGCCCCGCATCGGGCTCCCTGCTCCGCGGGAAGCCTGCTTCTCCCTCTCCCACTCCCCCTGCTTGTGTTCCCTCTCTCGCTGTGTCTCTGTCAAATAAATAAATAGAATCTTTTTTAAAAAATGCTAATTTTTATCAGAATAAGGTAAAGATACAGAGGCCCCAAATGTGAATGTAAGCACTTTTGAAATTCTATTCTAAAAAACCAAAACACCGATGTTGCGTGAATAGAGATTAAGTGGCAAAAAGAGAAGAAATCTAGACGACTACAAAGTGCCAATTATATACTTTCATCTCTGCCTCACTTTATATGATAGATTTGAGAAAAAGAATAGATTAGCAATGATCGACCCTTAGATTAATTTTGTTGGTGGGGAGGGCACAATATTGACTTTGAAATAAACTTCTGGGAAAAAAAAACAGGCAAAAAGCAGGCAGCAGAGGTCTCTAAAAATAATATCCAGAAAGTAGTCCTATATACCTTACATATTGTCCTAAAAAGATGTTACTTACATAGATCTGAGTGATCACTTAATGTTAAAAATGTGTATCTTCACGAGTTACACATATTTCTCGGCAGAGAGGAAGCTCCGTGGGAAGAGCAGAGATCTACTTACACTTAGAAAAAATCCGGTACCTGTACTGACGAACGCATTTCTCGCACGTAAATGTGACCGGAGCGTTCAGAAGAGACCAGAGAAGCCCGGGTGTGCTCGTGAGGCTCGGACTCACACTCCCTCCCGAGCAGCAGCGCGCAGCGGAGCGCGGCACACGGAGCTACGGACACGCCGCCGCGCTGCACTTGGACGAAGGAGACAGCCGACAGAACAGCAGGACTCACTCACGGGGACTGAGCCTCCCGGCCGCCGGCACCACCTCGTCAGAGGCTAACGAGCAGCCCGACGGGCCTCGCGCCTCTGCTCCTCGAGGGGTCTCCCGCGTCCACCCCTGTCCATGCGCCAAAGGATCAGTGGGGGCACCGGGGAGCTCAGGGTGGGGGCGTCTGCCGTTACATCTCTGAAGAACGTTTTTATGGTCATCGATCGCCGTTCTGGGGAAACAGGACGGCTCGTGCGTTCTCCAGTGGCCCAGACCCCCGCTACCTCAGCATCACGAGAACTCTACCCGGGTTTTAGGTTGGGTGTGTGTGCAAAGGCAGCTCATCCCCTCAGCTCCCGGGAATGCTTCCCGGGCAGCTCACCACCAAAGTGGGTTAAAGACAGTCGGGAACGTTCGAGGGGCATCGCTCACGAGGGCCAATCACGCAGGCGACTGAGAACAGGAATGAGGCTTGTAGCTCATAGGGACGGCGTGCCTGTCGGTGACCCGTATCCTGACTTTTTAAGTTCGAAGCTCTTCAGATAGACCTTGCAAGGGCTAGTTTTCATTGTCTGGACTTCACGGAGGCAAAGGAAAATACCATTAAAGTTCTGCTCTGTTAAAAAATTCTATGAACTTGAAATTAATTCATATGCCAAACTATTATAAATATTTTAAAAGAAAAAATTAATCACACTTCCTAACTTCATTTTTTATTTATTGTTATTCCAAAGCAGATATGCTAAGATGAGATATTTCTAAAAATACAGTTATCTGTTCTCAAAACCCTGGTTATGCAGGAGGCTCGAAATCCCGTCAGAAGACATTTATCACCAGTAAAATATAAAGATCAACCTGTACTCCACCAAAGGTTCAAGTGAAATTATGTCTTTACAAAACCTTGTATCTTCAAGGAATGTTTTGCAAAGAAGCAGCTCTTATAATTAGGAAGTAAATAAAAATAATATATTAATGTCTTGTGTTTGCCTGCTAATAGTTAATAAATTGAGAAAACTCAAAAAATGAATCACTGATAGATCTTTTTTTCTTTTTCTTTGACGAAAATAAAAGTAGGCTTTAGAGTCACCTGGTAAACCCTTACATAAACAGGCGGTTCACCAACAGTTCGCTGAACTATGCTTTCTGTACAATTAGGAATTAAATAAACCCCTTTTAGAGACTTGTCCTGAGAGATGACATTTAATGCTACAACCAAAATAAATAACCTAGCAAGAACAAATTTTTTTAAATTCCAATAATTTCAACTTTGGAGATATCTGTTCACCAAAATTAATCAACATTTCTAAAATATTTTAATACAAAATTATAAAAGAAAAGTGCATTAAAAGCAGAATCTTTAAAACTCTGGCACAATTACAATTATTCGGAATATATGGACTACAGCCACACACTGACATTCAGGGAAAACCTCAGAATATGTAATAGGTCCAGTATCACAAGAGTAAGTCAAATAAGGCTTTTTTTTTTCCTTAAAAAAATATACAATACACAAAGCAGTTTGAAAAAAAAAGTAATATTATTTAACAGTTTTCTGACTTAAATATTTTCACATAACAAAAGTTTTTATATCATCAATATTACTTATGTACATATGCCAAAGAGTGAACAACAACAAAAATCAAAAGATGCCCTTTGAAAAAATAACAGTGAAAATGTCTCTTTCTTCACGAATCTGAAATGAGCTCCTCTCTTAATATACAAAGTCCATACAATATTTATAATAAAGCTGCTCTCTTCTGAAACCAGGGAGGCCATGAGACAAAATAAAGGCAATTATTTTTCAGGAAAAAAACAAAAGCAAAACAACCCCACCTTTATGTTACAATGAAAAAGATACCCATTTATTCCTATAATGAATACAATACTGATCTGAAGTGCTCGTGGGGAGGTCAGAACTCTGATGCGCTCTCTCTGTAATCGGGACGAGTGCTTCTATTTACAAAATATACTGTTCAGCCACACAGAGGCCCATATATCTGTCTATGTACATACGTATTTATATATAGAACATATAAATAATTCTGAAGGAGAAACTCACATGAAGTAAAGAACTTTCCGTCTTTGGAATGCTGTAGGAGCAACGCACACTCTGCCCCGGCTCGGGGTGGGATTTGGTTTGGGACGTGTTCAATGTGGCACCATTGATGATAGTAAAGAGTTCCCTGAAATAAACAACACACCTGCCTATGCATGAAGAGAGGAACACGGGGCTTGTTCGGGGTGTTACCTCTAACCTACGAACACGCCGCTTCGTGGCTGGGGTGGGACGGGGCCACGGTTCCTTTACTCCGAGGACACAGTTCTGCTCTCACCTGCTTGCGACGTATGGCTTGTGCTTTCTGCAATCATCTAACCCACGGACCTGAAGGTGGACTTAGGAAGCAAGTGCGGCCCCGCGCCCCATCCTGTGAGGACGCCTTCATCCTCATTTGTGCCCCCCTCCCCCATTTATGCCCCGACGCTGCAGTCTTGTAGCTAATGGTTCGAGAATCGTAATGCAGAGAGAATGGTCCAGCCACCTCTCCAGGTATTCTAGTAACTTATGGTAGACTAAAAAGAGTCAATTTCTAATTTTAAAATGCACAGAGAAAGAAAATGGAAAACACTTCCCTGTGTGTTCTAACATTTTTCTGAACTTCATGCACCGATTTTATGTTTGTTTTATGAGCTATGCTTCTTACAACAGAAAGCATGAAGGAAAATCTTACTTTCTCCACGTTACCTTCTGTCTTTGCTAATACAAAGAGGTCACACTACAATGACAGTAAGATCCAGTTAACGTCTTTGTAACTAGATGCACTGGCCGCCGAGGGGAAGGTAGAACTGCCCTAGTGTAGTACCTGAGTTCAGTGATTTGTAGACAAATGACAACGACGCGTTCACACTGCTCCTGGTTGTTTCCTATCAGTCTCTGAAGACAATGATTCTTGAGATAATTTTATAGCTAAAAAACTAGCGTGGTAACATTTTTAACACCTGAAGCCTCAAAACAGAAATTCCAAGTGCTCCGTTCTTCGCAACATTTAACTTCGGAAACGGCCTCCGAGGAGGGGACAGGCCGCGTCAGAACACATTGGCCAAGGCCTGCCACTCGCTCGCGGACTCCTGCACCACCTCCTCCAGGTGGAGGGTCCGGCTCAGCTCCTCGGCGCCGTGCTCCTGCTGGACCACGGGCTCCGGCAGACTTCCTGCGGACGGACGGACAAAGAGCAGGCAGAGTCTCAGACACTCAGCGGCACACAGGGATTCACGGGGAGATAAAGACAATTTACATCGAGACAAGAAACTGCTAAATTGATTTGCTTTCCACCCCAAAGGAAAAAGACTAACTTGAGGGACAGGTTAACTACGTCGTGGCAATTGCTGTTTTTGAACGTGAATAAACACAGCCCTTGTTTCGGATGCTCACGGCCTAACGGTTATGTCAACAAGAGGTCAGCGATAAGCGATCAATCATGAACAAGAGCAACACGACACGCATGAATTCCTAACAGAAAGAAAAGCAAGAAGCACTAGAAGGGAGATGTGAGGGCCAAGGGCCGCGGGGTACGCAGCGCCCCGGTCCGTCCCCAGCCGCTCGGCCGCGGCCTGTGAAGGCCCGTCTCCCTCGCACACCACACTGCCCCGAACAACTCACGGCTCCAGACCCCGGCACCGCACGGGCCCCGCGCACCACAGGGCCGGCGCCCCCCGCGCCCCCACCAGCCCTTCCTCGTGAAGACCGCGCGGCCCCAGGGGACGGAAGGGAGACGCGCCATGGCCAGCCGCCTGCTCGCCCCTCGGCCGGCAGCCGCGTTAGAGTCCGCACGGAGCGGACACGCTCGCCCCGCACCCGCCCGCGCCGGGGGGTCCGGGTGCACCGGGATCCGGCTGGGACCCCGGCGAGGGGCCGCCGTCTTACCCGTGTAGCTGTGCGCCCGCTTCATGTGGAGCTTCATGTTGCTCTTCTGGGTGAAGCCCATGATGCAGTAGTCACACTTGTAGGGCCTCTCGCCCGTGTGCTTCTTCATGTGCACCTGCAGGGCGCTCTTCTGGTTGAAGGCTTTCTCACACAGAGTGCAGCGGAACGGCCGCTCTCCTGAGGGGAGACAGCGTCGTGTCAGCGTCCCATCAGCGTCTCTCGCGGGCCCGCACTTGACCAAGCGCTCGGAAGAACGTACCCGAGTTTCCCGGCCCTCCCACCCCTCAGACTGCTAACTCACAGCTGTCTAGCAACTCTGCCCCATGGTGAGGCACGGAACAAAACTTTAATCAAAAGCTACTCAAACTCCTAGAAGCATCCAGAAATAGAAGCAGAGCACATATGGTTTAAACAAAGTGTTCCGAATACATTTGGGGCAGTAAAGCAAAATGACACTAAGTACATGAGAATGTCAAATCCACTTAATTAAAAGTATAATTTACCCAATATTTTTTTAAATGTCATTTTAATTGCTTTGACGTTAATACAGAAACTGCAAGATGGGAGGGAAGTTGGCACGTTGACTCCTGCTGGAAGCCTGGCTCGGCCTGAGCCCACAGTCCTGCCTCCTCACTGTCCCTGACTCTGCCCCACACACTCGTCCGCTGCCAGGCCCCCAGGGGCACAAGCCCTTCCCCTGGGCCTAGAAGGTTCTTTCCCATCGGCACGGCTGCCTCGTCAGGCGTCCGCCCCCTTTCCCTGCGTGGCCTCCCTAGACCACGTGTCGGCATGAAGCCCCACGTGCTTCCCCCAGTAGCACCTGCTCGGCATCCTCCCCAGGTGTCACCCTCCATCACTCCAAGTCTGTCCCTCCCACCCAGTGGCCAAGACACAGGAGGGCTTACCACCGCTCCCCATGCCGGCCCGAAGCTTTCCGGCTCTAATCCCCGGGACTGGCAATGGGAGGACGTCACACACCCGAAGGACAAGGATGTCGCAGAGGTGGTTCCGACGCGAGTCAGGCGACTCGGGCTGAGTCACAAGGATATTACCCTGGCGGGCCACACACACCCTTCAAAGCAGAGGCAGAAGGGGCGCTGCAGGGACCAGAGGCTGCACAGGGGCCGCGGCTGGTCTGAAGGCGCCGTGCACACTGCGGGGGGAGCACCCAGCCAGCAGAAGCAGGGCCCACAGCAATATGCCCTCAGCGGGTTTCTCCAAACCTTCGGAAGCACCTAGCTCGTGCTAACAGGCAAACGGTAGTCTCTATCCCTTAAAACCATGGTTTTGAGTAAATATGTTATAAGTACAGCATCGTCGTCTGTCTTTCCCTCAAAAGCTGTTTGCTGAACACCTGCTCGGAGCCAGGTCTGTGTCGACAAGCAGGGATGTCACTGAGAACACCGAGCCCGAGGGCCAGGATGGACGCTGATGGGGAGCACCTGCTGATAATACAAGGAGGTCCGCGGGCCAGCCAGGGGCACTGGGGGGCATAGAGGCCTCCTGGGGAGGGGTGTCCAAGCTGACACCTGCAGGCAAATCAGAGACGGCCAGGCAAAGGATGACGGGCTGGGCAGAGGGGACCAGCAGAGAGGACGCTCAGGGAGCAGAGTCGGGACTCCAGGTGGCGAGGTGTGTGGGTCCCCGAGGCCTCCCACGGCCGGGTGCCGCAGGACGAGGCTGTGCAGCAGCGGGTGAGATGGCTTACAGGACACCAGGGTCCCACCTGCAGCTGCTCAGAGGGGAACGAGAGGGTCCCGTCTGCCACACTCCCAGGGCTTCCGTCAGGCTCTGTGCGAACACGGGGCTGCCCGCCAGAGCGGGAGGCAGGTCCCGCAGTCGGTCCTGAAAGGACAGGCCTCAGCAGACAGGGCCCTGGGGCGGTGGTGTTTCCGCGTGAGCCACAGCGGGGTGGCAGGGGCGGAGGGTGCAAGTGAGTTGTCAGGGAGATGGGCCAAGAGGCAGGGAGATGGGGGTTTGTCTCGGTGTTGTTGGTTTTTCCTGAGACATCAGGCCTGAGCAGGTTTAGGAGGTGACAGGAAGTCAGCAAAGAGCAGTCTGAAGACATAAGAGGAGGAGAGAGAATGGCATCCCCCGCAGTAGGAGCAGAGGGAGCCCGGAGGTGGGGGCGGGGCGACCCCGATGCAGGCAAGGTCCCCGGAGGCCACGGCAGCCCTTAACAGTTCTACATCCCACGGTCGCCAAGGAAACCGCAAAATCTCTTACTTGAAAAGTTAGCATGATAAACTGATGAAAAATGAAGGAAAGAACAGAATATGCGGCCCTGGCTTTATAAATAACGGCTTACGTTGTAAATGAGTATTTACACGTTGAGTCTCACTTTCTCGCTGGCCTCCAGAACCCGCCCTGGAAGCGCGCGGCTCGCGGTTACCTGTGTGGATGCGGCTGTGCCGCTCCAGCTGGCTGGGCTTGGCGAACGCCTTCTCACAGGTGTCACATTTAAACACTCTGGGCTTCTGGGAGCTTAGCGAAGGGCCAGCCTGGTGAGTCTGCATGTGCTCCTGTTACAGACCACACACAGAGAGGAAGACACACTTAAGATCGCGGGGGGGCTCTCCAGACCTGCAACACGACCGCGGGGGCCCATGTGAGCAGCAAGGACAAGCGGAGGCCAATCTGGGACGAGCGCCCCCGGGGACTCAGTGGGGGTGGGGGGTGGCCCCCCGGACACCCGCAGGTACCAGCTGTGTGGCCTCTGCCCTCCCTCTGCCGATGACCTGGACGGTTTTTAGGAACCCTGGTCACTATTTGGTAGGCTGTTCCTCGACTGAGAACTGTCTGAAGCGTTTCTCATGACAGACTGGGGCTGCGGGATGGGCGAAGGAGGTCACGTGCAGCTGCCAGAGAACACGGCAGAGGAAGAGCCGAGGCACACAAACGAGCTGTGGGTCTGAAGGGCAGACATCCGGGCTCCCCGTGCGGCAGAAGGCTGGATCCACGGCGGGCTAACTAGTGGTCAGATGAGGCTGCGTCTGCTAACGAGGAGCGCTGGCCGGCAGTCGCGGGGCCAGGCCCATGCTCCCCACTGTGGCATGTCACCTGACCGCGGCCCTGGAAATCACTTCCCAGAGCCCTTCCTCCTCCTATCCCCTACTGTGTGCATGTCCCAGCGTTTACCCAGCCCCTCTCCCGGCATGCGAACCCCATTCTCAAAGTGGGTGCAGAGCCGGGTGCCGAGGAGCCCCTGTTCCCCTGCAGAAAGCCGTGCCAAGTGCGGGCCCCCAGGCAGAGGGGCGCCCCTGCTTCCCCACGGCCCGGCCACTAGGTGCTGGCACATTTTTTACTATTTGCTGCCCTGCTCGGTGGGAAATGGTATCTCATTGTCATTTGAAGTCCCACTAGACATGGATTCGGAACTGCACTCGGACATATAACCCAGCGAATCTGATAAAACTAAAATCCCACTGACCTTCACTCCAGAAAATGAGAAAATTTGTTACTCTTTCTGTGAGCGAGATTCATGGCTGCTACTGAATCACAGACTCCACCGAGCGTCTCTCACCCCCGGGCACTGGCGGCCAGAGCACGACGGAGCGTACCTTAAGGTGCGTGGCGCGCTTGAAGGCCTTCCTGCACACGGGACACACGTGGATGCGCTCCCGGCCGTGCACCTCCTTGCTGTGGTGAAGCAGCATGGCGGCCGACGCGAAGGTGCGGCCACACTCCGAGCACTGGTGCACCCGGCCCTCCTTCTCGGGCGGCCCGCCCTGGGACAGGCTGGCCGACACGTCAGCTACCTGCAGTGGGTCGCAAATCCCGGACTTTACTCAGTGGCTGCAGTTTGTAAACGGACAGACAGACAAGATGACAGACACACACTGACGCAGGTAAGGCGGCCCCCAGCGCGGCGCCTGTCGTCCCAGGAACGGCCTCGGATCAGACCAGCCCGCGCTTGCACTCCGAGCAGAGCTCAGCGAACAGAACGCTGTTCCGTGCACGCAACCGTCCCGGGGCAAACTGTCCTGGCCGCTCCCTCCCTGTGACTCATCTGGTGACATCGGGGTCCGGTACCCAGGGTGCTGAACGAAGCCCAGCACACAGCACGCACTCGGTATGTGCTGTTGGTGGTAGTTTTAGCGCAGACGAGTGTAAAGGATACTGCACCCAAAATGCTACTGCTGTGGCTGAAGAGCTCCCTCAGCAAACTGCAGGACAAATAACACTTCGCAGAAGGTGTGTTAGCTCTTGAGCGGATTAAAGCATTTCCCGAAACTCTGAATCACAACCAATGAGGTTTTCAAATCATTTTAATGGGATGCCATTAACACCCCGAAAACAAATAAAGCAGGAGTTTATTACTCAGCTTTTATAAATAAGAGTTTAGTTTTACAGATAAAAACTTGTATATGACAACTTAGTGAAAGAAAATTTTAAGTAATTATAATGAAAATTGATGGGATTTGTCAACATTTTTATTCTAGTTTATCAAGTACTTTTTCATAATTTTCTAATATATAGAAATGGATAAAATTTAAAGAAAAAGACTTGACAACAAAAGGTTTCTATAAGGTGCTCTCAGATCACTCATCTGTGCTGTAATAAAAAAAGAGCGGAATGGAAAAAGGATAAAACAAGCGATCAGAAGCGCCCAGAGGGTGCAGTCCTGTCTCCCTGTGACACTTCTGTGAGGGGTCTGTGCGTGTGAAGCAAAGAAACAATGGAAAGACCCTACGTGCTCGGGTCAGTGCATAAACCTGTTTCCTGGGAGTCAAAGGAAGCCTGGAAGCCCCTGGAATCGGGGAGACCCGGGCCGCACTGCACCTGCAGCCACGTTTTGAGGAAGCACAGGATGAGAGCCGGCCACGCACAGCCGCGCGCACTGACTCGAGAGGAGCCGCAGGTTTTCCGTGGGCGCACGTGGGCCTCCCCGGCAGCCACGCTATCGCGGGCCGTGAGTGCTGCGCCCACGCGTCCGCCGCGCTCCGAGTCCTGCGGGCCCTCCCAGTGCGTCACTGAGCTGCCGCGGGCCGCGGCCCCGAGACACAAACTCACCTCCAGCTGGATGAGCTCCGGCTGGGAAACTCCCCGTGCTGACCATGTCTAATTTCTTTATAAAAAAGGAGTCTTGTCCCACTGAAAGACCAGTAAGTAATTGTCCTGAAACTCATTTGCTCAAACTGCTTAAAATGTAATGCTGCTCAGAGCCAGTGGTTATTTATTGTCTGTACTTTACCTCTAACTCTGAAAAGTTTTAAGGAAAGAGATTTTATTAGAGTCTTCTATATTTAGAACTATCACTTACTAAATGTCTTAGACCCTCAAAACATACGTTTTAAGGAAAAAACTACCAAATGACAAATAGTCCACGCGCACACACATATGTGTGTATACGAAAAAAGTACAACCAGACCTAAAAGAATCGGCAAAGGTATTACAAGAAAACCCTTGAAAAGAACTAAGTGTCCATGTGAAATCTGATCAGTAGGCAAACAGGAGATTCAATAAATTTAAAACTAGCCTCACACGTGACTAGTTTCTACATCTTATTTTGTGGCACAAAAACCTGGCCCCAGCAAACCACAAATCACGCAGTGAGGGAGTCCGTACCCACTGCTCAACCCAGGCTGCCCCCCAGGCCCTGCACAGCTCAGCCCAGGCTCTTCACTCCCATTCGGCTAGAGACGGCCCCCAGGAGCGGCCCCCCAGCCCCCCCCAAGCCCTCTGGGACCAGCCCCTCTCAATCCACATTCCTTACAACCCGCGACCGAGCGTGAAGGCAGGCGCGCGGCGTACCTGGTAGGCGATTTCCTCACACGCAGCGGCGGAGGGCTGTGGGGTGTGGCTCACTAGGATGACCTGCGGCGAACCTGCTCCCCCTTGGCCCGACAGCGAGGGGTCCGTGAGTAAGGCTGGGAACTGCTGACCCTAGTAAGGACGGACTAGTTTAGAAGCTGTGACGATATCAAATCCAGCAGTAACGTACAAGGTCTCCTACGGTGCAGCTCCTGGGGACCACACGTGGGCAGGTCCTCAGAAAAGTCCACCACAGAAGCAGCACGTGACCCAGAGCTCCACTCCCACACGTGTGCTCGAGAGAAATGAAACCCTCACCCCCTCGAGCGCTCACGCACAAATGTTCACAGCAGCCAAAAAGGCAGAAAACAACCCCAATATCAGGTAGCCGGTGAGTGGATGCGCAAAATGAGGTGTATCTGAGGAGCGGAATATGATTCAGCCAAAAGAAGGACTGGAGTGCGTGGCACGGGCCAGGCCACGGATGAGCCTCGAACGCAGGATGCTGGGTGAGGGAGGCCAGCCACACAGGACCACGTGTTGTGGGATTCCACTGATGTGAAATGCTCAGAACAGGTGCGTCTACAGAGACAGACAGTAGACTGGTGGTTGTCGGGGGCCTGGGGCTCGGAGGGGGCACGGGGAGTGACTGCTGACCGCTAATGGTGCCACATTTCTTTCTGGGGTGAGGACACGTTCCCAAAGTACATGTGGTCACGGGTGCTCAACTCTGTAGATACACTAAAGACCATTAAATTCTACTTCAAATAAATGGGCGAGCACTACAGTCTCTATGGTGTATCTCAACAACGCTCTAAGTATAAAGAATGCTTGTGTGTTTACAAACGCACACAAACCGCTCTGAGTCCCACCACCACTCCAGCACCGCTCATACGACCGTGGATCTGGGACGGGCGCGCAGCGGGGCGTCTGGCTGGGCTGGCCCGACCACAGGCTCCAAATGGGAAGCCACACAAACTTGCACACCTGCCAAATCAACGCTGATTCTCACACACGTTATGTGTGATCAGAACACACAAGGATTTGAAGAGCCGCTATCAACGGAGGGGCACGGAGTCACAGGGCACTTTGGTCACGGCGCCCCCGGCCGAAGATGAGGGGTGATCTCTGGGGCAAGCCCAGCTCCCACGGGGCAGATAAAGACTGCAGCAGGCACAGGACGGTAAGAAATGGACTGAGAAGGCACTGAAAGAATTTCAGGTCCACTTCTCCTGGGAAAGACACTTCCTCAGGCAGACAGGGACACAGAGAAAATGGGGTAGAACATGGGGCAGAATGTAAATTTACAGGGAGAGCATCATGGATTCTAGAGAAAAGGAGCTTCTTAAATTGATTTGGATTCTCTGCTTTTCATACGCACCTTTAAGAAAAGTGAAATGATATTTTAGGTGTCTCCATTTATCAAAGTGTTTTACACGAATGTGGCATATTTTGGCAAGGTCCTATGCGTACCAATAAAGCTTCATGTTTGCTACCCCACTTACGCCAGAACTTAGTTGAGTATCGCTGCTTTCAAGTACCAGTCACTTCTGACTCCTGTCACTCGTCCACCGCCGGCTCTGCCACCCCTCTTACCCGACCACCCAATTTGGGAAAATGGTGTCAGTCAAAATTAATAAATTCACATTTCCTAATTTTACGAATCAAAGACAAATACCACTGCTAGTCAGAAATTCCAATATATGTAAGAACCAGTGTTGGCTCAATAAACTCATATATTCTCAAAGGAAAGCTAAGGCCTTTGAGATTCTGCACTGATGCAGGTTTATCAAGGGGAAATAACAAAATTATAGACCTGAGGACTAGATTAGCAACCGCCAGGGGGAAGGGGGCAGTGGGTGGCAACATGAGGGACACTTGTGGGATGGAAGGTTCTGGGTCTTGACTATGACAACCACCATACCTGGCCGTGATAGCGTACCTAGAGTTTTGCATGACGCTACCACGTGCGGAAGCTGGCGAAACAGTACATGAGGTCTGTCTGTATCATTTCTTAAAATGGACTATGAATCAACAATTAACTCAAAATAAAAAGTTTTAATTTTAAAAAACTCCCAATACAATGTAATTTAGTAGCTTATTAGTGTTTCAGTTGCTAATATTAAGTATTCTTAATGCATACACCTGTTTTAAAAATCAAGTGTCTAGTAAAATAAATGCTCAGCAATGAGCCACACCCAAGGAAGTGGTGACCTGAATCTGCTAAGATGGTACCATCTGAAAGTCCTTTATCTTCGGTTCGATGATTACTTGCAGTGTATTTATTTCTTGGCTATGTCTCGGTTTACACCAAGGTGGAAGTTATAGGAATTCTCACTCCCAAGTGCACATGGGGGGGGAGCCGGGCCCCGGGCGCTCACTAGCAGAGTCCAGCCCCACCCACACCTGCTGACTCAACCTTGCAAGGAGCCTGGAGATTCTGATGTGCAGCCAAGTTTGGGAAATGCTGCTCAATCACCACTAAGGCTTGCCACCCTGACGGACGAGACTCGGTGTGACAGCCGACCTAACTCCCTACCACGCCCCTGAAAGTCAGCCTCATCCAGTGTTTCCCTGTTCAGTCATCTCGCCAGGGATCTGCTCTCAGCAGTCATCATTGCCATGCCCTACACAGCTCAACATGCCCGCCTGAACATCATACACACCGTGCCACAGCGAGAACATCCAGGCACACCCACGGCACCCCCAGGGAGGAAGCAGGGAGGCTTGGGCAGCCCGGGCCCAGGCTAGGACACATCCAGGCACTACAGCGCACGGCTGTTAGAGCAGAACCCGGCTCCATCGCACCCGCCACTTCCAGTGAAGCCCCCAGTCACACTCTGACTTCTCATCAAGACCCAAAACCACACTTCCACATCTAACGACCGAGGTTTGAGTGTTTTGTACCGGGTCAATTATCTGTATTCTCATAAAGTAAAAAACAAACAAAAAACCCACCAAACCGGGAATGCAAGCTGGTGCTACCACTCTGGAAAACAGTATGGAGATTCCTCAAAAAGTTGAAAATAGACTAGCTACCATACGATTCAGCAATTGCACTACTGGGTATTTACCCCAAAGATACAAATATAGGGATCCGAAGGGGTACGTGCACCCCAATGTTTATAGCAGCAATGTCCACAATAGCCAAACTGTGGAAAGAGCCAAGATGTCCATCGACAGATGAATGGATAAAGAAGATGTGGTATATATATAGAATGGAATATTATGCAGCCATCAAAAGGAATGAGATCTTGCCATTTGCAACGACATGGATGGAACTGGAGGGTGTTATGCTGAGCGAAATAAGTCAATCAGGGAAAGACATGTATCATATGACCTCACTGATATGAGGAATTCTTAATCTCAGGAAACAAACTGAGGGTTGCTGGAGTGGGGGGTGGGGGGGGAGGGATGGGGTGGCTGGGTGATAAACATTGCGGAGGGTATGTGCTATGGTGAGCACTGTGAATTGTGCAAGACTGTTGAATCACAGATCTGTACCTCTGAAACAAATAATACATTATATGTTAAAAAAAAAAGAAGAAGAAGATAGCAGGAGGGGAAGAATGAAGGGGGGGAAATCGGAGGGGAAGACGAACCATGAGAGACAATGGACTCTGAGAAACAAACTGAGGGTTCTAGAGGGGAGGAGGGTGGGAGGATGGGTTAGCCTGGTGATGGGTATTAAAGAGGGCACATACTGCATGGAGCACTGGGTGTTATACGCAAACAATGAATCATGGAACACTACACCAAAAACTAATGATGTAATGTATGGTGATTAACATAACAATAAAAATTAAAAAATAAAAAACCACCAAACCTACAAGAATTCATATAAAATAGAATTCATTTCAGGAACGAATCAGTTACTTATTTGTGTTTTCAGAACAAGAACTGAAAAATCACTTTGCTTTCTTGAATATCTTTTTTCAGATTTTATTTATTTGACAGAGAGAGCACACACACACATACAAGCAGAGGGAGCGGCAGAAGGAGGGGGAGAAGCAGACTCCTCACTAAGCTGGGGGAGCCTGATGCGGGACTCGATCCCAGGACCCCGAGATCATGACCTGAGCCGAAGGCAGACGCTTAACTGACTGAGCCTCCAGGTGCCCCCTTGAATAGATTTTTAAGTGAATGCTTGCATTTCCTTACAAAATTGTCAGATTTAGTGGCCTGATCCCCACCTCTGCCACCAATAGTCCAAAATTTGGAAAGAAAAACTCATCTCAAGTTTGTAGTTGAAGAAGAAATCTTTATGACCCGCCAATTTTTCTTTCAATAATTTCCCTAGTAAAGAAACTACAGGGCGCCTGGGTGGCTCAGTTGGTTAAGCGACTGCCTTCGGCTCAGGTCATGATCCTGGAGTCCCTGGATCGAGTCCCGCATCGGGCTCCCTGTTCGGCAGGGAGTCTGCTTCTCCCTCTGACCCTCCCCTCTCATGTGCTTTCTCTCTCTCATTCTCTCTCTCTCAAATAAATAAATAAAATCTTTAAAAAAAAAAAAAAAAGAAACTATAAAGTTACTTTTTAATGCAGGTACATCACTGTAATTTAACTTTTACTTCAACAGGTTGTAATTTTAAATAAACGAATTTTTCTGTGGTGCATCAAAATGATCATTTACCCCACATAATATTCTTCTCTAGTTGGGCTATTTGCAAGTTTAAAGTTACGATGACTTGTGGACATACATAAATGTCTTCTTTCCAAACATTCTGCTGTTACAGACTCAATTGTGACCCTTGGGTTCAAGCCACCTAACACCACTATGGGAGTAAACTACCGAAGACCACACCCCTTTGTGCTTTTACCACCATTTTCTCTTGTGGAATTTATAAAGAAAGAAAAACACAGAAAAATGGTACACAATGTATACTATTTTCATGTCTTTTTAACACTTAAAATTCATGGGTTCGCACTCTTGGGCTCCTTCAGTGACTCTCGGGAGGTCCCGGTTTTCCACGTGCGGAGTGAGTTTCAGAGCAGACACGTGGGATCAGCTGCCGCCTTTGCCCGTGGCCCCCTCTCATTGCTCTCACTTCACTTCCTCACTGAATTCAAGGAGCACAGGTTGTGAACTGTGTTAAGGGATTAATTATTAAACCCTTCGGTATTTGTGCCTCTTAGTGATTAACTCTCATCTGTATTGAACAATTATTTCTAGAATGTTTAATTTCTCACAAGCATCTTTGATTTCTAGCTCAAATTTTTATGGTCATAAACAATCCTAATAATTTACATATTTATAAGCATTCCCACATATGTTCATTAACCTTTTGACAATAGAATGAGGGTTTTATTTTTGCAATAATTCATTATATTTAGAAAAATATCACTCATAAAGCTAAGACAGGTTTGATCTGGTTTTTTCAAATTTTCAGAGTATTAGATCATTGTGAGCCTAATTAAAGTCTGGCAGCTAACAGAAAAGATTCCAATAAAACTACAGAATTTCTAATGGAGATTTTTAATACCACTGTTTTATACAATGTATGCTAATTAATCAATTTGGCATTAAATTTTTGATTGGGTAATTTTGGGAAAGTAAGCCAGAGAGTATAGATAAGCAAGGTAACCCACAGACATGCAAGAGGGAGCTGCCATCTATCCGGACCAACTTTAGTGCCACCCCCCCCGGGGCCCCCCCGCTGCTCTCAAACCCGGCCAGCCTGGACATCAGCGCTGGGGCAGGAGAGAGAGAGGGCGGCTGATGAGAACTCCCTGCTGTGGCCTGCCGTGGACTGCCGTGGCCCTGGGACACAGAGCCAGGGCGGGGGGGCAGAGGGATCGGCAATCTGTGCTGGGTGTGACCCAGGAGGAAGGGACGGGGGCCAGTGAGCAGACAGCAGAGACTCCTCCAGGCCCCGTCTGTAAAGAAACGTGGCCTTGGTGCTGCAAGCACAGGGACCACGAAAGGGTTTTAGCCACAGGAGCAGCGCATACGTGTGCATACGTGTGCCAAGCAGTATCACCGGGGGGGGGGGCCTGCTGATGGAGCCACGGTGGGGCCAGAGCCCATGCCCGCCACTGCACTCACCCTGCACGTGGACCTTACGTCATCACGGCGCTGCCACCGTCACGATCAACCCTTCACTCCCACGCCCTCTGAGATCCTTCTCGGGCAGAACGCCCTCCTCGGCCCCGACCCCCGCGCCCTGCCCAGGGGCACGTCGGGGGCCCAGCAACCACCCGGTGCACCGAGGAAACACATCCCCAGCAAATATTTACAGACTTTAAAAATGAGAACTCTTCGTTGAACTTTCATTGCAATTATAATGATCATTAATTCTCAAAGTGACAGAATTTAACAAACAGAAAACAAACCCATAATCATAGAAATAAATGCCTTTGGCTCTTTCTGATCAAACCTCACCCCACCCTGCAAGGCATTAAATTTCATTAAAATTTGTATCTTAAAGAATTCTTACGTCATGACTACTTCTTTACTAGAGTTACAAGTCCACAGGGAGGAGCCACCCCCGACCCTGAGTGTGGACGATCTATGCCACGCGACAGGGGCCACGTCCCGCACGCGACCGCACCCCGCCAGCGCCCGTCAGCGGCGAGCTCGCGCCAGGGCCGCAGCACAAGGCTTACGGTCGTCACCACCAGGTCCCGGCTGGGAAATAAGGACACAACAACCCACCAAACACCAACCAGCTCCGTGCATCCTGCGTCTAGAAAGAAAACACACCGCTGACCTCTTGGATGGCCCCTCCTGCTCCAACTATAATTTTAAAATGTAATACTAATTTTCAATATCTAGAAGGTGATAATGTCCTGACAAACAGGTGATGAGTAACACAGGAGAAGTAAACGTGACAGTGTGTGAAGAACTCAGTAAGATACTTCTTCCTTCGTGGCGGGAGGACGCAGGGGAGGACGGCACAGCGGGCCCTGGCCTCCGGCACCGACGCAGCCCCCACGGGCTGTTCGGCAGAGCGCTACTTGGCGCAGACACTGGTCGGCCTACCAGAAGCCAGCCCTCGCCCCCGCTCCCCTGCAGCGGGCCGTGTGTTCCCGTGGGAGCCGACTCCTGCCAGGGGCCCTGGGAGGGCTTCTGCCAACAGCGCGGGAGCGGTTCAGAAGCACAACGACCTGCAGGTACAAACGGCCCGAGACTGGCTCCGCACTGGCCAGGCTGGGCGGACAAATGTCCCTCTCTTACAAACGGCAAGGACTAGAATCCAGGGTCCAAACAGCCGCCCTGTGGCTGGCTGTGATGGGGCCAGACCACTCCTGCCCTGGAGGCCACAATCTTAACTCCTCGTCCTGTGCGGCGAGCCTGAGTGCAGACGAACGAGCCTCAAGAACGTATCCTGCTTCTGATCCCTCGGCACATCCTACCGTGCTTACGGCAGGGACAGGGATATAGAAAGGGGAACAACCAGATAGGGTTAGTACAGTAACTCTCCATTATAATTTATCATGGTTTTTCTAATTAAACTCTGAAAGGTGTTCCGGTGTCTCAGCTCAATGCATTATTCAAAATGCACACCCTTCAATCCGGCGCACTGCAGCCATTCACCTAAGACCGTAAGTCACTGAGAGCGTGAGAATTCCTACACTACTTACTGAAACCCTGAATGCTCATGATGCCCCTCAACAGACTCATAAAACTGAATGCTGCATAGCCATTAAAAAACCTTTGCATTCCTAAAATCACTGATGGGGGAGCACCTGGGTGGCTCAGTTAGCGAAGCATCCAGCTCCTGATTTCGGCTCAGGTCATGATCTCGGGGTCATGGGGTCAGGCCCCACGTGTCCCTCTCCCTCTGCTCCTCCCCCCACCCCATTCATGTGTTTGCTCTCTCTCTAAAAAAATTAATAAATACAAATCTTAAAAAATAAAAAAAATTAAAATCACTGATGGGGAAGGTATTCATGGTGTAGTAAGAGGGAAGTTCACACTACATGACGTATATACGAGCTCACTTCTGTGGGAATGTTAACACATGTGTCTATACATCTGCATATAAAGCTTTGGAAGGATCGATACACTACAAGGTCAATCACAGTTTCGTCTGGCCAGTGGATTTTTAAAAACAGTCTTCTGTTTTATCTGAATTTCCCTGTCTCCTTATTGCATCTAACACATTACTTGTATTTTAATCAGAAAAAAACCACTTCAGTTTTGAAAACGATGCCCAGCATATGCGCTTAGGAAAAAAGAAACTGAAGGGTGCCACGACCCCCTCCGAAGGGCGGGCGGCGCCCTACCTGAGAAGCAATGTTGAGCGTGACCGTGTCCAGTCCTCCGGAGAGCAGGCCCTGAGTATCGGCCAGAGTGAGCGTGACGCTGGCATCTCCTCCCACTGCTGATGACGACATGACCAGGTTCTGAGCAGACATGGCCGATGGAGACATGGGTGTCGTCGAAGGGAGGCTTCCAGGGGTAGCATTCAGCTCTACGAAAAAGGAAGACGCACTTCAGCGGCAAAGCTGGGCAAGTCCAGTCATAACGGGACGGGAGGGTGGTTTTAGGAAGGAACTAATCTGTCAGAATCGGCGTTTACATTACCTAAGCTTCTGAAATTACACCGAGATAATCATAGAATCTCTCATTCCAATTTTAAGGCCAGGCTTCTACAGTTTCTGAATCTCTTTATGCATAAATACACTTTGCTTAAGTATAATATCAAGAAAAACACAGTAAAAGAGTAAAAATGTGACGCTACAGTCCTAGTCACTACTGCTAAGGCAGAAGGGACTGCCAAGAACCTCCAGGACGCTGTCCCCGTCCAGGACCAGAAAGGAGCCTGCAGAGAGGAACCAAACGGGACCCGCCGGGCATCGATCGGCAACACGGCTTACAGTGTGACCACACCTGCTTAGCCCCCCCACCCTCCTCTATGTCTGCTAAGGCGGAAATAAACCTCATGCAACCCTTTAAACATTAATTTATCCTGCATGGCATCTTACTTTTCTTTGGAAAAGACAACAAGACTTTTTAATATTTTCCCTTTGTAGCCAATGATAAGAGAAAGGAAGATATCTGGGACAGAATCAGGCAAAGAAAGGCCTTTTCTTTTACAAAACAGAAACTCGGCTGGCAAATGAGATGGGCTGAGCACGGGATTATCAAAGTCCTGTGGTGGACACCAACAGAAAACAATTTTTTGAGTTTTACTTGTAAGCATAACACACACGCACATGCGTGCACGCGCACACACACACACACACACACAATGCTCACCATCTATCCTTCCATTCACCTGACGAACGTGACTTATCATCCCCTGTCTCAGCCACTGGGCTAGGTGCTACAGATACCAAGATGGTAACTAAAGCAAAAGGTGAAATGCTATTTCCTAATTAGGTTTAAAAACAAAAAGAGACTCCTGTGGATACTTTGCTGTGACTGGGGTCCCATTAGTCCAGAGCCTCTGCTCTGCGTCAGGGGCCAACAGGGAAACTAGGTTACTTACTTGTAACTGGAGTCCTCCAAATACAATGCCTCCATAGATCCACACTCTTGGAGTCCCACACTGTGTTGCACAGACCTGGAACCTTCAAAAGCAGTATAACCATTAGGAGGCTAGGAGTCTCTGCTCTGCAGCAGCCCCCGGGGCTCCAAAGACAACCTCGTCCGACCCCTCCCACCTTGCTGAGCATCTGCGCAGAGTGGACTGCTAGGACACGCTGGGACCGGAGGAGTGTGGATTTGTGGAGGGTGTATGTTCTAAGCACTCCAGTTACCAGTACCTGGGTCAGCCTCGTGTTCTCACGTCACCTCCACGCACCCTTCCTCTTGCAGACTAGCATGCACGTATGATTTTAACATGAGTAGACGAAGACTAAAAAGAAGAATCCTGAGAACATGGCAACGACCAGCTACGTGCACTGATGTTCAATCAAAATCACTAGGGTGAAGACTGGGGTTGGGCCGTCAAAGCGCCCGGTCAAGAGAAGCACGTGGTGAAAGGCTCACCGGAATTATATCTACAAAGAGCGAAACCAGATGCTAACGGGGTTCACTGCGACTCACAAGGCCAAGACATCAAGCCTCACCCGAACTCCTGAAACAAAGGAATGTCTCTTCTCTGCTCCCCACCAGCAGAATCGGACTCCCTGATGATCATTAATGCAGTGAGGGGGTCCAGGACTGTCAGGCACAGGAAATCCAAAGAGAAAACAGAAGCCTGTCACTGAGCTGAAGTGAATCCCGACACAGAGGTCAGTGGGGACACTAACCTCAGCCAGTGCTAGGGTTCACATCTCTACGCCAACAGTGTGTGAATGGATGTTCAGCTATGTTCCACATTCAAGACATTTTCCACCAAGAGGATGGTATCAGTTCAAGTAGAACTTCTATCCTCAAAATGGTCCAAAAACAGGTAATGTGAGTAGGAAAAAATGAAGTTTTCTTAAACACGCAATAGCATAACTAATTAAATGCTATAATTACATTTGTTCAATATATAGTTCTTAATGATATAGAAAAAGTTTTATTTAAAGCTCTAGAAACCACAGTTTCATTCAAGCTAAATACTCTCAACCTGGAAATTCAGGTTGAATACCTGAGCACAGACTGCAGACTCTCACCTCCAGTCCTCACTTACCGGCTCTGAAGCCACAAGTCCTCCAGGCCACATCACAGAAATCTAAGTCTTCCTGTTTACAGTTCTAACTCAAAAAAAGTCATCTCTAAAGGATGAGTAAATCCCTTATGGTCATCAAACCCATCACTGTCTTAAATCCTTGCTGGGATAATTTTTATAGCTTCTGAGAAAACTTAATGATAATTTTGGAAAGTTTCATAAGCAGTTTAAAGGATGTGAGATAAAAACGTGGCAAGAAAGGTGTGTGTGTGCTGGGGGGGACTGCGGGAACAGGGAGACACATCGTCTGGCCATTCATCCCCAAGGAGAAAGTGGGGAGAACGTCCTCCGTAATTATAAAATGTACCCACAAATGGGAAATGTTAAGACTTCTGAGCTGCTGGGAAGGAAGTAATTGATCATACTTAAATCTAGAAGAAACAAAATAACCTTACAAAGGAAGGAAAAACAGAATTGTGGCTTTTTTTTCCCACTGAAAACATGACTCAATTTATTAATCAAAATTATGTTAATAGTGGACAAAGGTAAGAACCAAAAGATGACAGCCATTTGAGATAAATTCCTTAAAAAGCTGTGCTAAACTTCCAGCCCATTAGTAACACCTTCTGCCTCTGCGAGGGCGCTCACAACACGTGTGACCACGTCCTGAGAAAACCACGTGTGTCCGATGTCGTGGATGCGTCAGGGTCAGACCGTGAAGCGGCCTCCGACCCCACGTCAGGTATCTGAACAGAAGCTCGTGCTGTTGTCTTGCACATGGAACTCTGCGGTACTTGTTTATTTGCACGCCCCTAAAAGGGAACGCCCTTGTTCTTTTCAGTGCTGCAGTTAAGAGCAAAGGGCCAGATGTGTCCCAGAGGCTGAAAGCCTCAAGGGCATCTCGTGCCCAGCGGGAACTCCAGAGGACGACAGCCACGGGCAGCTGCGCTGTGCTCTGATCTAAAGGGCCACATAAAGTGGCACTTCCAGACACTGAGAGTTTTCGTTTTACTGTTTTTCTTAGAAGAGGCATGTCTAATCACAAAGTCATTTTAGTTTCAATTCCTGGTGTGGCTTGAAGCTGGGCCTGGGAGTGACTCTGACCCTCAGGAAAATGTTGCCCTTTCAAGACGCAATCTCTTAACCAATGTTATACCCACGGGGTCAGTTCCACTATTATAACTCGTACCAGTGGAACATGCAAACCTCCAAAAATACCTGCCTACCATCAAGGATTGAGTAGTTCAACGCAGGAAGAATCTCTTCCCATATCCAGGTTTATTCAAAGATGCCAAAGGTACCTGAGGACATAATACAAGTGCTCATATAAAACTAACCCTCTATGTATAATAGCTGATATTACATCATTAAACATTCTAAATTAGGAGCTCAACTTTTATTTCACTAAATTCCTTGGAAAAAAATTTTAAATAAGGCACCAAATTACGCTAAAGGAAAGAAATGTTCTCAGCTGGCTCTAAGACAGTAAAGTGTAAAGAAGAGACAAAGATTAAGTCAGGAAAAGGGGAATGTTTGTGGTTTTTAAAGGACCACGAGTGCATGATTCACAGTGGCCTTATGCACAACAGCTGTTCCAAACACCCCCCACGCCCCCGCTGCACGGAGAGACCGCTCCCCGGCAACATGACATCTGTCACTAAGTGCGCAGGCGACGCAGGAGGTAAGAGACCCCACGTCTAACCAACCAGGCGCCGGCAGAGCCCCCGCAGCGCATGTGTTCTCCACCCTGAGCAGAACACGTCCCACTTTCAACGAGGTCGTCCGCTGTACCAGCAAACATCCAGGATCACCAAAGTAGCATAAAAAACCACTCCATTTAAATTAAAACACCGAGAACTCTCCTGGTCTTTCCATCCACTTGCCAAGGGCTCATTAAAGAGGTCAAGCAGAGCTTCCAGAGAGACGCACGATCCCACCCGTGCCAGCCAGTATGCGCCCCAGGGAAGCGGGCCGGGGAGAGCTGGGACTGCTAACATTCCAGAACGGAGCCCACGAAACACAGAGAGCACAGATGCAATGGAAACATCACGGGCCAGAAATGCAGCTGGGATTCTGACAAAGTCCTTAACCACGCAGGTGCCCGCGCACACGTTAGCAGACGAGAGGGGTGGACAGAAAGTTCCTCCACTGTGCCGAGTGGCCCATGCCCCGCTTGGACGTGCCAGCCCGCCTCAGCTCACGGGCCTCCGTTCAGCACCGCGCCGCCACTCAGGATAGACGCCCCGCTCTCACAGAAGCCGACCCCACCAGGTCAATGCCCTGTGACCTCGGACCTGCTCTCCTCTATCTGTCGTTACCGCCACAATTTTACAATGCTTTACAGATTCTTCAATGAAGTCTGTGCTCCGTCAGTTTCTAGGGTCCAAAATGCAAAGGGGCTACGTCTGTCCTGCTCAGTGTCACGTTCCCAGATTCACTACAATTCTTACCACACGATACACTTACAGTCTTTTGTTGAAGAAATGAATTACTGCGTAAGAAAGCATTTCAAATAAGCATGAAAAAAAAAGCCTTCCTGTAGCTACTAATATATCTAAAAATTAAATTTTTTCTCAAAAAATGATAAAGTTGGAAAATTAGAAGGCTAAGAAATGAAATAAAATCTCTACAAGATAAAAAAAAGGAGACAGGCATGTCATCGTAATGTGATGACGAGTCCTTGTGAATCTGAAACTTATTTTACTGGAGCTCATTTGCTTTTATTTGTCAAAGTCCACACTTCAAAACCTTAGAAAGATGCCTTTTTAAAACCGTGTTCTTGTTGTGTGGGCTGGCGCCGGGAGAGTCTGGCTGCGGGGCACAAGGCCATGAGCTAGGCAGGTCCCCGCACAAGTGGCGGGGGGCAGCTTCGGGACGGAGTCCTGAAAATGCCCACGCGCATCAACACACGGCACCCTATCTGAATGAGACGATTCACGTTTACTCCTCAGTCAGCAGAACGACTAACTGGTGGGTAACTCTAGAGCGGATCTGTATCCTGGACGGAGAGACGAGCACGCATCCCGGGTGGCAGAACACGCCGCTGACACACCAGTCAGGAAAGAAGACGGGCGCCTTCTCTCCTGCGACCGGGACACAGCCCTGCGACTGGCTCCCGGATCACGTCCCCGGTGCTGACGCGTGGGCTGCGTACCTGAGGAGTTCAGGGTCGCGCTCTGGGCGAGCAGCTGGTCACTGCTTATGGTTAGGGTGGCGCCGGCGGACTGACCACTGGCAGCAGGAGCTGATAGCCTTATGCTTCCGTTCACTTCACTACTTCCGTTAGCATTGTGCTGAATAAGATCTTGACCTAAATGGAAATTAATATTGTGATATCTGAAAGTAACACGTTAAGTCACATCCTGGCAAGCGGGTTAAACATAAAATAACATGCTATTAAAATGAAAGCTGTTTCATTTATAATAATATTTACAGAAAAGAATGAAAAGACCATGAAATACACTTCCCCTAAATGCCACTATTTGTTCACACTCTCCAAGCTGTAAAGCATTTTGAAGTACTTCTCAAGAGTTCTACTTTGACTCAGTATTTAGGCACTTAAAATTACAAACTTTGTTGAATAGAACTTACGGCAAACGTGTGTTTAAGTGGATCGCAGGGACACGATAAAATGACGCTTGACCCTCCCCTGACCTCCCACCGCCGGCGCAAGAGGAAGCAGCGACGCTGCGGCTCCTGGCTGAGGCTCCCCGCACCACGGCACTCGGGGCTCACACGTGCTTGGGGTGCACGCCCACTGGGGGGCACTGGCCTTCGGTTCTAAACCTGCACACGCCAGCTTCGGTAGCTACGGCGATCACATGCTGTGACCACACTGTAGGGAAACACGCACGGGAGAACTGGACAGTCTGCGACATGTCCACGAAACCCACACTGAATGCTTCAGGAAGACTGGACACAAACAAGTTACCTTAAAAAAAACATCTACTGTCAAGTTAGGCTTAAGCAAGACAACTCTGCAAACTGGAGGGAAAAGCATCAAAAGACAGAAGGACGCTGCCCTCGGCTATTTCATCAGCGGCATCCTCACACCGCTCTACAGAAACAGAAAGGGGAAAGCAGCTGTGCGTGCCGGGCACGGGCAAAATGGAAAAGGCAGAACTCTGATCAGCACAGCAGACCCGTCTTCAAAAGGCCTGTGGATGAAGGGTCAGAGTACGTGGGGGACCACTTTTTTGATTCTCTGCTGAAAACTGCCTGAGACATCAGATTAAGAGGGCTTTGGTAGAGAGGAACTAGATCATTTGGGAGCCTGAGCACTATTTTTGCCTTTTACCCAATGTTCAGTTTCTTTCTCAAATGACCTCTGAACTGCTAAAAGTCCACAAAACTTCACTGACGTAGTAATTGCTTCCTAACATGGACAAGCGTGTATAATTATACACACTAATGGAAAAAAGAACTTCCTACAAAATAACTGAAAATCCTACCTAGACGCTTTCAACAAGTGACCATAAATAGGAAGTTTTCCTACAGCCTTTTCAGCACAGAGTAAGGAAACGCTGCCGTGTGAGTTGCCAATTCCCATGAGCACAATAATGACGACTGAGAACAAGAAGTCTCAAGCCCAAGGTTTGGACAAACCCCGTGTCATCAACTGGTTTAAAGATTTCTCCCCGGATAAACCTTTATAGCTAATTTTTTTTAAAAAATTGGTTAAATTCGTCTCCTTACTGTTTTGAAAATACTGATAAGTAATAAAATAACTTCATGATCAAGAACAGGGAAACACGGAAGAAAGAGTAGCACGATCCACACGCTAAGTAACACACGGCCTGAGCCGTCCGCAGGGCCCCTGCAGGCCGGGCCTGTTGTGCAGGACCAGCTCAGCGCCTCACATACCGAGGGCACGCGGGAGAAGTGAACTCGCTCAACAAGCAACTTCCTTAAAGTAAAAAAAGTATTAAAATTCAGATATATACAAAGAAACCAGGAAGGTAATTGGATTATGTAAAATTGAAAGTTAATGTTTGCTGCCTAATAGCATCTAAAATCACTCCATGTCACTCAAAACCAAAACTCCATCCAAGAACAGGTTCAAGTTTGTCACATACAGTAAAAGAAATAAAGACACTCCCTAAAAGAGAAAGCTTTTCGTTTCCTTCTGAATAACTTTTCTACTGCACTCACATATTTTGCAGAAATCTCCTGGAAACGCAAGTCTATTCGCCTGGCCTGCTCCCCTGGCCAGGTCGGTCCAGGAGTCTGCCCACCACTACTCCCTGTGTTTTAAGGGAAAATGCTCCCACGTCCACCATGAAGCTCCCTCTTCCCCAGCGACAGTGTCCTGCCTCCTAGCAAAATATTTTGCCTGTCTTTAACAACCACCTCATAAGGTTGCTGTGAGGCCTAAATAAATTAGTATTAAATGCGTTAATATTTGTAAAAATACTAGAATAGTGCCTGGCACATAAGGGCCACAAAAATTATTGCTACATTTACCGAACAGCTAGGAGTCACGTGGGCAAAGCACACCGATAAAATATGCTGCAGGCTGAGGTAGAGGAGAACGTGCTGGGAGCATTAATGACACCGGAGGACAATCTGACCGCGAGCGCAGCCGTCCCGACACGTAGGACTGGTTTGCCGAGTTCCAGGCACCTGCACACCCAGAGGGTACTTTCTACCTGTTCACAGACTGCCCGGTGCCTTAGAGCACAGCTTGTGCAGGACCCCGGGGAGGAGCGGAGGCATCTAGAATGTGCCCGCGCACACGCCATCCCAGCCACACGCCTCCAGTTTAGCGGAGCAGGAACACAGACGAAGAAGCTCTGTAGCCCGCTGTCCGTGGACCAGATCAGTGTGTCAGGACAGCAGACTCAAGCCGGAGGACAGGAGTAACTCTCCCTGTTAATTTCTGGTATTTGAACTGTGACACTCTCTCACTAAACCTGAATTTCCCACATTTATTACAAATGCATATTGAGCACTGGGTGTATGCAAAACTCTGTTTTGCAAAAAAAAACCCAAACAAACATACATACACATACGAATAAGATACACTCAAATCGCAGGGAAAAGCAGGTTTAAAATGTGAAGTGACTAACCAGAGATGGTCAGGGTGATTTCCTGGGGAGACCCTGAGGACGACGCAGCGGTGGGCCCGGCAGCCTGCGCCAGGACCTGGCTCAGACTCGAGTTGTTGATGGTCAGGGTGATCTCGTGGGGGCCACTGGAGGTGGACACCAGGCCTTGTGATGTCATCACCTGAGAGAGGTCTTGAGTCCCTGGTCATCATTACAAAACAAAATAAAGATGGGCTTAAAAAAATAGTAATTTTCTCCTTTTTTATATTAAAAATGTTTAGTGAGACAGTTATTTCAAAAGAAGATTCAAAAGGGCGCCTGGGTGGCTCAGTTGGTTAAGCGACTGCCTTCGGCTCAGGTCATGATCCTGGAGTCCCGGGATCGAGTCCCG